>NC_071292.1:75030157-75774468 GCF_943737925.1 Anopheles nili | reverse complement strand
ATTTAAATATATATATATATATATATATATATATATATATATATATATATATATATATATATATATATATATATATATATATATATATATATATATATATATATATATATATATATATATATATATATATATATATATATATATATATATATATATATATATATATATATATATATATATATATATATATATATATATATATATATATATATATATATATATATATATATATATATATATATATATATATATATATATATATATATATATATATATATATATATATATATATATATGTATATATATATATATATATATATATATATATATATATATATATATATATATATATATATATATACATATATGGATTTACATCTTACGCATCGTTTCTTTTTTTTTTTAATCCTAAAGCGCTCTATTATAGACCTGCCCCTTTTAGCTACCTGTTACTTTACACATTTTACTTTAGTATTAATTATAATCTAAAAATATCACCGACAGTTTGAATATATTTTTTATCCGATAAGATTTTTTTCTAGTTTTCCTTTTTTCTATCCATGGTTGTATGAGTTAGTTGAAGTGTGTAAATGTTATCTTGTCGACTGCAAGATTTTTAGGTTCGAATTGCGTTTACCCATGGAATTGTATACCACTTCTTTGTATGTCTGTTTCCTTCTTCCTTTTAGTTTAAATTTATTTCAAATGCTTGTTCTGCCTGGCGGTCGGAATTTATTGTATAATTTTACTCTTGCCTTTTCCAATTATTCGTCGCAAATGTTTGAATTTAGCTTTGCAGTGTGTTTGTTTTTTTTACGATCCCTAGAGTGTAGGGGTTCTTTTCATTTGGTTTATTTCGCATATAAGATCATCATTAGTATGCCATCCTCTTGTCATATAATACATGGTAAAAAAATATAATCGGTTTTGCTGGCGTAATCATGCAAGTGTCGGGTAAGGTTGTGCTTCAGTGTGTGGTCTTATTGCGTTACCTTTACTTATCTGTATTCATCTAGTAGTTTTTTGGTTTGGTTAATGGGTATTCATACGAAGTGAACTATTAATTGTATAATTTTGACCATTTCGTATAGTGTATCAGTGAAGTTTTGTGAGTTGACATAATGAATGACTTTTAGTTTTATTTTTGTTACTGAATGGTAAAATTTGCTTTCATAATAACATTTTGTTTTTGTCTTTTCCTTACGCATTGTGTTTTCTTATTTGTATACATATTTTCTAAACATATATATATATACATATATATATATATATATATATATATATATATATATATATATATATATATATATATATATATATATATATATATATATATATATATATATATATATATATATATATATAGCTATTTTATTTTATATATAATTATTGGTATATATCGATTATATTCGTCATGATACATCTTCAAGTTTTTTCGGTGCTTTCTTCTTCATGTTTTTTACATAGTTAAGATATTATATTCGTTTTAAGTTTTGCCTACTTTTGTTTCATTGCTTAATTTTATCTGTAGATAGAATATATTATAATATAAATAAATTTGATCATTCTTTTTATGTTACCACCTGGCTAGATTTTTATTTACTCTATAACTTGATCGCCTTTCGCTCTTTGCATTCTTTTTTTTATTATTCAGTTTCGCCATGTCTAGCCATGTCTATAAATAATATATTTATAATATCTCAATAGAGATTATATTATTATGGTTTTTGTTTATTTAGGTTTCATACATTTTTGTTTTATACTGGAGCACATATATTTTCGTTTAAAAATTTCATTCCATCCTGTTGTTTACCGTCAAAAAATGTTTAACTCGCAACACAGCATCTCTCCTCCTTTTACGACACCGTTGGTTTTATATTTAATCACTTAACTCAATAAATTAACGTTCACAAGAGGTACCCCCTGACGCCCACTATGCTACTCATGCGCCAATACAATAGGTGAAAGAGAAGAAGCGTTCGCATTAGAAGCAAGCAGCCAGCTTTGCCATGCGATCATATTAATCCTTTGCAAAGGCGATCTCGTACATTGAATTCCTGAAACACGCCATAGACACATTACGCACAAAATAACTCAAAAAAAATAAAACCAATTAGGAAAATGCGATTAAAACACAATTTGCGCTTAAATAAATAACCGTTGCATTAAGACGAGGCATTTCACATCATTGAATCAATTTTTACACCAAGAAAGCACTACTGCTTTACGACATTAATTACTCATGTAATCCTCCATTTACGGGAGTTCTAAAAACGTTTTCATTGATTCATAGCTTTGATTTGATTCATTGCTGTAGGCTTAAATAATCATTTTATTCGTTTTTTTACACCCAAATCGAGAATATTCAAGAGTGTATGTTATATGACCGTGTTACGTTTCTATAACAATAGAAGAAATTATTTGAAGTACAAGAAGTATTCTATGATTTACGGAGAAAGCATGTATGGTTTTAAGGAGTGCTACTGCATCTGTCCCTGATGGCAAATTGGCCAATCCAATGCCATAAATCATGTTTTTTGCACATTGGCAACGTTCCGAGTACACATTTTCGCAACAAGATCGCATTGTTTTCATTTAATTTCATGCAAATATGATGTGTGCCACGATGCGTCAATGCATGAATGATCATTTGTGTCTCTGATCGAAGAGCTTAGAGAAACTAGTTTTTCAAAAATCTAATCATCAAGCTTTTCTGCATTTTAATATGATGTTCATCATGATTAAAAAACAACACTTTTCAACGGACATAAACGATCACTGTCGTAATGGAAGCCATATGATATGTCAATCTACTCTGACAAAAAAAAATAGAGAACGAGAATTTAAAACGAAAATGAATACTTTCCACCAACATTTCTGCACGTTCCCCGATCATTTTGCACGATTCCGATCAGAGCCACAGCAAACTACTGCTTATACACGGGCAAAAGGGACCCACAAAGCAGGCCAAACGGCCACAATTTTAGCAGCCGTATTCGATTTTGTTTTATCATTATTACTTCGTTTTTGTTTTGGCAATATATCACAAAGAGTATTTTTGGGGTTTCCAATCGCTATGTATCCATATTGGAGCGCTTTGGATAGGGTGTTTTGGGTTTGTGGCTTCTTATGCGCTTGTTTGATTTGTTTTACACTTATATAACAAAAAGAAAATCTAAAAACGGTATGAACGAAAACCCTCGACAACATCTGTTGTAACAATGTCCTAATTTTCAACAACCTCCTAGAGTGCAGATTTACTCCGTTTATTTTCCCCCGAAGTCCTCACCGGTAAAACAACAACCATTGCATCCCGATCTTTCCTTTCCAATCTGTTTCTACCACTCTTCAGCTGCCCGCTCTTTACCGATCTTTCCGTCGGTACCAACTCTTTCTGATTCAACAATAACAATAAATTTCATATCAAAACATTTTCCGCGCTTTCGCATGTTTTGAAACCTTTGATACATATTTTCTAAACCGTACGCGACCACTCGTGCGAAAGTGTGTTGGAGTAGAATTGCATGTACGCGTACATGTGCGTGTCGTTGGAAAATGTTAGTTTCATTCGGTGTTTTTCGGATTTTGTTCTGAAATCACGAGGACCCGCTGCTAATGGGACCACTTCTAACAAATCACTTATAGGCAAACGAGGCATCTGGCACCCATGTGCTGGCACTCAGGCGCGGGGAATGGCTACTCTTTTCATGGATGATGACGTGTTGGTACCATTTTTTGCATTCAACGGTTTTTGTTTTCTCTTTTTTAACAATGTCTCGTGAGTTTTACATTCTTGTGAATTACGTTGGCTATGATTTTGTTGTCTAGAATTTGCAGTGTTTCACATTAGCGATAATCTGTGTGAGAACGAGCATATAAGCATGTGAGTGTAAATGGAAGTATCCCTACGAATTATCATATGCTTTCATGAGTGTTGTGCATGTTTCTATCAGCACATATGTCTAAGTTTGCGAGTTTCTGCTCTTGAAGAGACGCCATTTTTTATGGTAATGTCTTTTTGATCGATCGATTCCCAAATAAAATTAATTCACCATCGAATAAAAAAAATAATAGTATAGGTTTTCCTCTTCATCCTCTTGTGATTAACGAGAGTTCCTCGCACTGTTATGATGTGCATTTCTCTACATCCATCTCATTACTTCCTCTCTGTTAGTGTAGTAAATTGTATTATATCTATTTACTACTATAATTTATCTCTCTGATTTACTAATTGCTAGTTATGCTTGTCACTTATTTTTCACTCCTCATTCTTATTCATTTACGTTTATATGTTTATTTATTATATTATATTTCGTTTTCTCTTTGTTTTTAAATTATTAAAGCATAACTTACAACGAAGTTTCACTTAAATGTAAACCTTTCAATCGCCTTCCTCGATTCAGATGCCGTTTCATTGCATTACACATTCGGACCACGTTTGACGCAGTCTCATTTATCGCGTTAAGTTTATTTTAAACTGATTAATTAATGAGAGTGTGCACGCTTCTCCATCTTCAAATATTGCTTTTATCCTTGTTTAGTGTGACACACTTAATTTCAAGTGTATATAAAAATTATCCATACAATACGTATCAAACCACAATTAATCTCTGCCGAAGCTTAGGATATTACCATTTATGTTCTTCATTATTTAGCACGAATTAAAGACTGACGGTAAAATATAAAAAATATGAAACATACAGCCTGATTTATTATTAGAAACATATTGCTCTTGTTTTAATTTGACCGAACAGACTAAACAGATGTTAGTCGATGTAGAATAGATGACGAAGATAATTCATCATTAACGCAATACGTCATGAACTCAACAAGCGAGGAGATGGCTTCTGTGTCTTTGGATGGAAATAGATTTAACAAAATAGTAAAAAAATAATAATTATACAACAATGAATCAATAAACAGTCTATAACCTACAATTAAACATTATTTTTTTAGTAACAAGCACAGTAACTGGGGGACAAAGGAACGACTGATCTATGAAAACAGTAACTATATCATTTTTTGAAGCCGACAATATTGGTTTCAATATTTTGTTAACGAATATCTAGCCCCATAAAAACAACCTAGAGGAGACAAAATGACCTTCTTCTTCTTCTTCTCCTCCTTTACTAAGGTTTTAATACGGTACGATGCAGAAGTCCAGCTACCTGGGCCCTCCTGTATTAATCCGTATTCTGACTCCACTTAACCTTAGTAGTAAATAGGACCGGCAACTAATGGCCATATGTCCAAAGACAAAATGACCTCTTTGTATTAACGGTGCAAGAGCGTCGCAAATGTCAAAATATATCACAACGGGTCTATGTCATAATGCTACGACTGTAAGGTGCTGAAACCTGATTATCAACATGACATGGCAGCGAGAGATATATCGCGTGAATTACATCTGTTCACTATCCCACTAACTCACCAGTCTACGAATAGATACAATGTCTTCGACACAAAAGCTTATCTGTTTCAAAGCTTCCAAAGAAAGATCACTGACAGCCAGACCCATTGGCAGCGAAAGTTCCTAGCAGACACCAGAAATAGTAGTTAGTAACCAAAATTAACTTTCATATTTTCCACAATCATCCTATTTACATTATTGAAAGCTATAATTCTTCTTTAGTGTCATTTTTCTCACACATGGCTTTATAATGACAAAAAACGTCAGAAGCCTTCCAATTGCAGAATTGAGTTTAAACAGGAGAGAGAAAAATAAAACAAAGAAGAGGATCGATGCCATTGGTCCTAATTCTCCTCTCAGGTGTCGGCATTCGTTGCATCCAGAAATATCCCTTTTTATATGCAAAATTGAATTACCTCAGTGATCTAAATTTGTAGCACCAAAAAATTCTTTGTTCGTCGTTTCATACATCAGACTCATTGAGAAACGATACCAAATTTCATCATATAGTAAAGCAGCATATTGAGATGTCAGGATAATTAGAAATACAGCTACATATACGAGGTTTCGGGATGTGTCTGCGATGTATGATTTATTTATTTCTTGCTCATATTTAGCTATGAGGAAGAAAACATATTTTCGTCAAATGTAAGTTTTCTGTTTTCATTGTATCAGTAATATATAATATATGCATAAGGGAAACGCAACAGTTGCGTAAAATTATACTTGTATCCCAATAATACCTTGTGCTTTATGGCAATACTTTTATGCCGAATTGTATCCTTTCTGTATTGAATACAACGAAAACTTCACGTTAAATATCTCATCACCGAAAACCATAACTTAATGTGATTGTTAAATACACCTCAACTTAGTAGTTTTCTATCTGTTTCCACTCACTCCGATCGACGATTCATGATGAGTTTCTCTATGGCAGCATTTCAAGTGCTTGCTGCTGCCTACATAAACACCAATATCACATTCTTTCACCGGGTTACGAAGTGTATGAAGTACAATATGAAGGAATTAAAGAAAATATCGTGCGTGTTTTGCATAACTACTCTCACTCTGAGTTTTACTTTTACTTTTTTGTTTGTGTACGCCATTGAGATTGTATTTGCCATATATGAATTTAGGCTTCATTCCATACCACGCATATCGTGAAGAATATGCGAATGATTCAGGATAACTAGGCTGGTTACGGAACAAAATGGCACAGTTGGACAATGGATTAAACATCTGGCTGCAATGCAACATGCTTTTCGAATTAAACGAGACAAATTAAATTACTCTTCATGAGAAACGTTACTGAGCACAGCTCTACCAACTACCACGCTACAGCGCTCTTGGCGGCGCATATTTCTGTGGTACAATGCATAGAGCAACACAGTTGCTCCTTTATTCTGATTATATGGCCCATACTGCGAAAGTAAAAATTCACTGTTTACTACACACAGTGCACTTCTTCTATTTGGGAGAGACCGCGCCTTTCCATCGATATTATCACGATAATTGTACAATTATTAACATTTTTTTCCTCCTGGCGTTCCCATTTGAATGTAATACATGCGTTTTGCTATGCTAATTTTATACACTTACTCTTTGTTCTGGCAAGCTTCAGCATTGACAATTTAAATAGTTTCCATTCGTTGGCGTGGCAGGCGAGAACGATGATGGAATATATCATTCTTTACACAACAGCCCACACATTTGGGACATCTTTCTTTACTCACAATCTGCTAAGCAATGATTCCCGGCATTGATTGCTCGTGCTGGTAAGTTTTTGATGTAAATGGAAGAAAAATTTCGATTCGTTTTTTACGTTGCCAATCGCTCTCACTCATCCCAATCCAAGAATATAATTATTTATATACTTTTGTTACTTCAAGTGATGGTTGTTCTACATCCATCGCTGAAGCTATATTGCTTTTCGCCTACACACGGCCGGCAACCTATCATCCAGCCAAAAGATACGTCACAGCCTGCACGCTCTTCTTCCTCTGCCCCTATCTTCAATGTTATCCTATACAGATGTTCGGAGCTGCTTGCCAATCCTTTTGTTTAGTGTACGTGTTTTATTGCCCCACATTAACCTGTCAATCCCAGTTGCATTATTTTCTTGGATTTTTTTCTTATCTTTTCTTATCATCATCTTAATTCTTCTCACCTTCCTCCATTAATTTTTCTACATAGGACGTACGCAAAGGAGAGATACCGCAACTTTTCCAAACATCATCATTAAACGTCACCGTTGATTACCGCCTTTACGGTATTATGGAGTATGATTTGAGATGCCGCACTTACGGGAAGAACACGATTGGAACTTATGACTTTCGCTTGCTTTGAAATGCATAACGGCTTTTTGGTTCATCGAAAAAGATTCACGACATATTTCGCTTAGGGAATAATTTCATACCAATCATGATCGCGTCGCGAACGATGCGTACTGAATGTTACAAAATGTTCTAGACATTTCCGACAATATTTTCCTCGTTCAACATAAAAGGACAATTAGTAACCATACACTCCAAGTGGCGTTGCCGTTTATGTGGTCACGCGTACTAAGGTGGAAAATGTGTTATCATTTGTTACCTTACCTTGTTTACCACTTGCTATAGGAAAAAAGAAATCTTGTTTCTTTTAACGACACATTCCTAGCACTTGTCATTCAATACAAACACGACCATAGACTTTCCGTTCTTTTTTGTTGCTATGCTTTTTAACGGATATCTTCCCCAATCGTATTTTCCATAGTACTAACATATCGAATCCTATAATTTATGTCTTATGCTTCATTACGTTTACTCTTCCTGACTCTAATATTTCATTTATATATAGACTGTGATTTTTTTTGCTACTCATTCATCGCTCATTCTAGCTTCTTGTATAAATATAACTCATTATAATAAATAAGATTTGTTTTGTTCATCATCTTGATCGCACTTTTCATAGTCGTTCGCTGTCCCTTTTCTTCTCATTCTCTCTCGTATTTTCTCTCTATTTTTATATCACCTTCTTTCTATTTCTCTCATACATACACACACTTTCTTTCTCTCGCACCACTGATTCCGTTGTATAGCCTGAATTTCACGTACAAAACTGCGCCTATAGTCTTGACTGTTTTATATACTATGCTGCAACATACGCATCTCCTTCGGTTGCCGCTTAGCAAGGGTAGATTCCTACGGTGAATAAAGTAATTTCAGATTGAATACGTTCACAACCAGATGATGAAGAATATGTTGTTTCTAAAACAGTTAAATTTTTTCCATTCATTGTGTGAAATAGTATAGCAGTTTCTGACATTTTTAGAAAGTCATAGTGATGAGACTAAAAGAAAGGAACGCATTGTTGCATTCACGGCATTTATTAAACTACAAAGAATAAATATATACACAAATTCATGTAAACCAAAGAAGCATGTGCACGTGTTTCAATGCATTTTCTTTCTTATTTTATAGTCAAGGAAAAAAATTACTTTAAAAATATAGTATTTTTAAAATATTGCTACTTTTCACATAACGAAATATTGGAACTACAGGTTTATCTTGGTTTTACTCACCTTGATAATTCTGAGGCCAGATAGTGGGAACATTCTGTGGAGGGAAAGCATTGGGAACCAAAAAGGAGAAAGAAAAACAGAGAAAAATAAAGGAGGACTGTCTCAAAAACTTTCAGAAGTGATAAACCTCTGTAAACCTCTATGCTAGCTCAGATCTCCAAAAAGATCCTTTAAGTACACTCACCATTGGCACACTGTAGTACTGGTAGAACGGTTGATACGGCAACGTTGGAGGATACATGGTTGGCACACCTGGCGGGTATACTGTGGCAAACTGCTCGATCGGTATATTGTTTATGGCTGGTGTCGGTGGGGTTGCAGCATAATACACGGCACCGTTCGTAGCGCAGAGTGTCTGCTTCTTGATGGCAGGCGCAATATTGAGCTTGCGATCTCGCAGGACAATGCAATCGCACTATAATGAAAATATAGAAGTAGCAATAAACAGACACATTATAGCTCGATATTCATTAAAACAGCAGCATTAGGGGTGGAAAACATACATCGTTCTGAAGTTTTTGCGCTTCGTGCTCCGTTTCGAATGTGACAAATCCGTACCCTTTACTAACACCGGCTCGATCCACGATGATCTTAGTCGACTTAACGTTCCCGTATGATGAAAATAGACGGCATAGCTCGGCCTCCGTCGTATCGCCACTGCGAGAGCAATCGAGAAAAGAAAAAAAAACAGCGCGGGTTAGGTATAGGGATCCAAACATTACCGGGATACCTGTTGTCTGTTTTCCTTGATTGTCTATCTTTTTCCACTCTCCAATTTTATTGAAATGAGCCTTTGTCTGATTATTTTTAGTTGTTTTAAACATTTTATCGTACAATCGTGAGTAGGTTCGTGGAATCAAGACGCCTAAAGGTATCTGTCAAATTAATATCCTGTACATATACATTAGCTTTCAAAGTTAACTTAGCAGAAGACTAACCGTTTGAAAAAGCAAAAAAAAATACTCTAATATACATAGCCGACATCATCGCGACATTAGCAACGATAAACCAAAGTCAAAGAAGAAACGAATGGAAACGAATTGAGAGAAACTTGAAACGGAAAACAGAACACAGTCTGTGTGAACGCACATTCAGGTGGGAGAAACGGCACTTACCTGATTCCGCCGACAAATACCCTGTTCGGTATAAGGGTACCGTATTTCGGGGCTGCCAGGGCCCCATCTAATTGCCCAGTCGGATTCGGTAAGGACATTTTGTGCAGTGCTGCCGGATACGGCTCCGTCGTGAGGCCGTGGGGATTTTACCTGCGCGCTATAAAATGGGAGCCGACTACGCGGTGTACTGCAGTTAGAAAGCGTATGGAAGCACGCTCTCTGGTGATTTAGTATGGGAAGTGTGTCGTAAACGAAGAACGGCAACCGAGCGCGCTAAAGAAATCTGTTAAATATATTGTTTACGTTCCAACTGTTTGTTGTAGTGAAACGAGATTTTGAGGGTATCCTTTTCGTTATTCGTTTTTGTACCCTTACGTTTGACTGGGGTGAAGATTAGCTTTCTTCAAAGGCTTTCGTCGAAAGCCGTTCACGCTGTATATTTGTAGACCCTGCCTTGGTCTACTTATGTCGTTCGCGCACTATCACAGTGCAGGATTAGATAAAAACTCTTCGTTGTATATATATTTATATATATTTAAGAATATATATCCATTATACGTAACACTTGCGGAATTGTTGAACAATGTTACCTCCTTCAGTGAGTCTTTCGTGCTCTCTTCTTGCAACTGTGACCACACAAGGACTCGTGGAACAACAGTACACACTTCCAGTTCTTCCTGTGAGGTTCTACCCTTGATGTTTTGCTTGATTTGGGGAAGATTCAAGTAACAACAACAACAATAACACACACCTCTAATATCGTCTGGGTCGTTGTCTTCAACAATAACGGCTAGTGCCACCGCGTGCTGCTCTCGTATTGGTTCCTTTTTGTTAATCTCCGTTCTAGACACGTTCGTATTTATAGTCGTTTTCACTGTTGTTGCAATTGCTGCTAGAATGTTGTGCAGGTTTGTGTTTGGCTGCTAGAGAACATTAAAAAACCTTAGCTACCGCTACGCCTAGAAATCCGTCAAATTTGCGTCTTTATTCGGTTTTACGTTCCTGAATCGTGAATGGGAGACTGCAGTTACTGGTAGTGGTAGTCAGCATTGTAATCCATATAACATATCACGCACGCGCGGGGCCGTTTTCGTTGTTGATTTTTGTTAATAGTAAGAGTATCGAGTAAGGTGCGCACGATGAGAGCAAGGACGAGAAAAAAGAAGGAAGAAAGAAAAACACAATAGAAAACGAACAACAACAACAGTAACAGCAACGAGAAATTAGTAACAAGAACAGCAACAAACGTATCAATTGAATACGCAACGAGAAAATACCATATGCCAAACGCTACTGGGCAAATCGACAAAAAACGGGGAGCAGCGTAAGATGATAATGTCTCATAGGAGTAAGGACATTAGGGAGCGGATTTAAACAAAAGGAAAGGAAAGGAAAAAGGAAATTCTACAGTGAATTAGGGAGCGGATTTAAACAAAAAAAAAGTTATTTTTACAGCAAAAGCCGACAATATTCGATATTGGTGCTTTCTCCAGTGCCATGCTTGTGCGCTATCCGTGGTGGTAATGCACCATATCAGCCTGGTTTTGTTTGTCAAAACCTATTTTTTGCCAGCAATTCGAGAGAACGCATATAGAACAATCCTACTAAAAATAAATGAAGACTCGAAGAGGCTAGAACAATGAAATATAGTAATGTAAGATAGCTCAACGACTCTTATCATAAACTATTACGTTTCTAAAGGACAATCATTTTATTATACGTTTCAAGATAAGATTTCTTTGTCGCATTACTATCAATCGATGAAATATCTCAATTTTAATGCTGCTACGTAAAATAATAACCATTAACTTCATCAAAAATAAGAACTTTCTATTTATTTACTATATACTTTATTTGTAAGTTATTTAATTATTTAATTTAGACCATTCACCAATTTCATTTAGATCAATTAATTAAGACCATCAACTTTCAGAAGTCAAAGACTCCACGAAACCCATTTAATTTGTTATTCCACCATTCTATGCTTATAAAAATGTACGGCTAATGAATAGAAAGACTACGAAAAAGAGCATTTGGCAGCGTTTGCAAGGGCGAACGGTCGGTACCATTTTATTCATTTTTAAAATATGGAAGTGCCTCATTGTCGCATTCACAAGAGTATATCACAAAAGGTAAAAAATGTATTTGTTAGGTAATGCTTGAAACATAGCAGAATAACCACATTTAAAATTGCACTCCAATCGAGTTCATTTTTCACTTAATCCACCTTTGCGCATTGAGATTATATCTAAGTACTAGTGTAAAATTTTAACATATTTATAGCCTAACTAGAAATTGGCAATTCCAATCGCTAATGAGCCCTTCTCTTGAGTGACATAAAAGAAAGCTATACTAATTGCATTTAACAATCGCATCCGATATATAAGAAATCCATCCCCGTTGTCCGAACACCGCGCCTATTGCTCGGGCAAGAACTAGGACAAACTCCATTGCGTTGTTGTGAGGCGTATTTGCACTAACAACCCCGGCAAACAATCGACTGCTGATGAAGCGAGAACTAGGTCATGAACGGGGATACATCGCAGCAGCAAGAAGATGTCACTGTCGCTAGAAGGGGTATCAATTTATTGACTATGGATTCAAACAAAAACAACCAAAACTTCGAGCTTCAAAATAATATGGATTCGAATCTCCTAATAGAACGATCTGACGTAATATATATTGATAGTTGAACTATTTTCGATGTTTTGCAGCACAATCACATCGATTTGCTAATGCTCATGCCTCCAGCAGGCCAAAAGACAATGTTTGGTCCAAGATGCATGTAGCGAGGTGATATCCTATTTTCACAAAAGAGAAGCAAAGATGCAAACACCCAGATGTGCAGGAAAATATTAACCAATCTGTTCAATCAATACCATAATTCTAAATGTTAAGTTTAATGGTCTAGAACGTTGGAGATAAATTCTTGGTTTGAAATTACGACGATAACCCAAAATGAAGCTTTTTTTAATTTTACGTCCATATCCTAATTCGTACTGTCTGTTTCTTTCACGCTCTCAGCCAAATTAAATACTCTCGCGATATTTAAATCTCGCGTACCTAATTTCTTTCTGCCAAAACACAGATGGAAGAAGGACTGTCGCGGTCTGGTGCGTCGCTGCACGACACCATACGCATTTGCATCCATCCGCACATGCCTTTCATTCGTCACATAGATCATCGTTAAAACGTCGCTGGAGCGGTGCTGCGGATGAAATTGCGTTGGTTCATGTCATATTCACACACGTGCGACATGCTGCAAGGCAATCTTTATCTCTCCTCACTTCTCCATAGCTTAACCAAACAACCTGTTCTAGAAGGTACTTTACCAAAAGGGGAAATAATGAAATCGTTTTTTTGTGCAATATTTCTCTGTATGGGGTAATGCTTTGCACAGAAGAGCACATTCTGCCTATCATCATCTAGTCCTTGTCTCCCATTACTTAATGTTTTATAAAGAATGACGAGTACCGTGCAAATAGTTGTTACACAATTAACCATCATTTTCCACAATTTTCCAATTTACTTAAACGATTGGTTTAGTATACTCAAAGAGGATTCGGTTTGGCTACATCTTCAATTTGAGATCGCGCCTTCCATGAAATAAAGAATATTTTATGTTTTCGATCGATTGTACTCCAGGTCATGCTAAGTTCTTGTATGCCACTTTACCGTACAGCGAGTTTCTAGTGTTCCAAAAATGCATCCAGATTGAAAGGGAATATGAAATCTTTTTTTTTTAATTTATAGGATACCGAACGAAAATTTGGTTCAGTCATGCTAAAGGGATTGTCTTATTCTACTTATCTCCAACCAACTATCTACTCATGATATACTTCTTCCATTAAACCAACTCGGACATCACCTGTTTGTTGTTACTTTTAAAACATTGATAACATTGGTTCTTATTCTTGATATAACTTCGCTCGTTGGAGTGCATACTGTGCTACGGTCTCTCAAAATAGCATTATTTTGGTATGCATACCTCCAATCCTCCTGCATCTATTTATACGAAAGTATATATAGGTGAAAAGTATAAGTGTAGTATAGTATAGGTGAAAATGTGATATGATCGAAATACAGTTTTATTGTCATATTGCTACCGCTCGATTTTCCCAATTGTAGCTAGAATGGGAACAAATATTAACGAGCATCGACCGGGATGCTGCCGGATTGGTATGAATTATTCATTCAATATACGAGTCACACCGATTTCGTTCGTGGATCGATTTTGGAAGGTCTTGTTCTCTGTGATGGAAAGCACATATATATGTTGAGAAAGTTTTAACTATTCATTCGATTTGAATAAAGGACAAGATATGATTATTATAAATTAATGTTTATATATATTATATATATATATATATATATATATATATATATATATATATATATATATATATATATATATATATATATATATATATATATATATATATATATATATATATATAAGGGAAAAGAAATAAATCAAAACTAAGCCAGATTTTACAATTAATAGTTGAGATTTCTCAGCTTTTACATTTTCATCATATGCACTATCTACTAATAATATTCTAAAATCTTCTTAAATGTCTCAACAATCAGAGCACGGTCAAAGGCTTGGCTTTCTAAGCTAAGCAGAGGCTTTCTATGACTTAGAATTATCACGCAGCTGGATAGTCAGTCCTGCGTACGGGGGAGGCTCAGTCGTGATTCGAACCCGATACTATCGTGTGTTTGTGATGCACGCTCACTCTGTCCAAGGAGGGGTGTCACGTCGTGTGAAAACTGCCGATTGTACTGAAATCTAATAGAATTGTCCATGAAAATCCACCACCATTCCTCCACCTTTGTGGACATGTTTGTAGTCATATTTGTTCTCTAAGCCTCTCTCTCTCTCTTTCTTTTTTTATTATTTCTTATCTTCTCTCCAACATTTCATATTACCCGGAAGCCAAATTTGTTCTCTACGCCTTTCTCTCTCTCATTATTTTTCTCTTTTTCTTTATCTTCTCTCCCAAATTGATGTCTTGCGAGCCACCAGATGTGCGCTTTTCTACCGAAAGTGGTTGAAACTGTTACAAATGTTTTCCTCTGTCGGCTCTGGCAGGAAAAATCGATAACCATTACCTTTTCACCAGTCGACAAAAGCAGAATAGATTTTCAACCGATGGAAAGCGTCAAAAAACGATGGCATCCATGGCATTTTTATCACCCCAAGCGATTCTTTCTTTCACTCCCGTTTTTACTCTTCAAGTCACACTTGCACAATCTCATTTTCTCATTTCCATCGGAGGATCATTTCCATCGGAATTTGTGCTTGATGATAAGGGAGACCAAAAATCGAAAGTGGTCTATCTTGCTTTAACGGATCAGTACAACGGGATAATTCTTTTCAAGAGAGAGATCGGGAAATCATGTCCGCTGTCTTGTTGGATTATAAAGTTTCTAGGAAATCTCTTTTCTCTTGGATAGGAATTTTGTGCACCTAAAGCCTATCCCGAAACCGAAAAAAGCTTAAACCCTGCACCAGAATCATTAAATCACTCGTTTACATGAAATGCCAAAACTCTCGCTCCTCGGACACGAATGGTATCAAATGGTAAAAAGGCACTCAGACTGATGCTACAGCTCTCGGTAAACCACGAAAGACCTTCACAGAGAAGGAAAAAGCTATGCGGCACTTTCTGAAGTTCCAGCGAAGCATATCTCATGTGGCATATATCGGCAACATTATTCGGTGCCTGTCTGTCGTGACGGGCAACCCCAACTTCTATGCTCCTGGACGGCAAATGATACGACATCTCAAATCACCTTCTCTTTATCATTCATCCAAAGAGTTTGAATTTAACTTACTGGCGAATGTGTTGGTTTACGTACGTCGTGATAGAGAGGAAAGTTACTTTTATACTCCATCGTCCTAGAACAGGGTACAAACACGCCGAAAATGGTTTTTACGTAATCGAATGTTCCGACTCTGAAGCTCTCTCTTAGTGAAAGAATTCTCATTCCCATCACCATTCATAATGCTTCATTCTGTTGTGTATTTGCCGAAAAAACGTATCAATGTTGTTCATTTTCAGTTTAAGTCTTTAGTCTTCAGTTCAAGTTCAAATTGTCACATTATTGTATTAGATACAAAGCAGATGCCCTCTATCGGCTTTTAAGAGCTGTATTTTATTTGTATTTTATTTGGTTCTTACAAACAGGACCGACGTCTTCGATACCGTATCGTTAACTGAAGATGGAACGAGGCAGCGGCTTAAGCGTGGAAAGTTAAAGTTCCACATTCCTTGATGGATATTGCCACCAGCGAGTCGATACCGCTACCGCGGAACATGCTCCCTTCTCCGTACAAGACGTCTTGTCAACGACTGCACCAAAACGAACCGTGAATGGTCCGAAGAACGCGAGGTAAATAGAGAAAGAGAAACCTTTGGTCTCCCCGCCTTGCTTGGTTAAGGGAAAGTTTTGTTCGAATGATCCAATGAAGGAGATATCCGCTAAGGGGAGCCATGTGCGTGCTACACACTCGTACAAGTAAACAGTAATGGGCAAAATAATTTCCGCATATTTGCTCAAATCCCTAACAGAAAAAAGATGCGAGAGATATGCAATGGTAAAAAACCTTTTTTACTGAAATTATTCGAGAAAATTCAACTTGTTTATTAGTATATAGGATGTACCGAAAATAAAGGAAGTGACCAAAAAAACTGGATGCTGCATGGAGACGAAAAAAACTCTAGTTAGAAATCGTTCATCCGTATGAATCGTTCATCCGGAGTGGTAGCAATAGTGTTGCCATTTATAAACGATAGCATCCGAGAACAAAAAAATAACAAAAAAAAAATTCTTGAGCGAAAATTGGATGAGGAAACCGTGAACCTTTTTCGGCGAAACACTGCTCTAACGCATATTGAAGTCAATGAACAATTTTATACTACATTAGCGATTTTTTTCACATCACATGCCGTAAAAAACAGAAACGAAAAAATACAAAGATAAACATAACATCATAACAGTAACATCATCTTCCCTTTTAATTAACATGATCTCCCAACGTTCGTATCTCCACACATGTAACAAATACATTCGATGTATGCTGTCGATCAGAGAAGAAAGATTGCATTTTTAAATACTGACTAAATTGTAAGCCTACGATCCTATTGTGAGATAGAACGGACAACGACACGAAATACAAATAGAATTCCATTCCCTGACAGTTCCGTCAGTAGCGAGCCACCCCAACACACAGATAGAAAGAGAAAGCGAACCTGCTATTCCAAGTCTGGAAAATAATGTTTGCCATTCTTATCGCAATATCAATATCGCAACTAAATTCGACCGATCGTTCTAACTAAGACCCCGGAAATCTTGCGTCTGCTGCAACAAAGAGAGTGCAAGTTCTGCTAAATGGTTCAGGCATCTTTCTTGCGGATGATCGGAAATCTAGACCTACACTGACACTCCGAGAAAGTAATTAAGTTCCGTTTATTAAATTGCGAACTCATAAGCATGCACAACAAATCAGATTATTGTTGGAGTTAAAGAGAGATTGTTATTGTTAATTATTTAAGAACGGCCTGGCCGTATTTGGTTTGGATAATTTTTTGTGAGCTGAAAGGCATTTCCTCCCAACAGCCGCAGATAGCCTTATCCCGGGCTGACTCGGTTAGTTAAAGAGAGATAAATACCACCCTTTGATTCTATTCAGAAGGAATATATGGAAGATCCTCTCTTTTCAACCTCACAGGGGGCATAAAGGTTTGGCATCTCTACAAAAACATTTAAAAACATGTTACAAAAACTTTAGTATATATTATAGATTTGTTAGATCCCCCCCCCCCCCACATCCCAACCCATGGGGGTTGTAGGGAGCACTTCTTTTTACTTCGCCAGGATGGTTGAAGCTTTGAATACTTTTGCCGAATGTAAAAAGAAACATGTTTGCCACATGTCAGCCAAATCGAATATCATTTACAGTTTTGAGCGAATAATACTAACTTTTGGGGGGGGGGGACGTATCCACGTAGGAAAAGCTGAAATTTTGTCTGAAAGTCTTAGTTTTAAGTAATAAAACGCCTACGCTTCAAATTTTAGCCTAATCGGGCATCATTTGTATTTTTGAGTGAATATTCGTGAATTGGAGTTGTATGGGAGTCCCCCTTCTGGGGGGTTCTAAAAAACAAAAATCAAATCCCTAAATCCGAGACTTTCATACACCTATGTTTGGTGCAAATCGGTTCAATACATGTCACATTGAAGTGCGTATATATATATATATATATATATATATATATATATATATATATATATATATATATATATATATATGTATATATATATATATATATATATATATATATATATATATATATATATATAGATATATATGTATGTATGTATATATATATATATATATATATATATATATATATATATATATATATATATATATATATATATATATATATATATATATATATATATAAACATACAAACTATATGTTTATATATATATATATGTTTATATATATATATATATATATATATATATATATATATATATATATATATATATATATATATATAAAATATATGTTTATATATATATATGTATATATATATATATATAAACATACAAACATTCATTTTTATTTATAGGATTCTACAAACAAATATGTTTAAAAACAATACGCTTACTCAAACTTGCGAATCAACATTGAGTGATTTCATTATTGAAATAGGCACTTTTTTACTTATCTTTTTATTCTTCAACACTGTACACGGAAACCGTAAAAATAACTTTTCAATCGGGAAATGAAGTAAAAAAAAATATTGTTCTGTGCAAATGTTTTTATTATAAAAAAGAATAATGAAATTACCGACGAAAAAATCCTGCTTGAGTGTTCACATTAATTGTGTCCGCAGCTATAAAATGCTGGGATAACAATAGGAAGAGTGTGTAGAAAACGTTGAGGATGCTAGCAACCCTGCAAAAATGGTTCCTCTTCTTGTATTTTGGTCGCTGTAGAAGCGAGTAGCCATTATTAAAAACCCCACGAAATGATTCAGGCCATCCTCTTGTATCTGTATCTCTCTCTCTCTCTCTCTCTCTCTCTCTCTCTCTATCTCTCTTTCTTTCTCTCTCTCGCTCTCTTTAACTAATCGTATTTTTCTTTAGTAGTGCAATCCCAATCTTCGTGGTTAGGTCTAAAATGTCCTATTTCAGTTAAATAAAATAACATTGCATTGGAATGTATCAGTTCTACGGGTGTTCGTAAAATAAAAATAAAGAAAATACATACGATCTGATACCAGATATTTTTTAGCTTTAGAAGACCTCCCATTCCTTCCGTCATGCTCTCCAATGTTGGCCAATAAAGTGGAAAAGAAGATATATGTTTGCAAGTGTCGAGGCCGCTTGGGTGACTGTTTTAAGTGAGTATTCCAAACAAGATGGAAAAATAGGAAATTAACCAGATTTGGTGGGAAGAACCACGATAGTTGGCGAAGAAATGTGAGGAAAAATTTACAGAAACACACACGCACCTCCACTTGTCAGTGGGCGTATTTTCAGTTTGCAATTCCCTTCCCTTTCAACAATAATCTGAAAATACAATTAATTTCACCTACGATGTTTGATGCTCGTATCGTTTGCATTGTCGAACTTAAGAAAAAATATCCAACCACTCATTTTCCGCGACGTGGAGCTCGACAACATGCGCAATAAGACGGATTTGCAGATGCGTTGCGTTTCATTTATTTATTTATTTTTACTTATTTCATTTATTCCCGCAATGTGTACTACTTTGAGCTCGAATTTATCTCGCCGCTCCTCCCTCAGCGTTCTGTCATATTACCACCTTCCTCCACCTAACTCCCATACCACACATTCAATAGCGAGAAAGAGCTGTTCGTAAAACTAGAATATTAAAAGAAGACCACTTTCACCTCCTCCTACACCTCCTGACCAACCATTTGACCAGTGCCAGCGAGGTAGAAAGAGGGCCAGCTATTTTTAATTGTCTTCGGAGGGAAAATCAACCAAAACGAGATTATTATCCGCTCGCATGGTGATGACATGAGACAGAAAAAATGCACACGCTCAAACACAGAGCAGGTTTTTGAAGCAGAATAACGAGAGAATAAGTGGAAAACAGTAAAAATAATCGGCCTCCATCATTCGCTTCTTTACTGTACTAATTTTCTTATACTTTTTTCATCAGCGCACGCAAAGATAGGATTCTTCGTCTGTATCGTTTTTTTTATTTTTGTTGCTCACGTCTTCTCAATATGCCTAAGAAATTGGGTGCTGCTTCGATGCCCATCGTAACAACTACTAATGTTACCGAAAAGCAACAGGACACCTTACACTCGATTTTACTAGTGAAAATTATTATGTCTGGAATGTAGACAATTGAACGTATTTATTATCTATTGGATGTGGCGTATTATTGTTATTTATAGTATTTCGCAGGACATCCGCGAGATACAGGATAAGTGATGATAAAAAATGAGACAGTTCTACAAAAAAATGATGAGCATGAGCGTATTTAACGGTCAGATTTTAAAAATCCTAAGCTTGGGGCAGATACTCAATGCGTTTATCCACGCACAAAGCAAAAATGTACGTCGGAACAAATCCTTTTATAATCACCTGTAGTATGTGAATTCATCCACCGATAACATTGTATTCATTTTGAATTCCTTTATAAACGACATAAATGCTGAGCAGTTTCTGCGATGCACTTACCGAGGCGGAAACCAAACTAGAAGTTAAGCACCAATGTTTGACATTAGGAACATATCGATTGGGCAGCAACATTACGTTATGGACGAAATAACCATGCGGGAAACCCATTTGCGAAACGGGAAAACTACCCCCAAGGGAGATGAAAAGGATAGACTTGTGCTAGATAGCCATAGCACAGAAGAGGAAGAGAAACAACATACATTGTTTCATGCTTGAAAGACATAAATATAAACCAAACAAGACAGCGAGAACGAGACAGAAAGAGAGAGAGAGAGATAGGCAGGTAGAGAGAGAAAGACATATATATATATATATATATATATATATATATATATATATATATATATATATATACATATATATATATATATATATATATATATATATATATATATATATATATATATATATATATATATATATATATATATATATATATATATATATATATATATACATATATACATATATATATATATATATATATATATATATATATATATATATATATATATATATATATATATATATATATATATATATATATATATATATATATATATATATATATATATATATATATATATATATATATATATATATATATAGAGAGAGAGAGAGAGAGAGAGAGAGAGAGAGAGCGAGAGAGCGGAAAACGAGTCAGCATAAAAATTTAGGTTATGCGTTTTGGCATGGTATGTTCGCTAGGTAGCTTGATTAACAAGTAAAAGTTATACAATTGCATAGGCACCTAACATCTTAACAATAAGCTTCGCATAGTTCTCAGTTTCGCATATAAATTACGAATTGAAATTTCTATGATAACTCCTACGGGGAACAACAATTTACAGTTTTTCTTATGCTTGCTTTTTGTTCATTTTGAATATCAAAAAGAAGATAGTCGCAAAATTAAAATCTACGAAGAAAACCTCAAATTAGTGTTTTTTTTTTCAAATTAGTTCAAATAATAATCTAATTATAATGATCTGAAGACTTGAGCATTTTAGATCTAGAGGAACATATGACTTTCAATAAATGTTGTAATGCTACTTGGAAAGTACTCCGGCACAAGGGAGAAAAGACGGTACCAACGCTGCATCGTCCCAAGACCAGAAAACGATTCCCTAATTATTAGACTCTGGACGAGTTCGACGCATTAGTCTTCTGCCGACAACGCGACATCATTCTAACAGATAACCATGGCAGCAGGCAAAGCCAACGAAAACGATGTGGAGCCATAATTGCATAAAATGCATAATTTTCCATAATGCTCAACGATGCAGGCACATAGCCTCCTTTCTAACCCTGGTATACCTATCGCTCCCTCGAACCGGACTAGCCTCGTCTTGAAGGAGAAACTCCGGATAGACGGATTTCACGTTGTGAACTGTCCTACATTCTTTCCGGCGTCTCGAACCCCAAGTGTTGCGAACAATTTTTTCTCCTTTTTCTCTATCCCTTCGTTGGAATTTCAATATGCGTTTTTGATTTGTGTAACGACATCAGTCGAAAGCGCCTTTTGAGAAAGCGTGAAAGGATGTAATCGCGCAGCATAGTTTGTTAAATAAGTTTATGAAATAGGCGCACAGCAGCACAGGTGTCCGTTTGCACCAGGATGTAGTCATGATAGTTTGGTATGACTAGAATTCAGAAGTTGTTATTAATTTTGAAAAATGATTTTTTAATCCAAGGCATCCATTTTCAAATTTTAGCTAGTTCTCTGGTTAACAGATACTAAACCCAGCCTTGGAGCATTGGAAATGAAACTACACTCAAATACGAAAAATACTCACAAACTCAAATTCAAACTTAAAGTACCACTTCGTTGTTTTTCTTGACATTTTATTTTCTTTTGTGGGATTTATAAGGCAAAAAGGTCTTATACGAAAGTACAAAATATAAGTGCACAAACCAGAGAAAAAAAACAAATGAAGTTAAAAAAAAGAGATAAAGCGATGTGAAAAAGGTTAATCGTTACATGACAGAAAACCAGAGACACAATTGCCAATCGATCGTACTTTGTTTCCCCTAATCACTACTGTTTGTAGGCTCAAAGTTGGGGTGCATTTCTCATTCTCTATATTTCATTCTAGCCTCATCTTTGTGAACGCTACTACGTGTGCCCTTATGTAACGATACACACCAAAAGATCTAAAAAGATGTCAAAGATGTGCATCCACAAATGCGTTCACTTCACTTCATTTTGCTTTCAATTTTCACGTAATTTCTCTGGGACCACTGCAAATCCAACTCCAATGGCAAATCCCTCTCTACACGTTTCATTCTTTCTCACAGGCCGATTTCGAGATCTTTGAACCACATCATATAAAAGTGTGCTGATTGCAATTCTTGGATACAAGATTAAAGGTGTACAGAAGAAGAGTAGGGAACGAAACAAAAAATGACTTCATCGGTTTGACGCTTCGCAATGTCCTTTTGGTATCGTGTGAGAGTGTTGTTCAAATTACCAAGCTGGCTCATATATGCGCCTTCTGCTCCTTCCAACATCATCATCAAGACGAACAGCGGTGAATAACGAAGAAAAAAAGCATCAACTGATTGTCTCATCATCAGAATCATGTGTTTTTGTCCTTCGTTGACAGCTGTCCAAGGCACGAACCCATCGCGTCAACAAACTCATGTGCACACTGCCTCTTTTATGGCTAATTCCATTTTTAAAAATAGGTGCTTCCGATTCGCTTGTTTTCGGTTGAAACGTCAAAAAATATTTTAATCAACAATTACAGCACGAAAAAATCGCGGATACCAATACATCATAACCATCGTTCATTCGAACGATCAATTGGGGACAGCAAAGCAAAAAAAAATCGTCGCACGATTATAAAATATCAGCGCACACATCAAAGTGTCTTTGAAAACTAGCAGAAAACAGTGCGAACCCAGTATAATCATTCGTGAGGAACACAGTGATGGGAGTACCAATAAAAAATTAAGTAAGAGCGATCAGTGATTTCCAGTACCCATGGAATTTCAAAACATATTTCTGGTTAAGCCATATCTTATTTAATAGTTATGCATATCATCTGAAACGGGGCATTGTTTAACCTTTAATGTTATGTTATTTAATGTTATTTTTTTTAATCAACTATGATCAAACATGCTGGTTATTTTTTAGTCCTATTCGGACCCTTCAATTACAAGTATTCAATTCAATATTCACTTCAATTACATGATAAAATCAGGTACTTTTCAAATAGAAGGTAGATGTAATCAGATGGTATTTGAAATAGTAGATGTTATTTGAATGATCCTGCAATACTGCAGAAAAGTTGACAAAAAAGGACAAGCAGAGGGAAATGATATAAAAGAGAATGGTAAAATTTCAATAGAAATTGTTTAAGAATAACCGTAAAAAAGAACAAAGGTTATTATATCGCGGACCTAACATGGAAACCCTTTTTAATGGCATGTATAGAAATTAGAAGTATACCATAAGATTTTCTCACAAGGAGGCTGCGAGATGTAGATTGAAAGCATACCATCGCACAACCACCATGGCTCAGGTGAAACGTACGCTGCTGCGATGTCTCTTTAGTTTTCCATTTTGTTACACTTCTTCACTTTCACCCAGCGAATGAAAATACAAACTAAGAGGCAATGAAACAGTGATGCCCTTACACATGACACATGTATGTTTGTAGGAACTCACCAATCTCTCCTTAGTCCCTCCATCCCCACACACTTTTCCCAACACTCGCTCACTTTTTGTACCCATCAACAAACATTAAGTTTTGTTGAACTGCTTCCGGTGCGGATATTTAATGCTACTGCTTCAACCGGGAAGCACGAATAAACAAAATCGAGAGTAAAATACAATGCTTACGCTCGTATATGTAGATGACAGACCATGAGATGATGTGCAGAAACATAACAAGCAAACGCAAGAGATTCAATGTAGAGTTACAAAACGTTAAAAAATCGGTCTTACTTCCGTGGTATTACTTCCGGCAACAAAAGAGATGAATCAGAGAGGGCTGTAGGCTTTCGTTAATCAGCTTTAAGCTCAAGGAAAAAATATACTCTCTTGGTCCAACTCGCACTACTTCATTTCGACACGCAAAATTTCCCTTCGATTGATGATAGTAAATATACCTTTCCAAAAACAATTTCATGCCTTTACAAGATTTTGGGAGTCTAAGGTAACCTAAATTTGGTCAATGTTCGATAATTCATATTTCATATTATTCACATTAACCTCTTTATTATAATGCAGCTTTTCTCGAGTTAAAACCTGATTTTCGAGAAACATCAAATGTAACCAAAGCAAAGAGCCAACTTCGTACTCACATCGACAACACATAAACACACAAACAACCACAGATGTTCGCAAGAGCACTGGTGTAATTGTTGGATGGCTATAAATGCACGTGTACTGAATTAATCAAATACCAAACGTCTGCTCAACATGCACGAATCAGCCAAGAATGCACGATTTGCACATTGTGTATTTTGAAGGCTGCTATTATAAGAACACAATTGGATAAATAAAATACAAGTGCATCGACGCGTTGTTCGCAAAGGAGAAGAGAAGCAAGATTAAGCAAAAATCCCCAAGGCGCACGTGCACACACGTATCATCCTGTGGTATGGATCCCTATGTCTTACCTGCAGGTTATTGTGCAGTTCACCGTCCTTAAAACGATGCGGACTCGACGTTCCTCCTAATCGACTCTATACACTATCCAAAGGATATTTTCTCTATACACGCCCCCACTTCTTTCGCACATGCAATTCTACCACACACTCTCAATTTAACACGTACATACACAAACATGCAGGCAATCTAAAAACACCGGCCAGATTGACAGCGAAAATTATTTTCCCGAGCACACACTTCTGTGTGAAACGACGATGATGGCGGACACACTACCATGTGCCGTAGGACAGACGTGAGTACGATTCCCGGGCACGTATCAAATGTTATAATGATTGCATAGAAACACACACACAAGCACTCACGCACGTATCTAGTTACGGAGCAGTCGCCTGAAGCACATACTAAGGACTCTGCCCTGGTACCAAACACACGGGAAAACATGCGGATCACGAGACATACGGTATAGTCAACAATGCGATCGGAACAATAGGAAACCGAGTACTAAATCAAAACCCAGCCAGGATTCGCTATGGCTGCTTGAGAGAGTGCCCAAGCGAATTACTACTTGATAGAGTGTAGCCTACTACCTCGCTCTTTTTCTCTATCATTTTCTCTAAATCTCTCTTTTATTTCATTTTTTTCAATTGCTCTCTCTTGAAATATATATATAAATAACTCTCTCTTTTCCATTCTTTCTTTCTTTCTCTCTCTCTCTCTCTCTCTTTCTCTCTCTCTATCAATTTCTCTTAATCTTCCTCGCCTTCTCGAATATGCCTTTATATTTCCGACATTGCACTCATTACGCACTAAGCAACTCAAAGTAAATGTAAAAAGAAAAATAAGTACAACACTATTCCTGCACGCGACACTGTTCACTATCAGCATTTTAATAAGCTAGAAGGACTTCTTCATCATTTTCAACTAACATTCAATCACAGAACATCACAACCATGTATTATGTAACGAAGTATAAAATGCCCCATAATTTATTACGGTCGTATTCATAGGATTAATTATCGTTGTCTTTCTAATAAAACCAATCAATTGGGAAAAACCCTGACAATATACTGCTTAATTTTGCTTTTTATCAAAATAAACCATTTAAATATCAAAAATCAAATCAAATAATCAAAATAAACCATTTTAAACCATAATTTCAACATTTAATTTTTAAACTGAGAATGGTAACATAAAAACATCTTGTCCTTTGAATTTTAAATTAACGGATTGCAATTGCAACAATACACTACTTAGAATCAAAAACAAAAATTTTAGATTTCATTTTGATTCAAACTAATTTTTATTTAAAAAAAAAGTCCAAAATAACGTTCATCCCGAGAAGCGTAGGTTACGCAGAGAAAAAAACGCAGCAGTATAATAAAAAAATTCAATTAATAACTCATCAAACGAGTATGTTTACGGACTCTCATTGTATCACTCAGGTAATTCTAGCTCTAAGAAAAACCGGACAAATTATGCTTGCCCACATGGACAATCCGTGGTGGGCTGCCATCGTTCCATCTAACGGGCCTAGAAGAATGCACTCAACAGGAGTGCATCTTCGATGTGTTCGTACCGCAAACGCCCTAACTAATCCCCCACCGTCTTCGGAAGCAGCACCGCCAACTGGGTCACACATCGATGGAAGGTAATCCATTTTGTGGTATCTATTAGTGTACAGATTAATTAGGCTAATCGATGTTGTTATGCATTTCACCTCACCTTTACGGTGCACTTATTACGTAAGGATTGACGAGGAGGTATGCCTTTAGTGATAAAATATATTGACTCAAAACAGATCAGTCTCAAGGAGATCAGTCTACGTCCAGAGATGAAATGAAAATAGACATCGACATATATTACAATCACATGCGTTAAAGAATTTTCATGGAGAAGTTGATATGTTTTCCACGCGGATGTAACTCTTTTAAAACATTCCTTTTTTTAATAGTCTTAGCAAATTATCCAAGTATGGTAGTATAGGTGTCAAATAGTTTTGAAGACACAGTCTTGCTTTTTCGTCAAGCAATGTCTTTTGGTTTGATTACCGGTTTTCGTGTCGTCTATTGAAGCGCGAGGTACCGGGCACCAACACTAAGTGTAGAAAATATACAATAACAGATTAATCCTCTGATTGCAGTGTAGTGAATTTCTTGTTTCTTTATTGTAGGAGGCCATATTAATCTCAACGAAGAAGAAGAAGAAAAAGCTGGACCAAAGAAAAACCATAGGAGTGCTCCAAAAAACGTGTATAACTCTTATCCATCCCAAATGGACTGCTAGTATCGATAAGTTGTACCGATATGGTCCCTATTGGTTATACGCCCTACAAGAGTGCTAGTACCAATAGCTAAATGTGAAAAATAAATTGATATAAGTGAAGTTTAAACTATAAGAGTGCTAATAACTAAAATTTAGTTTGAAAACTGCAAGACTGCAACAGCACAAGGATCTATTTCAAATCTTATCTTAAATATAGACAACAGAAAACGTAAACACGAACGAAGAATACGATAACAGAATAAACGGTAGCTTTCCTGGCGCAATGTTTGAGAGTAGATGATAGAAAACCATGACACGCATGAACAATTGATTAAACACACGGAAGAACCTTATCCTGACGGTAATATGAAAGATTCATAATATTATCTGATGATTCGTAAATTCAACTGCACATCTGTGGCTTTCAAAGAGAGATTCAATATGCTCGCAGTTTGATTCAAAAGATTAACTATACAGAACGAAACAGGAGAGCACATAAAAAAACAATTAGATTCCAAACGTTATCCAATAACCCGCTTGTTCCCATGAACTAGCAACTGGACTAACAATTGGAAACCAATTAGAAGCTTCTTGTTTTTCGTATATGGTAATGAGCTTCAGGGCTTCTTTCTCCTCTGCTGAAGTGTGACAGAAAAATGCAAATATGCTAGTATTTACGGAGCACGTTCAACCCAAAACAAACACAAACAATCCCATAATTTACCCAAGTACGAAGACATCATCAAGAATAATACATCCTTTTATTGCAGCATGTTTTGTATCGCATAGGAAAACTTCCTATCTTAAAATATGTATTCTTCATAAGATAATGTACAGCTCAGTTCAGCAGGTTGCAGTTGCGTGCAGGTTGCAATACCGTGTACGTCGATGGGCGTTAACTTTACATTTCTGAAACAGTCCTGTGTTAAACGTCGTCATTGACTATATACGCACACATCTAAAGTCCCGAAACAGTCCAGTCGCAGTAAATTGATAGATAAGACAATGGAAGGCAATTGCATTACAGGCAGAAAGAATGTCTCCAAATATAACGACTGCAAGAACGCCATTTTAACATCCTGACAAAAATCAATAAATAAAGTGAGCCAACGAATCAATTAACAAAACAACTTATTGGAATTTGCCAAAATACTCTCGGCATTGAAGCAAAAGACTGATGGTCTTTCTGAATATTTTGTTCTTCGCTTTTCACCGCCCCCCCCCCCCCCCACCACTTTTTTGCTTGACCGAACCAAAAATCGAAAATGCAGTGCCAGGATGCTCCAAGCTAGAGCAGCCTTTTTACCAGCGACACAAGTCGAAGGACGATAGATGGGAGGGCGTTACAGTTGTTGGTGATTGTTTAAAATGTCCTTATTGTCGATGAATTTATCATAAAATCTACCTTTCTCAACAGCCTCTGGATACAGCTGTTCGGCATACATAGAGGACACGTCCTAAGACGGTTATGGTTTGTTTGATTTGTGCCCCTTTTTTGTACCAAGCGAGAGAGCGCCTCTATCGTAGAAAAATGGGAATTGCATTTCGTTAACTTCTTGGCAAATATCAAACATCCTGATGTGCGCGCATTTCTCATGGCAGGAAATCTCGAATATATGTAAATTTACGGCAGTTTGTCTTATACACTGCGAAAAAAGATTAACTGTGTATGACCGAATTTTGAATATTTTCTAGTGGGGAGTGAATGATAAGAACACGGAAATGCAATTTTAAAACAAAACAAATTATTAAAATCATAATACTTACGGTTTGCACGCAAATTCTGAACACCGCTTGCCTACTCAGGAGAGAGGAGTAAAATATCTTTAACCAATCCTTGTATACGCGTCCTTTCTATGATCGACTTTTAACAGTCGATAGCCGGGTTCACCCACGATGTGGTATCGTTTTTCGGCTAGTAGACTGAAGAAGACGAACCAAGATGTGGCAAAATTAGCGAAGGAATTGTTCCCTCGAGATATTGGCGACTCCTGCTGCCAAGATGGAAGCTCCAAGAACACGGAACAAAAAGGGTAAAAATACCCGAATTCTTATGCCTGTGCAGGAACAACTGCAACACTGTTCACTGACAACACGCACACATCGACAGAGACCCTCCTCAAAGGAATACTATTTTGATCGCTAGGAAATGAATTGTGAAAAAAAGGATAAAACGACGATATGACCGTGAAACAAAAATTGTTGGACAATACGATTAGCTAGATTATGTAAAGCGTAGATTAATTTGCACTTTTAATTTGTAGTTCTGACTCAGTAGCCCATAAAAGCGTTACCGTGCACGTGACAACACTTTCGAGCTTATGTACAGCACAAATCTACTTGGCTCAATAAAACAAGGTATGTACTCTCCGTGTCACGTACGTTTTCCTAGAAATTCTAACACGGAAATGACAAAAACAGCCAGAAAGTGGAGATACGGTTCAATTTTTCTAGCAAATCCTTCTATATTTTCTTCCTTGCAAAAATAGTACACACGACAAAGACGGCGTGCATCGCACAAACGAGAGCAAATGAATGGGTTTATAAGCGAGATTCAAACTCTTCGGGAAACTAGGACGTAATTCGGATTTTAGAGCGAGAAAGCGCAAGATCTCGGATACGAGCGAGAGCAGTGACCATATGCATGCGTTTCCTAGCGGATAGTGAAAAATTCTCTGCATTTGAAAGCTGTAAGGAAACACACACACAACACGCAGCGCACAGGAAGCACAAAGTAAATGACGAGATGAAGGATCGACAAAAGACCATAAATTTTTAAGCAAACGAATTCATGCCAAATACTCTCAAGTTCATCCCCTAGCTATAATGATGGTGCCGAAAAAGTATGTGCTTTGCAATACACTACCATCTGCGTGATCACACTATGCCCTGGCCGAGTGAATCAAGTAGCTAAAGAAGGGTGAAAACTAAAGTGAGCAAAAGCACATTCCTAACGCAACTGCGTACAATCTAAAACTTGCGATTTTTCCACCTGGAGGAAAATTTTAAGACAAATACGCATGCACCAGCTGGTATGGGTTTGCTTCGCAAGAAAATCCCATTCCCGGAAATATCAGTCTCGTTTTAAAGTTTATAGTTATTCAAGTCAACTGAGAACACCCTTATCCTGATGAAGGTTTTTATTTGCCGTCATCGCAGTGATCAAGGCTCTATGTATTGCTACACTTTTCTAACAAACCCACATGCACTTGAAGATGCACAGCTGACTGTATTGAATAATTTGACTTAAAATTCACACTAATCGAACCACTCACTGAGGAGAAAACCGAAATACAGATCCATTCGTCTTTTTTCTTGTTTTTATCTCATATCGAGATGTCATGCGCTGTCGTGTGGATACTGTCAAAAATCATCAAATGTCATCAGTTTAATCGGGCATTAAAGACCTAGTTTATCGTCTACCAACTTTTTACATTCATTAAAAAAAAAAGAATACGTTATGCATGCTAGTAACTTATTCTTTAGGTTTGTTATTGGGTTTGATCGACATGAAACTTATTTGCTGTATAGTTATGCTAAATATGTTCTGATATCGTACGTTATCGTGCAAACTCTCTTTTCTACTATATAAAATGCTGCTATTTTATTCAGCACTGTAAAAACGGTATCGTTTCACAAAACATGTTTTCATGAATTTGACATTTGATAGAGCTCTTCTTAACATATTTGCAAAGCATTAATAACTGTTTCAAACATTAGAAAATTTATACACAAATTCTAACAGTCGCTAAATAATGTTTCGATACATAGATTTTTACTGAGCTTTACATCATCAAAAAAAACTTTAAATAAATCGCTTGTACGTTGATAACACTCACGTACGATGAAGCGATTGATGCGGGAGATGCAAAATGCGTGTGTGAATTTATGTGAAACCTGTCAAGAGGCTTTGTGATGTCAGCTCTCATTGCAATTGTTTTCGTCTTGCTTTGAATGTGTATAAAGTGTTCATATTCTAACTGTTTGTGTTGTCCGCGTAATTTATCCGTGTCTCATTGTGCCTGCCGTCGACTAGAATAATTTTTTTTCTCAGAAAAATACAACATCCGGTAACAGACATCTTTTTATCCTTTACGCCTGACCCTGCTAGAGGTTTGCGCGTCGTAGCAGGCAGCTGCAAAAAGGCAACCAAATCGAGGTGTTGCTTTTATGTGAGTGCATCGTCAACTCAAAAACTGGCTGAAATGGCTGAGCGACGATCAGGCGGTTCGAGCCGTAACAATTTCAACGAAGAAAAAAGCTCCGCAGATATACCGCCTATGTCGCGACTATTTATCATATGCAGCAAGAGCGTGACCGAAGAAAATTTGCGCGAACATTTCGAAAAGTTTGGCGATATCGAAGAAATATGGATCGTCAAGGACCGGTCGACGGGTGAAGGAAAAGGTATTTTTGGTCCGGGGTCGGTGATTGCTTGTGGTGTGATATTTCCTACCCATGCAGCTGAGTGTGTGCATGTGAAAGCGTGAATTTATGCATATGAGGGCTTTATTTCGTATCTTTGTTTTCTTTATCGCTCGGGTGCATAATAGGGAGCATGTCATTGATGTAATGGACTATTCGATGCAGCGCCTACTTAGAACTCCCATCAAACGAAAATAGGCCAAGCATATGGAAACACATAATATAAAAGAGGCTAAAACAAAACAGCAGATGAACGGAAGACCTGGCAACAGAAGTTCCGCGATCTGAAACGTTTATTCTACTATGACACGTCTGTTTCACCTGCCAAAGATACCATCCGTCCTACTCAATTTAAGTGTACCTTAATGACCTTTTTCGTTCGGTGCCATTCTAATGACATAACTTACCCACCAGAGCCTGAAGAGTCCAATCTCCTGCACGACAGTGATGCTATTGTACATCTGATAAGGCTTGTCATTGTAACGGGTCCTCGATTGTCCATCCACACATACGGGGTCAAAAATTCTTCTCAGCATTATTTTCTCGAACGTAGCTAAGAGGGGTTCAGTATCATGTAGAAGCCTTCCGTTATTTGTTATGCATACGAATTTGCATTTACGATATTTCCCTGCTGTGCATACACATTCCGTTATCCCCTACACGTATACTGCTCATTCTAACTCCAAATCTCTTCCAATTCCAAGGTGTCGCATACATAAAATACGCAAAAACGTCAGACGCCGCCCGGGCGCTTGAAGAGATGAACGGCAAGTGTGTCGGTGATAATACCCGTCCAATCAAGGTGCTGGTGGCAGCCAACCGCCAGCAGGGTTCACGTAAGCAAACGGAAAACGAGGAAGAGAAATACCTGCGGCTTTTTGTGATCATACCGAAGGACATGACGGAAGACGCGCTTCGAGAAGAATTCGGTAAATACGGCACCGTTGACCTGGTCACCATCATCCGTGATAAGGTGACGAAGGAAGGCAAAGGATTCGCCTACGTTAAGTTCGGTCGCTTCCTGCATGCAGCCCAAGCGTTCGAGGGATGCGACCCAAAATATAAGGCGGTTTTTGCGGAACCGAAACCCCCGCGAAACGCGTCGGTTTCGTCTAACGAAAACTTCGGTGGCTTTGTTGGTGGAGGCGGTGGCGGTGGTGGTGGCGGCGGTGGTAGTGGAGGGACCGGTGGGAGCACCGGAGGAGGTGCCGGAGGTGGCGTTGTCTTTGGTGGTAGCGGAAACAACACGAACGGTTTCACGGACGATCGTCGGACGGGACCAGGTGGCGTAAGCAGTGTGTCTGGCGCGGGTGCCATGCTCGGGTTTGCCGCAATGGGCTCAAACGACCGACGATCGGGGACCGGCGTTGGGGCAGTAGATCGGCGAGGTGGTAGCGATTTCGGGGCGTTCAGTGGCTATGGAGGATCGGCGAACAGTGCAATGGTATCCAACACTAATGAAACGGTTCTGACGGTACTATGCAGCCCGGTGTTAAATCAAGACCAACTGTGGCGTCTTTTTGATATCATTCCGGGACTGGATTACTGTCAGATAAACAACGATTTTAGTAAGTCTCCCAAGTTAGCCAATAAGAAACAAAGTTAAGCTTAATGGTGAATTTATTGCACTTACTCTTTGTAGACAATCGCAATGTGACGGCGACGGTCGTGTATAACAACAGCCAATCGGCGATGTACGCGCGAGACAAAATCCACGGGCTCGAGTATCCGCCGGGCGAGCGGTTAATCATACGTCATGGGCACGAAACCGTCACCACGATGGGGGTTGGCGGCACGGTCGAATTCAACGGAAGCGGTATGGGTGGCGGTAGCCGGGGAGGAACGGCGGACGCGCCGGCACTGGCGGCTCGAACCGGTGCGCCGCTAACCACGCCTGTTTCTTCCGTAGATCGTGAGGCGACCTTTTGCAGCGTACCGCTGCCGCCACCGCAACCGTTGGCTAGTTCAAGCGCCGAGGTCGCGCAGCGATGTTTCATTGTTTGCATTCCAAAGGCGCTACCGACAAGCGTACTGAAGCAAACGTTCTGTCGATTTGGCGACTTAATCGACGTGTATCTGTTGCCGAACAAGAACTGTGGCTATGCCAAGTACGCCTCTGAGGAGTCAGCAAAGAAAGCTATCAAACAGCTACATGGTGCGGATATTCTGAACGTGCGTTTGAAGGTACTGCCGACACGGGCAAAGCATTGTTATTTTGTCTAATATTTTGATGCGAATGTTTTCAATTTCCTACCTTAGGTGCTAGAAGCGGAAGAACCCAGTAATGATCGACGGAAACGAATGCGTCACGACGAGCGCATGGAGAACGAGTAAAAAGACAAAGATGAGAAAGAATTGTGGATGATTTGTTTAGTTCTCAGGTAAATATATCAGCTCCTGTAATTACTAATCGTCCATTTGCATTCAAATGTATGCTAACCAATTATGTGGGTTTTAAACATTAATACTACAAAAAAACGGTTTAACAGTTTCCTTCAAGTTAGAACCATTTTAGAGTCATGTATTATTGACTTATCTTACTCATGCTGTGATATATCTTTCTGTGGAAGCGAACAACAATTCAGCGACGGTCAAACAATCGTTTGATCTGCCTTTACCTACATTTTGATAGCTCTAAATACGATAGCCGTTTATGAAGCACCCTGTAGTGAACTGTTTGATATTTAAAAAAAATTAATTTGGTTATTTACGATTTATATATAAATATATATATATATATATATATATATATATATATATATATATATATATATATATATATATATATATATATATATATATATATATATATATATATATATATATATATATATATATATAACTTTAAGTGCAACTGCGTAACATCTGATCCATTTTTATCTTAATCTCACATTCAAAATTATATTACTTACTGACTTGCTTAACATAGTTAACTAATTTATTTTCCACAGAAATTACACACTATTTTTAACGCAAGAAACGCAATTGAACAAAACCTCGGTACAGAGATAAAAAAGAACGAAATGAGATTACGATAATGTTACCGCTATCGTAGCTCTACTTACATACTACTACTACTACTATAACGTACTATAACTGATTACCTACATGAACAATTCGTACCATTCAGAAGTTGTACACTCTCTACCTACCTAGTACTCGAACTGAAACCTATCAAAACGAGCACGAAGAATGTCCGAACACGATCAGAACTGCTGCGTGTGTTACCTCGCTACTCCTGGCACGTGAGTTCACGTTTTGCGTATCCTCCATACAAGAGAAATCACCAAATGACATGTTGGATTGGGACACGGCAAGCTGACAATCGGACCACCAGTACACTATAGAAAAGAAAACAAGAAACCAACAAACGTGACGATGCTCTCTTGATCCTTCTCGCTACTATACTACTGTTATTACTAAAGCACCGCTACACAAACTATCCCTCTCACTTTATATCTACTGGACGGCACGCGATCAAGGACGTAGGATCTTTCTGTTTTGTCTATATTCCTCTGTCGGTCTCCTGGACCATCCGAGTACATACGGACGCCTCTGGACACCAAAGGACCTCTGGACACCTGGACCCTCAGAACGGCACGAATCGCAAAACGACAGACTTGAAATGATAAAAAAGAAAAAGAGAGAGATTTCGCTACAATAAATAAACCCTTACTCCACCATCATCATCAAGTACTTTATATATTCATCATGTTCTTCCTCATTGCTCGCCTCTGCACGCTATTGCAATACTGCGGGCTAACGTTGTTCTGTGAAAAAGTAAGACAGAATGTGAAGGATTGAAACTAACTAGCAATACACAAGTCCTTAATTGATGAGCATATGATCTGAGCCAAAAGTCGCACAACGAATGTAACATACCGGAACCAACCAGGAGTAATGACATGAGGTTCCGGAAGATTCATGTAACAGTAGTAATTATAGTCGACTTGTACTAGAAGAAAAAAATGGTAGAATCTGACAAGAGATAAGAGGCAACAAATGATTTCAATATCCTCTCAAAAAGCAATACGTCAGAAGATGTCGGCTTGACGTTAAAGATACATTAACATGACGGAAGAACACAAGTAGGGAACACTTTCCATCCTCATCTAAGTCTCATCCACAATTCTGAAATACACGATGAGCGATTGAAAATAAAACTACGACTGCAACGAACGTTGACGAGCCCGCCCTGTAATGCTGTTTCGGTGTATGCGTGTGTATGTTTGTGGATGCATGTGCTTGCGAATGGAGAAGGAATTGGTTGTAAGATATATTGGGATGACTGTGCAGCAAAGCAGACATGGTAGACGAATACTTGATCCACCAGAACACGAGCATTGAACAAGAAGCTAGAGAAAGCCGGCTGAAATTGTTGCTTACCCGAAAGATGCGTACCAATGTCTCTAGGGGAACTACTAACGAGATAGGATTCAATTGTTCGAATACCAAACTGCAACTGGAATATGGTTTTAAAGGACATTGCACATGACAAGTATTGTAGCTGCCTTTTCATTTAATATTAGATTGTATGGTATACCCAACTTCCTGTGTTACTTTTCGGCAACTAATGTGTTTCGAAGTATGACGATGACGGTTATAAGTTGACGTGTGGTTTGATTAGAACAAGTCTCTGAGTATTAACCCTAGGCTACCGACATTTACGCCTATGTGGCATTCTTTTGAGGAGTGAGAGTTTTAACTTTTTTTTTTCTTGACATGAGACTTCAACAACCGTATCAAAGATCTATATTGTTTGAGCAATATTATATTTAAATATCATCTATAAGGACATGGCTCTTCAAACAATGATCAGCGTGACGTTGGAAAATGAACACTATTTGTTACTAATTTACCTGTAAACAATGTTAAGTTATATCTTGTGATTATGACTTAACAAGAGGTACGGTACACACGTCAGAATGGAAGTTATATGTAATTTTGACGTTATCAATTCAATTTGCTCAGTAATAAGATAATTTTTATCAATGGTAACAATGTATCAAATTAAGCAAATTTTTAAAAAGAAGGTTTTCCTACGCAAAAAAATGAAATTTCCTTAGTTAAACCATATATAAATTGAGTTCCATACGAGAACAATCTTAGTTCAAGAAGACATTCTACTCTTCGATCCTCCCGCGTTTCATGAACACGTAAATATCGCGTCGGTAACGCACAAACAAAACATTTTGATAGAATTGTCCACGCCATAAGCAAATGACCGAATACTATGGCCTACGAAAACTTTGCAAATAATGTTGCCGATTGCATGTTTGGTTCGAAATTTCTTGCGTATGGCATGCGCAACTTATCGTTCAAATAAGCTTGTTAATATTTTGGCTGGTTACTCTATAACTTACTCCTAGATTGTTGTATAACAGATTATTGTAGGATATGTAAATCTACAATGGGGTGACATAGCTATTTCCTGAACAGCGCTAGGTAAAGACGCTAAAAGAGGACAAAGTATTCTGTTCAATTCAATTATCGTTAGTTTTTTTTCTTAATATACAATCTATATCTTTTGGAAAATTTTATGAAGAGCATACAAAATATTGTGTGTATATTTATTTATTTTTTTCGATTGTATATTAGCGCATAACATCTTGCAAATTAATTTGCCATGCATTATTGTGTTAATAAGTTGTGCAAATAATACTTTACGACGTTGTCCTGCTCAGTTCAGATCTTTTTGCATAAGCATTGATGGAAAACCATAAAATTCTTCCCACGTGTTTACCAGTGATTTTCGTTACTCGTACGCTTAGCTTGCTTATATTCAATCATTCGATCACTACGTACTGTAATTTTTTTTAGAAATGCTTGTACGGCTGCAAAAGGCTTTAATTGCTATGTAATTTTTTTATTTTAGCTTTAAGTTGCATAGCTTGTAAGGTTGTATCGAGACTCTCTACAAGTTAGCGAGATTAGGTTTGATTTTGGTTGGTTTGGTTGAACAACTTCTCATTTCACATCATCCCTTGTAAGCGTGAAGTTGTGAAACGGCGGTCACTTCGATTATCCTGATTCCGTGCTTCTTATTCCGATCACAGTACATCATTGAAATTCATAGCCGAGTTCATGCCCTAAGTTTTCTTATACGCGTTTGCTTTAGTGATGTTAGTCAGTAATAAGTGAGTGATGATATTCTTGACCCTGGATTTGCACTTTCAAATCTATCGGCGTGCTGGCGAAGCATGAAATAAAAATTTGCCAATATTTACCTTCTAACGTGCGATGGTTGTCTGCTTTGCTTATTGTTCTGTTTGAATTAGAAAATAGACCCGTAAAAATGAAAGTCCGAAACAACACAATATGCATCCGACTTTAAAAAGCTATCCGAATATCTAGCAGGGGATTGAATTCGATTTTGTTTGATTGTATTAAATTTATTAGAACTACTAGTTATTCATAAATTATCAGAACCGGACTTCCTCAGTCTCAAATGGTGTATCGCAACGCGTCGTATCCAAAACTGCCTTTTTTCTTCTTCTTTGTGAAATGGTATATAGCTTTCTATATTTGAATACTCCAAAGAGTTACTTCCAATATATTCAAAGATTGATCACTTCTTTATAGGCTCGATTATCTGGAGTCATATGCCTTTCAGTGAAATACCCTGGATACAACCGTCAACTTCGAGCAACAATTGTATGGGGGTTTCTTAGGAGATAGATGCTTTGGCGTTCGAATGCAGGAAGTAAACGGGCGACTAAAATGAACTCAGCACAGACACATGCCGGTTCGGTTTACGATCGGCGAACTGTCATGTGCGCTTATTTTGTTTTACTTCAAACCCTCTAGGTCCAATGTTTACTTATATTTGGCATTCAATTGGCTTAGCTGAAAGTGATTGGTTTAATTAAGTGGTTGAAATGAACGGTGCATTTTGATATATTGACGCAAAGCAGCAATCAAGTGCGATTATAAAGTTGGAGAAACTGTGCATAGAATTGTTGTTCCGTAGCGTGGAATTTATGGTTACTGTTCGATGTTTATTGTTTGTTTTACGATTTCCTACCAAACATTAACATAGTGTATCGCTAAAATTTGGCCTCGTTGGCAGTTTATTGTTTACTGGATTTCTTGCAATTTCATCTTTTACATCCGAGAAGTTATATTGTAATTTAGGTGAATGTAAGCCAGGCCATATTATTTATCAAACGTCTTCCCTTTCGAGATTTACATTCTGTAATCCAGAAATAGAGCTATAGACCCTCTCTACAGGTGCTAAAAATACTGCGTACATTCGACGGATATACGTCTCTTTTTTTCTGACTAATAAATAAATTCACTTTCTCCCTCAATGTCCTGAGCGCCGAAACCCATTAACACTATTCTGTCTCACGGCAATAGTAGTATTAAATTAAAATACACATCAAATCGTTCCGCATGTGTGCTATGCATAAAGCGACTGCCATTCTTTCCAAGCAATCATAGTTTGATTTTAAAATTTGTTTAAATTATTTAGATTTCGCAGAACTGGCAATTTCCGGAAATGTGTCAATGTTATTTGAACGGTGAGTCACGCTAATCGAAATGCTGTTCCTATAACAAGAGATAGCTTGCAAAGGCGATAGCTTCCAAGAAATGTGTTAAATCTGCAAGTGCACATTTCCAAGCACAAACAAATATTCACTTAATACCCATCTCACGTTTTGGCGAATTTGTAGCAACCCGTCGTCTACATCCGAAACATGAGCGGCATATAGTGAAATGATTCGCTCTACATGACATTAATGCAAATACTTTCAGTCACTGATGCACAAACCAATTGTGCGCTCAACTGGTAGGCGTATTGCGAGCCAGCCCACATTCGATATTCTTGAACCGCTTTGGCGGAATTCCTTATCGACTACAACCTACTTTCTCCCTCTTAGACACTTGGACAGTAGTCAGCCTTCCTGATTATGTTTTTACATCAAGTGCGTGTAACATGTATTGTTTCGGGTTTCTAAGCAGTTCTGCATCACCGAATGCAACAGGTAGGACTTTGTAGGTTCCGATTGGTTTCTAATCGCTTGGAAGATCATAGGGTTGCCTTTTCTATTTGGACGTAAGTGATACTTTCCGTGCCAGAGGATTTCAAAATAGCAAGAAAGTCCACCTATGGCAGAGTAATGCTTCCAATATAGCAAAGTGTACTGACTCCCTCTCATAGTGGCAGAGTATTTTGCTGTGCCATGTATCTCTTCACGTCTGTTCTACAGATTGCCTTCAAACTATGCGTTTTAACTAGCTTAACGAAAGTGAATGGCCCTCCGAACTCCTAGCGCCCTACATCATGTGCTAGGCCGTCGCGTGTCGAAGGTCAATTCTAAGTGGAACTAACCCCTGACGGATGGAGACACACACAGCAACATATGTATACGCATGCACCCTCGGCGTATTTGGGGGAATGAAAAATAAACTAAACGCAAACGCACCAGTGTTCGAGGCAACACCAGTGCCCTTGGTTTGGGTCGTGTGTTCGTATCCGTGGCGGATCCCACCAAGCCGCAACACCGATAGCGAGCACCCCGGAGCGTAACACGCAAACGCCGTGTCCTCCTTGCCTATGGCGGGAGTCAGATGACGTAAGACTGACGCGCCAAACTGGCGGCAACAGTCGCAACGGTGCGATTATGTTCACTTTCGCTCAGCTACACGATGGGTTCGTAGTTAATGTGTTCGCTCAATGCCCACAGATGCTATAAGCGGACCTCTTTTCTCTTACCACCGAGAACAGGGAGTGACTTCCGATCGATACCGAAATTCGTCCATCAGCTCGCAGAGGGATGGAGATTTTATGGGCAGAGTTCGGTTTATGATTTCCTGGCAAACAGAAGGCAACGGTTCGGTTTTAAGGCATGCTCTCGCAGAGTAGGTGTGGAGAAAATGCTGACCTGTTCTTAAAATGATTTCACTTAGCAACGTGTAACTAGCAAATTTTAATTTTCAAAACTCTCTTGTCACTCGTTTTTGGCTGATAATTTTCAATTGACATTTTTGTAATTTAATTTTTTAGTTTGCATAAGTTATATTCTTCTCTGCACAACCCTATGTGTTAACGTCAAATTAGATAGTATAGCTTTACCGAATGCTTTTTCAGTTTATTAAAGCACTCTTTTGCGCCCAGCCTGATAAGATAAATTCCTTATCATCATTCTTGGTTATCTGCTGTTTATCATCCTCTCATAAACTCAGACTTCGGTTTTATCTCCATCACCTAGCCAATTTTTACCGTACTATCTTTTTGGATGGATTTTTCTTAGCAGCTTAAGACTGTACGAACGAGTGCTTGAATTCAGTTATTGGTGCACAATACAGTGTATTCGGGGGCTATAGTTAATTCCATGATGCAGCAACAGCCGCAGGCTCCGTATGCGCCGTACGCCCCACAGTACCAAGGATATACAGATCAAGGTGTAGGATATCCAACACCGACAGGAGGGTTCCCTCCGGCACCATATCCACCTTCTGGAACGGTAAGTGAAACAACGGTTCAAATGTTACTGCGTTCTGCGTTACACTGTTACTGCGTTCCTTTCTTGAAAGGGTTTTCATTGTCTCATTGGTCCTCTAAGTGTTTTTTTTAAATCGTAGGTCTATATTGCACTTAATTTGCAATCAGCATAAGATTTTGCACTCGATTATGGTACTTGGATTCTTTCAGGCTTGTTTGAGTCACTGAGTCATGGCCCGTAAAGGAAAGTGGAAGTAGCATGGAAAAGGTTCAATCTTTATTAGTCCTTCGGTGCTCGAATCTTTTTCTTAATGAATGAAGCACATTCAGGAGTAGGAGTTTCAAGATTATTGCTAAGCTTAAAACGCTTATCTGTTTCGAAGTTGTTTGTAAGATAAGTTGCTATCATTATTGATTGCTGTTTGCGTAACTGAGATTGCGCTATGGCTCGATTTTAATATTACATTTATTTGTAATAGTAACTTTGTTTTCTAAATTTCTGATTGTAGAAATACTCGTTACATAGTTGTATCAGTGATATGGCAAACACTTAATGCCTGATGATTCATCCACAATGAAATCTACATCGTTTCGTGTGATGTGAATCTAACATAGTCACTCGTATTACTAATTCGTTACCTCACCCACTGGTGCGCCCGAGTGTGTTGACGATTATCATTATAAATTGTTTGTATGTGGCACTGGCTGACCAATTCACGATAACACTTACTGTCCTGTTATGAGTTGTATGGGAAACATTCGCTGTTTCGATGCTATTATGGTAGAAGTTCTTCAGTAGCGTTTGCCGTAGCGCATCGAACGGTTCGATATTTAAGATCTTTTATTTGTCCGAGAAACAAGTCAAAAAAGTAGGAAACCAGGAATAGTGATTCTGATATCTTGCTAGTTATCCTCTCTGTCATGGAGTATAATAAATACGAGGTGAGTTCCAGTGGGGACGACAACTCTAAGCTTAATAATTCGCAACGATTAATAGACGACATCAAAACACAAACGACAAATATAAACGTCGATCTTTATCATGATGGATCTAGTTGTTGCATTTCATTTAATATACTAGTAATATTACTTACCGGAATATTCATGTTTCGCCATTTAAACGCCTTTTAAAAAATATTTCAAATCATTTCTGTATTTGGTAATATCTAAACTTCTCATTAAAACAAATATAATATAGCTACAATTGCATTTGGTGTTAGGAAAAAGGATATCGTTCATAATTTTAATAAATTATCTGTAGAAAGCCGCATTCGGTGCTTTCGATGTTTACTTTATGAGTTGCAGAACATTCGAACAACGCGACCAAAATAAAACTTGTTATCAACTCAGTTTGTTTTATCATAATTTTTCTTCAAAACTGGTCACTTTTATAAACCCCCAAAATGCAGAAAATAGTGTCTTCAGCAGGAAATTATATTACTATTTGGATTTACTTTTAGGGATCGCCATATCATCCGCCAGGGTCAGAATATGGACAGCAATCACAAATATACGCTCCGAATCAGCCTTATGGCGGCGGTTATCAGCCTGTTGTCGTTCAACCTGGAATGCCTGGCTATCCACCACCGATGATGGCTCAACCGATCCCAGGTAAACAGTATGAGTTTAGGACGATTGATGAATGAAGGGTAAATCAAAAACCGTATTAAATCGCTCGCTTAACAAACGATATATGTATAATTATATATATATATATATATATATATATATATATATATATATATATATATATATATATATATATAGATATATATATAAATATATATATATATATATATATATATATATATATATATATATATATATATATATATATATATATATATATATATATATATATATATATATATATAAGCCATTTTTTCAGATAAAAGTGCGTGTGTTGATGTAGGTGCGATTGCCTTAGCCACTGAGAGTTAATCATAAAACGGTAGCTTTTAACTTAATCTATTCCATTGGAGATAACTTGGAATGTAATTTTCAACCTACTTTGTCTGGCTTTACACTTTAACTGTAAGGGTAAAATTCAAGGTATGGAAGTGCAATTCATACTTTAACATTTTGTTACGCCTGTTCTGCGACGAATGGGACGTGAACTACAGGTCATTTCACTCGGACCGAGAAAAGACCAGGGTACCTAAGATTAATGTTTGAATACATCAACGGTTAACCTATCGATAAGCTGGACAATCAATATTTAGTTCAACAACCCTTCGCTTCAGCCACAGTGCATTAGCACCCCTTAGTCGTTGAAATAACCTTTTGTGTGATACTAAGAGGCATTATATGTCGCCGGATGACGGTGGAATTGGACTATCTGTCAGGCATTCTAGCATGAAAGACCATTGGTCGCATCGCTGATTAGCCAGTCAACTGGATCACAGTGATGCAATAGTCAGATGCAGCATTTTTTCTATTCTCAGCGGACTTCTTCCAGCCGGGCAATCCCCTGGTCACGGCATGTTATTGGATTCGTTTCGGTAACATGTACTGTGGTAACAAGCGGTAACCTTATTTAATTTTTGATATCAACACATACGCGCTTTACTTCTCATTGTTCAGGCACTTCTTATCGCCCCTAGTATAATAAATATGGAATCTTTCACGGAACTGGTTTCAGAGAGTCAGAATCCATCGTACAAGAGAACGCACGGATGCGGTCCGGTTAATGACTGTAGGGCTGAAGCGTATCCCACGGACAGTCAATATTATATTCAGCTCCGTAGACAAGAACAGTGTCGAGATTACACTAGGGACTAATAAGAGATGATAAGGTTAAATTAAATCCAATTGCATTGAGCCGAGAAGTGGTTTCACTGGTCAAACTTACTACCCATGTCGAAGGAACAGACGCATCGATTGTAGTTAGAGAAGTGGTTGTACTTTTGCAGAGAAGTAATAACAAAATCGTCCATCAGTGTTGAATTTATGCAAAATGTTTAAAAAACTAGTGCGAATCGACGCGGAAAAGGCATTTGTACGGCGACCGATAATTGAGGAGTTCGGTTCGATCGTGAGTGTTGCAGAATGTTTTTCTGAGTGTGATGCAAGTTATAGTACTTGTAGAGAGTGTCAAGCAGATCATCGTACTCGGTTTATGTTCCGGTCTCTCGATAAGAAATTTTTTTATGTCGGTCGACAGCTACATATCCGGCAGGGCATAGCATCGATCCGTCGAATGCTACGTCTCATTCCGGGCGTTCGTAGGTCTGCCAAAGCAAAGGGCTACGATCATCTGGTGACAGATGAGGAGCGAAGGTTGGTAGCAAATGAGAAAAGATCACTGGTTCAGTTTTATCTTATCGCTCAGACACGGCATGTTTGCAAACGAGCTCCAGATTTTGGTCCTACGGTTTATAAAACTGGTCACGTCTCCCCTAGATGCCCTTCATATTACTTATGTGCTGTGTTTTAGTGTTATGAAGTGTAGTGGTACTAAGTATAAAGATGTATCAAACTTTTCTTGAGTATAATGTCTGAGATCTTTAGACATACTTTATAAAACAAAATATTCGTAATTATCAATAACATTATGGAAAGTAATGCATAATGAAACTCCCAATAATTTACGACTAAGGCTATCACGAATTGGTGTTTCATTACCAATAGTTTTCTCTCATCTGTGTCTTTTCTGTCAATCTCTCTTTTTATTTCTTTCTATGGCAGGTGGCTGGATGCCTATTCCGCAAGGGATACCGAATTGTCCTCCCGGCTTGGAATACCTTACTGCCATTGACCAGTTGCTAGTACACCAGAAGGTGGAGCTGCTGGAAGCATTCACCGGCTTCGAGACGGCCAATAAGTACACGATCAAAAATACGCTCGGTCAGAAAGTGTACTGGGCGATGGAAGATACCGGTTGCTGCAACCGCATGTGCTGCGGAGCGGCCCGTGCGTTTGACATGAAGATCCTCGACACGTTTCAAAATGAGGTACTGCATTTTAACCGGCCACTGCGATGCAGTTCCTGCTGGTTCCCATGCTGCTTGCAGACGATGGAAGTCACAGCACCGCCCGGTAACGTGATTGGTTATGTCGAGCAGAACTGGTCTATTCTCACGCCCCAGTTCAGCATCAAGGATCAGAACGGGGAAACGGTACTGAAGATATCCGGCCCTTTTTGCACGTTCAGCATCTGCGGAGACGTAGAGTTTGAGGTAAAAGGATGTAACGAGGTGAAATCATCAATGCACGGGAAAACATAATTTGTATTTTTTGTATAACATGATTGTATTTTGAGGTAAACTATCAAACGCTTCTCATTTTAGGTGTTAGCTACCAATGGCACTCAAGTAGGTAAAATCAGCAAACAATGGTCTGGGTTGGGTCGTGAGCTGTTCACCGATGCAGATCATTTCGGAATCAACTTCCCAATGGATTTGGACGTTAGGGTAAAAGCAACTCTGTTAGGAGCACTGTTCTTAATTGTAAGTAACTGGTCACCTTTTGAATTGTAAACAACATCTGAGTGTAAATATTTCATTTTATTTTTCTAGGACTACATGTTCTTCGAAAAGTCGGGCAATAAGGAGCAGGATAGGCCGGGAATGTTTTAAAAGGTCACAAAATAACGTCGCTCCAAAGCGTGGTGTTCGTCTATTTTTGTTACCATTTGTTTTAAAATAATCTCGTTATTCGAGGTGTTCATTGATTTATACTTTGTGCTTCGAACCATACCAAACCATTGCAATCCTTCCAAAGTTGTTACGCCAGTGTTACCGAATGCTATTAGATCAAACCACCCAGAAAAGCAGTCCTGTGATTTTTCTGCGTGGATCACAGGATAAGATACTTAAAAGAGTACACCATAACGGCATTGTACGCACAACAAAATTCGGTCTCGTGTCATGGTGTAATCAAGCAGTATAAAAATGTAGCAAATCTATCTTAGAACCAAAAGAAGGATTTGTAATTTACAACTTTGGCTTTTTACACCAACAGGAATGTAGTATATCTAATCAAAAAATCAGGAAAACAATGTAAACCTTAAAAACATAACAACATACGCAATACGCACAATAGCACACGCAAAAGCGAAATCTTCCATCTGTCACAGTAACGATTAGCATTATCTCAACAGGTTCACACATTTATTCTAAATATTAAGAATAATCTTACAGAATGTTGCATTTGGCATACCGTATAATTTACAGTACATGCTGCAAAAGAGCGAGCCTCTTATCCAAACCTACTTGGTTTAGGTTGACAATGATGCTATACAATAGGCAACAATTGGCAAGAATACATACTTTCTGCCTTTCATTTGAAACCACTTTCAATTTCTTTATATGCGATTAAATATGCTTAATTTCTTCATATGCAATTAAATATGCCTACATTTCTATGTGGTAACAGCGCTATGATTGTTAGGTATTTGATCTTTGATAAGATCCTCTATGTCGCCTGTGCAAATGTTTCCGAACAATTTGGTCCGTGATATGAAAGATTAAAGCAAAAACGGTCGCTACTGCAAACGCAAAAGCATAGACCTGTTGAAGCTGTAACTAAATAGTAACCCTTCAGCGATGGGGTTTTCTGAACCTCATTGCGTCCATTTGCGAATCTTTCTCTGTTTCATTAAAACGCCAAAATATTATTCCACATCATTACGAAAAGAATGCAAACCGACGGTCATACAGATGTGTGAATCAACGCTTCATCGGTGAAAAACAAATTCAGCTGATCAAAAGTTAATGCTAAATTTACCCAGACCATATTTATGTGAATGTTGAAAAATAAAACAATTTATCACATATAAACGAAGCACCGCTGTTTTACGATCCTTATTATTTTTACACCAATATTACTGCGTTTCTTTCAATCGTTACAGTATAATTAGAATTTGATTAATCGAATTATCTTAAATTATTAAGGTGTTTATTATTCATTTAAGCTTTCCATTCCAAAGCGATTATTCCACAGGTTGTAACATGCGGCGAATAGATATGGTCGATACAATAAGGATGCCTCAATAGAGTGCCATTCTTTTAACGAGCACACCTTCGCAGAGACAATGGCATTTGGTTACTCTTTTTTTAAAGAGAGGGATAGACAAGCAGTTTGCTTATGCATTCCTTTTTTGTTACTCCTGCATTTATACATGTTCAGCAGAGTGTGCGAGTCTTGCTTGTCTGTTGTTTTTCATTGCCTATTCATTTGAACGTAAAGCAGCTAGTACATTAAAAAACTTCGTTTTTTGTTTTGAGTACGGGTACGTTTTATGTGGGGTTTTCGAGTGTGATTGAATTTTACAATCATAACGGCGAACGTACCTTATCGATTTCTGTGTTGACAAAAACAATGGATAATAGGCTTACGAGCTATCATTTTAATTAGGTTGGCGATATCAAACTGGTTGCATGATCGAGGGAGTAATGCAACAATTCAGTTTATGCTTGAACGGAGCTCAATACTTCCATGCTTGGGACTCTCGCAACGTGTTGGGCATAAGGTGAAAGTACGTTTTCGTTTCTGTGTCCCGTCGTACCCGTGCGCGTGCGTTTAGTGCTAGCAGGGGTTATGAAAAGAAATCGTTGCAAAGAAGCGTATCGTTCGCACACTGATGGCTCCAAAACGTTAAGCGTTATGGAATCTCAAACCTAGCTCCCAAAACATTGAACCAAATATTTAATGCCGCTTCTCATCTACCTTCTATGAAAAAGTCGTCCGGGTTGTTCACGTTATCCGTCCTGATTTTAGCAAGTTGGAGTGTCCGACGCCACGCAAACACAACTTATAACTTTCGTTTTATTTGGTATTGTTCTTTAAACGTTTGTTTTAGTTTCTTCTTTTTAAAGGCTCGTTTCGTTGCTTTGATTTCAACAAAAGATAGGTTTCCTGCCCGTATAGGAGACCCAGTCCGTTTACGTAAACGCAGTTGGCAATTCTTGCAGCTAACTTCATCGGGTGCAAAACTCTAAAATCGACTAGCGATGTTAGATGATTCTCCTCTCGTCCCCAACCCGCCCTATTTTTCCTTGCTTACAGTCCCATCAATGATAATATTTTGAAGCGAATTTTCCCCCGCGAGATTCCTTGTTTGTATCGGGTTGTAAAAGTAACGCAGCATGAACTCCAGCATATGATAGTTCTCATCTTTGTGAGAAATGAACGTAGGAAATTAGAATCGCTGAGCAAAAATTTCCATCTTGTAGAGTACCGAATCACGTTCGCCATCGTCCGCGGGATGTTGCAGGGCGTGAATCGTGGCGAGAAAAAATTGCCAATCGATTGAATCCAGCTGGCGGTAATGTTGGAATTCGAACCGAAAGATTGTGTTTGAAATGTACACTGAGAATTTGAGAATAAAAGTATCTAGCTGCACTTAAGAACGTCTTCAAACATCCTGCGTGGACGCATGAGACGAGTTTCCGACGGATTTTGCTTGTAACATGCTACGAGTAATTTCATTTTCTTCTCCCGTGAAGCAGTGCTGCTGGTGGTAAGTACGGTTAGACCACGTCGTTGTCTTGACATTCGCGAATGTAACCTCAGACGTTGCGAAAATCTGTATCTGAGCGGGCCAAGGGACGGGAGTCATAAAGAAGGAGTGCTACAACGGGTCTGCTAGCTGATGCTGGTTATGGTAAACCCCCCCATAGTACCCAGTATCTTCCATCTCCTCGTCACCTCAACGCACCACTAACATACATCTTCGAATGCTCGTTTTTTACATATATTTTTGCATGCTGTGGAGAGACGAAATGTTGGGGGCAAAATGAAATCGTTGCCGAAACGCGCGATGATACAATCGCCAGGCCGGATAGAAGGAACCTATACGCTTACTCCTGTTTCGTTAACTTGATTTCTGTTCAGACTGCGTTGAACCCTTCGGTGTATCCGAACGGTTATGGTATTGTTATAGCAACATTATTACATTTTAATTTTTTTATTTCTCGAATTTAATAATGCTTCATATGTAAAGCAACAGTATGTTCCTATGCGTGTTATTTGAACATATAAAATACAACAAGGACTATGTAGAATGGATTTTACGAGATGCTGTCTTAGCAAGATATCATGTTATCTTCAATTGTGTGAATTGATTAAAAATAAACACTACAAGTCAACCTCACTATCGCAAAGTAAAATTGATATTTATGTTTCATTAATACTAACAGCAACAGGAAGAGCACAGTAACTAAACGCTAGTTAAAAATTCAGCATACGCGTCTGAGCTGTTGAAGCATGTTGGGGATGATATTTATGCTGCCCGGCCCCAGTTGGTCCATCCACGCATAGTCTGTGTTGGTAGTGGTTACACCGCGACTGGCGCGATTTCGGCGTTTGTTTTATTGTTCTTGCCGGACGCCCCGCATTATTCTTCTCTTCCCCGTAAGCCCATAATTTGAAGGAGACGCCGGGTCGGTGTCGCGACAAGCCGGCGAGTTTTCATTCCGCTTTCGTTGCTCCGGAGGCGCTAAGACGCAAGAGCAGTTTGCAAATTTTTGAGACAACTTGCTGTCGTTTCTGCTGCTACTACGTTGCGATCGTTCGGGCCCTTTGCATCAACGTTTCAATTTTTGTGAGTATACATTTAGTGAGCCTCTTCCGAGTAAGTGACATTCAGTGTACCCCAGTGCGCAAGTAAAAACATCATAGGCACTGCTGGCAGAAACTAGCACTCTTGATAGCGTCAGGTAAGTCGTGGCAGCAAGCGCTTTAGAGAAGTTTGAAATTCATAAAAGCTTCTCTTGATTTTCAACAATCCTGCGGAGATTAAGCCATGCAACAACGATTGTAATATGGAAAATGGTAGTTTAAGAGAATTTTGAAATGCAAATTTGCGTCAACATCAGGGTACAGGGTAGTATTGCACCATACATCGACAGTCCTGCTTATGCTAGTGAAGCTATAGGGTTATGTTTATTCTAAAATATCATTTTTGTATCCTAGGCAGAATGTCCCAAGAATTAATACCCTTAAGTTGAATTATTACTTGCAACAACAAATTCCTGTGTATTTTGCTACAGTATGAAAATTAACATCGATCCAGACCATACGTGAACCATTTGCGCAAGATTTTTCCAATTTTGGATTTGTATCATTTTCAAAAATGCCGCCTATTCAACGACACACGGATCATGAGTTGAGTTATGCTAGTCGATCGGTTTTTTGTGCCATACCCTTTCCAAGATAAGCGAACGCAGAACGATGATTAATGAAAAGAAACCATTTTTGTCTCATTCGCTAACTATAAAAAAAGCTTTACCTCAACCTATTTGTTGCCACCCGCTTGCATATCATATGTGATATTGCTGGCCAAGCCCTTGCGCTTGGAGAAAAATTGTGTTTCGGGCTAACACGAATCGAAATTTGTGGTGTCGAAGTACGCCGTGGAAAACTGTAGATAGGCTGTATGGTGAAACTGCCACTGGTTTCAATGTAAGTAGTGCTCTTTTGAGCTTGCTCTATTATCGGTGGATTCCGTTGTAGTAGAATTATCACAGAACATTTTAGGGGATGGGTTTCTTCAGCAGGAATGCGTTTCTACTCAATTAAAAGAGTGGTGGCCTTCGCGAAGCATACAAACATACACCCCACTCATCGATCAGAAAGAATGTAGAAGGTTCATGGAGTAGGAGAGAAACGGGGTAGCAGAAGCGAAACGAAAGTAAAAATGTGTTGCCCATAATTTAGAGTGCACGAATGAAAAAATCCGTTTGGTTTTGTTGTTACTATTTGCTACGCTTTTCTTTCACAAACATTTCGTGCCATTTGGTTGGGTACGCTCTGAGCGTGTGTTATCTTTATTGCCGCTAGTCGAGGTAGAGGTTAAGAAATTAAATTAATGCCAGATGCACACATCACATTCATACCCACACACAATAGAATACTGTAGAATACCGAGTAGAATGCTGATTTAACATGTAGTGAACGAGTCATAACTGAGACAGTTCTAAAATAACTTACCATTACTGAGAAGCTCTACACCATTCGAAATTGGATAAGAGTATTCGCTTTACACTTTTCTCATAGTCACAACTGGAAAACTGGTGTGTTAAATCTAACTTTTGCTTACCTAAATCAAATGTTCTACATATGTCGTCGACGGGACGCTGCTAGTTTCGAATAACGAACAAATGGCATGTGGACAAAAGCCATGATCACAGACAGTGGTGGTATATTGGTTTCGAACGACACGGAAACATTCAGTAGAGTATATAATTTACTTAATATTTGGACGGCTTTTTTAAAACCAGATCCGCTTTATTATGACATAACAAGTGATGTTCAAAACTACTTTTTAGTGATGATGTAGGTTGGGTTCTCTGCACAACCCTGTTGACTGGAGACACTAATAAACATACTCATCATTTACTCAGTCCCACGTTTCGTGCATATTTGTTTTCTTCTTCGTTTTGCTGGCTCGCTCACAATTGAGCACGGCGTGATAACATGGGCCTACCTTACTATGCTTAGCCAAAGCTTTCATGACTTTTTTAATTACTCGTAAGCTGGATAGTCACGGCACACGGCGGGGAGCTCAGAGGAGATTCGATCCCGATACTATCGTGTGTTTGTGCCGTACGCTAACGTTTCTGCTATCGTGCTCCCCCATATTTGTAACAGACTGTGTATAAAACTAACCATTTTCAATTAGTTCAATGAAATTTTGAAATGATTGTGATAATAATCTTTAAAACTGTATCGGGTACATAAATAACATTATAAATATCATGAAATATAATTTGCCATTTTTACTAACGGCTTGATGATGATGATACAGTTGCACCATTCTTTTTAAACTAGTTTTACCACGAACATGCGTACAGCATATCACTCTGACCGGCATCCGTCCTCGCAATACCGCGGCTGTTGCTTTGTTGAGAGAGTGAGAAAGAGAGAGAACGACGCAAAAAATTTTGTTAAGAAATTATTCAGCATCGTGCTTTTTGATTTTCGTCTCACTGTTTCGTCACTGTTGGCTTCCCGCAGTTCTTGTCATAACGGCTACGTGAGGGCAGTTACAGGGTACTTGATTACAACGTAAATGTTGAAACTGCCGAGTGCTGAAAACATGGGACCTAAGCTTCTGTTTATGTGTACGACTTGTCTGTGATCTGGCGGCTCTGGATCGACTAGAACTCCTAGACGCTGCACATCATGTTGTTCCATGTGAGAACAAACTACTACTCCTTTCGAGTTGAAGGGCCAGAGCCCATCACGAGCATGTCAGTTATGCCAACGTAGGCAGCCACACCTGTACCGATTCCAGAGCTACTTCCAGCTTCGATAGCCACCTTTTCCGTCCAAGGATTAATTCCAGTATGAGAATTCTTGATAAAGCTTTGAGCATGTTTATCTAATCTAGCACCTAGACCCACAAAAAAATCATTTCATCGATTATATGCAGCATGAGCTGACGCAACCCACTCTCAGTTGATAGCTTTAACGGGTTTGGTATTAATATGGAATAAAACTGCATCTAACGCTTTAATCCAATGCAACGCAACGTTTCTCAAAATGTTGTACCCATTTTGAGCCGGCCATGCACAAAAAACAGCGCTCGATCATCATATCCTCAATACCGGTTTTTTACCTTTGTGTAAGTGAGTTTTTTATTTTGTATTTTTGCTTTTAATCATCCTCATCGTTCTTTTTGCTTCTTTATTTGTATTGTTCATGTATTTGGCAAATCTCAATGACTTACATCTCCTCGCCAACCGGTTTTATAGTCAATTCGTGGATCTGCACCCTCTGTGGGGTTCCGAGCGCGTACAGAATCGCGTCCGCAATGTCTTCCGGCTCGAGGATAGGCATATCCCCCAACGCGGTACTGCTGGGTAGGATCTCTGTCCGCACTAGACCTGGGCTGACGCTCTAAAAAGAAATGAAAATTAAACAAAATTCAATAGAGAAGAAGGAGATTATGCACCGAATTGGCGAAATCACACGCACGTTGGTTTGACCGAAAAAATCGCTGCGTACGCTGACAGGAACCTAACGGATATGACACCAAACGGCAGACATTTTTTTTAATCCATTCAAAATCTTTTTGTGAATAGCATCTTACGCTACAATTGTATATCATGTTTTTTGTTGTTCACAACTTTTGTTGTTCCATCTCAATGCGAGAAGTATTTTGCGTATTCTTCGCAATGGTTCTGGTTTCATGTAACGAAAGCGCGATTAGTTCCAGTGTAGATGCGACAATCAATAATGCAAACGAACGATGGGTATGCATAATTTTTTTACAGAAGATTTATCTTCTACGATTTTTCTTTTTAGTGATTTTCAGTAAACAAAAAACCATGAACTATTGAAGTAGCTACTTCCGTTTAAAAGTTTATCAAAGTAATTTGAACTAAAGGAATGGAACATATACAGACTTACGCATAGTAGCAAAGCTTCCATATATCTTAGCCATCGATTACGATAACAGAGAAGTTTTCATGGACGTCACCTTCACTTAACTACTCACCGTGACTTTGATTTTTGTGCCTGCCATACGTAATTCATTACGCATAACTTCTGTCAGCGCGGTTACACCGAATTTGGTGGCCGGGTAGACATTGAGGGTACCCATTGGCAGTACTTTATGCCCCAGGATGCTATTGATATGCACAATGTGTCCGTCGACAGAACGCTTCTTCATCGACTGATATGCCTCCCGGCTGCACAGCATCAATCCTAACAGGTTGGTGTCGATCACATCGCGGAGGGCTTGCGTGTTATTGGCCTGCAGCACACCAACGGTGCTTCTGGCAATACCTGCATTGTTGATCAGCACGTCGACACCACCAAAGCGATCTTCGATCGCGCTAAAAGTGGCCAAGATGTCCTCCTCTTTGGTGACGTCGCACCGCATGCCGTGCAGACGTTTGGCGACTTCAGTTGGAAGTTTTTGCTTCAACTCGTCGATTCGTTCGAGTCGTCGCGCCAAGCCGATGGTGACCATACCGGCCTTGGCAAGGGCTATCACAGTTGCCGCACCGATTCCCGAGCTGGCACCAGTAACAACCGCCACTTTACCTGCCCAACGGTCCATATTGTTTTTTAGAAACACGTGTCTACGAAACAAGCTCTTTACTTAATGATGGTTTGGCTACTAATGTGGTACACCATCATCAATGCCCTTTTTTCCGTAGAAGCTTTATCACGTTGCTTCCCTAAAGATAAGGGCTAAGGTTTATGTACATGAAACCAATAAGAATACGGGCATCTTTGTATATTGGTACCATTATACATGTTAAGCAATAATTTTCTTGTGTAGGTGTTTGGTTATTCATAACAAATATTTATTTATTCCTTTCATATCGAAAACTCGTTCGACGTTTTTCTTCAACACTTTTCACCCAAAGGTTTAATAATCATCTCATGCACTTGAACTTCGGGTCGTGTTCCTAAAACGAAAATGATTCCTTCTACAATGTCTTCCGGCTCGAGCATAGGTAACTTGCAATTGAGAGCTTCCTCGGGGGTCATTTCCGTTCTAACAAGCCCGGGACTAATGCTCTGTGAAGTAAAAGTAAATGCTATAACGTGATTAAGTAATAATAGTTTACAGTGAGTTATTAGTGTTTTTAATTCGGTTTCACAATCGTACAAGGCAGGCCTTAACCGTAAACTGGTTGTTGAGCTATTTACGAAGAAGATACAAGTTCTTACCGTTACTTTGACTTTGGAATCATCTAAACGCATCTCATGGCGCATCGTTTCAGTAAGCGCGGTAACACCGTACTTGCTTGCAGGATAAATGTTGACCGTATTGAACGGGGGAACCTTGTGTCCAGCGATGCTATTGATGTGCACAATGTGACCATCTATCGAGCGCTTCTTCATGGATAGGTACGCCTCGCGGCTGCATAGTGCCAGCCCCAACAGATTTGTATCGATCACATCCCGTAAGACTTGCGTGTTGTTGGGCTGTAACAGGCGAATGGCGTTCCTTGAAAAGCCAGCGCAGTTGATCAGCACATAGGGACTTCCAAACCGATCCTCGATTTGACGGAAGGAGAATAAAATATCTTCCTCTTTGGTGACGTCGCACTGCATGGCGTGCAAACGATTGGCGACATCATTCGGGAGCTCTTGCTTCAACTGGTAAATCCGTTCGGTACGACGAACTAGTCCGACAGTGATCATGCCCGCTTTGGTAAGAGCTTTCGCGGTTGCAGCTCCGATTCCCGAGCTGGCTCCTGTCACTAATGCTAATCTTCCTATCCAACGCTCCATGATACGCTAAGCTTATGGTATTGTGCAATATTCAAGGATAATGTAATATTCACTTCCACGAACTGCAAATGACTGGCGTAGAACTAGGATTTATGGATTTTCAGGTGTGCTTAGTACTCAACAAAGTATTATTCAAATAACCGTAACAAAGTATTATTTAAATAACCGTAAACAATTTAAATAACCGTATCCATCAATTAGAAACAATGCGATAACGTTCAGCGTAGGTTATACTTTTTTCATTTTCTTAGGCATTATTGTTTCCATTCCGGTACGTATATATCCAGTATAAGTGCCAATATATTTTCAATATAATTCAGAAATTGGTGCAAGAATGTTATGAAGTAAATGGAACTGACGATTGATGAATATGTCTCGAAACTGTTCGTTACATTGACTGATTGTATTAATCCGTCGCTCAGACCGCTTCCCCGACCGGCTTTACGATAATTTCCTGAATTTGCATTCCGGGAGGTGTTCCAATGGCGTACAGAATGGCGTCTGCGATATTTTCTGGCTCTAGCATGGGATTGTTGGGAGCTTCACTTTTTGGATTCATCTCGGTGTTGGTTTCTCCAGGACTGATGCTCTACAAATATTAGAAAAAAACGTGGTTATAAAACATACATTCAGCAGATAGAATTAAGTCGACATTCTTACAGTTACTTTGATTCTAGAACCCTCAAGCCGTAGTTCGTGTCGCAAAGTTTCCACTACGGCTGTAATACCGTGTTTGGTCGCGGTGTATATGTTTAACGTATTCAGTGGCGGTACCATATGTCCTACGATACTGTTTGTAAGCACGATATGACCATCGACTGATCGCTTTTTCATCGAAAGATACGCCTCCCGGCTGCAGAGAACCATGCCCAATAGGTTGGTATTGACCACATCTCGAAGAGCTTGCGTGTTGTTGGCATCCAACAAACGAACGCTTCGTCGCAGAATACCTGCGCTGTTGATGTGAACATCGACTCCACCGAAGCGCTTTTCAATCTCATGAAAAGCGGCCCGAATATCTTCCTCTATGGTGACGTCGCACCTGATGGCGTGTAGACGATTTGCGGCTTCTGCAGGAACGTCTCTCCTCAGGGCAACAATTCGATCAAGACGTCGCGCTAGTCCGACTGTTACCATGCCGGCTGTGGCGAGAGCTTTAGTCGTTGCAGCACCGATACCCGAACTGGCACCTGTCACAACTGCTACCTTTCCTACCCAGCGATCCATGTTTTAGATGTTAAAAAACTGTTTGGGATTATACAGTAACAAAGGAATTCGTTGATTTGATATTAACTACGTGCTAATGCAGTGCAGCGTATACCATATGTGTGAGCAGACATGGACCCCGGCTTGGTTATAAATCTTTAACCATCACATCCCTTCCACCAACTTTGCTAACGGTTACTGCACTTGGCATACTATGCAGTGACCTCTGAATGAATCGGATAAGCTCTATTGCCGATTCAGCGAAGGATATTTTTTCAAGCAGAAAAATGTGCCTAGTAGTGATTGAAGAGCGCTATGTTTAATAACAAGACCTGCTGAGCGTGAATGTGATATGAATATTATGTGATGTTGTTCCCAGTATTGTTTTGAAATGTCAGCATTGCTAAAAAAATAAACGTTACAATCTAGTTTTTTTATCGATAATGGATAACGATATACAAACATTAACATATTTTTTATTTGAATTATGACAGTAACAGAGTGCTCGGTTTCATGAATAGAACCTTGTATTCTTTTTAACTTAAAATTCCAAATTGAAATTAAACTGAAACAGCATTTTTTCCAGATATAATTTTTCTCGTCATATGTTTTATTTATGACATATAGAGCAAACGTCCAGATTTATGGTTCAAGGACTACATTTATCACAAACATACCATATTCAGGAGCATCTCGTGGCGCGTGGTAGTATCAAAATTTAAAACAAAAAATTCATTTCAAAGTATACATCTGATCTACAATTAACTTAGTATACTCCAAATATGAATAGAAATTACTTAAGGACGCTTGTATGTTATAAACTTCACTGTTTTACATGAAAAAATTCATTATAATTAGCTCTCCTGTGCGCGTTAAATGCCAAAAGACTCATGGATAGTGGCGGTTGTGACAGGGGCCAGCTCCGGCATCGGAGCCGTCATTTAAGGAGTTCTTGCTCGGATCGGAATGAAGATGGTTGATTTTTTAACTCGCGTAGACCATGTGGAAAAGCTGCGTTAAGACCACCCACCGGAAGCTGGCTCTCGAGTGCACGCGTACTAATGTGACGTGACGAGCGAGGAGTCAATTATGGCTGCGTTCGGTTTTGTAGATCGTCAGTTCGGTGGTGAGGACGTGATGACTTTGTCAAAGTTGACGGCGTCACTGCTTAATCCTGGCAACACGCAGGATCTGCGCACTGTAGTTAACACGAACATAATGGGGCTGGTCCTTTGTAGTCGTAAAATGTTCCAATCAATGAGGCGCCGTCAGGTCTCTGACCATATAGTCAATATCAACAGCATCCTTAGACATAAGTACATAACATAAGTACGTCGACTTTCCCAATCTCAACGTTTACGGTGCGTCCAAATACGCTGTGACGACGATAACGGAAACCTTGTGAAACGACCTGCGCAACGAGGGAACCAAGGTGAAGGTCACGGTACATGACCAACCATGTGTACTCGTTGGCAAATGAACTAATGATGGCGAGCTTTTGCTTGTTAAGAGCACCGGCCATTTTATAGAGTTATATTGAAATTTTTTCAAGACTACGTCAACGCAAAGGCTTTTATATCATTTTCCCTTACCCCTATCAATAGGGTTTTCAGGTCAGAGATGGCGACTAATTCAGAAAAGGTGCCGCTTGAAGAGCAACAGCAACAGCCTTCCACCAATCCGATGTATCCATCGATTGGCCAGGATGCGTCGAATCCGCTGTTACAACCAGCAGCGCCAGTTTATCCTCCAGTTCAAACGGTAAGTCATGCGACACGCGTCTACAAAACGCATTATTTACTCTTTTCACTAATTTTTGCTAGCCTGCGGGACCTCCACCGCCACCAGGGTACATGCCAGTGCCGCTAGTGAATGGAATGGGTCAACCGGTCATGACTCAACCAGGCATTCCGATGCAACCCGTGCTCGGTCAGCAGCAAGTTGGTAAGAAATTTTTTTTGTTTCTCCACCTTTCATAGTCTTTTGAGATGATATTGATACGATTGTGAAACTTCTCGTGCTAACATGGAGACAAAGTCTCTATCAAGAAAAGGTGGCTGCTGAAAGCCAACTGATAACGTTAAAGGCTCCACACTCCATATTCTCGCTCGTACGCGAGTAGATAAGATGTACGTGTGTCTCGGCTGGGTGTGTATCAGAATCGTGGTTCAATTGAATGATCCATCGCCTATAAAGTCATAATGGCCGATTCGCATCAGTACACCGACAGCGCTGGCCCACTCAGTATGGTGCAGGGATCGCGGAAAAACGTTCAGGAATATTTCACGAGCTGCGCATCGGTCGATCAGCTCTGTGTGAGTAATGAATCCACCGATGGAGGGCGTTCCGAGAAGAAGGAGAAACGAAAGAAATACCAAACCCGGCGAGTCGTGGCCGTCGTCTGGCATGTTTTGGGGAAGAAGCTTGCGAATTGTAGGCGATTTGTGCAAAACGTACGGCTTGGAAAACGATCAAGCTTGCAAAAGCAGCCTGCTGAAGTATTCTGTGGCATTACTAAGAAAGGACAGGAATTTGAGCGTTTGCTCTCGGAGAAAGAGCGCAGGTGGCTGAGTGCTAAACGATTAGCTTGGGTTTGAAACATACTAATTTATGTATTTGCCTCAATTTAATGTTTCTACCTGACAGCTTCCTGGATGCCTATACCGCAGGGCATTCCCAACTGTCCGCCTGGCTTGGAATACCTGACGGCAGTTGATCAGCTGCTGGTGCACCAGCAGGTGGAGCTTCTAGAGGCGTTCACCGGTTTCGAAATGGCAAACAAGTACACCGTGAAGAACACATTTGGTCAGAACGTGTACTGGGCGGTTGAGGATACGTCGTTCTGCACGCGACTATGCTGCGGCTCTGATCGCCCATTCGACATCAAGATAATGGATAATTACCAGAACGAGGTGCTCCACCTGCACCGTGATCTGCGCTGCACGTCATGTTGCTTTCCGTGCTGTCTTCAGAAGCTGGAGGTTTCAGCCCCACCTGGCAACGTCATCGGAACCGTCGTGCAAAAGTGGAGTCTCTGCCGTCCGGTGTTCGATATCAGGGATCGTAACAACGACACGGTACTGACAATCCGGGGCCCTATCTGTCAGTGTTCACCTTGCGGTGATGTGAAGTTTGCTGTGAGTTAATTCTACTCAAATACGGATCGCGCAGGATTTCAAATAGGTTTGTTCCACAGGTGTTCGCTAAGGACGGCACCGAAGTTGGCAAAGTGACGAAACAGTGGGGCGGCTTCGTGCAAGAGCACTTCACCGATGCGGACAATTTTGGAATCAACTTCCCAATGGATTTGGACGTCAGAGTAAAGGCCACCATGCTGGGGGCGCTGTTTTTGATTGTAAGTGCAGCAGTTTTCCTCGACGTTCTATGTTGTATGTTAACAAAAAAATTTCCGTTTTTTTGCAGGATTACATGTATTTTGAGCGAAATGACAAGAAGAAACTAAGACGCTAGTCGTACAGTATCTGTTAACGTCTGTATTGTCCTGTAGCAAGACAAAAAGAAGAAACTAAGGTGAACCTTTATATCACGCGAGAATTTAAACAAATGACAATTTAAAAATCACGAAAGAATTTAAACAGATGCATATTTTATTTGTCCCAATGTGGCCTTCGTGAATCACAGGGAACTAAGCCGCGGAATACCTCAAACTGGTATTAATTGCATTTACAACTCAAGAAATAACGTGCTTTCTATACATCGTAAGAAAAGTGACTGAAAATTACAATCCCTAGGCAAAAAGTTCTCAGGAATACAAAATACTTAACACGTCAGAGAGCTACTTACCACTACTCTCACTGTCATAGGGCTATCCAGTCAAAATTAGTCCGTTAGTTTCGTTTGTGAAAAGAATTGCGCATAAAATGCCATCAAAATTACAGCTAGTTTACGTTTGTGCTATGTCACATTTAATCGATGTTCGATCAGTCGCTTAGGATTTCAAAAATCAATGATAGAGTTTATGATGATGGCAGATTCTACTTTAATTTTGTCTACGATAAGAATCCCGAATACTCACACCTGTTACTATCGGGTTTTATCACGTTTTATTGGTTAAGCTCATATCATTGTTTCAAAATGAATCTCGCTGAAAATTTCATGTACTTTTTTATGAGTATACTTTAAAGGGATATCTTCAAATAGTCCGAACTACACCAACAAAGCTATAACGAGAAAAGAATAACTCATTATAATTCGCTTAACTGTGCCAATAAGGAAATTACTGCCAATAAAATGAATTTCGGTATTTAATAAAGCCTAAAAGCAAAGCAAAAAAGGTGTCATATAAGAAAACTTTAAAATTGTATGTTTCACTGGTGTTCGCCATACCTTGTGTTCTTTCCATGCTTGTAATGTTGTATTGCGGAGTTTGAAATAAATGGTAAGTAATAAGGTTTGTACGAACGCAATGCTTATGAAGTACAATTTTTAATTTCGTTGCTATTTTTTCAGTTGTGTTGTTTTTCATTTTTTTTCATGTTATCGAGTTGTTGTAAGTCTTTTGATTTTTTGTGCTGAAGAGGTGTTTGAATTGTGTTCTGTTGGTTGTTTATTACATAAATTGACTTTTATTAATAATAAAATTTTATATACCATATTGGTAAACTGAATGAAATTGTTAGTTGAATATATTCAGACGATCGTGTAAATTATAAATTTTTGTACATATTCATATAATATTTGATAGCATGTGAGCATTGAAATGTTTCGAAATCGATTCTTTGCTGCGTGGGAACTGTGAAGTTTGACAGATCCTAGAAAATTAAATAATTCACCATATATGACATTGCTGATGTCAAGAAGCGTGTGTGTTGTGTGAAAGTGGGTAGGTGCAAAAATGTTGTGATGCTACTACGCTTGCAAAGAATTTTGTAAATTTTACAATAATAACGTAGTTTAAGAGGGTTTTGGCATTAATATAATTCTAATGATGTATTTTTACGAAAATATATTTAATTACATGAGAAATATATACAATCATCTTTTAAATGTGTAATTTTTGTGAATGAATATGGTATGTTTGGAATTCATATCTAAGGAATAAATAGCTCGTTTTTTTTTATTTTCTGTTACGTGCAGTGATTATCTATTGTCGAAAAACTCGTGTATACCATTTAAATCCCACTCGATAGCGAGTATAGCCCATCTGAGGAATAACATAAAACGATCAACGAGAAGAAGTTGTGGGTTTTAAGGTTCGTCGGATTGAAACAATTGAGTTTAACTTTGCATTATTCGTATTCGTCCCAGAATTAAACTTCGTGTATATGCCGAACAACCCATGTGTTGTTAAAATCGTAATAATATAAGTGACGATTCTTAATAGACAACTTGATTCTCCTAATAGTACCGGAGTGATTCGACTGTGATTTAGCTTTGTGTTCACAGTTTTGTGAATTATATGGCCAGACTCGTAAAAATCTCAGAATCAACGAAACATTGTGATCGCGGTTCCTGTGTTAACAAACAGTGTTTGGAAAACGAATAATCGCGTGGTATAATGGCCCCACAACCGTTGGAACAGGGAGGTGCGGTGACGAGCTTCATCCCAACGGGGCAAGAGATGGCTCAACGACAGAATTTAATTCCACTAGGCCGCTTGATTGATTTCATCATTCAGCGAACGTATCATGAGCTGACGGTTCTAGCAGAATTGTAAGATTCTCTTTCGACTTACCTTTTTTTCGTCAACTTTTTGGATACTCACCTTTTCAATAATTGTCGTACTTTCGATAGGTTGCCACGTAAAACAGACATGGACCGCAAGATTGAAATCTACAATTTTTCTGCAAGCACGAGGCAACTTTTTATCCGTTTGCTAGCACTGGTAAAGTGGGCCAACTCCGCCTCCAAGGTAGATAAGTCGGCCAAGATTATGGGCTTCCTGGACAAGCAGTCGATGCTATTCATCGATACGGCCGACATGCTTTCGCGAGTGGCGCGAGAAACGCTTGTACATGCCCGGCTTCCCAATTTCCACATTCCCGCGGCGGTGGAAATTCTTACAACCGGTAGCTACTCTCGACTGCCTTCCGTCATTCGTGATCGAATTGTGCCGCCTGACCCGATCACACCTACCGAAAAGCGACAGACGCTGCAACGCCTGAACCAGGTTATCCAGCATCGCCTAGTGACAGGGAGTTTGCTGCCACAGTTGCGCAAGTTCCGCATAGAAAATGGTCGCGTCACGTTCAAAGTGGACCACGAGTTCGAGGTTTCGCTAACGGTGATGGGAGACGCACCTACCGTGCCTTGGCGACTGCTTGATATCGACTTCCTCGTCGAAGACAAGGAGACGGGTGACGGCAAAGCCCTCGTGCATCCGCTTCAAGTAAACTACATCCACCAGTTGATACAGGGTCGTATTGTAGACTGCACTGACGCTTTGGCGGAGGTCTATACATGTCTGCACTACTTCTGCCAATCACTCCAGCTCGAGGTATTATACACTCAAACGCTGCGTTTGATTCGCGACCGGCTAGACGACCATATCCACGTCGACGAGTACGTAGTTGGATCACGGCTGACAGTTTCGTACTGGCGCGAGCTCACCAACAAAGACCCCAAATCAGAGCTCGGCTATCGATTGACCATTCAAACCGACCCGAACGACGCTGCCAAGCAACTCGCTATTCTGCATGTTCCCTCCATTGGCAACAAGGAGGCCGATATTGCAGATTGTGCCGTCCGGTCGGACTTGTTGTCCATGGAGCGGCTGCTGGTACACACGGTGTACGTTCGATCATTGGCGCGTCTGAACGATGTTAAAACCGAGCTACAGTTGTTCCTGAAGGACGTGGAATATCACATTCAAGGCACTCCGGCCATGCTGACTGTACCCGTACTGAATCCGTGCCTACGTGCAGAACATATCTACATCACGGTCGATACCCATACGGGTATGTTGCGGTGTCACGTGCCAAAGCATCTCGATTGCCCTATTATGCCTGAGATGCAGCATGCCCTCAACAATGATTGGTCCAAGCTGCAGTACCTAATCTCGGAGCTACGCTACTGGATCACCCAACGAAGGTGCGAGAAGACCCTTCAGCATCTACCCGCTTCGACCCAGGATCGCCTACCGCTGATATACGCTTCTAATCATCCGATTGCTAGAATGGGACCTCACAAGGTGTTCATTCAGCTCTATCGACATGCTAACGTTATTTTGGTAAAATACCTAAATAATTCGTTGAACAGTATTTTTTGACAATTTATCCACTCCTTATTTCTTTCCAGATTGCTGAGTTGAAGGAAAAGAAATCGTGTCCAAACGAAATGACATACACCTTCTATCTGGTGTTGGTAAAACCGTCGTCTGTCGAGGAGGGACAGCCGCAGGAAGCGGCTTCCGTAGCTGGATTGGCGTGTCAGCAAGCTTCCGGTGGCCAGGCAACAGTCAACGGTGCGACGACGGATACAATGCCAAAGATGTACCTTCGCGTGCTGTCCATGATCGAGTTCGATACGTTCGTGGCCACGCATGGCCCAGGTACGTACATCGACGATCCGATCTCAGGAAGCACGAGCAAACGTAAGCTGTCCCCCTTGGACTGTGCTTTGACTGGGATGGGGCCTCCGTTGAAGCAACCGAAAACCATCTACCCGGCGTACTTTATTCCGGAACTGGCGCACGTGGTTGCGATGTGTGACGAGAAACTTCCGTTTGTCACCCTGGCGAAGGAGTTCACGCTTCGCAAGATCCCACACGGTGGTTTGCAAGTGGAGGCGAATGCGACTTCGCTCGTGCTGAAGCTTTTGACACTGCCCCAACCTAAGCCCCAGCAAGTGTCATCCATATCCCAACAGCAACAGCAGCAGCCACAGCAACAGCAGCAACAACAACATCAGCAACAGCATCATCAACAGCAGCCGCAACAGCAACACGGAAATGCTGGGTCGGATGGCAAGGCAGGAGCCATGGCTGGAAATGAACCGAAAACTTTCCACGTTCCACCGATTGACAAGCACGTGTGGAATGCGTTGCTCAAACGGTTGTTGTCGGTATCGGTGCGGGCACAAGTCAATAAGAGCAATCAAACGCGGCTCTGGACGATTGAACTCGTCTTCTATGGGTCGCCGCTACCGAGCATGCATCACAAAGAGCAGGGTATGCGAAGAGCGGTCTATCTCCAATACGAGATGCAACCGGTCGAGTCGGTCTCGAAGGTGGTCGATCTGCTGCTTAGCGACTGGTCAAAAATCGTATACTTGTACACATTGGTGCACGAGTTCCGCGAGCATCTCAACAATGAGAAGCACAACCTGCAGAACATGGTAGCGATCAAATCGTACAATTATACCAACCTCTTGCTCGCATATGGTCCTAACAAGGAGGTGAGCGTGAACATCTGCTGGGATACCGAAGCAAAGGAGTTTCGGCTTGTCTTTACCGGCGGTAATAGCGCGATCAACGCGCACTCTATGATGCGTGATCAGCTACAAGCACACTTGAACCACAACTACAGCCTGGCACAGATCGTGCACATGCTACACGAAACCTACCAACCACTCGGTTCGATAGCCAAGCTGCCAATTATTCCGCACCTAGCAATCTTGCAGTCGCCCAAGATTCCAGTGCTGTCGTTCTGCATTATCCCGCAATCCCCAACGCTGTTGCGTATCTCCTTCCAGGGTGTATATTGCCTTGAAGTACGGTTCCGAGGTGGTGGACTCTGCACTATCCGGGACGGTGCGTATAGTCGATTCGACCGGAGCAACGTGGTGGAGGAGTTCACGCCAACTCAGGGCTTGAAGGGTTTCCTCTCGAAATATGTTGATGAGACGGCCGTCTTTCGGAGGCGCTCACAGTCTGAGGACGACAATCCACCCTCTCCGGTGACGCTGGAAGACCCGTCCGGACTTGTCGGTACCGTTGGTGGTGCTGTTGGAGGAAGCGGAGGCACCGGAGGGAGTAGCACTAGTGGGACTGGTTCGAACACATTCCTCGTTGGAGCGACTGGTATGCGTGGTCCGCAGAGTCCACGTGATCCAGGTCTTCGTTTTGCGGCGCCTCTAACACCGCCGACCAGTTCGAATCCGCACACTCCAGCCAGTCCGCACCCGATTGGTGGGAGCGCGGGTGCCAATAACGCTGGTGGTGGTACAAGCGGAGCCGGTGGCCAAGGAGGGCAACAACAAGGTCATTTAAACAACTTCAATATGACATCCCCGCCAGCTTCGCACATGCCGCACCCGTCACCAAGCGGAGGTCTAATGCCGTCTTCTCCTTTGAACGCGCAACCCAGCCCGATGGCTGCCCACTCTCCCGGACCCAGCAGTTTGTCGTACATGCAGGGCCACACCGACGGCAGTCCGTTCGCAGCCCTGTCACCAGCTGCTTCTAATTGGCCCGGCTCGCCGGGAATGCCTCGTCCTTCGCCGCGTCCTGGTCAGAGCCCCGAACATAAAGTACAAAGTGAGTATAAGAGAAACGGAAATTAAGGTGGAGCGTGAAACGAGCATTTGGTGGTTTGTTACATTTTTCTATTTTTCAGCACCTCATCACTATACATCTCGTGTCCTGCCGGCTCGGTCTTGGGCAGGAGCGATCCCGACCCTGTTAACGTACGAAGCGCTTGACACTCTCTGCCGATCGACGCCACATCCACAAAAAGAAGTACCAGGTCCAGAGCTTAGTCCGCTAGAACGTTTTCTTGGATCGGTATTTATGCGCCGACAGCTCCAGCGTATCATCCACCAAGAGGAGAGCGTAAGTTACATTTCTACCGCAAGTATTTGTGTTACCGTAACAGTTGGACTGTAATGAGCTTTTCCAAAAATCTTTAGATTAATTTAAGACTAAATATGAGTAGTACAAATTATGCGAAACCGTTTGCAATCTGTTAACTTGAACAGAGAAAAATGGACAAAATATGCAGTAAATTAAATCGACTTATTTGTCACACTTTATAATGGGAAATATGTTCCATACTATCTTCCACTATCTTCTTTGTTTGTCATCCTATTTTGTCTTGTAGTTAATGGCCATCACATCGAATGAGCCGGGCGTCATAGTGTTCAAAGCGGACTGTCTGCAGTATCAGGTGTTCCTTAATCCGAACCATATGCAGTCGCTACACCTAAAGGTGAACCAATTGCCAATGGGTCCGATGATGGACGGTAAACCCCCATACCAGTGGGCGGCCGAGGACCTCCAAATTCTGGAGCAATTCTTTGACCAACGTGTGGCAGCCCCACCTTATCGTCCCGCCGTGATGACGAGCTTCACACGGATGCTGAACCTTCCAGCCAAGGTGCTGATGGACTTCATTCAGATCATGCGACTTGACCTGATGCCGGAGCTGGTGCAGGGCAATAAGTGGAACGTGCAGTTTGTGCTTCGGGTGCCCCCGTCAGCCACACCCATCGTCCCCGTCGGTACGACCACAATCTTGTCCCACCGACAGAAGATTCTGTTTTTCATTCAGATCACGCGTGTCCCCTATCTCCCGAACATGGAGTGGAAGGACGCGGTTACGATGCTACTCCCGATGGTGTACGACATGAATATGAACCACACAACGTTGGCCGAACGGCGGGAACCAATGCCACCGCAGCTGACGAGCGCGGTAAGCGCGCACCTGCGTCGTTTCTCTGAGTGTTCCGTATTGTTACCAGATGAGTGTTCTCTCTTCCCGGCCGTGCGGGATCTACTGCTAACGCTCACGCTACCTAACGAACCGCCCGCACCGAGTCAGATGCAGATGCAGGTAAGGAAGGAGGAAATCACTTCCTGAGCGTCGAATTGCATTTATTCCTTTTTTTCGCTCTCCTAAGCTTGGCGGTGTCATGCAACCGGGAGGCCCGGTGGGAGGTCCTGGCGGACCGGGTGGACCGATGGGTGGACAGATGGGCGGCGGTCCATCGCCTCAGGTAGTGCCTCAAGTTGGATCTAGCCCGAGCCCCATGATGCATTCACCGATGCAGCAGATGGGAGCCGGTGGACAACAGCCCGGTGGATACGTTGGAATGGTCGGTCCGGGTGGAGGGCCGCAGGCAGGAGGACCGGGTGGGGGAGGTCCCGTAGGGCCGAATTAAGCTATAGATCGCCAACCTACAGTTCCGTTAATGGAGCAGTGTAATTGTAAAATACACAATATTTGCAATCAATACATCTGGAACGAGTTGCTGATGAAGCTGACAATGATGATAACGGAACAAATCCAACACGCGACCAAAGTTTTGAGAAACCAATCCGATCGTTTTATTGAATTTAATGGTTAGTTTGGTAGAGCAATAGCAGCGCTACTTCCCTGTTGTATATGCGAATGTTGAAGCTGGCATTACCAAGATTTTTCACACATTATTATGGTGCACTTGTCGTGGGAGTCCTATTGTTTCGCACCGACCCGTTTTCTTATCACTTACATTCCGAGCTACGATACATCCCCATCACTATGAATGTGCAGGACATCCTTACGCGTTTGTTGGTTTTTACCACCAGTACTATTAGTATTAATATTTTTACAACCTTATAACAATGAAACCCCCTTTTTGGCGAATGGAATATCCAATTTCGCTTACTACCTAATCAAATATCACCTTTTGTTGGAATATGCAAATATGCCATTTTTTTATCTTGTATTTCCTTACTCAAAATGATAAAGGAAAACCGTGATTAAGTTGGAGTAGAAAGGTGGGGTGTTGTGTTTGAGTTGTTTTCCTTGTTCTGGTGTTATGCAACTCACACGGGATCGCCGGAAAATGGCGAATAGCAAAATTAGGGGCATCCAGAGAGAAATCTTTGGCTCACGATGGTGTAAAATTTGATCAACGTCTTCGTTGACCAATGCAAGAATGGTCACTTAACTCCCGCGTTATGATGTCAGTGACGACTGGAAGCTAATCATCAAAGTTTTGAATCAAGCTAAATGGAGTAAACGGAGAACTGGCGTTAAGGACATCTTCAGTTATCACATCTCATCAGTTATCAATCTTCGACCGGCGTTTCCTCGGGAGACGTCTCCTCCGTGATTGCAACCGGGGCCATCGTCTGCTCCACGTCGCTCAGTGGCGCCGTCATGAGCACCGAGTAGCGGATCTTCTTCGTCTTGAAATACGAGTATGAGTTGTCAAACAGCACATGATCTGAAGCCAACATGGAAAGAAAGATGGATGAAAAATGCCTAGAAAGGGATAAAAGTACGTATACATACACGTGCATCCTGGCTGGCAAGTAATAAAACCGGATTCGTCCACCTGGTGCGACGAGACGCGCTTCAGCGGAACCTCGATGGACGACTCTTCTGTCTTCTTGTTGACGCACTTGACGCCGAACTTGATGTCGTGATCGAACGTGCGGAATTCCCACCTAGAGTGGATGAGATCAATTAGGTTAGTGATTCTTCTTCCCCATGTTCACGTTCATTTACTTCAGAAAGCAACCGGTGTCCTCGCAGTCGAACGTCAGTTTCAGCTTACTGCCCTTCCGAATGTCTGTTTCGGTGAACGACAGATTATTGTTGAAGCTGTCCTCTTTTGAGGTGTACAGTTCCTTTGGCACTTTTCCGCCCCAGCAGATCTTCTTTTCGCACTTTGGATTGCCGTCCGGGTCGGTCTGCGAACCACCAAAGTAGGCGGGAATCTGTTCCGAATCGCATCGCTCCAGGATAGCCGGTAGCCACTTGCTCCGATCCGGCTTGTAGATGCGGATCTTATCAATCGTGTACTCGCCAAGGAACTTCTTCACCATATTGTACGCAAACGCGAACACCTTCGGGGTGTTTATGATGTAGCAGCACTTCAGGATCTCTGGATAGTTCGCTTCGTACATCTTGATCAGCGAGATTACGACTTCGCTTGCTGGTCGCCAGATGTACTGTTTCAGGTTGAAGTTGTCCATGTCAAACACAACTACGAACTGCCGACTACTCGCGTTACCCGTCTTCTGGCTCTGCTCGTACGCGAGCTGCATATAACTCTCGAGAGCCTGCATTGTCATGCGGATGATGTCTGCCCTGGACACACTGTGCAGCAGTCCCCAGATATCGAAACCGGCGAATGGGATGATGATAATCGGCGAGCCTTCCTTATCAAAACCTGCCACACCGTGCGGACTGTAGTCGCGCAAGATCTGTGGCGTCGGCCATTTAGCAATCTCGTCGGTGTTCCAGCGCTCACGGAATTTCATTGAATCGCGCAACATTTTTTCTGCCGCCTCAGGGTTCCAGTTGCGAGCTAAAGAGTAATAGAACGACAAGATTAGAGCGAGTTAAACTCTTTGCAGGAGGTTGGTATAGAAATCAATAGATTTTTCTAATTTTAACTGCGTACTTTACTAATTCCATTTTAGGCATGAATCCCATTAAAGACAAGACATACATATAAAGGCAACTTTCTGAATATTCTGAATCATACGATTCTAAATGAATTGTAGTAACAAGCATTCTACACTCTTCTGAGCATCTTTTTGTACAGATTCGCACGACCTTACTGTCAGCAACTTGCAATCGTTACTGGATTTCTAATAAGATCTCCCCACACGACACCAGCAAGCTGGTAGAAAAGATGGGAGGTGAGAAAAAAAAATAGAAAACAAAAATACCAATTAACCTTCTAGTGCCACAGGCACGTGCCGGAGTTGAGGTTTGCTTTTCTTCTAGCGCAAGCTCAATGGAGACAAGAAAAAAAGAAAACTCCGTTCGTCCATGAGTGATGTTCTAATCGTTGGTATGCCGAACCGAAGAACTTTTCATTTTAAATATTTCTTTACTCAATGCCTAATAATTGATCATCTAGCGTTAGACTGGTTTGAAAGACCCCTTGCAAAGTGCGCGACCTAATGCCTATATTTCCATGTCCTCCCTAGGACTCAGATGGTATAGCTTACCTCGCAGCCAGCGTAGCAGGTAGTAATCATCGTGCTCCGGTTTCAGTATGTCTACAACCTGCCGACGGAACTGCAATGAGAGAGGGAGAAACGTATGAAAGCGGTGTCATGTGGTAATCAGAGTATAATCAAGACGTGCGTCATCGCAACTCGTCTCGGATAGTGTAATTCACCATAGCAGGATACCCCTCGCTATATTCGCAACCGCTCATTGCAATCGGTTCAAATTGTCCTAAAACAGTTCTCCCACACTACTGGTTGCTGGTTTGAGCGATGCCGATGACGATGAAGGCCGCGAGCAGCTGAATCGTAAGGGGATCAACCTTTCACGTCGGCCACAACGGCGCTGAAGCGCCCTTCAACTTCAGCTTGTACTGCCCCATTGGTATTTGGTTCAATACCGCGCCACAAAGAGGGCTTCAGAATGTTCATTTCTAACCCGGCGAAGGTGGACTATTTGGGGAGATGTACTTAGTGGAATTGCGAACTACGTATACCGAGTGACCTCTGATGATGGTCATACAGTCACGTCGCCGTGCATTTGATTCTCGTGTTTGCTCTCTGCTTATATATCAGCTGTGGCACAGTGGTGTTTACGCCTTGCGCAAAAAAAAAACGAAAACACAGAACAGTCCTGTTTGTAACTGCAATGCCAAATACGATGGTTGATATTTGCGCTACTGGGTATTATGAATCTAGTGTGCTAACATGCATGTACATACATGTTCGTAATGACCTCCGATCGTGGCATGTCACCAAGTAGATAGCTTTGTTTCGCATGTTAAACGACGATGCACTTGAACTTAAGTTCACTCGAGTCATCATCGTCGTTTTATGCGCTGGAAGTGTCGGTGGAAGATGATTGCCAATCTCTCTTTCTCGGAGGAAGAGGCGTGATATTCGACATCAATAGCGAAGGTTGGTGGAAGGCAAGAAATAAATATGCGATAGTACGTGATGCATAGGAAAATAGACACCAGGATGATAGTACAATTAACTCGCGGGGATCAAGGTAACGTATAAATGGAATATTAAAACGAACTCTTCCTGGTTAGGATTCGGGCCTACAGCCTACTACATCGTTCAACTCGAAGATCGATTTGTATGCCTCCTTCAAATTCCATCGCGTGTGCGTTGCCTTATGGTGACTTGAAATGCACCCACCGTGAGAGTTTACTTAAACTTTTTACCTTTTAAGACTCCATCAGCCACTGCTGGGAAACGTGTGAAATTCGAATATATTGTTATTGTTATGCAAACAGAAAGCACTCTACCCGGCACAGTATTTGATCCACGGGTTCGAAATCCACGCTATCGAAAGGTTAACTAGAAGGGAAATGTCCCTTTTACATTGCCGCTTGTAAACATTGGCATCAGCGACAACCTCCAGCGAAGGACAAGTATATGACTTTCACATAGACTTCGCAGATCGGAAAGATGCAATTAGCATTTTAATTGTCACTAACATAATATTGAGGGTATCATCTGATCGTATAAGTGTTTCATGCTATGATAAAATTATATCGAAGCACAGATACTGCACATAAAGTTACATTGATGTACATTAAATAAAAAGGACATTTTATACCGTATAGTCTCCGTAATTGATATCTTCTTTCGCATTCGCTTGCTACCATGAAGTACAGGTCCCAGTTGACTGCGTACGGCAAGGTCAATGCTTTCGCAGCTAAATAGTGATCATACCTGAATTACGTAAAACTCGTGGCAGCAATCGAATACCAGTGCTTCCAATGCTCCAGCAACACGGTACTGGTGTGAAAAAACTGACATAGGTTTTAGGGTGGTAAAGGTCTAGGGTGAATGAAACTGGAGAAAAAGTAACCTATGCCCATAATTTTAATAGGCCATGCAAATCGATGCGCCTATTGCGCCAAAGTAACTCAATGAAATTCCATTCCCGCTACAAGTCTGGTCAGCCAGTATCAAGAGTGTCTAAGCGTCGGTCCCGAGGTATCGAAGTACGATCCGCACGAGGGCACCTGGCATTGGCCTACGCAATAGGTTTTCCTCACTTTGTACTTGCGTCAAGTATATGGGCTGTACTCGGTACGAGAAAGAGCACGTGTGTTGCGCAATTGCCGTTTGCGTGTCGATTCGGCCGCGCAAATGCAAACGACGAGGTGGTGGGTTCAGTCAATTATAGAATGAGTGTTGTCCACAGCAAAAAAATTTTTTTTCGTTTTTCGATCCAAGTAGAGAATTCATCAATTCAATTTAGAAAAAACATACACTCAATTAAAACAAAATACCGTCGGAATCGCGATATTGACGATAAGGTTCAATTCGAATCAGTTACTTGTGCCCAAAAAGAAATCCGCTCAAATTTCGACAGGACCTTACATCAAGAAATGACAACTTTCGTAGGGAGCATGAGATAATTTCATTTTTGAGTAACTCAAAAGGATATATAAATTTTCTATCGGAAATTTATGACATTTTTAACTGTGGTATTTTTCGAAAAATAAAACAAAAAATAGGACTATGCGTTTCCTTTTGGACAAAAAAGGACTATTGGAGAATGTTTTGTTTGAAATTTTAGTTGAACGTATGTCACCCATATATGTTTGAAAATTATTTGAAATGTGCTATAGACAAGAAAAATCACATAGAATTTCGATACAACTTGCAATGAAACAACAAACGTCTTGAACATAAATAAACCAATTTTCAAAATAGCACTCAAATAACAAATATTGCATCAAAACATTGCATTAAAAACAAAACTCTGTAAATGTACGCGAAGGCTCAAATTTCTGATTACCAATTTTTTTTTCCATGATCATCACTTCCTACGATTTTTTCTTGAAGCAACATTACGAGATGAATTTATGATCGTCTTACATTCGCAACGTATTGAAGCACGCTTGAAAAAAAATGGTGTTAAGACTGAAAAAACGAAACCTCTTCTGACGCATTGATTTTGGGCTTTTTTTACGGCACAAAGCTTCATCTACTCCCTACTCAGCACCTATAGTTCTCGTTGCACTTCGTTCAGTCGGTAGACAAGCTAATTGGGCAAAAGAGCCTCTGTGATGCATATGGTTCGCAACGCGGTTTTTGGAGGTTTTACAGCGATTTCGCACTAACCGACCCAGTTGGAAGACCTCGCTGGTCTGAAAGAGAAAAGGGGCAACAGTTGCAGACAGCAAAACACATCCAATAACCAACATATGCGTTGTAACGTGCGAACCAGGCGGAATTTCGATTGGCACCGTGTTGTAGTTTCGTGTCTAGTTCGATGCGGGAATAAATAACATGATTGATAGATGTCGAGTAACTGCGTGATTCCATCTAAACTATTTCATGAAGTCGTCGATAACCGGCACCGGTATCTGAAGATTGAGCTCTTTGAATTGATTGAGCACCCGACGGGAGTTAAAGTGATCTTCTTTTGTAGTAGCGATGTCATGGGTTAAAAATAAGTTGTGGGAATATGAATTGGAATGGGGTGACCCTTTAAGGATTGGAAACATTAGAAACTGCAAAAAAAAAGGTTTTTATATCATGAATATGCTGATTTTAGCGAACATAGTTACGAAACGCTTTTAAAAGAAATGTTTGCAAAATCACAGTAAATTAGCTTTCAATTATTCTTATTAACCCTTGCGATCGTTACCTTTACGCAACCACCATATATATGCTTCAATAATTTCATTAGCATTGCTTTTCCAGTCGATTTACACTAAGCTAATAGGCCTTCTCATGAAATCAATCGACCACGAGCGTAAAACAGCGTGTAGTTTACGGCTTATGTTGGTTAATCATTATTATTATTTAGGATAAGAACTATAAACCCATCGGCTACGATATTAGATTAACAATTATATTAAAGCATTCTTCATTAGCTCCAATAACTAACCAACATTTTGCGTTCATGTTCAGCCGGTTTCATATCCTCTAAACGCAATGGGGGAAAATGTAATAGCTGCATCTTGCCGGTGTTGAATAATTTCGCCAGCCTCCAATCATCCAAGGCTAAAGGATCCATTAAAAATGTATCTTCCTTTATACTGGCAAGAGAGTGGTATGGTTTGCTCATAAAATTGATCGTTACGGCAACGATATGTGTTTTTTTTCTTTAGAATCATTGACTCGTCTTTTGGTAGATGCAAAAAAATGCAATCTAACGGTTGCAACTGCATTGTGTTGTGCACCACTGCCAGTTATCTTCCAGCATAAAATCGCCTGGAAAGGCGAGGAATAGTTTTTGAAATGTGTTGCTTTCGACGCAAGACAAGCTGTCAATCATTGGACAAGAGGAGAAAGTTTCGATCGCATCTCCTATACATTTCTGAAATATCAGCCGCTCTTCTGTCATTAACGATAACATCAAAGTACTGAGTCTATTGAAAATTAATAATTACAGCAATACATTGTATCTACTAAAAACCACTTTATTAGTGCTTCAAAAACGAAAAGGGTATAACCTAGGCGCCCTAATAAAATAGTTCAGGCTCGAATGTATCTTTTTGGTACCTTCTTCAAAACAAGGTAAATTGATGGTGATTAATTTCGGTTAGAATAACACGCTAAATGTCGTTTATAATGTGAGTTTGTAATGCGATTTAGTTTTTATCTACTTTATATGCTTTGTAATATATAAATATATTAAAAAGCTTAACTGCTGAACACGCAGTTTTGTAAATTTATAATCAATATTTTCTAAAAGGACATTTATTTTTTTTCGAGAAATTTCAAGTAATGTGATCAATATGTTTTTGATAGATTTTCTAGATAATTTTTATGCGCGCAATACAAGTAGTGATAACTGTAAAATAATTACGAAGTTTTCTTTTCCTGTAATTGGTTTTTTTTCGAGGGCAATGAATTAATGAACGCCATAATGTGCTGCATTATAATGAAACTCAGCAATAACTCGCAAAAATGATAATTTTTTGCTTTATTATGTATATAACCAGGATGAGTGATGCATTTTTTTGTAATCTAACAAATTGACACGTTATACATGATCAAACATTCATTCAAGTATGCAATATACCGTCTACTTGGGTTAAGTGCAGCGACCCAAACGGCGACGGAAAAAGTTAGAAGCTAAATAATCTAGATTATTGTCAGCGTAAGTCATTTATCATAAATACGATCGCTTAACTATCAAATTTACACAGAACGTCCTTGATAGGTTCCAGAACACTAGTCGATCACTGCAACCTCCGTGAAATTTCGTGGAATGGAAATGTTCCAATACGTAGCTTCGGGAGAAAAGTGTCGACAAGGATGGTCGGTTATATCATCACATAGGCAAAATAACATTGCTGGACATCGAATTAGCATATGCATCGGAAAGGAACAGTGCCGCGAGCTGGTCTGTTATCCCAACCGATCGTCGCTTTGACATCTGTCGACACTGTGTGCTGCGCCCATTAATATTGTGTCATATATATTTTCGGAAACCAGTTTTCGGGAGTGTTTTAGTCAACCTGCACCACTTAACTGGCTCGAGACTGGTAGTACCACACTAGTTCTCGCGACCCTGAAACGGGCTAGTTTGTTACACCGAAATGATCATGCTGAAATACAAGTCTACATCATTCCGACCACAGCATGCCGGCAGTGTGTTTAGGAATAATCTCCACCTTCTTCAATACCAGCTCAAACGGGGTCCACTTTCCTAGAGTATCTACCGTAGGGGAAACGGGGAAACGTCAGCGAGTGCTTCAGGAGGAAAATGGCACTGAAGGTGAACAACTTTTTCTAGCCACCTGCTCATGGCAACGTTTCATTTTCCTACCGGCCGATTCTTAGCCACGTAAACGTGTAACGAAGCTTTCAATATGTGCCGTCGTTGCAGTCGTACACCATGACCGATAATTGCCTGCAGGTGGGTACTGATCTACCGGCCTCTTAACCAAAGAGCCACTGCCTTCGTATAAGCAAGAGGTCTCTTCAGCTAGGTTGAGAGTTGGGCTAAAGATTTAGATTTAGAATTAGCATGAGAAAACTGTTTAAAAAATGATAATTTTATGTTAAAGTCCCTTTCCTCAGGCAGGCGCAGGCTTGGTAGTGTTCAATGATAATTTGGTACCAATTTCGTGACTAATATTACTCTGGGAATGGAGTAGATCGAAAGGAATTGTGCATTTCAGCGCAGTTATAATATATGAATAATCTTTTAGGCAAGCAATGAATAATGTGAATCAATTTTTTTGGCGCACAAAACATACTTCGTTGTGGTTTAGCCACAATAACATCGAGTCGAAAAAAGGAAAAAAAATGTTTACTGACAAAATTTCAAACAGGATGTTTTCTGAACATTTTTTAGTAATTATATAATAATTTAATAGTTATAATAATTCAATAATTATTCAACAATATAAAATTACCATATAAACATATATTCATATATATTGGGATGCTGAAGTAAAAGTTGACCACTAGAAAAAAAAAATCCTTTTTTTCAAACAAATTCCAAATAAAACCCCCATCACTGATATTTGCCTCGGAATGGTAGCCCTTGCAACACGTCATTATCGGAGGATTTGCCAAAATAAGGCCATCATTGTGCTGATAGTTTATTTCCGGAGCCGAACACCGGATTACATTGTGAATCTCCGTCGCTCGGGGTATTAATTACAACACTAGTAATGTGCAAATAATTACCAGTGGCGGGTATAATTTCCCGACGCGTAACAACAGCTCTCTACTAGTGCCGAGTTGACAGGCCAGCTTCTAGAAGCGATTCGCCCTGCAACGAATGCGAAGTGACGTCGGAGCGGTTGCTGATGCTACGAAACGTGCTGTAGCCGTACCGTTCGATCATCAAAGTATTATTTCCCGTCATTGTCGTCATTCGAGACGTTTACCTACGTAAGGGCTTCCTTATCATGGAACAATGGGGAAGTTTTTTAACGCACAATTGCGAAAATATGGCTCATACCAGAACAAACCAGCCCGAGGAACAGCAAGTACTAGGAGCTATGCATAAACTAGAATACCAAGCAACTAATCCAAGACGATGATTAGAAATTCTGCAACGACAATTTTTCGAATTAGCAACATTGTCAATCGTGTGTCAAGAGCAATTCCAAGGCGATTTTGTTTTCTCATCAAAATTAATTGTTATTAAATTGCTTGGACGTAGCGTAACATGGGGGTTCGTCGCTTACGGTACACGAAAGACTTCAATCGCTGCGTTTCGCAATTCACTTCTTACTGAAGCAATTTTATTCAACATTATTGCCATTTCACTGTGCTTAATTTTATGTTTGATTGTTAATGGAGTTTTTGTGCGTTAGATAGCATATGTTTGCGGTTATTAAATCCGCTCGTTTCCTAGTGTAGAGCACACAAACATACTCATCTTGCTGCGGACCTAAACTAGTGAGGAAAGCCACATTCCTTCTCCAAGCTGATGACCATGGCCGAGCTCAAGGTTATGCGTGTAGAAGCGAATGTGGAGTACGCGCAGCACTAGCACGAACTTGCCAAATATGAAATAAAAGTCTGCCAACCAGCCAAATGGCTACAACGCAAAAGAAGCGTATCATAGGCGTGAAAGCGACAAAAACGAACCACTCGCCGTCGGTCATAAACAAGCCTCTACATGCCACACTTAATCTACCTTGCATTCCTTCCTAGATTGTGCTGCCGTGTGCTGTAGCTCGGTGGTTGGAACGATTTTCCATCAATGGAAACCGAGCTAGGTTGAGAGCGACGGAATGCTATTCTTTTTTGTGCGTCTGCAAACCATCATTGGCTGCGGAAATATAGCGAAGGTACTTTTCAAGGCGAATATCGAAGTTGATCGCCATATTATTACGCGGAACAGAAATGAAATGCGTTGAGAAAAAACAACACGTTTTTCGTTTAAAATTGGGGAGAAAAATAAGACATTAATGAATATGCCAACCTCGTTCAGAAAGCAAATACTAAGAACACCGTTTGCTTAATAGGAATTAACGAATGGATGTATTTTGATTCTTGTACCTTTTGTTTTGTTTTTGCGTATTTATGAAAGTTATTACACAAGGGCATAAAGATAAACTCATCGTAAATGAAACATTCGACCTTCAAATGAACGTTGCTTTGAAAGATTACCCCTTCCATTCCGCTATCTTTATGGTGCTGTAAATCGAAGCGTATTCGATAATCTCGGTAATTTCGATTCGAGCAAACTCTGAAGAACAGGTTGATATGTTTTTTTGGAGAGATGAAAAAATTGATGCTGGTTCCGTCGAATGATAAAACTTTGCCAGTTCCTGAAATTTCAATTTTAATTGCTTTAAAAACATGAACATACAAACTACGTACCAAAAATGAAATCGAAAAAGGAAAAATGGTCAAATTACCACCAAGAGTTGTTATCGTTTGAACAATAACAAATAGAAAAAAATCACATTTATACAGTTGAGATTTCTTGTTTTCCCGAATGATCCATAATCAGCCCGAGATTTTCGGGTGTCATTATTTTCATACGCTTGAAAAACCACTCGCAGGTCCAAACTCATATGAAAGCAACCATAACAGCACCTGGTTTTTACATGCGCTGGTTTCCACGGAAAAGGAACGAGCCGGAAAACACATTTATAATTGTACGACACGATCACGCGCAATCGACGGGTGGTCGAATTGGTGCAACGTTGCATGAAATTACACCCAACCAAAGAAAAAATAAAAGTTGCACTACGGGATTATCAATTTCGGCATTGCACCCCTACAAAGGAGATTTGGGAGGGTACACACGGTACGCAATCCATTAGCCTTAACTTTCTATTAGCCCGTTGGGTCGGCTAGCTTAGTTGCCTAATCTAATCCTATCCAAATTGGGGAAGAAAAACTCCGGAATGGGGGGAAGCAAAATAAGTGCGTCAAAAGTAAGGTGCTCGTCAAACTTTTCGGACACAAGCAGTCCAACCCCCAGACGAAATAATCGCACCTTATCACCTATAGCGGTTGGAGGTATCGATCAAAAGAAACTGACTGTCTTATCTTATCGCCGGGTGCACCTACCTTCATTAGCGCGAACCGCTCGTCATCCTCGAGGGTGGGCATCTTCATCGACATCGTGCTGGCTAAAGCCGTGCAGGAAGGGCGCGCAAATTCGGAACGGTTTATTGCTACTTTGCTGCTGCAAATCGTCAGCACAACCCAATCTCAATTCTGTTTTGCACTAATATTTTGTCGGATTTTTTAATTGTAATATGGTATGTTCTTATACTTGCTACTGCAGCAGCTGGTAGTATAAAGGGAAAATTGTTGGGAAATAGGTAGTAGATCGATCAATCAATTAATCTCTCTTCGCTCCCTTCGGATTGATCAAAACCCGTGGAGCACCGCTTGCAATTGCCTCACTATCAAACATCTAAACGTGCACACTTCACTTATGCCCTCAATAAACCATTTTTTGTTTCACTGAAATTTGGATCCAACAAACGAGACCCGAACGAAGACGGATTTTGGATTTCTTCCCCCCTTTTTGCAGTGCCCTTCATTTACGTTGGCATAACGAATAGCGTGCTGCATTAAAAATGCATACGCAGGGAACCAATACAATTAAAACAACCAACTACCACAATTGCAATAGTAACAACGGAAGAAGCTTTCCTAGACGGAGCGTTGAAAACAAACGGGAACACACTTAGTATGCAATGGGAAAAAAACTACTAATAAACATTCATTTGCAACCGCCCAGACAGCAGGCGGATCGAAACGAAAGATCGGCAATGTAAATAGTACCAGCTGTAAGGCGTGTGAGCTAGAGTGACAGAGAGAGAGAGATAGGGAGAAAACAAAAGCACGAAAAACAAAGCAGCACTGCACGCGTGCGAATGGGTCTAAATCCGGCAAAAGGTCGGGCGAGCAAAGCGCAGCAGTAAAACTGAGTGCACAATCTGTACTACGAGTCCTAGCACGCGAGAAACCTTGGAAAACTCCTCCCACACTGAGCTCCGGTAGGAAAAAAGCAACGAAAACGTATTGGTTTACTTGCGAGCAAACGGGTTAAAAACACAACCGAAGCGGTTCGATATCTACAAGCGAATTGCGTTGGAAATCCCGCAGATTGCACGTTGAACGAGCAACGACAGTGCATAGTGAGAGGGAAACGGTCAATATTTTCATAAGCCTCAAATTATTCCAAAAAATTTTATGATGACATGGTTTTTAATAGCCACTTTTGAAAACAAACAATAAAAACCAAAAAAATGTGCTTTGAATAAAATCAATAAAGAAAAATTGTACTAAATTTCTTGCAAGTAGGGATTTTTTCATATTTAAATAGTTTAAATTAACAGTTGTCCGAAAATTGTGCAACATTGATATTATTATTATTAATTTGAAATGGAAATATTAGTGCATTTGATTTGTTGAATATCTATTTAACTTTCAACTAATAATACATCACAATAAGCGAATAAAACGAAAATATCGAATTTATCTCCATGTGAATGCTAGTGTTCTACGGAACACTGGTGAACGCGAGAATCGCTGCTGTTCCAGCGGTCGTTAAACTTTGTTGGTAATCATTGAAATCAATCAATCAACTGCATAAGCTTTTTACAGAATTCTCAGAAATGCAATTTCATTTGAAACATTGACGGTAATGCATAATCAATACATAGATTTTGTCATATGTACAGGTGAAATAAAGCTGCATTGTTGTATCGTTGCACATAGTAGAAACATAAAAAAGCCTCCTTATTTTTATAATTTTTTTTTCTTTTTTTTCTTTATTTTCATGATTCGTTTACTTGCGATCGGCTAGGTTTTCGCTTAAAGCTACAAATAACTGCAGCTGAAGTTCTCCAGAATTTATTTTAGAACCGTATCTAACCATAGCAGCACAGTATAACAGCAAGACGTTTTCCGACTGTGATCGTTACCATGCTATATCCAACGTGTTTCATAACTTTAGCTTGTCTTCTCTAGTTGCTTCTGTTTCAATATATGTATATAGATGAACGTTATGGAACATGGTTACTAGTACACGAAATCCTTCGCTTTTTCCAGTCATCACTAATTGCGACATATATGAAAGATTCCTCTTTCTTGCATCAAGAAACGGTAATTGTATGCTTACAGAGTTAAGACGGAAAGATATATTGATCCATATAAATGGTTTCATGCAACTTTTGTTTTGTTTGGGCTGCTGTTTGTTTAACTAGATCGTTACATATTTATTTGAATGTTACCTTTCTTTCTATGCCTTTTTTCAACAACATTTTATCCTTCCTGTTTTTTTTATTCTCACTCTTTTGGACTATCTATCGCATCTAGGCGAGATTATTTTGTTTTAATCAATCATTCGTCTACTACAGTTTCCATCTATTTCAGACTTATCAGTTCAAGTGTTTGTTGTGTATAGTTTCATTTAAATGTGCATCATTCACCTTTATAAGTGATTCCATTTATTGTAATATCTGCTTTCGATTTAATCTGTATTATGAGGGTTTGTGTATTGTAGCCATTATCCTTGTCTTGTCATAATGCAGTTAAATATCGTTCACTGATTGGTTATATTTCTTGTTTTCTGATCTGCCATCGTGTGTAGAACTTTTACAATCATTTTCACCACCTACTAAACAACTCACTTCCTTTCTCACAAGGAAGAATATAAACTTGCACGTTACATTCAAACTACTCAATCTTCTCGTGGTCTATGACAATGATACGTAGATTGTACTTTTTAGTAGCTTTTAGTGTTATACTTCTGAGCGACTAAGAAACAGAAAAATAGGTAAAAGTTGCAAGTCAGACCCGTAGCCTTATAGAAATCTTGGTTCATTGTTCAACTGTGGCCGATGCAAGATTCATTGGTTCAACTGTGGCCGATGCAAGTCAAATCATCAAACATGTATCCTATCATGCTTTTAGAAAGGATCTCATCAGCGACATCACAATCTCCTATGATTGTTTTTAAGTTTGCAAACCCAAACATGGGAACCTAGACTACGTGTAGTTACAGCAGCTCCCGCAATTGATGAACAAGTTTCTCTACACGGTAAATAGTAGACGTGTAAAGGAACAAAAGGTGCTGTTCTATCACCGTATTCGATAAAGCAATGTTAACGGCACGTTCATAAAATTTGCTTTTGCAGTAATCCCTCCAAATATCATAATAATTGTTGGATATAAAATAAATCAAGCCGTTGTTGTATAACCTCAATGTTTTTTTTTCAGTAGCATGCATACGTTTTTATAATTCTTGTTTATTTTTAAGCCAAAATACGATTAATTTTGAAGATCTTTAATATTTACTTGATAACTTTCATCTCCTTGTGACAACTATTCCGAACGTAACAACTACATTTTGTTTATCTTACGATTGCAGTCGCTTTTCTAGATAATTAAAGAAATAGTGCTGAATTATTCGGCATCTTGTATTAAGGGTTATATTTCTTATATCTTAGCACTTTTCTCAGTCGAAGCAAAGTTGCCAAAATGTTGAGGACTATCTATCGCTATAATGAAGCCTATCCTTGTGACTGGTGTTTGACTTCACTGTGACGAAGTCGAAGCAGGTTCGAATTTTGTAGCCTCAACTCGAACATTACTTTACATGGCTTCAGGGAAGCCTCAAACCGTAAAAAAAATTCAGACCAAATCCAAACTGAATTCTTCAAACAACTTTTACCATATATACAAGGCTACGCAATGCATTTTAAAAGTCAGTACATGTTACACCCGTTCTCAAAAAAAATGAAACGGTACTTCTATTGAAAACAGCATAAGGAAAGGAATTAGTAAGCAGAACTAACAAAATTCAACTAAAACAATTCCCACGACGACCGACACATAGTTGTAAATATTTGTGTAAACAATTTCGCTCTCAACTTTGTTTGTGACATTTTATTTTGTTTTTGTAACTTTTTCTGATCCACGTTTTCTTATTCTGCATCATAAGAAACCGAAACTTCTAAGAAGTTTGCAAACACCAATATGCGCATATTGTCCTTGCCTACGATGTACATTCGGTTAAATTTTGTTGTTTCTTCTAATCGTAGAACTTAGACATAAATTTCATTTTCACTAGCTTAAAATTATCTTTTCACAATCTGTTTTGCCGTCCTTTCATAGTGACTGATCTTTTTTATGTTGTTGATTTTTCTATTCCATTTCGTTACCTTGCTTAAGGCATCGTTTAACCTAGAAGAGCCAGCGCTGACTGTTTATATCTGAGTGGCAGGAGGAACCAACACCTATCATATAACAACTGCATCCGTTTTCGTGTATTTAGCTTTGCTCCTTTATCGTTAAATTCTTGATAAGATTTCGTCTTTATTCTATCAATTACAGTTCCTTCGCACCTTCGCTGCATCGACGAGGGTTTGCTGAAGGGCTAGACTACTATATAGTGCCTACTTTAAATTACCGCAAACGTTTGCATTTTTTTGGGTTCCCAATTTCCCTTCCCCATGCCTCTGATGACAAAATATGCTTGCAGTGCACAGCTTCGTATTGGTATAAAATTTGAGTGTATTAGCTGATAAAGTTAACCGTAGCTAAAATTAAATATGAAAAAGAACCTAGTAGCATATTAACGACATTTGATAAACATTTAACAACGTAATTGTTTTGTTCCACGATAGTGGGTGATACATTCGTAATCAAACAATTGTTAAATCGACTAAAAAGGTCGATGTGTATTACTTTTCATAAATTCATTGGTCGCATAAAAACTACTGCGGGTTCAAGATAGTGTCACGTATGTACTGTTCGGTTAGAATATAAAAATATTTTTTGAAATTTGGTGATAAAAAATATAGATTGGAGAGATAGAGAGAGAAAGAGAGAGAGAGAGAGAGAGAGAGAGAGAGAGACAGACAGACAGATAGAGAAATATTGACGAGAAGCATATCTGCAAATAAGCGCTAACGGAATGGAATAAAAAAAGTAAACTTCTTTTTTAAGATCCAAATCTATATGAGTTACCATGGTAATCTGCGAATCTTTGAGCCTTATTTTTTCCCAACGTTATTGCCGCCTTGATTCGGGCCGGTTGTCGCCCCAGGACCGCCGCTATAATAGTAAGGTGGTAACGACGATGACTGCATGCCTGTTCCGGGCTGCCCCGGAAGTTTGCCAATCATGCTAGCCCCTAACCCACTTACTGATGTGTTCATCAACATTGTCCCGGGTCCAGTGGCAGGCATTTGCTGTTGAAATTGTTGCTGTTGCGCTTGCTGTTGTCCATACTGACCGAATTGGGAATAGTACTGCTGTGGTTGTTGCTGCTGAAGGGAGGTTTGTTGCTGCTGAAGATAATCGAATCCTGCTTGATGATGATACTCATGAATCCCTGGCATGAACAATCCGTATTGCTGTTGTTGCGCCTGTGATTGCTGCTGCTGCTGTTGCAAGAGATTAGATAGCGCCTGTAGTGAGTAGAAATAGGGAAACATCTTTTATTGGACAATTTTAAAATAAATATTTTTCATACAAAAATCAGCAAATATCTACGTTAATTCCTTTCAAAAATTAACAGAAAAAAAGTATTATTACAAAGAAAATGATATTCTCATATTCACCTTATTAGAGGATTTGCTACTACTGTTTCCGGTAGTCGTCGTACCGCTTCCGTTCGTACGATTGCCATGGTCCGTGGATGAGCTGGACGGCTTCGATTTGTTCTTCTCTCGATCCTTATCACGATCTTTTTCTTTCTTTTTGCTACCACTACTACCGCTATTGCCGGTAGTTCCAATTCCCGTTATCGGAACACCACCCACGCTCAGCGAGGCAGCCGCTGTAACACCAGTGATTCCGGCAGGGCCCGCTAGATGGTGCCCGCTTCCAATAGGATCGCTAGTAGCACTGATGTTGTAATGCTCAGTTTTGTCCTTTGAAATTTTCAATTTCAGTGAAGCCGATCCTCCCGAACTGCCCGAGGAAACACCGGTCAAGACGGATGCAGGATAGGAAGATCCGCTATGCGAGCCACCGATTGCACCTGAAGCCGCACCACTTGGTCCACCGGGCAGCGAGGAGGACCCGGACAGTCTATCTTTTGGAATTTTTATCTTCAACCCGTCGTTTACAGCACTGGATCCACCTCCGACCGACCCCGTACCTGCCATCCCATGTGATCCTGTGCCAACCACACTCTCCACCACGGGCGGAATAATCGACCTATTAAGCTTGATCTTTATCGGTCCCGGTGGTGGTCCGGGTTGTGTGTCCGAACCATGTTGATGACCCCCGGAACCTACAACTGTGGCATCTGATCCTGAAGATCCGACCAAATGGTGGTCCACTTTTTCACGATGCTCTCGATCTCGATGCTTTTCCTTGTCTTTTTTGTGCTTCTTCTTTTCCTCCCGATCACGATCTTTCGTCTTGTCCTTTTCCTTGTGCTTGTGTTTTTCTTTCTTCTTTTTCTTCTCCGATTTTGATCGATGCCCTCCTGTGCCCTGGTCTGTATCAGGATCAGAAGCAATTGAGACACCCGTTGCCAATGTTAAAGGTATAGGTTCTGTTACGGCACCGGGGTTTGGCTGAGCGGCCACAGTAGCAACGGGCATACTAGCGGAGGAAATGCTCGTTACTGGCGCATTTGCAGTCGACCATGGATAAGAAGGTGGGGCTGCGCTACTCGTTTGAGGAAATTCACTCGGTGCTCCGGCGGAACCAACTGCTTGTGAGCCGACTTGTGGGGGTAGTGGTTGAGCCAGTAGGCTATCTAAGGGAGGTTTCGTATCGACCGCGGGTGGTACGGGCATGAGCGTATCCATCGGTTTCGTATCTGCTGCATCCGTTCTTGACCCACTAGATGGCACCTCATTCATGCCAGTTCCGCCATAAAGCGAACTGAACTTCGGCGTTTCATTAAATAGGCTTTCTTTAAGCAGGCTGCTAACAAGCGCCGCATTTGTCTCGATACCATTGATGGTATTGTTGAACATACCACTACTTTTGGCAAGCGTCGATGGTTTCGAATCGCTCAATAGCGGCTGTGAAAGCAACGATCCAGGATCGTTGAAATTGAACAATGAAGACGAATCGTCCATCTTGTCAAAAGTGCAAGCCAGATCGAATGACGAATTAAACAGCGTATCAGAAGGCGAACCACCCGTCAGGAACGATGAGCTGGCCTGTTCTGTTCGACGTACTTTTTGTTCTCGGAAATCTGTACCATCATCTTGACGTATTTGCTCATTGCTCGAATGCGGCCGCTTCCCCTGCGTGGGCATGGTATTACCGCCGAGGTTGTTGGAATGCGTGTTGTTCATGCCTCCCATTGTTGTTGTTCCGTTACCCGACAAGCCACCCGTTGTCAGAGCGTCATTGGCAGTCAGCATGTTCGGAGGTACAAGCGTTCCATCCAACGCCCTCTTCAAACCATGGCTATTATGACTATTGTTATTGCTGCTATTGTTACCGGTGCAACTGTTGCCGGTAGTGTTACCGGACACAGGCATTGCGACAGATGAACCAGGTGGTATTAGAGATTTTTTATCGCTTACCACCGATTGATGCTTGCCCGACGGCTGTTGCTGTAGCTGTCCAGCGATACTTGCAGAGCCTTCTACCATACGGCGATCCTTCTTCTGCATGTCTGAGCGTGAACCTCCTTGCGATCCTGAGATGTTCGTGGAGCCATGATGCTGCTGCTGCTGTAAGTGTTGCTTTTTGCCACTGGGACTTCCCTTCGGTGGTTTCAGCAACCGATCGCCCTGAGTCGCACTGCTACCCGTGCTCCCAGCCATAACATTTCCGTAATGGCCACTAGATCGCGATTTGCTCGACGACACACTCTGTAGAGACTCGTTTTGCGAATCTTTCCAGTCAGGACTAAAAATCGAAGATGGTTTACTTTGCTTCGGTGGCGTACATATCTGAATCGGATCTGCCAACCGCCCGATTGATTCGTCCAGTAATCGAAAAGAGGATGGTTCCGTTTTTATCTGCGCATTGCTTAGCGAGGCACTCGAGCCCGATTGTTGGTCTGGCAAAGAGACATTCGTTGAACGTCCGCTTATCGATTGGTTGTAGCTTGGCGGATGAGAAAAGAGAGACGAAGGCTGTTGGGATGCTTGTTGTTGCTGTTGTTGCTGATGTTTCACGCTGTACATCGGAGCAACGGAACCGGACGACACGGATGAGGAAGTGGATTGTGATTTTACGGGTATTTTTTGCCCTCCCACGTGGCGATCTGCTTTCATTTGATTGTAACCGGAATGCATGGACGAAGAGGATGATGAGTTTCCACCGATACCAGGTGGTGCTCCTCCAGAAGATAGCATATTAGAAGATGATGATGGTTGGCGAGATTTGCTGCCATCGTGTCCCTGGTACCCAGAGCTCGTTCGCTGAGAGGATGATGAATTGGAAGAGCTTTGTGACATCGACGGAGGCTGCTGCATGTTGCTCCGGTGGGACGATATCGATGATGGCCCTTTGCTATTGTTGTTACTGTTGCCGCTGCTACTACTGCTTCCATAGTGCTGTGGTGGCTGTTGTTGCTGTTGGCCTAACAAACCACCCGTAGAAGATTGAGACTGACCGGCCGAGGGTCGATCCGAACGTGAGCGCGACCCTGAACTCGATGAGGAAGATATCTTCTGATGGGCTCCAGATGATGACATACTGTGGGATTTTATCATTTCAGCTACAATAGGACGAAACGAAGCAAATTAAAAGAATTGACCATCGAACATAAGGCCATATTTGCAACAAGAATCTTACGGCCAGAACTTTGCTTGGTACGATGATGACTAGAAGCCGACGATGAACCAGAGCTGCCTTCATCAGTGCCGCGAGAAGCTGCAGATGACGACGGAGCTGCCATGATGCTGCTGCTACTATTACTGCTTCCACCCGTGCGTCTTCCGGAATCCTCCTGGCAAGCGATAACACAAAAAGTGCTATTAGTATAATCATTTGTCTCAAATAGGAATTTCTGCTCAGCCAACTTACTGGTCCCGCGTCTGCTCGTATTGATTTCATTTTGCTCTTCAGTCGTGTCGGGCACCGGTCAAAGATATGCAGAAACTCGTCGGTTAATTGTTTCAACAGATCAAGCGTTACCGTTTTATCCACGTAGTGAAACCAGTGCCGACCTTCGTTCGACTGGGGAATCTGCAAGCGTTTTGCAGAATCATACCATTCCGTACGGTAGAGGTGCGGGCACAGGAAGAAAAATTAAAGAACAAAATATTCATAAAAATGCTCGAACCGCTCAGTTGATCGCAACACACCTCCCATCGTGACCATTTACAGGCGAGATGAATGCAAAAACAAGCTACGACTGTCGGTTTGTACTGGAGGCACATGGTTGTAAGATGTAAACTGAAACGAAACAATCATTTTGCATTAAAAAAAAACCATTTTGTCTCTAGTTATTAAACAAAGACAAGTTTTACTTACCTATTAGATGCCATAAAGTAAGAAGTCTGTGCCAAATCTTTAGAAGCTGTTTATTAAAAGAATTTATAGTAAAAAATGCATCGTATACTCATATTGTTTACTTCAAAGCACTATATCACCTTACCTTTCACCAGATGACATGTTTTCACTACGTGCGTGTGAGGATGATCGATGGCTACATCAAATCCCAAAGTTTGCAATAACACGTTCTCGTTGAATACCAAATCCTGAGCCTGCTCGGCGTAATTCTCCCGCATTGGATCCGGTGCATCCAATCCTAGACATATGTGCACGACTTTGATGATGTGTTCTAGCTTACGTGGTTGCTCTTCGACCTGCAAGACGATATTACCCTGTTATTAAAAGATCTATTTTTATGAAATCAGCATAACATACCTTTGCCGCAAGAAATAAAGCGGCAGCAGCTATGCTATTTCGATGGAACTGTGTGAACGAATGAAATGCATAGAATCGGTGCATGTAAACAATTGCCGTGTTGATGCATAGTTGGGACCTACGTGATATATAAAAAATTCTTGATAAAAGACACCTCCATACTAATATAAATGAAAAAGTTAGCTGCTAATGGAATTTTATTCACAGCAACCATCGTAATTCAAGGATCATGATCGTGCATTCTGGAACAATCTATAATCGTGGAATAACTCTTACACTTGCAATCGCTGACCCATGTCCTGTATCAGGTTGGCTGCCCGCTGTCGATACATAAGCTCCTGGTCTGCATCCATGCCGTACTTACGGCTCGGCGAATTCGCGAGCTGTTCAGCCGTAAAGTACCATTTCGAGTCATCGTTCTTGCTCGTCGTTCCGCTTGCGCTACCACCAGAAGCCATTGATGGCGGTCCGGGGTGAGTGATCGCCTTCCGCCTTACTGAATGGCGGTGGAACAAGTGACTGCTTTCCGGATTTGCGCCTATCTCAGCACCGAAATTACGTCTACGTTAATGAGTCGTTGACTATAATCTCTCGATGTATTCAGTTTTGCGCACAGATGGCACGAATTTCACTGATTCTGCGAGTGATGCACACGGTAGCACTTGCTTTCATCCCGAACCAACTGTTTGTTGATTGTATCCGTTGTTCTGGAGGTGATTTTGTGGCACGAAGCAGTCGTTTGCTGCAAACTTGTTTTACCTACAAATGAGTGATGATAAGCTATGGCCGCAGAATGGAGGTGCTGTTGTTGCCGCTCTTGTTGTTGTTACTGATTCTGTTTATCATGGTTTGTTTATCCATCAGAACCTTTCGTATCGATGACGTAAGGAAAACAATATACAAGCCAACCGTCTACTTTAAACGTACACCTCTCTCGTTGTCCCTACTTCAACCCGGGCACACACCGTTTGCAAGCCATTGACACTTTCACATCACCGCCAATACGCTTGCTTCTTCCTCCGTTGCTAGAGACTACGCGCCAACTACGCACCACACACACGCGTCTACGCTCTGAGCTGGCGTACGTGCTCACAACTCATAAACGTCATAGATCGGGCGAGCTCTCCGATCAACTGCACCTACACGACACAGAGAACGCGCGCGCATTCACGCACACACACGTTTGACGAGCGGTTCTACTGCCTGTTCATATATATCCTCCCTTCCCCCTCATGTATGCAGAGGGAAATAATGGCGATCAATCGCTCAATGCGAGATTTTGTTTTGCTTGGTTTGCGATTGAACCTACAGCAGGAGCAGCGTGATGCTCGCGTTATTCAAGCCGATCTATTACACTCTAGTGCCAGGCAGCCTATTTCTTTGCTGTCTTACGGAGAAAAGAAATATGCGACGTTTTTCATTACATGCCTCAATTGAGTGGAGACGAAGCTACTGCTGCCATCGAGTCAGGTAACCCCGACCGCTGTTTTGAACACGCAGCCTACTTTACCAACTTCGAGACCGCTAGTCGCGGTGTGAAAAGTATTAAAGTGGTCGGAACAATTTCATCATTTCATGACTGCCTGTCGTCACACTAGCTCCCAAGACGCCAATCGACCGCGAGGTGCTTGCGCCAGAAAGGGAAAGGCCGTTGCGGGTGGGGTTGGAGGTGGGGAGAGTGAGGGCCTTCTTACGTCGTGTCGTGCCGTTTTTCTTAGCTTTATTCGTGGACTCGGTTGGCTTTGGCTACTGCCACCGCGGTGCGAAAATGTGTCGTGCCTCCACTGGGCCGCCGTTGCCGTGCTGAAAAACTATCCGAAACGTTTAGCGACACGTTCGGGATCGTAAGGCAACCAATTCCAGCTGATACTATGTGAGTTGGAAGGTATTATTTTGGTGTAGAAAAATGCACTCCACAAATATGTTTTTCACTCCGTAACATGGCCGACCTCACAACGAGCTGACGTTTGCTGTCAAAGTGCGACGTTTCAGGTGTTTGACAGTTATTTTTCTTCGACAGACGAGCGCGTCCTCGCTGCAAAGAGCGTGTTAACAGTGTTGTGACGCACGGAAAATATTTATACGGAGCATTAATCAAGCTTCTGTGTTGCCAATCTTATCATTCAGTGCGTTTACTTTTGCTGTACTAAAGCAACATAATGGGTCCGATAAATCTGCAACAAGGGCGTATTACTAATCGCGGCGGAGCTAGCGGTAGCAGTATCCAGAGGCAAGACCAGGAACAAGCTCTTCGTTCGCAGATACAGTCGGAAATCGAACGAAAAGCTAAATTCTGTGCCAACACGCAGTACGAGTGTACGCTGCCACGTGTTGATTCATATGCTTATTGCTTTCGTCACATTCTACAAGACCCAAACGCACCATACAAGCAGTGTGAATATGTTTTCTCTAACGGGCGTCGTTGTTTGGAACCATCACCAAAGTATGACGCAAAGAAGGATTACGGGACGAACTATTGCTTCGAGCACAGCCGACAGACTCAGCTTAGCAAAACGAAATCTACCATTGGAAAGCTCGTACCAGTCGAGACGACGGAAACGCTACTGAACAGTCTCGCTCACCACGTGAAGGTAGACAAAAAGCAGCAGCACTACTTAGGAAGCAATACGCCTCTGAAGATAACTGTCCATGAAGACGATGAGGATACCGATGTGGACATTGTTACACCATCGGTGGATCCATTTGGTAAGTGTTCTAAGAGACGATTACTTTCGCAGGCAGTATTGCGTTTATTGAATTTGCAAGATAAGTATAAGTAGAGCTTTAGTTTGCTGTTTGAGTGAAGAAAACAAATTATGCTGGCAATGCTCATCCGTATACTGCTGGTCGCTGGTATCCAGTGTTGGCGACCACTCCCGTACCGAGTCGAGGGAAGCTACCGACAATGTTTCCTAAACTAGTTGCCGCGTTACCGATAGCGCTGCCAGCTGTTTGTGCCATGCCACCGGCAAGGGCGCCGCCATTATACAGCGAGCGTCCTTCGAAGTTGGTTTTCGCGGACAGTACGTTGCCTACCATGTTGATGCCAGAGCTGATGCCTTGTCCGAGCAAATTGATCGCTCCAGGGATAATGCCCGCACTGCTTCCGGTGCCATAACTTACGCTCGTAGCCGGCCGGATTGCTCCGAATAGTCCTCCGCCTAGTCCGAAACCACCGAGGCCGATGCCTGCTCTAAATCCGACTCCAAACCCTGGCTGATTAATACTCTTTCGTCCGCACGTTCTGGTAATGGTCCTAGCGGTGGTCGTAGTTGTTGAACCCGCGGTAGTCGTAGATGCCGTCGTAGCAGCCGTTGTTGCTGTAACCGTGGCGGCAGTTGCTGCAGTTGAAGCGGTTACAGTGGTCCCTGATGTCGTAGCGGAGGCTGCAGATGTGTTAGCAATGATGGTGTTGATCAAGGTGGCCAATTCCGTGAGCAACTGCGGGGAGTTGGCCGACACCGTAATGCTCTGGGATCCGTCAGCACTTGCCAGTGTGATTGTACCGTCCGTGTTGGCCGTTATCACGACGTTGACATTTTGTCCTTCGGCCACCAGAGCCGTGCTTGCGACAAACAGCGCCAGTAGTGCGAGTCCTTTCATTTTCTTCTTTTGTTCTGCGAGCGTTTCAACATTGGTCGGTGGCTTTTTATATAGCGCAAGGCAAATTTTTCACCATGACAATCTCGTTTTGCGGATAATGTTCGCAGTATGTCTCAATCTAGTTCCGGGTCGATTCGGTACATATTTAGGATAGTAATACTCACCTTTCTGGTTAATTCAATCAATCCTTTGTTCTATTCAGTTCAATGAAATATGGACCATTTGCATACAGAAAATGCTTCGTACGGTACGAATAATTTTATACAACGTTTTTCATTGTGCTTGCAAGGTGGAAACAAATGCGTTTTTATTTTTCCGTGTTATATAAGAGTAGACGTTCAACAAAGATCAAAGCGCGACATTGTATGTTTATTTTGATGATATTTTTTATGTTAATAATTGAGTTTTACATTAGTCATCATGATAGAGAAAATTCGCTTAAGCGCCATAGAGTCCAGAATAGGCCTGTATCCAATTTACTGCATCCATTGGAAAATTAATCGTGTATGCATCATTTTTTTCCATTTTAGTTGATGTTGACGTAACAGCGGTAAATGATTCCGGGCGTGTCGTACTTGATTATGCCTCTGATTCGAGCTCTGACGATGAACCCGTATACCATCCTACCTACGGTACGTCCTGGAAAGGTCATGAGATGGACAACTCCGACAACGAGAGTGTTGACTCGCAAGGGGACGATCCGCTGAAACACGCTGGGATCTACACGGCCGAGGAGGTTACTCGCATCACCAAGGACAAATTGAGCCGTTTGCAATCGCTGTACATCGACCAGATTCACCATTTACAGCATGTGTTACGCGAGCGACGTCGCAGCTATCTGAAGGAGCAACGCGCTGAGCGGGACGTACATTGCAGCATTTATGACCAGGTTAAAGAAACACCCCGGGAACGCATGCTGTACGAGAAATTGAAGGGTCTCAATCGATACCACCGGAAGCACGGTGTCGAGGCAATTCTACAGCGTAAGTATTTAGAGAAGCGAGCCAAGGCAACTGAGGGCCTCCAGCACAAGCCTCCGTCGCTACCGAAGTGTTCGTACACTGAGGGCGGAGTGAAGTGTGGTGAGCGAACTTTACCCTGCTGCAAGCACTGCCGTAAGCACATCCTAGAGGACAAGAAGCAGGTGTTGTTCAGGGCGTGCAGTATCGACAAGAATGGTGTAGTCTGCCAAGAACCATTGGCCGGGCTATTTGATAACATAACCTGTCCATTGCACATGGAGCTTCCGGCACAGCGTTCGTTCAACAAACGGAAGTATGAATCGGAATCAGAAGGAGAATGTGAACTCAGTTCCATTGATGCAAACAAGGCCAACGCGGGACAAGAAGTGAATGCAAATATTAAACAAGAATTGCACGATGTTGAGATAAGCGACTTAAAACAATCAACGAAGATTGATGGTAGACGCCGAACTATCAGGCAGGATTCGGCCATATTAACCCCGACACGCGTACGCAACACCCGCGCTTCGAAAGCTGCCATGGCAAAGTTAGATGGGCAACAGCAGCAGACACGTACGTCGATCGTATTGTCAGAGGATCGTAGTATAAAAAAAGAAAAACTTGAACCGCATGAACCCGAGCAGAATCTAACGATCGTCCATGACACCAGTAACAGTACTATCTCCGTAGCCACTGGCGTGTGCCTAGATCCCAGCGGGAAACGTCCTGAAGTCGACCTGGGCGATTTGGAGGAAGCTCTACTGCCGGTCAGTATTATTGCTAAGAACAAACCAAAGCAAGAATATCTGGATACAGAACTTGGTTTGGCAAAAGAGCAACCGGAACCGATGGATACAACGCAATCGGTATCACAATATACTGCTACAGTAGAGCATGAGGAATTCGCAAAAAACACCATAGCTAATGAGCAGAAAGCTATCAGTTCGGAATTAATCAAACCAGTGATTGAAGGTAAACAGATGATCATAGAAGAGACATTCGAGAATTCAATCGAGGTCGAACAGCAAAATAAGCAGGAGTGTACAAACGAAGATATATTGGACGAAATCTTGAATAACCCAGCTTGTGAGGAAATAGACACAAATAAACTCGATCAGAAGGAGTATTTGAAGATGTCAAAAGAAACAGTACCATTAAAGCACCAAAAACAACGACCGGTATTGGATGCACTTGAAAGTTTGCGGAAATCTTCTGATAAAAAAGAACCACTGATAAACACTAAAGCGATGGCAATAGACCCGCACAAAGAAATGAGTACGGCATTCGACGATTCAGAGGGAACCAACGTTACACAAATAAAAAACAGCAAGCTGGAGTCGGTATCTGTAACGGCAGGCACGTCAAGGAATTCAGAGCTAAAACTGCGTCGTCAGCAAAAGTGAAGGGATAATGTCTAGCAAGAGGATCGATTCAAAGATGCACTCAGTGTTAGAAATTAGTGAGAACTTCATTAAACACGATCTTGTTACATTATAACTTTGCATTATTTTTTTTTTGGAATAAACAATCTGATCAACGGATATCTTTACTTTGTTAAACACTGATTATTTTAAAAGTAGATTATACAACGAGCCCGAAAAAAACAAACATTCTTGTGTGTATTTTTTGGTTTTTTATTCATATCATTACTTTTTGAATTATTTTTCTTGTAATGTTCCAAACTCAATCGCCAAAAATATCTACGTGAAAACAACAGTCTCCGCAAAAGGAACAAAACTACACTGTGACAGTCGTTTTATTTTGTATAAGATACAATGCAATGATAAACGTATATGGTGTTAATGGTAAATTTCGAAATAAACAAATTCAAAGCTGAATAAACCAAACAAAAACTTTAAACTATCTTACAATTTCTTGACACAAATTTGTCTTTTCCGCCGGGGCTTCACTTTGCCTATTACTCGAATCCTTTTACATCCTCATGGTCTCTCATTCTATATTCTTCTATAATACTTCTCGCTTTTGGCTAATATGACTCCATAACTTTTATTCTCGACCAATCCCTACACTTTCACGTATCTTTGCTGTTTTCTCATTGATCCTTCTATGAATATCATCGTCGTAGTAATTTGGAACATTTCTTCCAATTTAAATCAATATCGAACTGCTCTTTGCTTCACATTTAGCCGCTATTCACATGCAATCGCCTATTTCGAGTTGCCCTGATACAGTTTCTATGCTGTTAGCTGCTCAAACAATGTTGCAAACTCACGATTTTTGTTTCTAACATCGTCGCGCTTAATTGGCTCACTATATTTTAAATTTTGTGTTGTAATGCATTTCCTCACCGATCTGCAACAAACTTTTCAGGCTGATCGTTCTTCCTATGATATTATGTTTTACGCCGTCCTTTACCAGATATTACAAATTCAGTTACTTGACGCCAAACGACGGCTCGATCAAGCCTACCCAAATGCATTTTATCAAACGTACCAAATTTTGGTTAAAACAAATTATCATGCGTTATCATGCGTCGGCACATTTTTAAACTTCCGAAAGTCTTACTGTTTTTGGTCGTTTATGTTTTACACTCTTTGGGGGAAGAGATGATGAGGAAATAATTACCTTAAATTTGCCTTGTTTGCTAAATTAATATTTTAGCTAAATTTATATTTAATGCTTGAGCTGTACTCAGCAATTAGCCAGAAATATTGTACCGTTCGGTAAAGGAAAAAGGGAATCGCCACAACCGACCCAGCTTTGGGATATCACAAAAATAAATTTAACTTGTGCTGTGTTTCAATCTATAAAGTGCACGAAAGTTCAACTAATAATTGCCGACTTAATCGCCAAACGTTGAGCAATACTGGTGCACATTGTGTCACAGTTGGATCATTAAATGTTTACTTTTCAAGATTGCTCATCATATGCCGCTCCTTTTTCGATCCAGTATTAGTACGTACAACATCGTAAGATTTCCATTTTTGCTTCAATTTTTAGTTTCGCACGAAGGCTTTGGGTAATATATTTGATTTAAATGAAACTACGTATATCTGTTCACTGCTCGTGTGATACGTTTTTTGCATAATGCAACATCGAAAGGGCTTAATTTGGTTCACATGTTCTAACTTTACTCCAGTATATTGGCAAAGTCCTACTGAGGGGGTCAATTTTGTAATTGTTGTTTCCATTCTTCTGCGTAATTGCATGTTGTGTAATTATTTGCTGAACAAGGGAATGATCTCGATCGAGCTAAATAATAAATGTATTCCTTTCGTTCTTTCCATTCCTTTGACCACTTTTGCAAATTATAATATTATTTTTCATTCCTAAATCTTTCAGCACAGGCCGATGGATGCAACTTTCGATTTCATTCATTCAATACTATATCGCTAAATTGAGCAGTCTGGATGTCATTATTATCCGGTACATTCCTGCACGTTAATATTTTCTCGTTTGCACAACAATTTGTATAGAGGGCCTGTTTTTTGGTTGTTTACAATTTGCATTAAATTTGAACACACAAGTTTTCAATATTTTATCTTCTGTTTCATTAAGATGGGTTTTGTTTGCCTTTTTATTCTTTAATATGATTTAGATTTTTCAAAATTGTATCACGGGGAAAACGCTACACACATGTGCGCTGCCGCAATGCGTGATATTGTATCCAAACCAAAAACAAATATTGATTAACGTTTTGACTAACAGTGCATAGTGTTTAGTAATTACTTGGCTACTTCGCTATACGAATGAAATAATACGTATTGAAAAAAAAAGAAACAGGGTTATTGTTTACAGTACCTCAATTGAATGAAATAATTGTTCGTTGTAAAAATGATAATGAAAAAAAAAACAAATAGAAGAAAAATAATCCTGCAGTGTTACATATGCAGTACAAATGCTGATAGAAATATTCATTCATGGTTTCTAGTTTGTGCTGTGTCCGTTTCGAATAGGAAAATGAATTCTTACGTGCTCTTTGCCTTCCAAACCCTTTGTTGTTCCAGCTGCTAGTCAAATACCAGATGTAACTATATACTGGCTGGTAACAAACTATCATTAGGGCGCTTCTTCTACCGAATGTTTGCAGTCTTCTTATGCGGTCTTCGTTTCCAGAGCAGTCATCCATTCTCGTTCTAGTTTTCACAATTTCCACATGGCACTGCTAGCTCTGTCAGATTCGAACACTATTCTTCCACCCATCTATTTAGAATGCAACAAAACGGCTGCACACAGGCCACGCTAGTTTGACCATTCACCAGAACGTATACCCCCCGCCGTTTCCTCCATGAAGAAAGTTGTTCTTCTTTTTAGTCACCACGACCTGCTGGCCCTGGATTGTTGCAATTTGAGCTGCATTCGGTGCTATTCCCGGTGGTGGGGGTGGAATCGTTGGCTGTCCGCCGGTTTTGCCGAAGCGTGCGCCAGCATCGAACATGGCACCCTGTACAACAAAAAGCATTATCAATACGAACATGATGCCAATCCATACTAATAAGTAAATAAGTACTTACCTGAACGGGATAGATTTGCGTCTGGTATACTTGAGGCGGTTGGTTTGGCGGAGGAGCTGCCGCAATCTGATACTGATACATTTGTGGATGTACCGTTTGAGCCGGGATAGCTGCAACGGCCGCCGGCGAAGCTCCGTATGGCGGAGGGGCTGGAGCAAATTGGGCCTGTGGGGACGGATTTACGCTCCAGCTGTTGCCGTAGAAAGGTTGCGGCACAATTCCGGGAGGATATGGCGGGTACGTCGGTGTCATACTGGTAACCACCGAGCTGTACGAGGGGGGAAGCTGTGCGTGTGCTGGCATCTAAAAGGGTGAAGAAAAGAAACAAAAACGTTACAGAATGTATTTGTTCAAGAGTACATTTCAATTGCTAGCAAATAAGGATGATTCACCTGGCTGTTCATGTACTGCTGATATGCGGCCTGTTGAGCTGCTTCGTAGGTAGGATAACCTGCGGGAGAGGCATATCGATTAATCATGAGAAAAAAAAGTTTTTATAACCGAAATGCACAATTTTCTGGTTTACACAATGCAAATTTTGATTTGTTTGTTGCCAAATTCTTTGCGCAAACCCAAATCCGTCATGGACGGAGGCGGAAAAAAATGAACTACAATCGCACCATTGACGTCGATGCTGAATTCATGTTAGGTTTACGCGAAACTTATAATCCCAAATCTCTTGAAATGCTTTTTATGCTATTCCACCAAACAGGCGTGCAAGACTATAATTTTACCATATATTAGACGTAATATGAGTAAAGTCATTATCTTACCATTAGTTCCTTTGTTATTCATGTTTGAAATAGTTCGTTCTACGTGTGTTTTGTTTAAATTTTTTTTCTCTTTTCCGTTATTCCGTCGAATGCTCAAGCACCCGCGATTGAACGGATACTTGGATTGCTGGTTGGAATTCACTATCAATTGTTAACTTGTAAATTTATAACTACAAATATGCTTGTACGGTATCTACACAAGGTAAAAGTAAATACAAAATTTCTTTTAGCTGTGTTGACCGTAGTAATAGCAGAATATCGATTTATGTATGCCTCAGGCCTCGTACACACGTATCAGGACGAATGACAAAATTTTGACAGTTCGCACAGTTTTTTTTTTATTTCAAGCTGACAATAAATCTCTTTAATCCATTTAATTTTTTTCATATAATGTTTAATACAGTCTACCGACATATTTCATAAAATTAGCGATGAAATGATTTTCAACGAAATTAATTTTTGTAAAAAAGACAAATTTATTTTGCATATTTGCAATATATATATATATATATATATATATATATATATATATATATATATATATATATATATATATATATATATATATATATATATATATATATATATATATATATATATATATATATATATATATATATGCTTTTTGCTATATAAATGTAACATAATTTTGAATAACTTTTTTAGCAAGCGTTATCGCGTTGGTTTATGATTTCAATAAATTATAACATAATAAAACAGTTTATAATTTACACAGTATCATCAAAAAAACTATTTAGCATAGTTGTGACATCTGATGGCCGATATTTAACATATTTATCGATGTTCTTGCTAAATTGCACATCAGAATACCTGCAAACAACGTGGAAATCAATAAACAATAACCATTTCAATATGTTTTTAAGCACTTACACTTCAAAGAACGCGTTGTACTTTGGGACTATGTGTTCTGTATTATCACGTTTGATTCCTTCGCGTAACAGCACATCTGGTACGGAAATCGCACGTTGTATTTTTACTGCGTCATCCAGCTCCTTGTTAAAGTTCGAGAACCGATCCTTGATTGTAGCTCGTTCCTTATCCTTGACTTTACCGTTTATAGGCCGTGGCATATCGTCTAATGGATGAATGTAGGACAATAGCTTCGACCACGAACCTAAATAGGCCTTTTTCAGATCTTGAATCATTTTCTGATAGCGACGCTCGCAGTCATGTTCGGTCAGGGAAACGATCTCAATCAAGCTTGATCGTTGTAGTGATTTCAATATGTAATGAGTGTTGTTCAGTTTGAATAACTGTTTTGTGGCCTGATCACCGTACTGTTCTGATTTAGTGGCAATGGTGTAATTCAATTCTGCCAAAACTTTCCCTGCCGTAAGAAAAAAGCATGAATAATTTTAATATCATAAGATATGAATGTAAATCTAGCTCAATGTACTCACTAATATAGATCCCAAGTAGAGCCTTATTTTTCTGTTCCACAGACACCGCCTTATGCAAAGCAATGCGATCAAGATCATTTGTGTATATCGCTTCCGTTTGAAGAAGGCCTCCAATTGTATCACAATGTTCTTGCAACTGTTCCAGGAACCAGATCGTGTTCGAGGTCAGTTCATACACTGTAGCATCACGCGGAACGTTCGACCCTCCACCGTAGCTAATTGTGCTAGACGTCATGCTGACCATGCCACCACCACCGGAATCGTTACGAATGGACTCAATAAACTGTTCCAATCCCTTAGAAGCCGTTTGTTGCAACCTGTTCAGTACACCGGACAGTTGCTGCTTTTGCATGGAATCGCATATGCGATCGATATCTGGTTGCAAGATTTGCACGTGCTTGAGCGCTGAAAATATTCCCAACGCTGCTGACCACTCCTTACGAGAAATACTTCGCATCACTTTAGATGTAATTTGCTCCGCATCCTTAACCACCATTTCGATAGATGGTTGTGACAGACGAGAGAAGACTTCGTTGTGGCGCGAAGAGGGAACAATGTCGTTTAACAATTGCCGCTCCCATACGAGCAACTTTTGGAGTCCCAACAAAAGCACGAGATACTTTTCCAGTTCCTGATCATTATCATTACCATATTCTTCAGCTGCTAAAATATCTCCAAAAGAGGAATTTTTTCGCATAGCTAACCCCGCCGATTGGCCGAGAGTTTGGGAAGCTTTCATAAACATTTTGTTGGCTTTACGCTCAAATCTTAAATGTAAAAAAATGTGAAATGATTGATAATGTAGGATTTTTCACGTTGTTAAAATGGTTTTAAATCTCGATTAGTGCTTACATTTGTTGTAATCGGGCAGATGTGGTCTTCTTTACCCCCATATCCATGCGACCGTATCCGTGCCTGGTTCGCAGTGGTTCATTTCCCCAGCTTCCGCTTTTTTGATGATCTTTTAAATTTTGCAACGAACGCATTATCACATCCGAACGTTCGTCGCCAAATATTTGCACATACTCTCGTCGCAGATTGTTATCCAGCCATTGGGCAATCACGTTCAGTTCATCGCGAGCGCTAGGCGGTAGTTGCTTGATCGAAGGGCAGTCTTCGTTCGATGAATCATCCTCGATATAAATCATGTCCAGCAGGTCCACCGGTTTCAATGGAGCATTGTGTTTTTTCAGCAGCGATTTAAAGTGATTGTTCAGAGTCTCGCAACCATTGTTAAACAAGCTGGTTACGTTCTCCAGCTCGACACTCTGAGGATTATTGTTCAAAAAGTAATCTTTCGCCTTTTTCAATTTATTCAATCCATCCAGGAACGTTCCTATGTTTCCTTCGGATGGTCCTTGATGAATGAGATTACATACATCTTGCGAGGCATCATAATGAGAGAGCACCTGCTCCATGCATTGAAGGGTGCTATCAAGATCTTCAACGACCAAATAGGTGTAAGTAAATTCGGTCCAATAGCTGCCATAAAATGTCAGTTTTAAGTTAAATTGATAACTTACTCTGTTGTTGTTTTTGTAGGTTCTTTGTTATGTTGTAAACCGGTAGTATTGTATGCTCAAGTTTACCCAGTCGCTGTTCGAATGAATTTAGAATCTTTGACATGGATTGCGTCAATTCAGAATATTTCTCGACATGATCTTTCAGCAGAGCTTGGTTAGTTTTTTCCTGTTGAAAAGACATTAATTTTTCGCCACGTATACAAAATGCAAAAGGGGTAATGTTGTTTCTGCTCACCTTTTCCAGTTTTAACTCTATTTGGAATGTATTCTCGAGCGTACTCATGGTTAATATGAGTTTTATTACAAAACACTAGTTTGCAATTGATATTCTTGGCAAATCATATGTGTGACAGCAAAATTATAAATAATCGATGAAATCTCTCTTTCGTCGATTTTGGGTTTTGACGATTAAAATAATGTGACTGCGAAACAATATTTAGTTGGTTTTAGAAGTCTGCCCTCGCCGTGGTTGGTCGGTAAAAGGAGAAATTTAGAAAACAAACGTTAGACGTGTTAAATTTCAATTTGTATGAATTTAACGCATATCAATCGAATAGTTTTATTGCTATTGCAGATTGAGACAAAGAATAATACACCGTGGAGCAAAACAATAGGTCAATATTGGGCTTATCTGTTGAACTCGTTATAACCCATCGCTTAGTGCCTCTCGTACGATAATTAAAAAGTGATCCGCTAGGATATCAGCGATTCGCTGGATAGTGTTGCTTAGTTGAATGAGTACTCTCAAATACTGGCTCTTGGTTGCATTTAGGTTTCTTACGCATTTCATTTGACAATTTAACCGTATCGGGCAGCTTACGCTAACTAGTGCTACTGCTGTAACCATCGGCGCCAGCATTTCGTCATCAGTGTCGTCGACTAACTATAGCAACCACCACGTAACGAATATTACAGAGGTGGTATGCGAAACGCTGCAAACGGAACTGTCTCATCATAATCATCATATTAACGCTGCCTGGCTTCAAGAAAGTGACTTCTGTGATAGCAACAGCACCATAAGTAGCAACACGATGTTGGATCTCGATCGTCATCCATTACCGGATCAACTTGGATTTCTAGTCCTTTCAGAAGATGGTTCAGTACATGCCTCCGGTGGCGAACTGGAGAACGATGAGCGTAGTGCTAGTATCATTAACAATCTGCTTACTCTCACCGAGAGGTAAGGCATAGTATATTCCGCATTTCAGATTCGATAAACGGTAATAATTTTCATTTCTAATTACAGTGTCGATTCAACTATGTTCAATGCACGTTCATGCAGAAAAATATCCATCGTATTCACTGATCATAGTTACACCATATGCCTTTCAAACAAACGTGTTTACGTCGTCAAGAAACGAAATCGGATGGACACTGGTGCGAATAACACAGGCGAACCGGAAGGCCATTCAATTCTAGCATAATTCTATGCGTCTATTTTAGAATAAAATAAACAAGCTTGTTCCGCAACTTCCTACCCATAGCTTATGCTTACTGTTGAGATATAACAAAATCGCAACATTTAGAACAATATTTGAGAAACACTTTGGTAGTACGATGGCTGTAGTTGATTATGAAGTTCTTCTTGACATAACCACTTGAACTTCATCTTAGTGTTTTTCAAATTGCTAGTTTTCTTTACTACGCTACGAAAAAAGAACACTTTGGCCCCTACCGTATCACTACGCTCATTTGAGGGGTATTTATACTTATAAAATCCAACCGGTGTATTGCCGTAGAATAAAACCTCGAGGGAGTCACCACAATGTTCCTTTAATATTCGTTCAGCTGTCTGCCGCAACGATTCCCCTGTTTTGTGCAGTCCCTGAGGCAGTAAGTAGTGGCTCTTCATACCTAATTTTTGTTCCACCAATAGAATAAGTGTTTGCTCCAATTTACGATCTAACGATTGCACGTCGTTCTTTGTGTCCGCCTCTGTAACACGTGAAGCCGGGTTGAAACGACCAAACTCTTCGTTGTACGCATCCTCTAGATCTTGTGCGGTTTGTTTCAATGCTTCTGAGTCGAGATCAATTTTACCCGCTTTTAAGAGCTCTAGCTGCCGTTTCTCGTTTTCTTTGCGTAACTCATGGTTAGATTTGAGGCTTTTTTCCAACTCCACTTGGCTTAACATTTCCTGTGTAACAATAAATAAGGAATTCTTGATGACAACAATTGATCATTGTACTTTAAACTTTACCTTAAATTTAGCCTCTATAGGAGTCAATGTTTTCGTAACGATGGGTAGCCGCTCGACGAGAACACCGGCGTACAAGTCCCACTTTTGATCTAGTTCTGGAGCTGTAGCTGTTACTTGTGTGTATGCCGCTCTGCTGGTAAATAAGCGTGTCATATTGCCAATTGAACGATATCCCAAAAATCGCATTTTTGTAACGGCAATAATGGATTTGTGGAATTGAGGAGAAAATATGGTGTACCAGAGTATTGCAATGTTGCTGTAATCGAATATGACAGTCCTCTTCAGTAAGCAGTCAAACATTCGATCCCAAATTACTGTCATTAATTTTGAAGGTTCCTCGAGCAAGATTGCAATCACCATTTCCCAGAAATAACTGTTTAAAAGTCATAAAAGGGGTAAAAAAATTACAGGATTACAACAGGATGAGAGATTTTTTTGTATGAATATTGTGTCATTAATTCCCTTTTGTTTAGGATGAATTAAAATTTGACTGTACATTTGCTCGATGAAAAATATGATTAAAAATTTAAGAGAAATGGTTTTGAGTATGTAACTACACTCTATTCGCTCCCCAATAAGTATTTTTTTGTAGAACCGCTATCTGACTTCAAGAATTAAAAATTTCATTGTCACTTGGGTCGCAACAGAGCGAGTCAATATGGCGTACCTAATGACAGCGCGATTTGTTTAAACCATTATTCCATTTCCCGACAGTGCTCGGTAAAGTCGTCGTGAAGTGTAATGGCTGTTCGGATAACGTGTCTCATCTAACTCTGCCATTCACCTCCATGTAAATCAGGATAATACTTTTGTAATCCACCATCTTGTTCGTCTTCGGCGGTGTTTTCAAACTTAAATTCAACGAGCTGCATCAACCTATCTTGGTTTAAATTGGTAGGAGAGCTTCCGATGTTTAAAGGGTGTTAATTATTAATTCAGCTTCGAGGAGCCTGTAATGATATAAAGTGGACAGTGTAACTGCACTTGAGATAAAGAGAAGAAACTGTGTTTCTAAAAAGAAGCTGTGCGTGGATTTCCACCATCTACCATCATAAGAAACCAGTGAACTCGTGGTCACCCTAGCGTCATGTCTAGCGGAATCCAGATTACGACCGACGATAAACCGGCGAGCGGACTGGTTACGCCGTCCAAGATGCCGAGTCCACCGGTGTCGGGGGTTCCTTCCAGCCCTTCGCATCTACAGCTGCCGTCACCGATAATTACGCGCCGTACCAGAACTGCATCGACGTGAGTAGACATTTGTTTTTCTTCTCCTTCAACTTAAAACACCCTTTAAGTTGCGCCTTGTCCATATTACATCGCAGTTATCGTAACTCAATTATGTGGGACTTATGTATCACGGCCGCGATAGCATGGGTCATCCAAGGTCAGACGCGTCACCGAGATGAATGGAACCAAAATCTAGCTCTTTAAAAAGAACCGAGCGAACTAATTCCGAAAGAGAGGAGTTTTTTCAAATCTAGCTAAACTCGTCCGAGATTTCGGATGCGTGTTTGTTTGCGCGTAGTTGTTTTATCTACGTTGCGTTTGCGGCATGATTGGTAAAAATCTGTGACAGGAAAAGGCAGAACCTCATGTAAGGCAACCTAGAGCGAGTTGCTTAGGTCGTAAAATCTACCACAAGAGGTGGACACGTTTCAGACGCCAATTGCTGCTGCCAAAGACTTATCGCATGATATTGAAAAATTCCGTGAAAATACCGCAGAGGAGGTATATTGCAGGGAATGAGTAGTAGTCTCGCTAGATGAATCGCAGCTTCGGTCGTATTTGAGGGATTTTGTTGTTTTCTCATAACAGAACGATGTTTGAAAGATACGTTGTGCTGTTAACTTCCATCCTCCAACATAGCAAATTATAACCATCCGTACATACAATTGACAGGAAGAGAAATTGGATAGAGACGGGCACCACAACGTGGTCGTTGTCGTTTACTACAATTTTTCGAGGTTATTTGAATCCGGTTCTGGAGGAAATGTTTGCCGTGACGCAATATTGTGACAAGCATCCATGCGTTGCAGCTAGTTAAAGAATGAAACAGATATGTCGTAAAACGATATCGATTGTTGGTTTGTTTTCAGTACCAGCGCCAAAATATTTAGACTCAATATATTTTTAAACCTTGATAGTGATGGTTTGGAGAGCTTCCGTCGAAGTCGCGTCAGGCTGTACGGAATCTAACGCACTTAAAAGATAAGATAGACCAAGATGAACTATCTCTCGTCCTTGGATTATGGGGCACTAATCTTATGATTCTTCTATTGATAATATGTAGACCAAACTACAGCGTTTAATGTAGCTATAAGTTGTGAACAACTAAGAAAATTAAACAAACAAATTAGATATTCGAATTTAGCTCTTATATTCCCAAAATGCTGTGTTTGGACATCAAACATAAAATCTTATTGTTTACATGTTGAAACCTAGTATACACATCCCAAAATTGCTTATGAGATATAGAAACTAACGAATGAACCTGCTAATTATACAATTGATTAGAATTCAAAATATCAACTTTATCATAATATTGAACACGTCATTGTTCATGAATTATAACTGTAAAATAAATCAGAATGCGTTAATTTTATTTATCGCTTCTTACAAATTACCGGAATGAATAATCGAAGAAAAACAGAACATGGTTTGCACAAACAAATAGATATGATGCTATTTTTACTTTGTTATACCAATAAACAGTGCCCCACACCGAAAACCGAGCTGACCAAGCTGATGAACCTTGAGATGGGATCGTTTGGTATGCCTATTGCGTGTTATACACGCCCGTCTGTCTTATATGTTCAATATAGGTCCCGGTAGTCCCGTAACTCAAGTATCATTCGATGTGTAGCATAAATGTGAATTGAGACAGTGGGGTATATTTTATCGTGCTTTATTATAGTAGATGCATAACTTTACCCCATCCACATTTTGGACAAATGTGGCTGCCAAATGACAATCGAATCGCGGTAATAATATACAAATGCAATACCTCCGTATCAGGAATTTTTGTATTTACCCGAAAAGTTAAGCAAGCACAATCAATGTTCCTCTTTGGGCGGTGCTCAATTTATTTGTATACTATTTTCGGTCCGTCGTCATTCCTCGCCAGACTGTGGAACATGTTATTCGGTAGCACTTAATTGTGACCATCACTGACGTAAATAACACAATAGCGGATGAGTAAAGCGAATGGGCAAGATCCACACGAAGTGACAACCCTGACAAACCGCGTTATTCGTCCAGTTGGAAGTTGTGAAATAACAATTTACTGGTACAGCGCTGATGAGCAGCTAGACGCATGCTCCACACTATCTCGCAACCAAAGTCGGTGGTAAACAGTTTATTACCCGGAGGTTGAAGCGAAATGTTACGAATGAACGATTTACAAGCACAGAAGTTGGTTCAGGCATAAAAGCATGCAACCGCACGAACGCATTATGGAAAGGTATGGAAAAAAATATTTAACATCAATAATGATTTTCCCAATAAATTACTGAACGTGTTTTGAAAAAAGTTTAAGTGTCAGAAATTCTAAAAAAACCTTGTTTGTACGCCTGAAAAGCACTCAGCTTGGGCAGGATTAACATTTACCCATCGCCGTCGGAAAATAAAAAGGAAAATAGCAACAATTCTTTCTTGCACGTTCTTAACGTGTCTATTATCTTCTGTGCGAAATGACGGAAGAAAACGGAAAAGCAGTGGAAAATGGCCTTAGAACTTTTATTTCCTCACCCTTTCCACATCGTTTACTGGTTGAATTGGCAATTCTATTTACCTCACCGTTTTTATCATCGGAGATGATTTTTCCTTTCACCTGTGAGTCATTTCCACTACGACCAGACAAAGCAGCAATTCTTTTACAACCCAGTGGAGGACTTGCAAATAAAGCGAAAACAAAATCCAAAAGGTTGTCCCTTACTTAGTCACGTTGGAATGCTTTGAATCCTTATGGTTCGGTTCGCCACTCCCTGAGGACAATTCTCCGTTCCGTTGCATATGCATGGTATACATTGGCTGATCCTTTTCCTGGGTTTCTGTAGGGAGTACCGTGCAATACCGCGCATCCAAGTCCAGTTGAGGGGCAACCTCTCACCGCCGGAAGTGAGCCTCTCTATTCATTTTTCTTTTCGATCTACAGGACTCGAAGACTCTGGGTAGAATAAATATCGTAAAGTGAGCATTTTTCACCTTCGATGCGAAAAATTGGCTCTCCTCAAGAGGATGGTGTGGCGGCGTTTTTCTGTTTGCCGGGCTGACTGACTGATAACACAGCGTAATGAGCCTGTGGGTTTACCCAACAAGCATTAAGACAGGACAAATTGCGTGTCTGTTTGTTGCATTCCACGATTCCAACCGCATTCACATCCGCATCGGCATGTGCATGTATCTTTGAGTACGGGCACGAACCATCGGCAGTGAATACGTATAACAAACTTACTCCTCTCGTACTTGATCTGACGAGTATGTAGCTTCAGGGACAGAATTAAGGAGAATTAAATTAAATTAAATTATGTTATATTCTTGGTGTTATTTTGCAAGATGTAAAGTATATTTTAAGCATGTTAACCAATCATTACTGTCATTATTAACATATTAATTTTGTGTGTGTAAATGTGAGATTCAAATTTTCTGCAGTGCTCAACTACCTTTATTTTGTACAGAATACTTGTTGTTCAAAAGAGTTTCATAAACCGAAGATGTTACATTAAATGTATGTATTTTTGAAACTGTACATTCAGATCAAGTGGAGGTTCAATTTCTCCAACAACATAATGTGTACAACAATTTTTACCCATTGAGCTCGTAGGGATTGCATCAAGATTCCGTTCCCGCATCATTCGTTTCCATTCCCGCATCATTCTCAACATACGAGCTAAACAAGAGTGATAGGTTGCGGAAAAGGTACACATATCGGTACAAACTGCAAATCATTGTCTGGGATACGGCCATCTTGTTAGTCTTTGCCGGCAGTGGCTTGCCTTGATGGAGGCGCCTGGTGGAAGAAAGCAAATCAAAAAATAATTCACAACCGTAGAAACGCTATTAACAATCACAAAAGCATGGTAGTTAGTCTAGCTTTTGGTGGATTTAATAGGTGATGAGCATAACGACACCTAAATACAATATCATGTAGAAGTACCATCAAAGGCAGACGATCAGACTAGGAAGTAAAAATATAGTAGCAGAAAAATCGACCGTGAAAATGATGTGGAAAATCAATGGCAAGTAGGACAAGGAGGTCGTGCGTGAACGTGATGCTGCACGCTTGATGGGTGAGCATGATGCCGTTTGTACTCGTACAAGAAAGCGTTAAGCTGTTTCAAGTGCTTGCAAAAAAACACGAAAGCTCTCTTAGACGGAATCCGATTGAGGAGCCTTGTCACGCTCTTTTTTCGACCACTCGTTGGAATTCATGACGATGGGCTTAGCCTGCATTACTGATCGTAACTGATGTTCCTAAGGAAAAAGAAAAAGAAAAAGGTATCATCAAGAAAAGAATAGAAATATTTATCTAAATATGAACATACGGGAAAATGCGCTTTAGCATCTTAGAACTGACGTCGAAAGTGCGAAAAATATAAAAAATCCAGCCTTTCAAAATTTGCAAGAATTTTCACGGAATATGGTTCAATGAGAGAAATAGAAAGAGAGAGAGAGAGAGAGAGAGAGAGAGAGAGAGAGAGAGTGAGCGAAAGAGAAACAGAGAAGGAAATACTGCCGCTCTCTAGGTGATGGTATCGTTTTCGATTCACTTTCTACTTTTCCTTAACACACGAAAATCGACTTGTGAAGAGATTCTCTAATTTAATGAAAATGATTTAGCATTTTCCGTTCGCTACCAATCGAGAAGCGAGAGTTAACGGGTTTCATGCTCTAGTGTTTTGTTTTCGCCAATTGCGAGCTTCTCGTCCTATATTTGCTCTTCGAATAAGGATGTTAAAAATTTGCTTAAAAAAATACGATGAAATAAAGGAATTATTCGTTTAGTAGATATGGCAACAAGCATAGAGAATATCATTTTTTCGATTTATTTGTTTTATTGAGGTATTTCATTTTGGTGTGTCACTTGAGACGAGTTTTATATTTTGTAGACTGGCAGATGGATGTTTTGGTTTGGTTAAACTTATAACCAAAGATGTTTTGGTTAAACTTATAACCAAATTGTAATTAAATAAAGCTGTAAATATTATATAGGTAGTAGATAAATCAACGAATGGTCACATTTGAGAAATAAACATCTTTAGATGATAAAACTTTTCACGTATTGGATACTTTTTATATTTTTGTATTCTCTCCCTGTGAGAAACTTATTCAAGTTTATACTATAGTTTTGATACACAAATAGAACTCATGGTCAAGGATCATTATATATTTTTATGTCATTCAAATTATTCAAATTGGTTCGATTATGTACACCAACATCCGAAATATATTTGTTTTGCGACAAACAATTTAATCTTTCTTAATTTCTTTTACTTTGATGGAAAAGTTTGGCTGATCGCATAGGTTACTCTACCCGTGTCAATTTTAGCAATACTCTGTTCCAAGCTTTTGGTATTTTGGCTGATTTCTTATTCTTAGGTTCACTGATGGAGGTTGAGTAAATGAAATAGGTTCAATTTGTGTTCTATAGGGTCAAAAACATGTTTTTGACTATATACTCATGACGTGACTATACTTGCCACAAATGCGGTTGAGAGAGCACGCAAGCTATTGATAAAATGTCACTTGGAAATCTCGGCTACGCGGTTCCTTTTCAAGCGGCATAATTAAGCACCGCAAACCTTTTCGATAAGCTCCCGGCTGTTGAATCCACTCCTTTTGCTATCTATTTTCGCTTCATCTTGTGGTTGCTCAATCGAAAACTCAATTAAAAGTGATTCACAATTTTGAAAGCGTGCATGCATGTTCTCGAAATGGGATATCTGAAATCAGTCCTTTCACTCCAATAAAGTGTCTGTATTTTGTGTCTATCTTACAGTCCTTCCAGAGATTCCAGTCCTTTTTCCTAGCTGCTATTGACCGGTTTGACACAATGACCGGATAAATTTATCGTGCAATACATTCATGACTTCATGCCGGTTTTAATTATAATCGTAATCCTTCTCCGGATAATGTTCGGTACTGGAAATTTTCTTTACGAAGGCACATTGCTCACGTTATTCGTGCTTTCAATAGTTACCTGGAAAGCGTAGTTGTATTTTTTCCCACATTTCGATTCAAGATCAGCAAAATAGGATGAGAAAATCGTGTCATATTGAATACCATTTTCGAACTGGGAGTGTGCTGGAGCGGGACAATAAAGTGGGGAGTGATGAAGCATCTAACAGGGATCTATTTTTACCAACCAATTGGCTTTGGCAGCGCAATAGTTGGCCACCGTGTGGCTTCGCTGTTTCGTTTTGCCACCGTTTTCTCGATTCTGGCCTTCGGACGTCCGGATGTTCAATCTTTTGGAGGTGAGGTCATCCGGTTCACGTATCCGGTACGGCAAGACAAAGCGGAACATTCCATCGTTGATGACCGGCTGGGGAGGTGTGTCGGAAACATTTCACACGTTTTTTTCCAAGAATGTTTCTAATCTTCGGACCTGCAAATCTTGGAAAAACGCTGACTAATCTAATCTGCAAATCTTGGAAAAACGCTGATCATCTTTATTGGTACATTGGTACAGTGTGGTCTCCCGATCGGTTTATCTTACTTTCCTTTTCAGTGAGACTTTGCTACGACAAATTAGCAAATCAAAAATTAAATTGAATTTTATCCTTTATTATAAGCAAAACTACCCAACTTTTTATGTAGGCTTTACCGAGTTTGGAATAGAAAATGTATTAATCATCAAACAATATAGTGGATTGTTTCAAAAGGACCTCCGCAAACAGCCGGTCTGGAATGCCGGAAAATTTTTATGAGTTTTTACTTTGCGTATTTCTGCATTGCTTGGCATGAAAATCAAAGCTACTAAAGGAAGTGAAACGCATTCGAATGTGACACGCGATGAACACTGCACGTGGGGTCAATAAAGCTCTTCACGTTAATACATGCGACGACACGTCCGTGTTGGCCACTATCCACTGGCGATAGAACGTAACTCGCACAAAGACAGCTGGCCAGTCAGCTTCGCATCCAAGAACCGAGCCGAAGGAATACAGTCCCACCAGCAATGAGTTTCCTCCGTCGGCCACGGTCATCGGGCCACCAATGTCTCCATCACAGGGTCCCCGTGCGCCGAGATAGTGCATGCAGAGCTTCTGACCGTCAATTAGTCCACCCCAAGCCGTATCGTGGCAGTCGGCATTGGTCATGATCGGATTCTGCACGTACCGTAACACATCCGAGAAAGAAGTACTCGAATCTGACGTCCTTCCGAAGCCACTTGCCGTGGCCATGGCGCCGGCAAACGTGCGCGCATCTCCGACTTCCGGTAAACGAACCGGCTGGATGCGATCGGTGAATGCAACCGACTCGGATAGTTGAATTACGGCAATGTTGTTGCGGAAAATAACACCGAGGAAATCTTCGTGCAGGCGCACGCTACTGGAAGTGAAGCTGATTCGGACTTGACCGGCTTCTGCCTCATTCTGAAGGTTCTGCGCACCAAGGACGATCACACCACCTGACGTGCCTTCGACGCATACGCCTGCTGTCAGAACGAAATTACTGGATAATAGAATACCTCCACACAAGGCCTGGCCGCTCTCTAAATCTGACAGAACTGCCACCTGTACAATGAGATGTAGAATCAACAAATGTAGAATCAACAAATTCCTAGCATCAACAGGTTTAATTGCTAATACTGTCCGTACCTGGTAAGGAATTTGCCCTGCGTTAGCGATGGACCCGCCGACGATGCGCACCGATGGAGCTTGGTCGCTACCGATCGATTGTTGCTTCCTAAGCTGTTCCACTCGAGCAACAATGTGTGGGAATTCACCAATGGGCCTGACCCGGCTCCAATCGATTGCACTCTGGAAATGGGTTGCTTCGACCGACGTTGTGAATATATCTGAGAGCAATAGGGTAGCCGTGGCCAGCAGAAATAGTTTAAATTTTGTCATTATTCTGTTGAACAAAACACGTTTACTTCGCTTGAAGAACCGATGCAAACTGCATCTGAGAATCGTTGGATCTGAGTATCCCAGGTCCAAATGGGGAGCTGTTGGTGGCTTGTGTCCGGAAGGAGGTCGTAAAGATTATAGTCCGAGGCGGGCGGTATACGGCAATGGCCAGAGCTTATCGAGGTTCACGCGCACCTGTACAAAATTGGTTTTTAATCTAAGACTTAGCAGTGCTTATCCACGTTCAGTGCGAAAGTCATGCATATATCTAGCGTGGGGTAAATGGAAAGTGACCGAACGATAACTACGAGACGAAAGACGACGAAACAAGTCAAATTTATTTATAGTTCATTTTTCGAACGATAGGGTAGATACGGCTTGCGAGGCATTCAGCTTGCAATGCATCTCAATTATTTGCATTAGGGAAAAAACTATCCAACTTTCATTATTATTTGCATTTACATTATTATATAATAGGATATAACGCAACTGATTGCGTTCATTTTTCTCACCTTTTGGGTTAGACGGCACATACTTTGTGGGTGCGTAGAGATTTCCTTTACAGAAAACGTTGGAGCCTTGAGGCCTTACTTTGGGTAGGGAGACCCTCAATGCTGTTGAGCTGAGAACATCGGATGTTAAGTTAACCTGACATTCTGTCCTTAGTCCAGGTTTAATTGGCTTTATTTCCACTCAAGTATGATTGTGATATATCCAGCTTATTGAATAAACATGATTATAAAAAGAATCGAATTTGCGTTACAGTTAATATTTAATATTTGTTCACGGGTATTTTATTTTTCTTCAACCCGTTATTATGCCAGTAGTATGTTAGCAACATAACAGTCTGGATTACAGTTGGATGTTTAGCCGATATGCATGCTACATATATGATAGACTGTATAGATGTTCAGCTGTTTTGTATTTTTTGGTGCTGGTTCTCTCAATTAGCAGTTATTGTCTAATCAAATTGATAGATTGGGTTTTTAGCAAAACATAAATTAATTAATACTTTATAAAGGATGGAAATCATAACGGAAGTATTTAGATACAATTTATGTTCTGTTGAAACTTTTATGTTTTGTTGATTAATGTCATAAAGGAAGGTGTAAAAAATATTTCCTATCAGACGAAAGCCCATCTAGAATGGTGCTGGCATGCATTGTCGAGATGGTCGTATAAATGGTCTGATTTTAGAGTGTGCTGCCGGTGCTATCGTTAGAGTTCTACATTCTGCGGATTGGAATGCCATTCAACACTCCTTGCTTGACATTCTCGGCGTATTTGTTACTAGGCAAGGGAGGGACAGAAGGAATGAATGATGCATGGAATGAAAGGACTTTCTTTCCACTCCTCTTGTGTGACTAAAGAGCCTCTGACATGTCAACGATCCTTAAAGCACGGCTACAGGCAGCCGGATGTTGTTAGGTCGTTGCTTTCATCACCATCCGCTTTAATAGCATCAGTAAAACAAGCTTTCAGGACCGATTAAAATGCACCCATCTGTTTGACGAAAGATTTGCTTGCGATTATGCGCATTAGGTAACGGAAGTTGCAATACTCACTTTGGCCCCGAGCTATTATTAGCTGCTATTATTTATAGTCTCCATCATCCAGCAATCCTTGTGATCTATGTATCTACCGCTTTCCTTTCCAAAAGTACTGACTCGTTTTAAAGAAGCAACCCCAAGCAAATGAATCGCAATAGAGGCGAATGTAGCCACGCCGGCTCAAAGTCTCTATAAAAATACACAAAAAAAAAAAATGAATCGCAAACTCCGCAGGCTCTATCCCGTGTCACTCATTAAGGCTGGACACGTGCGTTCCGTGTTTGTCTAGAGAATTTTTAATTCCACCCTCCATTTTTCGTGAAATAACCGAGGGTGAAATATCCTTGGCTCGTTTACCATATGCCGTGTACGATGACTGAACTAGCTATAGTCTCTCTTATCAGAGCTCATAAAACGTCGTTGTAAGTGCTATGTTGCAAGCTATGTCTTATACATCATTCATGAGACTGTCAGAAAGCCACTTCGCTTTTGAAGGATGAGTTTAGCTCACTTCCAGCACCACCGACTAAGAGACTGAACTGAGTTGCATTATACTCACCGTGCACATGCATTTGAATGGCAACTCCAAAGGTGTTCCTTACAAAGGCATTCGCCTGTACGAAAGTAAGTTGCTGCTTATATCACTCAGTATGCAACATCGACTGAGCCTAGTTTTAAGTGTTTCCGATTTTGTTTGTTTCGTTAATAACCTTGCATCTTTTTTGTTGTATACTAGCTTCAAATATTGGCAACATATCAGCTACCCTGCCCTAATCATTGAACTAGAATGTGATGAGCTTCTTTTTAATTCTTTGAGTGGTACGGGTAGTACAATTGGAAGGATTTAAAACCTTAATATAATCAAGCATATGTGCGCAACCTCTAATTTACATGCCACATGTTTAACAACTGCCATGAATCTCGTTCATCTCACGTGATGAACCTTTAACGTAATTAGCACACATATGGATTTGATGATTCTGCATTAATCGAAACTGCATGCTTTTTGAACGTCAAAACGTGTAGCTGTTCCTCCCATGGAGAGGGAGTCCATAGTTCGTACTTTTGTCAATTCGTTTCAAAAGTAATCAAATCAGTTGGGTTAACTGTGGGGGGTAATCTAATCCAAGTTTAGGCAGAAGGTTGACGAATGTTGCAAGATCCGAGCTTCGAAATGCAAGACCACATTCGGACCGAGAGGGCAACTTGCTATTCTTTCCCCTCTGTTCATTCGGTTCACCTTCATTCTTTTATTGAGGAGCTTGTATTGTGTTATTTTTCTGTTTCAATATTGACGGATGCGTTTTATTTTCTTTCCTCTTCCAGATCCGATCGTGCTATGCGCAACCCGATCGAGGAAGGCAAGGTAAAGTCTTTCAGCAGAAGCAAAGGCCATGGCTTCATCGTACCGAACGCCGGAGGAGACGACATTTTTGTGCACATCTCCGAGTAAGTAGTAGTCCACCCATGGGTGAATTCATTTATCATTGATCAGTCATTGATCGCGAAGTCGCCTATATTTTGTAACTATTTTTGTTTTCGGTTTGTGATCCCTCAGCATCGAGGGCGAATATGTGCCTCTGCCGGGGGACGAAGTCAGTTATCGGCTCTGTTCAATCCCACCGAAATACGAGAAGGTACAGGCCATCCACGTTCAGATAACGCACCTGACACCAGAGAAGCATTCACGCTGGGAGACGTCGATGGGGCACGATGACGGGCATCGGTTGCATTAGTAATGGTAGCTCAAATTGTTGCCGCCGGGCCAAACATACCATCAGCAGCAGCATGTATCACCTGATAGGTATTATTGACGTCGGTGGTCGATAAATCATTCGATTTTGCTTACGAAAATAGCGGTTACGATACGATGATGCAAGTGTTTCAAGTATGCACATATATTGCAACGCGGCCACAAATTGAAAGAAAACATTAAAAATTTGTGTTACTATACTAGATAGGAAGTAGATGGGTAGTGCTCACACTTCACCGGCTTACGTGAAAGGCATGTTAATTTTCGATAAACCCGACCCGGCGTAAACGTTTGCAAGGCTCGTGTTCGCGATAGTCGTTTCTAGGGAGTTATGATAAAATGTGCACCATAATTTTATGAATCAAGTCAAGATAGAAGTAGCCAATAAATGAAATGAGAGCTGTAATGAAATGAGCTTTGCTGCATTATGGATATCAATTGAAATGCGGAGTGGCTGGTAAACCAGAAATGTCAAAATGCAGAACGTAAAAGAATGAACACTATTAGGGGACTAAGTCTTTCTGCCGATAGAGTTTCCATGGGACTTATTACTACTTGTATTACATTGCGTAGAACGTTTCCAAATCTATTGTACAACGAAAATTTAAGATGAAAACAAACTCCTATTACGGACACATATAAGGATAACTATATTTGTTTTGTAAGGTTTTGCAAAAAACATCTTACTTTAAGTTATTTACCTTACCAAATCACAAACACATTTATTCAAATCAATTTAGGGTAGTTATGTGGCGACAGCAAAAAAGTAGACCATATAAGCTGTTTGTGGCACAGGCGAGTTAGAAAAATTATTACAGAAAACGTATGCAGAAAATTTTTGTAAGAATTTATGGAGTGAAAAATACGTGTCAACTCGCGGATATGTGTATGAAAATTGAACACGATAAAGCAAGTCAATGTTCAGAAGGAACGCATAGAATACGCAAATTCGTTGCGCAGCTGAAGAGCAGCGTGACGGTGTGCCTATATGTACGTGAATTTTGGAGTCATTTTTGGGTCTCGCCAGCAAAGCATAGGTTACGTCAAAAGCGCAGGGATATCTGCTTGTAGCTAAGACTTGTTCTACATTTAGCTTCCTTTTCCTGGTAGCTTTTTTTGGGGTGATTAAATATGGCGTGCACAGATTCTACTATATGTGTAATGAAAAAAACGATAATATAACGCCAGATTAGTAAACATACGATACAAAAAATAGTAAGACATTGAATTGAAACATAACGGAAGAATGCGGTTAATGCCCCCGCCCCAGGACCCTCCAACGCTCCATCCAAGGTTTTTTAAGGACTAACAAAGTGCGTGTTAGAGCACGGAGCGAACAGTGATAATCACATAAACCACATATAACCAGGTTCAGCACAACGTTCACAGCTTTATAGATAGTGCAATCGCTATCGGAAGAGACATTGGAAGGCTGTTTTCCCCCGAGTAAGGGCAGCAAAGCTTTACCTATTGCCATGAAAAGCATCCAAATAGTATTTTATGCTAGGTAAAGACCATTCCTTCTCTTCTTACTCTATACGTAATCAGATTGTCAGCGGATAATCGGTTTGATTGCAACGCGCATACCTTGAAAATGTTGCGTACCTTTTGCATAAGCAAGGATAAAAAAACAACTTCATAAATTCAACACACTATTCAACCGGTTGCTGGTTTCCAAAGGATGCCTACACGTGATCATAATAAGGATTTAACCATACCTCATAGCGCACAACCGCCCAGTGGAACGATTCCATTCCAGCTTGGGCATTCTTTTAATTTCTAACTCAAAAATCATCCCACATTCGAACAAAAGCATATACGTACAGAATAATCGGAAGGAAAGTGTAAAGGCAATAACCTTTCGTAAGAAATAAGCTATCATAATACACCAATTTCAAAGAAGCATAAGTAGTCTCCAGTGAAACATATACATACCAAACACCTGACAGCCCGTTTTCTGCTAATTCGATTCTGCCTTAACTCTACCGGTGGTCACTTGGTTGTTGACCGGCGGTGCGGTGGGAATTAAAACAAAAATCCTAGCGAAACTCCACGTGGACCAAACATTGAACAAACCCAACATAGTTCTCCAGCCAAATTTGCTTGCCCCAAAGCTCGTACCGCCATTTTGGTGGTAATTTTAATCATGTTAAGGCGTGGAGATGGGTTTCTAACTGGTAGCAAGAAGGGTGAAAATAAATTTACCCTTCATTCTTTTTTTTTTCTCTTAAGGATGAAAAATCAAAGCAGTACGCGTCTTCGCCCTTTAAGAGACGCTTTCCAAAATGCAATCAAATTTCAGCGCATGACTCTGAACCATTCGGGGTCGTGAATTCATCGGAAGAAAGATGTTTTGGTAAAATACACCACAGTCGATAAAAGAAAATAGAATAATTTCATAATCCTACCTCACCCAAAATGTAGCATTTCTTTTTATTCCAATCTGCGACCATGCGTCCTTTAGTTCCTATGAATCATGTCGATGTCGGCAGTTTTTTGTCGCTTCAGCGTTTTCAGCAATTTGTTTAATAATTTCAACGCTTTATACCCGTCCAAAAGCTCTAACGTAAACCCACACCATATCGAAATATAAGCGTGGAAGTTAATTAAATTTGCGAAGAAGGATCGGTTTTGGTCTTTTTTTTTAATAACACTGTCTCGCACATGAGATATTAGAATAGAAAATATTTTCATGGTTCCCTTTTTTGTAATTTTACTTTACTTTTGCAATCATTATGCTAAGATATAAAGTTATTTTTAATTCACATTCGATTGGATTTCGAATATAGGCATCAGGTACCAAAATATTTGCTTAACCACAGAAATAGAATTCGACTTGAAACATCGCATATTCCTCCTTTATTACGAAGAGGCTGCCATTCTAAATTCAACAAGTTCAAATAGAGACCATTTAAAAAGAAATCTGTGGATATTACTGTCTATGTGATCTGTGGAAATAAATGAAAATATGAAAATGTTAGCGAGACAGCATAAACAAACTTCTCTATGTTTCCTGTAAGTATATATGTGAATGAATGCTGGAAAATGCGTACATTGTGTGTTCTTTCGATCGAGCCGATTTTCATTCAGAAATTTAGCAAAACCTTTACAGATAATATGTGAATCAATGCTATTTCGAAACAGTTGGCAAAACGTTTGTCTAAAGTATTTTAATTTTAGAAACGGAATTTTGCCGTCGGGGTGCGACTGCGAGCCAACAAACTAGAGCGCAAAAACAGGAATAAAATATCGAAAGGGAGCAAAAGTGAAGGTGCACTAACAGGACAGTATTGACTTGTATTTATATAGGTTTCAATAAACGATGCAGCAGGGTACGTCAGGATTCGTTAAATATTATCTACGTTGGCGTTTGGTTGCCTTTAGGAATGTGTCGGCTTTGGAAAGAAATATTTTTTCAATAAAATTTAAGTAAAAATGAAAACGATGTTCAGCAGTACTCCTTTTATAATTAAATGAAAGAAAACCGCCAGTTTCTCATGCCTCATGACAATTTACAGCACTGAGCAAAGTGGAAAAGGTAAAATAAAAACCGGCAAACCAAGCACTTCTCGAAGTCCTAGGACAGAGTGAAAATTTACAAAAAAGTAACAGGAGAGCGTACCAGCTAAGAGCTAGACATTATGAAAATGAAAACGCTAAAAATGCGTCAAACGCTTAAAATTCAACAAACGCTTCAAAGCTGAAGTTTTAGATAATGTGCAACAGGTAGCACTAGTGCTGCTAACATGAGCTTTTTCTACTCAATCATAGATGGTGCTGTGAAAGATTTGAAACATTTCACTAGTTAAGTTGATCTGAATCTATGAGCAAATTTCAAAAACTGTTCGAAATTGATCTCCGTTTGAGTTATACAGTTTAGACCAGTCGTTTAATCGCGAAACAATGTTATCAGTTAAGAGTATGTTCTCTTGTTACATTTGCGAAAATTCGTCTGTTTTTGTTCTCGTATTTTTTTCGTTTTGCATACTGTTCATTGCGAATATCTGAACTGAAAATATAATAATTCAAATAAAACTAGAATCTCCAAAGAAAATAGTAAGTAAACCAGCCTTCTGTCGAAATATATATATATACAAAAATGAATGCGACATTGACGGGGTTTCTTTTACATCATATTCTACAAAAACTTTACATTACTGAATTCTCTTTATTTATAATGCTACGTATAGCTTTAAAGACTATCTACTATTAAAAGCTTGGAAAGATAAATTTATTATCCAACATATTAACCAGCAATTTTCTATTACAATCACACTTGCACGATACGTGTTACCGTCAATGAAAACTCGACATTTATCATCAAATTTTTCATGCTATGTGAGTGTTTATGCCAGGATATATTGATACTTCATTGAATATGAACGAAAAGGTCCCCATGTTCATACCCATTACGAAGTAGAACCTATTGAAGTACAATAAACGCGAACGCAAACAAATTTCGTGTTTTGAAAGCGCGAATAATTTTGAACATCTATATCTAGTAGCATGTCTGTTGCTTATTCTGAATTCGCGAGCGCCTAACGTTGGGAAAAGTATTACTCTGTTTGGCAAACATGGTTGAAAGAGGCCACATACACTGCTGCCAGTTTGCCAGTGTTCTCTTAAATCGGTGTGGGTAGATTGCGCACTACTGCCTTCAGGACGTCGTCTGTTTTGAAGCACCAGTTGGCGATATCCTTGCTCATTTTGCACCATTCCTCACCGTGCTTCGGTTCTGCGGCATTGCACCGCTCTATCAGCTCACCCTGTTGTTGTTCGTTACCGTGCTGTTGTTCAAACTTGTAAAAATACGCCCATGCGTCCCCGAAATCCGGATCAATTTTTATCTAAATTGGGAGAAAGTGCAAATAACCAAAAACAAGTGAATAGAATCGATTGTACCGTAATGCTTAAGTTGGTTTCGTGTTGTTTTGTGTTCGCTTACCGTCCGGTTAAACCAATCGCGACATTTTTGGGTTTTCCTTTCACTCCAAAACAGCTTGGAAACGGCCAGCAGGACATGGGGATCGTGTTCGCATTTTTTCAGAGCGTCGACCTAACAGGAGAAGGAGAAGTCAAATCGATTAAATAACGAAGTGTAGCTCAAACTATCATTAGAAACGTACGGATTTTGTTTTCCTTTGCGGCCTCGCCTCGAGAAAAATGGCTTCCGCCCACAGTTCACCGGCGTTCGGGCAGTCCTGAAGAGCTCGAGCCATCAGCGTGTTGGCCATATCTTTCATCCCGGCGCGTATCTCAATGCGGATGGCAGCCAGCCACAGTAGCGCGTTCTTGGCGTTCTTGAGCCGGCCCCGTTCTAATACTGAGCGTGCCTTCGTCAGCAGGTTACGTTTTTCCTCCAAAGCCGCCAGCAACAACCAAAGCGGTATCGAGGTTGGACACCGTTTCAATCCGACATTGTACGATTCCGCCGCCTGTTCAAGCAACCCTTTTTGTTCCTCGATCTGGCCCTTCATCATCCAGAGCTTGGCGAAATCAGGAAACACCTTCACGGCATTCTCGAGCAGATTAAGCGCATCCTCAAGATTGTTCAGGGCCCACTCGAGCTTGGCCGACTTCATCATGACGCGCGGAGTTGGTGCAGAGGCACGAGCCTTCGCGAGCAACCGTCGAGCCCGCTCGTACTCTGCATTTTCTGACTCCAGCTTGACGGCCGCTAGCCAGATGTCCTCCGAATTCGGGTTGGCCTGAAAGGCCAGCGACAAGATACACCGGGCGGCGGGCACATCACCGGCCAGCCACTTCGATTTCGCCCCCATCAACCATAGCACCTCGGACTGCGGGCAATGTGCGACGGCTTTTTGTAGCAGCGTCTCGAGGCTCTCGCGAGTGCCGTGGTTCTTCTCGAAGTATGCCGCACGTAGCCAAATACTCTTCTTTGACGGGAATTCGGTCAGCGCGTAGCTGTACACGGCCCGAGCGCACTCAAATGCACCTTCCTTGGCACAATTTTCAGCGTCATCAATCCACGTTTGCTTGCGATCTTCCTCGTCAATGTTGGTCGCTATGACAGCACGCACGATCGCCTGGCAGCAATTGATGGCGCCCGATTTCTCCGCTTCCATCGCTTCCTGCAGCCACTGATCGCGATTGATCTCCACACCATTTGCGCTTAGCGACGACAGCGCTCGGTCGATGATCTTTTCCACCATGTGTATGTTTCCGTTCGCTTCCTCCAGCTTTGCGGCCGTCGTCCATATCTGTCGGTCGGTGGGGATCTTTTCGCGAGCTTTGTTCAAGACCTTACGAGCGTTTTCGTACGTTTCCAGACGAGCCAACGCCAACCACAGCTCAACACTCGTGCCGCAGCACTCGACTGCGCGGGACAGCAGGATTTTGGCGTCCTCCGGGTTTTCCATCTCGACGGCAGCCTTCCACAGCCGTACGGAATTGGGAATGTGCTCGAGAGCTTTGCGGAACACGCGTCGTTTCGCCTTCGGCTCCGTCTCTAGATCGGCTGCCTTGATCCAGATGCGAACCGATGTCGGAATTCGACGTGCAGCCTGCGCAATGACGCCTTTCGCCGTGTCCGGAGGTTGCAACCGTGCAGCTTCCAACCAGAGGTCCTCGCTTTGCGGGTTCTGCTCACATCCGCGCATGATCAGGTTACGCGCCATCTGCAGCTTTCCGGTCACTTCTTCCAACCGAGCTGAGGCAATCCATGCCGGCGGATGGTAAGGATTTGTTTCACGCACACTCTTCAACAGCATGCGTGCCTTCTTAATGTCATTTATGTCTCCACCATATGTGGGAATCATACTCTGCAGATCCGTCAAGTAGCCCTTCGGATCGACGACCGTTTGACCGGCAACGGAATCGGACACTTGCGACAGTTTTACGTTCATGAGCGTGTTTCTCGCCTGTCCGATCTTTCGCAAATCCAAATCTCCACTAGGTGTCAGCATACCCGGTGTGGCAACACCGGGTATCATTGAAGCCAGTCCCGATCGACCATCGATTGCCGAAGCTGACTCACCGCCAAGATTGCGCGAGAGTACACTGTCCGGAAGTGGGGTAAACTTTTCTGCCCTCGGATTGCGCTGTTTTTTGTTGCGACTGTCTCCGACCTCTGGTAAGTTGGCCCATTCCTCTTCCGATACGGCAATGAGGTTTCGCTTGAGATCTGAAAACTGCTGCTGAATTTTAGGTCTTTCTTGGCGATAGCGCTCGAGATCTTCCTTAAGTCTTTTCTCGCGGTACTCTTTGCGTTTTTCGTCCATCCGCTTGTCAATGCTCTCGTATATGGCATCGGCTTCCGCGTCGTCCTTGTCGTACGGGTCCTTGGAGAATAGTGACCCACTGTAGCCGCTGAACTCGTCGTAATTCGAATCATTCAAGTCCTCGTCGTCTTCCTCTTCTTCCTCCTTTTTCTTTCGCTTTGCTGCCGGTGGTGCATGCCGATCGTCTCTGAGGGAGGAAACCGGAAAATGAAATTTAATATAGACGTTGGAATTGACCATGGAACCATAACTTACGATACATCGTTTGCATCTCGTGCAGGACCGATATCAGAACGTGTGGTGAACCCGGTTGCACTGTAAAATAGGTTAAAAACAATACATTAGTTGTTTGCTTTAGTTTGCCATGGCTGCTAACAGCTTGTTTCTTCTTACCCTCGACCAACACCTGCCACATATCCTAATGGTGCCGGTACTCCAAGAAAATGTTTTTTATTCTTGTTACCCAATGTTGCTGCTGGTATGTGCGCCATAGTTATATTATTATTTACTTTTTTACCTTATATTTATGCAATAATGAACAAACCGCTTTACTTCGCCCGTATTTTGTTTACTCTCTTTGACAACAACTGAGAGTTTCGATTTGACGGCAAGGCGCATGACGGCATTAGATGAACGTCAGTGCTAGTCTATAGGAGATAAAACAGGGTGGCATTAGACAATAAAATTTATCCCTCAATATATCAGAAAATAGGAAACATTTTCAACTAAACGAAAGAAACATATCCTACATTATTTTATAAATAATTGCATCAGGTTTAAAAAGAATTTTTTTACAGGTTAATAACTTTTCAGAATGATAGAGTTGATGGATTTACACATTAAAAACACTTTGTTCCTATGAGAAATAGTTGCGTATTTAACTCTCACAGAAAAATATTGAACACATATTGTAGTTCAGTGATGAAAAGGACAATTGTCTTGGCCAAGTAATTGAATAGGAATAGAAAACCACATATTTTACCGACCACATAAGCAACAACATGCAACGATTGAAAAATTGTAATCTTAAATGCAAAAATAAAACGTTGGCTTATAACTCAACATTGCTAATTTAGCTTAGGCAAAAACATTTTTTAGAATATTGTCTATAGCTGGTGATAAACAATTATTATTATTATTATTATTATTATTATTATTATTATTATTATTATTATTATTATTATTATTATTATTATTATTATTATTATTATTATTATTATTATTATTGTTATTATTATTATTATTATTATTATTATTATTATTATTATTATTATTATTATTATTATTATTATTATTATTATTATTATTATTATTATTATTATTATTATTATTGTTATTGTTATTATTATTATCATCATTCTTTGAGAAATAGGTTATAGCCTTTTATATTTGAATTCTCCAAAGAGTCGCTTCTAATATATTCAAAGGTTGACCACTTCCTCATAGGCTCGACTATCTAGAGTCATATGCCTTACAGTGAAATACACCGGATACAAACGTCCACTTTGAGAAGCAACGATAAACTATTAAATCACTGATAACTTACCACAATACACTGTATATATCCGTTTATTTTCGTACGTGTATAACAACCTTCTATGTATAACAACTCCCGCGTAGAACAGCCCACATGCATGAATTAGGCAATTAGTTTTGAAAAAAGTTTTTGTTTGAAATTTCACCCAATTTAAACTCGATTCGAAAAGATACGACTCGTAAATAACTGCCACATTACTTTGAATTTGGTCATTTTTTAGCGAAAAAGAGGTTCTTAAACATAAAAACATGATAAATGTCTAGTTGTGGTAACGGGATGGTCTAGCCCTTCAATTTGTTATCTTTCATAATCAAAGAGATAAGATAGACTAAAAACAGAAATCTTCCAAAAAATCTCGATAACTTGTACTAGAGGGATAATTTATTATTATCTAAAGAAGAAACATAACAGTAATAAAACGGTTATCCTTTCTTCACTTAGAGAAACACATGCAAATCATGACAAACCACATATCGTGTTTAAAAACCAATAGCAAAATCAATAATCCTTCTCTCGACCGCAGCCATTTCACAGATGGAAACAATTATTATTTAATCATTTCTAATTACTTCACCCGATCGGACACCAAATGTGAACAGTACGTATGGCAAGAGGTTTTAATGATTCGTAACGCTTGCCTTCCGCCGTTAATTCCACCATAAATTCAACAATAAAGTCGCATTCCCTTCACCTTCGCGGACCGCGGGAGCCGCTGATTCATTGACCTTGCACTTGTGCGGCTGGCTACGGGAGACTCTCTCACCTTACAACGCGCCAGACAATGTCCCGACGACGGGTAGCACGTGTACTGTTGTTGATGTTGTTGCTCTTCAGCTCCCGCAAAAAAAAACAACCCCTTTTCCGCATAGGAAGCGCGCGTCGTCTACACTGGTCACTGTTTACAACCCAGTAACCATCGCTTCGCTCGAAATGACAAACCAAATCCTTCTGTTTGTGGTAGCTGTGAGAGGGATCGGAAAATTCTCGTCAAACACTCACACTCGCATATATTCGTTGCCGAGGAACTCATTTTCCGCAAAGGATACCGAGTGGAAAACTCGTCGAGTTACACCCACAGCTGCGTTCGGGACGGTACGGTGTTCGTGCGCCGGTGAGTATCGTAATGATGCAATGTGCATCGTATAAATCCGTTGTCCGCCGTCATTAGGAGCGTTAGTTTCAATGCGGTATTCCGCAGACTTCGCAATCCTTGCCGGGCGCAGTTCATCTCCGCGAGCTTTTCATTTTTCGGTCATGCCACTAAGCCGATCAGTGTGGTATCTGTGAACTAATGAGAGCCTCTTGCCCGGCGTAAGCTCGTTTAAGGGTTACTACCGCTACGACAGTTTTGGACGCTATGTGCTAACAGTGCAAAATAGAGCGTTTTCACGGGGGCTGGCATGGTTTAAGGCTGAAAAACATCGTCGGTCGTGTAGTCTTGCCTTACCAGTTTCAGTGGACTGGACGAAGTTGGATCTTGAACTTGACCCTCAGCTCTGTGTCGCAGGAAACGGGACGCTAGGACTAGACACATCGCTTGCTTCACGTGCTTGAACCCCGTTAGATGCATTTCACCCACCCACACCTCCGGACGAAGCTTGGCCGAAACAACCACAAGCAAAAAGGGGCAGGAACTGCCAACAAAGCGAGCGAATTTCAAACTGCAAGCAGGAAGTTGAAGTTTTCTCAAACGAATTGACTGACGGGGGAGTGCTAGGCAAGCGTTGGACGTGTTTGCTGCCCCTCCCCCTGCATACACACTCCCACACATACACGCATCCAGTTTCGAAGGTAAGCACGAAAGGCGCGACTTTCTTTTTGCCTTCAATTTTCCTTACTAGCAATTAATTACTAATGCTGCTAGAGTTGCTGCTAACGCTACTTAATGCATCTTTTTGGCATGCGATGCTAAAGAGTTATTTTTAACCCACTCGTCACTGCCACATTGCAAAGGGTTGTTTCGGCAGACGTACGTCTAATGCTAACGGTGGTCGTTTAGTCCCAAGAATGGTCCACGAATGGTTTGAGCTGTAATTTACCCATGAAAAATGTTGGCAGTTGTGTTCTATAGCGAGCGTCAAGCATTGGATGCGTGTTTTCTATCTCTAACGGATATTTCAAACCGTCTTCAATCCGTCGGATGTTGGAATCGGAATGCGTCCGGGAAGGAACATCCGTTTTATCTACCCTTTGGCCGGCTTAATTTATTTACGGTGCAAACAAAAGAATATTTAGGATAAATGCAAGATTATAAACAGCATTCTCCAGACTATCCTTCATTAGAATATTGTATTTTTTAACCAAAACAGTTCGAAACGACAATACGTTTTCTAATCATTTACTTCGTGTATGGGTGGAAAACTCAGAGCAGGATTGAATCTCCAACACTACATTATTGTTATAATATCCGCAGACTACAGTCATATCAAACAGCATCTTTGTACTCCAATGTGTGGATGTTTACTGGGAAACTCAATGTTTATCCCGTGTGCAGAGAAACGTTGACACCAGCTATAATTCAGATTTGCAAACACTCAGCATCATACCACTCTCGTGGTTGTGCCGTGTGCAGGCGATTCAATCTAAAGGTAGTACGTACCACAATGCCAATCGCACCTGTCCATACGCCACTTCACAGCTAGTGAAGCATAAAAATGGACACCCGAGTAGGAATGATGAAGATCTCTGTCCTGGTTCTACTCAGTTGGAACACGTCATCGGTTAATATGATGTGGTTTTCTTGACACATTCTAAACCGGCGCTTAGTAATATCACTAGTCTCCCTTTCCCTTTTCGCTCAATTATGAAGGATTTGCCATTATTCATTCAATCGCCTCACAGCCAATGGAGGTGGGCGGATTTAAAACCGCAAGGGCACAGTTTTTTTAAACGCGAAAACTACAATTTGTACCCTCGATAGCTGTACTGCTTTTTTTGTCATTTCCCATCGAAAGGGCCGATATGCTAATCCGATCCAGTGGTCAGTCTAATCGTTTGGAGTTAACTCGAGAAACCTAGGGAGCACCCAAAGGGTACTAAATTGTTTCATTCACATGGAACATACCGCTTCACGGTACCTGTCCATGAATGAATCGTTTGCTGTTTGTTCCAGAGCACCGACGATGATAAGCAACTCCCACGGTTTCATCCACCGGAGAGCAATTCTCAACGCGTATCTCGAATGGTGCGCTGTTTTCGAAGGGGCTGTGGGAGTGTAATGGGAGCGGAGGCACTCTTTTGTAGATGGCTTTTAATGCCCGTCGTAAAGTTAGCCTTATAGCGCCGAAGCGTGCAAGATGTCGCATGACAGATCTCTGATGGCGTAGATCTTGTCATCGGTTAAACTGATAGGTCGCTTACGTTAACCATTTACAATCGACGCATGTGCATGGTAGCACTGGGAGCTTTCTTACGAAATGCACATTGAACAGCTACTGCGAGCGGCACACTGAATACGGAGTACTGAGTGTTGAATTTATTTGCCCGAAATAGGCAGTTCTTGTGGAATCTTGGCGATAAGATAACGGAAATATGGTGTTTTTTCGTTATTTTCGCGATAGGGCAGCTTCCAAATCGGTATGCAACAAACGCGTATGATGCGTTCAATTTCCGACACCTTTGCAACAGCTGGTGTATTTATCAGAATCGGTACCCCTCCGATTTGTCTGGCGTCTCTTCACTCCACCGCGGATGGTATTGTTTTACCGTGAATGCTAATCGGCAGTTCAAATCAATCGAGAATCAGTTCGCATATCGGGGCGATCTTATCACTGCCGGTCGCACGTAAGGCACGCTGAGCTTTTCCATCATACCGGGGTGCCAGGTGCCAGAGAACCTACGGGCGCCATTGTGGGTCGTGTGATTTTTCAGAGGTTAGGGAGTCGCCAACGTAGTCACAGGCCACCCAACTCCTGGGAAGGGTGTACGTGTGGGAGAGTTGGCGATTTGCATAATTGAAGTGGCACTTGGGGCAAGCATGAACTGCACGAGGCGCAATATCAGAGCTGTTGCCAGTGAGGTTACAAGTGGCAATATCAGGCGGAAGGCAGATGAACAAGGAGCCAACAACACCTTCGGTGACTTTTGATGGAAAAATTTATTGTTTATCGCGCTACTTTGTTTTTTTTTTCATAGTAACAATTTTCCTTTCGATCGAAAAAGGGGGCCAGACGGAGATAAATTGGCCTATAACATGACAGCGCGCAATCTTTCGTTGGGAAACTAACATAATGAGTTCGTGATGCGGCGCGAGAGACTTGTACCACTCAGTTCAATAGTGGAAGGATAATTTTGGTTTTTCAAACGCCAGAATCAATTGATATTCCAAGCGATGATTTCGAACTAGTTCTAGAGCGGGTCTTCGTAAAGTTTGTTAAACAGAAACGTAGTGATTGGCAATCTATTTCGAGTCGATTGAAAATCTGCTAGAACCAACTATATTATCCAATCGGTAAAACTAATTAAATTCGAAAACATTCACACTTAATCTCTTTATGCGTAAGGAAGTTTTGATAGCTGTTTTTGTAGATATCTGCTAATTGAGCAAATTATTTGAAAAAAGAATTGAATGGAATGATGATTGAGTATCTATAATTACAGCCATTTGTTTCCTTTTACTACCATAAATTCTAATACTACAGTATGTTTAGCTCACAATATGTTAGTCGATAATGGCATTTTGAAGCCCGCCCCATATGATTTATATGAAGAAGAGTCTCGTGTGCCAGCACCACACGCTTCATTCTCTGTTACCGGAACTCCCCAAGTGAACGGTTGCCGCATACAGAATTGTTCCCCGTTGTATCATGCATTGCAACGAACGCACGTGGTAGTTCGAGACTGGATAGGCTGATTTTTTCCACCTTAAAAACTCACCCTATGCAAATCAGCATAGGATATTCCGCACTGGCCCCTGGAAAGTTTGGACTTCGTAAAAGCCAACTCTTCGGATCGGGGGCGTGCTGGGACGAGATTCGGGAAACCCCCGGATCATCTGAGGCAGTTGCTTGAGGCAACGGATTGTAACTATACGCAAACGTGGCGCTTGGATCTGAGTCACATGTTGCGTTTGGCGGGAAAGGTAATCCACACTCCTTGCCTTCTTTCTATCTCTCTCTTTCTCTCTCACTCTTTCTCTCTCTCTCACACACACACACACACTTCATAGATACACCGCTTCTCAAGGGTGGGTATATTCTAACGTAAGAGCGAATAGTCTGTTAACCGCAGGAACGTAATCTTCCCCAGCAACAGACCGATTGGGTTTCCGCTCAATGTGCGAATTCCGCAAAATAGGTGATCTTTCACTGATGCGTTATACGTGCAAAGGTTGCGTTTAATCGTTTCCAGCACCTCCATTATAACGTCAAGCTGCACGTAGGCGTTGTGGTCCTGATCGAGGGCACGAGGCTTGTAAGGTCTGTGGAAGTACGTCTCCCCCATGCTGGACCGGACATGCAGAACCTCCGGACACAAGGTTTCGTGAGCGGAGAAGTACGAGAGAAATGATACTCGAACAAAAACAAGGTTGCCCAGCACCTAGCACCTCTGGGCTAGTGGTATCTTTTGAACATTTCCTGGCCCATGTTTTGCCTCGAAGCTCTTCAATTCGCAGGTCGGAAGTTCCCGTTCGGTTGGAAATGATGGCAAGGAAAAACACACACAAACCAACACCAATACAAAAGCGTCTTCGATCGATCAATGTAGATCGACGCACGCTACTGGTGGTGATTAGACTCCACAAACGAAACGGATGGGAAACTCCCGTCTGTCTGGCAAACTTGACCCTCACCGGTCCGGAACACGAACGTTAGAGCATGGAGAAAACTTTCGTGCCCATCCTCCGCTGCATCCACAGCTCCCGGAAGCTGCGAGCACCACCCGTCCGGCGTTGACTTTGGTGCGTCGATGCACCAGCACTAGCAGCCATTTCCGTGGGTAAGCATTCTTAGCATCGGTGCACGATCGGCCTGCGTATCGACACAGCTACAGAAAAGTTGCGTGCAGTGCCAGTTCCCTGTCCTTCGAGTGCTTGACTTGTTCGCACACAACGCCCCTTCGCACACATGTTTTCGCATCCAAGGGAAATTCAAAATGCGAGTTCATGGAGATGCGCTGGAGTTGGAGCTGAAGTGATTGCTGTAGGAAAGAAGGAGAAGACTATTGGTGGGAGCCAAAATCTTCACTGCTAATTGCCAATTACTGTCACTTTTGAGAAGTTTAAGCCTCAATTTCCCGCGATCACTAACTGCTAGTGAAATGGAAATAGGTCTCTGAAAGATAAAGATCATCACAAACGTCATGGCTCTTACGTTGAAGGACCAGTAAGGGTCTATGAGATCGTGAATTCACCCGAGTTCCGATTACGACTTATCTGTTTCCTGAGGTTAAGTCGTTAAATAAATTGACAAAACTGATCGGGCACCGATAGGTGTAATTGAATCAGAGCAGGCGAATACCGGCTAATTGATTTGCAAGGTTGCTCAGGTTATCATGATGGGCAAAGGAGCCAGCAACCGAATCGAATCAAAGATTTCAGAGAGATATATGATTACGGAGAATTCAGTACATCATCAATCACATTTTGATATCCAAACAAGAATTTCAAGCTTTTTTTGTGTCCTCTCCATCCAGACAGTGCTTGGTTGGATAAATTGACATTGAACATGTGACATAACCTGAAGGTTTTGAAGCTTTGCATCTGACCAAACATTTTACTGTTTTCTCCATCGTATCCTAATGAATTTGAGTTTCTTTAAGCAATTATTAACAAATTGTTTCCCTTGCTATTATTTTAATCTTTCCGTCCGATAACAGGTCGGTTTGATATCAAATCCATCAAATTTCACTGCGAAACCGTTGACGTGTGGACGATCAGCGGCGCTTGTTAGCTCGCCGATTGTCTCCCTTTATCCCTGGTTACGAATCAGCACATAGTATGATTATCCCATTTTGATCTGTGCCGGGACAGATCGCCGTCGACGCCTGTTCTCAAGTAAGGCGGCTAATCTAATTAGCCGCAGGGGCTTACTCTCGTCCCCGGACCAGCGGAAAGCGAGTAAAGCTATTAGTTTCCCTTTTGAGTGATTGCCCTATCAGTTTTGATTTTGCGCCCTCTGACCGATGGCGTCCATTGATGGGAGCAATCAGTCTCCGGTAATACGAAGTGCCGATTATTTGCCTCAGGAAGGGTTGCAACTCAAGCTATGGTTAAGTAACATGTTCTCACCATTGTATCTCTATTGCACATATTCCGGAGCATTCGCTAAAAGCGGTGGGGCGTATTATTGCGTTAGTCGCCAGGATCTCATGGTTCGCTATGGAGCTCGGAAAATTGGGTGCGTGTTCCAGAATGATCGCGCTGGTGAGAGTTTTTCTTCCTCATAGGGAATAGAATAATTACGACAACGCACCTGCGCACTTTGCTCGAGCGAACTGTCCTTTTGTCTACAGCAACCTAAAATTTGCCGGTAGTATCATTATTCTAAATTAGTATTAATGATTCACGAGCGAATCGGGTCGAATTAATCAAACCCGATTCAAACTGATTATGTAAATCGAAGAATACAGGTGTGGAGGGAATGCCTAAGAACATCTTCTACCCACGTGTCATATTGAGTCCTAACATACTTTGCGGGAATTCCCGGCAATGCGTGATGGTATTGCTGAGTTCTTGGCGCATTCCAACACTCTCGGGGAAACAAAAAATCCCCCCTATGTAGTACATGGACACCACCTGTGCGTGTAGAAATGGCGTGTGAAACAAAAACACTGGAAATGCAAACAAATCGCAAAATAGAACGCTCTTGGCTTCCTCCTTACCTTGGAGTGAACCGTACAGGTGCCGTCCTCCATCGATTAATAACGGGCGGAACCAAAACCCCGGAAGCCTCCGACATGCCTTCTCGCGTAAAGTGCATCTCATTTGTGCGGCCAAGCCAACCTCCCTCGACCGGCCGATTATGCGATCGGATAGTGGGAGAAATAAAGCAGTAGAATGGAGCGGCTGGGTGGGATTGCGGGAACCAAGCAAACACATTCGCGGGTCCGCGCACGCGCTCGCGAGCTCGGTGTGATTTGAGATGATAGCAAACATAAGCAAGACGGCGGAACCACACAACGCCGGTCCTGATACTAGTGGCTTGTCGCTGCCCGGGTACACTCAGTCGTTGGTAGATCGCGGCTTAGATCGGATGTGAAGCAAGCGAGACCCACTCCCAGTTATTCTCCCGTGCAAGGAGACGATCCCTCGGACGAACGTGAACTTTTGAGTTAGTGTGAGCGTGCGTGCCTTGCCTGGAGGAAAGCAAAACAGGTGATACTAAAGTTTTACAAAGCCTACTAAGATTTTACAAGGGAAATGGAGCTTTCCAAAGTTACGTGCCGTGACGTTAAGTAAAAGGACTAGATCATTGCAATGCTTCTCTACAGTGAATCTAATTACAGTCAATAATCTAATTTGAGCAGCATGTGAATTGTGTAGTACGAAGCCTCTTGTTCGAAAGTCACTCCCTGGTACTGCCGTAGAGCATCTGGAGATGAAGGCCAGCATAGGATAAGTCCCAGCATTTTGGTAGACGCACGGTGCAACCGTGAAGAAGTATAATATGTGCCAGTAATTTGATGGTGGCAAATGTGAAGTTGCTCGCTGTTATTAAAGGTTGTAAAAGTGCATTATGAAAAACAAATAAAATGCAAACCATCGATGGTGAAACGTTGCAATCGGTTGCTCGTAATGAGTGCACATTCCAGGCCAGTGTTAGTGAGCTGCACAATGATCGGAGTGCGATTTACTTTGACATTTGTGGCGAGAGTAATGAGCAGTTTCGTTCGCGCAAGCGTGGAATTCTTGGACCCCATTAGTGTCCACTGGTGGAGACAGCATAAGTACTAAACTACCAACCAAATAGTTTCCGATAGATCGTACTTCCGGTGTGTTATCGATATATTGTGCTTTTTGTGTGTTCGAACTGTGCTTCGGATTTTGTACAACGAAATCGGTCAGCTTAGAGTGGATCTGTAGTATTGTAATGACGTAAATGTGTTTGAAGGCGTCCTAATCAATCAAATGCGATTTTGATTGACAAAATTGATCGCTTCTTAGCGATTGGTACGCATGTCCAGAATGGTTCATTGATTCGAATGAAATTGTATGTGCCTCGGGTTCACGATTAATATTCATTCAAGGGACGAGTTAGCTGAGCATAAGTAAAAGAACGAGCTACTTTCCAACCGAATCTTTCAACCGTGTCATTTTATGGCATAACTATATCGTTGCGTTCTGGCGTGTGTTTTTATTGCGTAATATTGATTCCCAAAATACAATTTCATTTACAATTGTTAGTTTATTTATCTATCGTTTCGAGTTTCTAGTAACCTAAAAACGAAGTAAAAAAAAGCTAGAGGCTGGAAAAAATGAAGAAACCTTTTAGAACCCGATGCAAACAGAGTTGTTCGTTATTACAGTTTCGTTCAGCAATTATATGCGATAACGTTATGCGGCTAAGCAATCGCGAAACGAAACCTAACAACGAATTAAACCATGCGCATTAGTTGACATACTACCTTGTATTGTTCTGTTAGACCGTTGATGTTGATGAATTTTGTTTTATATGACAATACGTCTAAGGGGATATCAAACACTTCGAAGACACCGGATCAGGGTAGGCCCTCGAAAATGGAGAAGAATAGAATATGACATCACAGGGTCGTGCGGCTCGTCACATTCCACGTTGTGGCGTTGTATTAATCGCAAATTTATCACCTCCTCCAGTGGTTGCACTGGGAGGTGGTGTAATACAACAACAAAAACCGCAACCATCTGCCCCGAATCAATTGAAGTTAATTGATGTGCTATCGAACGAACTCGACACGGAGTGTCGTAGGCTCTCGGCGCCGTAGCGTACAGAGAGTTGAAACAACGACCAAGCCTTCGGTCGAACCCTTGTTAACTGAAACCCTTACACCCTGGGCACGGTTTCTTTTCAAGTGCCTTGGTGCGTAGCACGCTGTTTTAATGGAACCGCCAAGATTGCAATCTTCACGGACGAGCGCGAGTGCACTCATGGTTTCATATCGATCTATTTATTGTTTGCCCTCTCGGAGGCTGCGTAGTGCGCACGTTTAGCTCGTGTTCGCGTGTTGATCGCGATCGGAACCGATTGACGCTCGGTGGCCCTAGAATGCGACCCCGCACGCGTTCGTAACGATCTTTTCTGTCATGACGAAGTGCGAATGCACCGTATACATTGTTCAGTTAACAGTTAATTTATATAATATATATGCGCAAAAAGTGTCAAAAAGATCTCTCAAACGTATTCATTCCCCGTCCATTTCCAGCGTGCAAAGCGTTAAAGTTGTCTCTCTGATTTCCTCCGCGTACTTAAATTTAACCCAGCGCTAAGATGACGCCCAAAGAATATCCTCAAGGAAACGCAGTATTGCAGACGTTGAATCTCAAGAATGGCGCCAGTGCCGACAACATGTCCATCACCAGCCATAAAAGTACCAAGGATATTTTGGATGTGTAAGTGCTACTTCACTCGCGATTTTCGTAGAACACGTGCGTTATCTCAGATTTTCTTTTTGGTCCCTGTTATACACAGCAAGTTCACTAAAGCACCCACAAAGGAGGCAAATTCGCAAGCCGTATCCTACTTTAAGCTGGTAAGTATCACCCTTGTCTGGTTCATTGTTTCAATCAACAGTAACAATATTTTTATCGTATTCGTTCGTTCTTCCCGCTGATGCAGTTCCGGTTTGCCACGTGGGGCGAGATCTTTGCAACCCTACTGGGCATCCTGCTGGCATCGATGGCCTCGCTCGGCCTACCTTATGGCGTAATTCTGTACGGTGAATTCACCACGCTGCTTGTCGATCGTACTATTGGCATCGGGAAATCGACCGATACGGCTATTCTGTCGATATTTGGCGGTGGCAAAGTGCTGTAAGTATGCTGCTTCCTGACTTGGATGTCACGCGTGCAAATTGCATTGTTAACCCTGAAGCATGGGCCCGGAGTCGTGGAGCCGATACCTGCACCAATTTAATCAAATCAATTGTTAATGAAACACCCATTCCATCGGTTTGTGATGAGTCTGCACGTAGTCGTTCGTCATGCGGCTGTGATTCTTGGTATAAACAAATCAATAAACCAAACACTCATCGTTATTGTGTTTGTTTATGCTGCAAGTATCACCCGCTAGCTTCGATGACTTGATGATCCTTGTAGAACTCGCCCAGATCTCACACAATATCACTGTTTATCGGTATACATTCTCTTGTTCTTGGCACAGGGTGAACGCAACCGAACAGGAGAACAGCGCGGCCATCATGGAAGATGCAAAAGCGTTTGGACTGGGCGTGGTGGCCGTTACGATAATGCAGTTTATCTTCGCTACTCTCAGTGTGGATATTATCAACCGGTCGGCCCAGAAGCAGATCAGCCGCATACGTCAGTTGTTCCTACGAGCCGTGCTTCGGCAAGACATGACGTGGTACGATCTCAACAGCGACGACAGCTTTGCCGTACGCATTACCGAGTAAGTACACAGGAGGAACAGCTTAAAAGTGGCGAACAGTTGAACTGAAGGAATTCCCTTTTCCAATCCATTCTAGCGATCTAGATAAACTGAAGGAAGGGATTGGCGAGAAGCTGTCTATCTTTACGTACCTGGTGATGTCATTTGTGATATCTGTGATATTTTCATTTTTCTACGGATGGAAACTAACACTTGTGATTCTCAGCTGTGCGCCGATTATCATTCTGGCAACGGCATTTGTTGCGAAGGTAGGAATGAGTTTATGCAATTTATAGTTCTCGCCGTCGAACTAAAGATGATTGAGATTTTACAATTCAGATGATTGAATTGTACATTTGAATCTTGTACAAAAAGACTCAATTTTACAGTCAAAAAGTAGACAAGCTTTGTAAGTAAATTTAAAAGCTCTTCAATAAGATATGTTTTTTTGTCTACGCCTGTTTAGATGCAAAGCACGCTCACTGAAAAGGAGCTGAAGTCATATTCATCCGCTGGTGCCGTAGCAGAAGAAGTCTTGGGCAGTATCAGAACGGTGGTGGCGTTCGGTGGCGAGAAGAAAGAACTCGAAAGATATCGAGAGCGTTTAGCTGGGGCTGAACTGAACGGTCGTCGCAAAGGCTTGTTCTCTGGAATCGGTGGTGGTATCATGTGGTTCATCATCTACTGCTGCTACGCGCTAGCCTTCTGGTACGGTATCAGCCTAATTTTGGAAGATCGTGGAAAAGATATCAAGGACTACACGCCCGCTGTTCTGATCATCGTACTGTTTGGAGTGTTGGCAGGGGCACAAAATCTTGGATTATCCTCACCGCATTTGGAAGCGTTTTCCACCGCGAAGGGTTCCGCAGCGACGATCTTTTCCGTCATCGATCGAAAGCCGGACATCGATTCGTTGGGTGACGCTGGTCTACGGCCTGGTGTTATGAAGGGCAACATACGATTTACCAATGTCTACTTTCGCTACCCTGCTCGTAATGATGTACAGGTACTGCAAGGCTTAAACCTGGAGGTAAAAACCGGTCAAACCGTGGCTCTTGTTGGGCCGTCTGGCTGTGGCAAATCGACTTGTCTGCAACTAATCCAACGGTTGTACGACCCATTGAGCGTAAGTATTTGTCTTCAAATTTCCTATTGGAATTTAATTACAATTACTACTAGGGACTACTTCTTTACTTCCAGGGATCGGTTACCATCGATGGGACGAAAGTAAGTGAGCTAAATATTGGCTGGTTGCGTTCGTTCATTGGACTGGTCGGTCAGGAGCCGGTACTCTTCGCCACTACGATCGCCGAAAACATACGCTATGGCAACCCGGACGCCAGCCAGAGTGAAATTGAACGGGCTGCAAAAATTGCAAATTGCCACAGCTTCATCATGAAGTTGCCAAACGGGTATGGGACGATGATCGGTGAACGTGGTGCTCAACTCTCAGGTGGGCAGAAGCAACGCATTGCAATCGCACGTGCGCTAGTACGAAATCCAAAAATTCTCCTTCTCGACGAAGCCACATCGGCCCTTGATCCCAACTCTGAACGCCGTGTTCAAGATGCGCTGGAACGCGCTAGCAAAGGTCGTACAACGCTAGTTGTATCGCATCGACTGTCAACCATTACCAACGCAGACAAGATCGTGTACATTGACAAGGGCATCGTTATGGAACAGGGCACGCACGAGGATCTAATGGCTGCCCGTGGGCTGTACTACGAACTAGTTGTGGCTAGTGGATCTCAGAAAACGGCCGAAGAAGACGAAAATGTACCAATGGCACCGAGCGTACACTCGATGCGCCAGGAATCGGTCGATGATGGCGCAGAAGCATCGGATGACGAGTCAGACAGTGGCAAGTCGGAGGAGAAAAACGAGGAAGAGCAAGAAGAGATTTATCCCGTGTCGGTACTTCGTCTGCTCAAGTTAAACTCACCGGAGTGGCACTACATTCTTTTTGGCTGTGCTGCTGCGATTGTTGTCGGAGCATCCTTTCCGGCGTTTGCGGTGCTCTTTGGCGAAATGTACGGCGTAAGTAGCCCTTTTCAAAGCGGTCATTTGGCGGTCGGTAAAAGCTACTTTTAATGCATTTTCTTTTATCCTTACAGATTCTTTCCGTTGCTGATCCTGAGTACGTAAAGGAAGAATCGAACTTCTACTCGTTTCTTTTCTTGGTGCTCGGGTTGATCACGGGCTTGGGCACATTTTTTCAGACATATTTATTTAATATCGCAGGAGTCCGCCTGACGTCCCGGCTGCGTCAAAAGTCGTTCAAAGCGATCGTAAGCCAGGAAATGGCCTGGTTCGATGAGGGACGGAACGCAGTTGGAGCACTCTGCGCCCGTCTCTCAGGTGACTGTGCCAGTGTTCAGGGTGCTACGGGTACTCGCATTGGATCGCTACTACAGGCTGCCTCGACCATTTGCATTGGTGTGGGCATATCGTTCTTCTACTCGTGGAATCTGACACTCGTCTCGATCATCGCCATCCCGGTGACGCTTGTTTCGATTACACTCGAATCGCGGTACACGCAAATGAGCGGACTGAAGGAGAAACAATCGCTAGAGGGGGCGACCAAGCTGGCAGTGGAGGCCATTTCCAACATACGCACGGTTGCTAGTTTGGGACAGGAAACACACGTGCTCCAACGCTACAGCAACGAAACGGTCAAAATAGATGAAGCATGTCGTCAGAAGACGCGTCTTCGTGGGACAGTGTTTGCACTCGGTCAGGTCATGCCATTTGCTGGCTACGGTCTGGCGTTGTTCTACGGTGGCAAACTGGTGTCCGACAAGGAACTCGAGTACAAGGATGTGATCAAGTAAGTGAGATGATTGTTGACGATGACTAGGAATCAACTTGATCGGTGGTTTGATTTCTATTCAAGGGTCTCGGAAGCACTTATTTTCGGGGCGTGGATGTTGGGACAGGCGTTAGCGTACGCACCGAACGTGAACGCTGCTATTCTGTCGGCAGGACGACTAATGAAGTTGCTCGATCGTACCCCTAGAATGCACAACCCATCCAGTTCGTATCATTCCCTATCGCAGGTATGGATGCTGTAGTGTACTTGGAATGGAAGTGCATTCGTGTTCTTTCAATTATTAGGAGTTGTAGAAGATTTCTTAGTTCATGGTCGCCTTTTTTTCACTTCCAGCGCACGGAAGGCGATATCAAGTTCACGGATGTAGAATTCCGTTACCCAACGCGTCCGACCATTCCCGTGCTGCAGGGGTTAAATTTGGAAATTGGAAAAGGACAAACGGTGGCTCTAGTGGGTCCCTCTGGGTGCGGCAAGTCGACCTGTATTCAAATGTTATTGCGATACTACGATCCTGATAATGGAAAAGTGGTAAGTACCGCCATATAGCTCGAAGTCATATATCTCGGTAGATCTCGTTTCAATGTGCGTCTCGAATTCCACGCGCCAGGATATCGACGGCACAACTACGACGGAGTTTGCCCTCAACCGTATCCGGTCGCAGATGGGCCTGGTGTCGCAGGAACCAATTCTATTTGATCGCACTATCTCGGAGAACATAGCGTACGGTGACAATACCCGGGACATCGCGATGCCGGAGATCATCGAGGCGGCCAAGATGGCTAACATACACGAGTTCATCGTAAATCTACCGAAAGGATACGACACAAGCTTAGGTAGCAAAGGCGCTCAGTTGTCCGGAGGCCAGAAGCAACGTATCGCAATCGCTCGTGCTCTGGTACGGAATCCGCGAATCTTGCTTCTAGACGAGGCGACTTCTGCCCTAGATAACCAGAGTGAAAAGATTGTTCAAAATGCGCTCGATCACGCGCGTACCGGGCGCACATGTATCATCATCGCCCACCGGCTGACCACGATCCAGAACGCGGATCTGATTTGTGTCATCCAGAATGGCGTCGTCGTGGAATCGGGAACGCACGACGAACTGCTGACACTGAACTGTATCTACGCAAAACTGTATCAGATGCAGCAGGTAGCGTAGAGGGCTATCGGCCAGCGTAAGATGGTGTCGTTCCTATACTCGCACTGCGTTCCGAAAGCGTTGCGATGTCGCCATTTCTTGTGTGACATATATAAGTACATATTTATGGAAGCCTTAAAAACAGTATTTTAGCTCTCATGCACGCGAAAAACAGAAACGTTTCTAGTAAAACATCAAAAACTAACATCAAAAATAAAATCAGCGATTTAGTCACGACACGTGCCGTAAGTTATTCGGCAATGGCACGCAGTAGTAAACCCATTACGAGGTTTTCGGACCTTAAATAAACTGAAGATAAATTGTGACGTCCCACCTTCTTTCACACCTATGGCAAAGCCTCCTATTGAAACGTGGCAAAGTTATGTTTTTTGCTGCAAACGTACGTGATATTCGAAGCGCCTCCGTAGAAAGTAATCTTTAGTGATAGCGATATTTTGACTAGGGAGTATACCATACAAAAACAAACCTAAAAGGAACTAGGACGGGGAAGGTTCAACCTCCCTTGAGTGCCTGACAATGATGATTCTCAACGATGAGAAGCGCTCTACGCCACTGAATTGTTGCTGACGAATTATTGCGTATTGTTGCCTTTCTGTAGATTAGGCACGTAGATAGGCAGGGGCTCCAGTAGATACCGCCCTATCGAATCATGCTGTAATATTCTTTTAGCGACTCTTAGACACCTAATTAGTAATCTTTGGTGAACAAATCTCAATCGAAAAATGTCAATCTTGCACCCTACAGTAAGCTAATCAGGCAAAGTTACAGAGTAGCAGCACATTGATAGTAGGCCTCAATAGATTGAACATGGTTACCATGGTCCAAGTGGTGGCGGCTAGTAAAAAATCCGGTTGATAGCAATTATTTATATCTCGGATGCGTGTGTCTCTCGTATCGTAAGTGAATATTTCAAGTGTATGCGTGTGTGTACATATGCTCAACATCGTGATGAAAAACCGAAATGAATGAATGGCTAATTGCTTGAATGGTTGCATGATTGCTTCATTGAATGCACTTTCTATAAAATTGTTGCGTTAAATGTCTTAGGCCAGTTGGCAACTTAAGATTTGCTACTCTTTTATTCTCAAATCCACCAGTTTTATTATCAATTGACTATTTTCTTATGCTGGATGAAATGCTAATCTGTTTACTACTATTACCATAATATTACTATTAAATATAAATGAAATAAATTATATGAAATATTGAACAGTTTTATTTTTTCTTACATCTCGCCACTACATTTGTGCATTTACTATAGTTCATAGAGCCCGATAAAGAAGTGACTAAGAAATGGGTAAGTATTCTGTAAATTGCAACCTGAAAACATACTTTACATAATTATCCAAACTGAAGCTATAGAAAATAATTATAGTTTCAAAATTTTCATGCGTCTTGTGTTTGAAAGGCTACGAATGATGAGCTCTATTCTATTCACCACGATAGCACTACTGTCCAGCGAAATCGGCTCGCCTGGCTTTGGTACACTAGAGTTGTCATTAGAATAGCGCAAATAGCTAAAATCACTAATCGATTGTAGAATATTGCAAGTATATAACTAGTTAACTGAGTGTCTTGCTGTTTTAATTACGTTTTTTTTTTAATTTTTTGTACATTTTGCGGTTTTGATTTTGTTCTCCTTTTTATGTACCTTTTTTGTGTTACTATGTATGTGTTACGAAAATATCCTAACAAAATGTATGCTATTGCTAATTGAAAATACGTAGGGAAGGAAAAGGATCCCCTGCATGCGACATGTTTTCCGATGTTAGTGTAGCACAAACTGATCGATCGTGGTGCCTGTGAGTGCAAGTATTTTTTCCGGCGTGGTTGAGGTCCCTGAAAGAGCGCAATTAAGCAGCTGGTAAAGGTATCTTTTCGTATGGCGCTTGGTTCCTACCGGAAACTTACCCAGCTCGATCCACTCTCTCGGTAGTCCGGCGTCTCGACGTGCAGCAGCTAGTGCATACCGAAGCGCGAATTGCACCGTCACGCCCAAGTTATATGCTGGTTCACCAGTGGCCTTCGAACGTAGTACACCTGCCGCGTTCGAGCTCTTCTGGAGCAACCGTATGCGCATATCGATCGGGATGTCTCGTGCCGACGGTGGCTTGTAGTTCCACGTGCGGAAGTTAGCAAGAGCCCCGGTCCTTCGGTCGTATTGCAGTTCCTCCAGCAGGTGGAACCCTAGCGCCATCACGAACGAGCCCTCGATCTGGCCAACGTCCAGCAGCGGGTTCATGCTCTCACCCGTGTCTTCCAGGATATCAACGCGCAACAGCTGCGACTGCCCTGTCAGGATGTCCAGCTCGAGTTCTACGGCGCACAAAGCCCACACGGTGTACTCGCGCAGGTCCGTTCGCTTGACGTTGTACGACGCGGTCAGATCGATGCGCCGCTGGTAGCATGTCTGCACGATCGCTTCCCAGGATGCCGTCCGATTATCGTCCCGCACTGGCCGGATGCGGTCCAGCAGGGTCTCACAGGCTCGCCGGGCAGAGTACGCAACGAGGTCTGTGCAGATGCTTCCACCGGATATGAACGCGTTCGGAGAGCCAATGCTCGAGTGCGGCTTCACGGAAACTAGTGCGAGTGGGATGCCGAGTGTGTGGGCTACGACTTGCGCCACCTTCGTGTTGATACCTTGACCCACCTCGGGTGCCCCGATCGTGATCCCCACGCTGCCATCACCGTGGTAGATCGAGACCCACGCGTTCATGCTGCCGGAAATGTACCGGATTGGGTGGCCCATCGGTGCAATCGCGATACCTCGCTTTCTCCATCGACATGCGGCGTTTATCCGATCGATGGCGGCTCGGCGAGCCTCGAACTCCACATCACGGTAGAACGTCGGTAGCAAGGAGGCCATCTTGCACGCCGGCTCTATATTGGTAAGCCTTACGGCGAGTGGATCGAGTCCAGTCACGAACGCTACGTGTTCCATGATCGTCTCTATCGTAGCGATCGCTTCGGCCGTGCCAGGAGACCGCAGCCACGTTGTACTGGGCGAGTCTGATAGAACTCCTCGCAGCTGTAGCCGCCACCGATCGTCACTGTAGCAGTTTCGGAACGCCTCTCGAAATAGCATGGCCATTGCCTCGTACTGAGATGCGCCCTGATCCTCGTGGTAGGTGTTTAGCAGGCGCAAGATGCGACCATCGCCCGGGCGTACTTCTACCTCGTACTCACAGTGGCCGCCGATGCGCCGTCCCAGCCCCTTCATTGTCGTCTCGAAGGGCACAACCATCCGGACAGGCCGGTGTGTGAGGTACGCGGCAAGGGCACACGCACTAGCCACCCAGGCCCCCCGAGAAAGCTTCGCTCCATATGACCCCCCAAGTTGGAGAACGATCACCTGAATGTTGCTCTGGTGCAGCCTTAGGGACTTCGCGATCGCCACCTGTACCATGTGGCTCGATTGAGTGGCACTGTACACCTGCATGCCGGCGCCATCCTCTGCCGGGATACATAAACAGGTATGTGGCTCAAGCATGAAGTGGGCCTGACTACGGAAACGGCACGTACCGGACACTCTGACGGAGCCAGTAGGCCGTGGTCGGTTGTACGACCTACCAACAACATCGGGCTCAAGCGTTATGACACGTCCGGATACGTCTCCGCCGCCGTACGAAAGTACATCCTCCACCGTGGGCAGAATCGGAGCAGCATTCACGTCACCATAGGACACCTGCACCAATGCTGCAGCCTCGTTGGCCAGCTCGAACGTGCATGCGACCACAATGCCCACCGGCTGACCGTGGTACAGGACGAACCCACTGCACAGGATCTCCTCGCGTGTACTCCGGAACGGGAATGCCGTATTGAGGCCGTTCTTGAGCGAGGCGAAATCGTTCTCTCCCGGGATGTCTTCGGCGGAATAAAACGCTACAACACCCGGGAGAGCTAAGGCGGCCGTGGAGTCGATGGCAACGATCGAGCGTCGGGCCTCCGTGGCCAGGACGAAGGCGGCGTGCAGTTCACCAGGCCTCGAGGGAAGGTCGTTGACATAAATCGCTTCGCCAGCCGTCTGGTGGAGTGCTTCCAGCTTTGGAAGGGCTTGCGTAAGTGGCCAGTTTGAGGGGTATGTATCGAAGGACTGGACACCGGAGGAAAGCGGTCGTGGAAGGGCCGAACCCCCCGATCTCACCGTAGGGCTAGCAATGCGCCGATCGCGAGGTGCTATGTGGAGGATGAAGCGATACAGCAAACCGACGGCCACCTGGCGGCGGTATGCCGCACCAACTGGATGTTCCGATTGGGCGCTTAGCTCGGCGTTAAGCAGGGCAAACGCTTCCTGCAGGGTGACGTTGTTGAACGGGTTCCGCCCTTCAAGGTACTGCTCCGTCCGGGAAGCGTGAGTAAACTGCAATTACGACAAACAAACAGAGATAGTAAGCCGCACGAAATGCAGCGTGTGAAAGTGATTGTAAGAAGTTCCAAATAGAAAATACCATCGGGACATACTGAAGTGCTGTTGCTGACTCTTTTTAAGTGTCTTTAGCCTAAGCCATTCTTTTGAATTAATTTTCTTTTCACATTCGAGCTTGACCGATTCGAGAAAAGACAGCTTTAATAATTAATTAGCTCTACCAACGACGAACCTTTGGTGCGATGCCCCCGAAGCAGAGCCGTGCGTGCTCGATGTTGATTTTGCGTGCGCAGAAGCGTACCAAAAACGCAGCATTTACTTGGGCACTGGCGTTCTGCGCCCGTGCTGCCACCTTGAATGAACGAAACACGCACCGGTCCGGATCGAGCGCGGGCAGAGTAACGTTGAGTAGCACGCGCCGGTGCATATCGAAAGCAAGGAATTGGCCGGGCAGCAGCTTTTCCATAGCACCACTTGGTGAGGCTGAAAAGAGCGAACGGGTACTGGCTCAGGCTTAGTGGAGAGAGGGTGGGGTGGGGGGGAGAGGAGCGGATTCGAGGGAGCTTTTGCTCTTTCATCCTGTACAGTGGCTTACCGATCGTCATTTCGACACCGATCGCTTCGAACAGCAAGTATAGATCTGAAGGAAACTCGGGATGACGGTGTTTAAGCGCTAGGTTTCCAGCAATTGTGCCTACGTGACGCACGGCCGGATGGGCGATGTCCTCGACGTGTCGCGCCAGTTCCTTGCAGTACGAAAATCGAAGGTCCGTTTGTGCCGCTTCACGAAGTATTTCAACCAATTCACTTAACGTGACATTCGCGCCTAGTATAACCGAACTGCCGATCCAGTAGTTACGCAGTTCCTCAACGTTTCGCACGTCAATAAATATCCGCAGGGTCTGCTCTCTCCTGTAGACACCATGGCCGGTGTTACCAGCCACCAGCATGTACGTCCCAATGTCTACGTTCTCCTCTCGCAGGATATCGAATATCTCATCGACCGTTCGCACGCGGTACCAACGTCGATCGAGACGTGCGAATCGAAGTTCCATGGTTTCATCAAAGCAACCTTTGGCCGAGCACTCTCGCTCACACCCAATGCAGCTGGCAGGTCGAGGCATCTCCTCAATATCTGACTGACAGAGGCCAATGCCCATGGCGCGTCTCGTCAGCTTATCCTGCGATGGTGCATCGATGGCGAACGACTTGAACGCGTCCAGAATTGGACGGTAACCAGTACAACGGCAGATATTCCCAGCTAGTCCCTTTTCAACGTCCTCCATCGTGACAGAGCCATTATTGGCCTCGAGCAGACTGTACATACTCATGACCATTCCGGGCGAGCAGAAGCCGCACTGAGAGCCGTTGTACTGGGCCAGCCGCTCCTGCACAGGGTGGTAACCGGTGGCCTTCGAGCCGATACCCTCCACTGTAAGGATGTCCATGCCATGGCAGGAGAACACCGAAAACAAACACTACGGAGCAAGGAAGCGAACCATAAACTGTGAATGGCATTTCGCAAAAATTACAAACTCCTTTACAAAGACATACCGAGTTCACGGAAAATGTGATGCGTTGCTTAGTAACCGGATGGGTGTCCACGACATTTATGATGCACGCACCACACCCACCCTCGAGGCACATAAACTTGGACCCTGTCAGGTGCGCCCGCATTCGTATGAAGTTGTTCAGCGATGCATCGATCGGCAGCTGATCCGGAGAAACTGACGGTAGAGAAACCAGGATGAATGAAGTGGGTCGTAACGGAGGGTATGTTCCGTACCCTGGTACAGTTTTCCGTTTATGGTAAACTTGACGTGCATGACGTCCGACGGCGGTACTCTCGAGGTTGATCCACACGCGTCGAGTGCGCAATTCGAGCGCTAATTAAAGACTGACGATCACGGACTCCAGTGCGCTGGTGGGCAGCTCCAATCGAGCCCGACTTCGGGTCAATAGGCGACCACTCCACCATATCGCACGCCTCACTGCACCGGCGATCGTAGAAAAGGTACGACTTCGTCCTTTCACGTTCTGGTCTGCCGGAATCGCGGCGCTTAGAACGTCTGGCGCCGGAGATGGCGATAAGTGATGGTTCACCCTTTAAAACACCGCAGAACAGCTACTCGCATGGGTTTGTGGCCTTCCGTTTGGTGGGGAGTGTCCGCTCAGGTACCACGCGAACCCCGGAGCCACATCATCGCCTCATGCTTTGGGTTCCCGTTCGATGATTTCGATAAATCGTCCGCAGTTCTCCGGTTGCTTCGATCGGGTGCACAACGATCTGGTTGGTTCGTACTTTTTGCGATCGCCGTGTAATATTGCGCGTCACTTTTCTATTGGAATTTTACTCTTCACTTTCACCGTGTGTTCAGGAGCAAGGTGGCTGTATAATGGGCGAAGAGGTGCACCTCACGATCAACGGAAAGTTGTATGTTGGTAAGCGAGATAGTTCAAAAACAATGCGTGATCGTGATCGTGTTTCAATGGGGAATGAAAGATCTGCATCGGTGGAATGCAACGTATGAAATGAGGTGCTGGTAGTGAATTAAACTCTTGGTGCTGCAAGTAGCTAGGGAAAATGGATAATGAAACTCAGGAATATTTCAACCAGTTTTGTTTTTATTTTTTCTTCTAACAACTTTCTATTACAACTAAATTTGTTTTTATAACGAGAGCTTTAGAACGAGAGCATTCAAATATTGCGATAGCTTTAGTAGCTTATTTTTTTTAACTACTTCCTATCATAATTACATTTGTTTTTAGCACGAGAGTTTTAAGAGCATTTAAGTACTATGGTAACTTTCGTAATTGATTCAATGACATACATTTTTGAAAGAGAAAAAATACCAAAATTATCGAGAGACGAATTTATAATCGTTCTTTCCTAAAATTTATCAATTAAAATTTAATGAATTGGCTGCGTAATCGGTTATTTTTCTTTGCATTATTTCTATTTCTTGAATTTTCTGAAGCTGATAAGAATAAATTGCCAGCCTATCTTTCCCCCCGAGCAGTTACAACGCCAATTAGTGTTAAAATATTCCACCGGTGAGTGGAGGGATAGTTTCGATTTTTTTAAATCAGGGATTGATGTTCTTACAAAGCAGTTGAGCGTATCGAGGTCCAAGCCGTACATGACGAAGGCAGCTTCAAATTTGTGTGGCGCTACTTGTTAAAGTAGATGATTTACGTTTCAAATTTCCTAACCAATTTTTATGGCTTCATTTATTCCATCGATCTCGGGAGGTTTTCAATTGCGACTATTGATCGGGGGAAAAGTAGTATATTTGTATGAGTCCCGTTTATTTTCTTCCACCTTTCTAGCAAACCCGAACACCGTGCCGGTGAACACATCATTGAACTCATTCATCCGTGACCACGTACATCTGAAAGGAACAAAATTCATGTGCCGTGAGGGTGGATGCGGTGCTTGTGTAGTCACCCTGTCCGGGCTACATCCCGTTACGAAGAAGCGCCGATCATGGGCAGCCAATTCGGTATGGGCCAGCTCCAGAAAGTGTACAATTGTAGGATTGTGCATTAATTTCCCAGCTGTGTTCTCTTTTTTTTAAGTGCCTAGTATCCGTCTTCTCCTGTCACAGTCTAGACATTGTCACTATCGAGGGACTCGGTGGCAGTCGAAAGAATTCGTATCATCCGCTGCAACGACGGTTGGCGGAGTACGGTGGATCTCAGTGTGGGTATTGTTCGCCCGGCATGGTGATGAACATGTACAGTTTGCTAGCGTCTCGGAAACAACAGCAAAAAGCGCTTGAAGGAACGTCCCAAGCCACATTGACCGAGGCACAGATCGAGCAAACATTCGATGGGAACATATGTCGATGCACTGGCTATCGTTCGATTCTGGAGGCCTTCAAATCCTTTGCCCAAATCCAAACGCATGAGCCGTTGTTAGTCGACATCGAAGATCTGGATCAACTGCGTCCCCGGACAAACGACTCTGGTAAGATCTTGCCACTCTATCTAACGTTTCCAAACGGGAGAAAATGGTTTAAGGTTACGTCGCTGTCGGAAACCTTTGACGTGTTTAGCATGATTGATGATGCGCAGCCCTACACACTTGTGGCGGGAAACACAGCTCAAGGAGTTTATAGACGACCCGAACAGCTGCAGGTGTTTATTGATGTGAGTTCAATCGAGGAGCTGCATCGGCATACGCTAGATCATGCCCTGACGGTTGGTGCCGGTACTAGTTTGACCGAGTTTATCGAGCTGCTCGAGCGAACGGCTGATGCACATCTTAGCTTTACGTACTGTTCCCCAATGGCCAAGCATATTCGACAAATGGCAAATCAACCTGTCCGTAACGTAGGTACCATCGGTGGGAATTTGATGATCAAGCACCAACATGCTGAGTTTTTTTCGGATCTATTTTTGCTACTGGAAACCGTCGGTGCAACATTATCGATAAGTAAGTAACGTAATTTACTTTTCCTCCTCCATTTGTTTATCTCCTTCATTTGTACCTGTATCTCCTGAGACCGCTAGTATGAAAAGAGTTTTGGTGTTTTCTTCAATTGCAGTGTCTTCAGTTGATGACATCTCCACGTTGTCACCATTAGAGTTTCTGAAGCACTCTATGCACAAACGCATACTGCTGGCTATTAAACTTCATCCTCACGACCACGTCAGCACCACGCTTCGCTCGTACAAAGTCATGCCCGTTGCCCAAAATTCGCGTGCCTATGTCAACGCCGCCTTCCTGTTCAGACTCTGTCCAGAGCGTAAGATCTGCACCTATATAGCGATCTGCTACGGTGGTATCAACCCTTCGTTCTTGCATGCAACTCAAACGGAAGCCTTCCTTGTCGGGAAGTCTCTCTTCGAGAATGCGATCCTTTCTGAGGCCTTTCAGGTTCTAGAGCGGGAACTAAAGCCCGATTGGATATTACCGGATGCATCACCAACCTATCGAAAACAACTTGCCCTTTCCCTACTGTATAGATTTGCGCTCAGTATGCATTCCGGTGCAGGACGTTCGGTACGTAGCGGTGCAGAGATGATCGAACGACCACCCGTTTCTACGGGTCGGCAAACTTACGACACGTACCCGAAACGCTGGCCACTAACGCAGAACATACCCAAACTCGACGGTTTAGTGCAGTGTGCCGGCGAGGCGGAATATATCAACGATATGCCGGTATTACCGAACGAACTGCATGGTGCGCTCGTGCTCTCGAACGAGATTCAGTGTCGCATTCTAAAGATAGACGCCACCGATGCACTAGCCTTGTCCGGTGTACGGGCATTCTTCTGCGCTCAGGACATCCCCGGGCGGAACAACTTTATGCCACTTGAAATGGGTTTCCCGGACGTAGAGGAGATCTTCTGCAGCGGTGAGGTTCAATTCGCTGGACAAGTCGTTGGGATGATCTGTGCTGATAGTTTCGAGCAGGCTAATCATGCCGTGAAGCTGGTGAAGATCGAGTACAAGCGATCGGGTAATCGAATAGTCCTCCCGACTGTACATGACGTTGTTGATGCCCTCGACTATAGTCGCGTCAGCGATCAACCGTACGATCGTCATGGATCGCGGTACCATCTGGCCAAGGAAGGACCCATCTCCGTAATTGGTAGATTCGATTTGCGGGGCCAGTACCATAATCCAATGGAGACACAAGTCTGTCTATGCGTTCCTCATGCCGACACGATGGATGTGTACTGCGCAACGCAGTGGCTTGACCACGTGCAGATTGCTGTCTCGCAGGCGTTGCAGCTTCCCGAGAGTTTCCTCAATCTCTCCGTTCGCCGAGTTGGTGGAGCATACGGTGCAAAATTGACGCGTGCCAGTCAGATTGCGTGTGCTTGTGCCGTGGCCGCGTTCCGGACCGGATCTCCGGTGCGCATGGTTCTGCCACTCGAGACGGCTATGTCGATGTCGGGAAAACGTTGTGGCAGCGTGAGCGAGTACGAAGTGTCCGTGGATGCTACCGGGCGCATCGCAAAACTCTCGCACACCTTTATCCACGATGCTGGTGCTGCTCTAAACGTGATGCTCGGGGGGATGACCACCGATCTGTTCAAAAATTGTTACCGCACGGACTACTGGAAGCTGCGGGCGAAGATTGCCCGAAGCGATAGTCCGCCGAATACGTGGGCTCGAGCACCTGGAACATCCGAGGGAATCGCGATGGTGGAAAACATCATGGAGCATATCGCGCACCATGTCGGCTTGGATGCTGTGGACGTGCGGATGGTGAATATATCGCGCGAAAATAAAATGCACTCACTACTTCCCCGCTTCCGACGTCAGGTGGAATACGACGAAAGAAAACGGTTGATCGCTGAGTACAACGTTGAACATCGGTGGCGGAAGCGTGGTATATCCATCATGCCGATGCAATACCCTCTTGAGATGAACTCGATGAAGAACGCGGTAGTGTCGGTGTACACCGACGACGGTACAGTGTCGATCGTGCACGGTGGCATCGAAATGGGCCAGGGCATCAACACGAAAGTGGCACAGGTAGCGGCTCATCTACTTGGAGTGCCGATTGAAAAAGTTGTCGTTCAGCCCACCAACAGCTTACTCAATGCCAACTCAAACGGGTCCTTCCATAGCCAGGCGACGGACAGCGTTGCTTTTGTAAGTTGCCGTTGGACACTATTATGGTCAAGATTTTTATTTTAAACTTCTGCTTGACCGAATTTCTTTCATCCCTGGAAGGCTGTCAAAAAATGCTGCGAGGCTCTAGTCGATCGACTACGACCATACCGAACACTACTGAGACGGACCAGTTGGGAGGATATGATTCGAAGCGCTGCCCTAGACGACGTGGACCTACAAGCATCGTTCTATGCCACACCGATCGATATCCGAACCTACACCATCTGGGGAGTGGCGTGTGCGGAGGCTGAAGTAGATATCCTTACCGGTCAAGTGCTCGTTCGCCGAGTCGACATTTTGGAGGATGTAGGTGAAAGCCTAAATCCGTGCATCGATGTGGGTCAGATCGAGGGTGCGTTCGTAATGGGTCTAGGGTACTATCTTACCGAGGAACTCGTGTATGATGCGAAAAATGGCACCCTTTTGAATAATCGCACCTGGAACTATAAGGTGCCAGGACATCACGACATTCCAGTCGATTTTCGCGTATCATTTTTAGGCAAGAGCTCCAATGCTGGTGGTGTGCTGCGATCAAAGGCAACTGGAGAGCCAGCCCTCTCTCTGAGCCCTGTGATAACGTATGCTATTCGGAATGCAGTACGATCGGCCAGGAAAGACGCTAGCTTACCGGATAAATGGTTGCATATGGGTATGTCTCTAGTAGAATGTATACCCAGTCAACAGTATTTTCAAGGCGTTAACTGGCTATTTGTTCTTATTTACAGGCAGCGGTATGACTCCGGAAAAAATTTTTCTTCTAGTAGAAAATTCCACCGACAAGTACAAATACGAGTAAGCTCTCGTTTTGTACATTACGCTTGATGTCTAGGACAAATAGAAATAATGTGTAAGGGCTTCAAACATGTGCTTCAACATAAAAATCATGTTATAAAAAATTTTTTACACTACCAAAAATTACTTTGTTTCAAAATGTTTCAAAATGTCTCGAAATATTCATAAATGTGCTGATACAAAAAAATACAACTAAAACAAACAAAAAAATACACTAAAAATAAAAAAGATACACTACTAAATGACTCTATTGCTAAACTTACGCAATAAAAGGTTTCAACAGAAATTGCCATAAGTATATTCAATATGGCGGAAGAAACCTGAATGATCCCACCTCCTCTATATAAACTGCGTCGCTGTCAAACAGCTGACAGTACAAATAAAAACAACTAGCTCACAGGACAAGTTAATGGATTTCGTAGGTGTTAATTTTTGTTACTATTTTTTTACATGCTCGTGCTGTTTCGTAAAGTCATTGTGTTACTTTTATTGTTAGTGAACGTTAGCTAATATGAGTTACAAGTTTTGAATACGTTTATCAACTTCTGTGCAGCCGACAACAAGTGATATAAAGAGCTGATTTTTTTTTCCACGAAGGAGTGGGATCAGTACACTTACGAAAGTAGCAACATACAATAAGAGGACTTTGCTGTGGGAAATAGCACATTCGTTATTTCATAGTCATCGTTATGATACCGATATTGTGATCTTTAATCGAGCGTAGTTGCTAAGCACCCATCAACTAGTTTTCTGCGAGACGACTGCAAATTCCTCGGCGGAGAACGTTTCATAACGAAATCACTGTGGTCCGTCCTGTTGGGTCCCTTGACCACGCACAACGTTTCTCTTTTGTCATTGAGGTAAGAAACAAACAGCTGCTCAATTGATTTATCCTGAGCGAGGGTGCCCTTAGCTCTCTTCCCGTCCAAGGATAATCACGTTTTACGTTCAGTCACATCTACCTAGTGGTCCACAAGTACTCCAGCGAATTCAACAGATTGTGATCCCGCGCTAGGACACCTTATTTTTCGTCGTAACGGAAGGTCACGAACCGCATACAGAACTTGTCCCGACAACGAAAGCCGCCTTTATTCTTAGCATTCTTGACAACAGTCATCGTACCATATCACATTTCAGCTGGTGCTCGTGCTATACAATTACATCCATTGGGCTCCAACAAAATGCATTCTATTTATCAATGATACCCCCGACTATCATTTATTTTGTTGTTTTTCGTTTTTCGTGACCTTGGCAACCACGTAATAAGCGATGGACCGCCATGACCCTCAGCAACAGTCGCAGCAGCAGCACCCGCAACCGGCGAAGGTGCAAAATAGTGATGAACAACAACATCGTCTAAATGCCACTCATCAACAGCTGCTGGAAGAGGACCCATTCGCCTCTGAATCCGAATCTGGCCAAGGCGATCCGTTAGCAGTTGAAGTTGAAACGGAGGCTCCTGGGGCTGGTCGCGGAACCGTGAACGGTTTGTCCCCTTGTAGTCAACTGGATGTGTTAGCGAGTCACGGCACACTGTTGTTCCTCTATTCAATTTTTTTGCCTGTGGATTTACTCCGACTATGCTTTCCTTTCTGAATTTATCTGTCATAGTAAAGAATGTTTAATGGGGTATCATTTATTTTTTATTTATAATTAAACCGATCTGTACTTGTGCAAATGTCTATCATCATTATACTGCATGGTTAAGCCGCGTAGCAAAGTAGTTGGAACATGCAATCGTGCGCATCTTTTTATAAAAAAAATTATAGCTTCTTTGCACTTCTATGAGAACACTAGAACTACTAGAAATGCACATGACCGTGCTTGTTCTAGCACTATTAAAGCATCCAAGTTAAAGTCGGGACAATTATTTTGCGTTTTCCTTTACCTTTAACCATTTCACATCCCCATCCGAGGCACTAATCAAAAGTCAACGGGAATAGTAGAAATTAATTCCAAAGATAGTAAAAGAAGTAAAGAAAATACATACAGAAGATACACTCACGACAATGGAATGCAATCCGTCGTTACTCGCGCTAATCTCTGTCGAAGAACATTGCGCTAGATCGTGCATCATCTGTACACGATTGCTTTCATCAGCTATGCACAAATGCGAACCTCCTGCCAGGAATAACAACCGTGCGACCGATAAGAAAGCGTTCTCGGTTGCATTAATCTTGTGATTAATTCTTCCATAGGTTAATTTGTTTGATCTTCCCAACACTCGAACTCTTTCTTGCAGTGCCACGATGTCTGGTCGTGGTTGTAACGTGGTTGCAGTTTTCTGATGGAAAGATGGGTGGCAGACATCCATAGTTGATATTCGATTGTCTTCTGCCAATACTTTGATTGAATAGGACATTGAATATTTACTACAAACACAATACAATACTTGAACACTTGTATAGCTTTTCATTAAAAAAACATGATTTTTCCATTGCAATAATATTTGTCGTGCCCGACATTTGTGGACAATATGCCTTCGTACTAAAGCACAGTTACGCAAGTGTGCATCTGACTGATCGTGGTAACCGTCCTCGATGCGATGGGGTGAAATAATTTCATCAGGGGCCTTACCGTGCCGCAGATTTGAACTTAATCCACCATCTTAGGCCGGAGGATACGCTCCGAATACGAAGCGCCATCGGCGGGGTAAACACGTTACTTGTTTGTATACTCAATGTGCCCTCAGCCACCCGTGCTTGTTTTTCCCACCATCCCCTCGAATCAGTCGAATCATCATTAATATGTGTAAGTGCCTCGGTCCGATTGTCTTGAACACTTACCAGTCGACCGACTGCTCCAACGGGGTTTGGTATCAGTACGAGTTTTACATCGGTATAGAAAAGATCTTTTTTCACCTTAGATGCTGTGGGCTCATCCGCGACGAGTATTCGCGATCAAATCATGTTTGAAGTTATATTTCTGGAACGGATGGAAATCGAGCATCTGCTACGATATCTGTCTGCCGGGACGGATGATGGCCAGCATCAGTCACAAATGCACAAAATCCGCTCCCGGCATATAAGTGAGTGTCATAAAAATTCTATATCTTTTTTTAGTTACTGCAAGTTACTTATAAATGTTTTGCGCTTGTGCGGTTGTATTGTTTAATCGATCGATCGATCCATCCATGTGATTAGTGCATAGTAAAAGAATCAAAATGTGATGTTACTTTCAGTTTTGCGAGGAGCATGGTAATATCTGCCATGTCATTTTCTTCACCAAAGGTTCAGTTTGCAAATGTGAAAATACATAGAAAAAGATTTAAAATTGCATAAGAACAAACGATCACATGTCTTGAAAAACTAACTCTTCCTTCAATCCATGACACCATTTTTGCAGCCGAACAATATGTGTCTTGTTGATTTGTGAGTTTATGCCTTCCAAAGAAATAACTAATAAGGTGGTCCCAACGTGTTTTACGTTTAAACGTTTAAAAATTTTCCTTCCTTATTATTCAATAAATGTGACATGGTAAATGATGTGGTTCAACTTTTTTTGGATTGTAATATTGAATGTTTTTTATCCTGCATTATTATTACAGCTTTCTTTTCCCTGTTCTCTTTTCACCACAATTCCTTGTATTACTGGTGTGTGTCTATCGATATTTCAAAGCTTGCAATAAGTGTCACCCTTTCATCATTGTTGCACAAAATATTGGAAGGCTATTGGAATAGTTCTTTCAGGGCTTTTCAGTTTTAATAGATTGAATTCTACTCCGTGCTATTTTCAGTTCGATCCCGTGTACGGTATTGGTTGAACGATATTGTCGATGAAATGCGAAAGAAGAGCCCGGCGTCGGTTCAGAAGTGGGTCGATTCGATACAACTACCTAACGGTGGAGGCAGTGCAACAATTTCGTCTGGCAGTACCGATGCTACGCCACCTTTACATCATGACGATCCGGCTGTACACCGGACAGACTATTCCCGATCCGATCAGCTAGTAACACCCGATACGGAACCGTCCCTGCAGCACTTAGAACACGATGCAAGCGAGAATATAGGAATCGACGAGCCATCGACGGTTGAATCGAAGCAAGAAGATCGCCAGGTTTGCTTTCCGCACCGGGAGGAATATCCGGACGCTGGTGTAGAGAGCATTCCCTGTGTACTTAATGAAGACAGTCTTAAAAAAAACAATACTGCTAGCCGTATGTCTCCGACTGAGGCCCGTGGCTCTCTTGCCATCAGCACACCAAAGATGGTTAGAATGGACGACAGCGCGAAAATAACTAACGAGCCTCCTGCCAGTCTTTCCATTCGAAACTTTTTGTCCAAAAAATCGCTTCTAGGGAAATTCAGCCGATCGGGTTCCAATCTCGATCATAGCCCGAATGCTGCCGCAGAAAATGTTCCGATTGTTGGATCCTCAGATATGGCCGAGGTTACTGAAAGGAGCTGGAGAAAGGCAGAAGATGAACCGACATCCACCTCACCGTTTGTAGTGAGTAAGAGCAAGATAAATGAGTTTTATGACAAGCTCAACATGAACAAAGCCAAGTACGGGTTGATAAAAGGAAAGAAGCTTGACATACGTAATATGCTTGGTGGAGGCTTGGCCAATCGAGAGAGCTCCGATATATCCAAGACACCCATCGCGCAACCGTCGAAAATTCAACCGGTTGCAGATGCTTTTACAATTGATGGAACGGTGCATCAGTTTGACAGTGCTGAGGCAAAGTCCCTGGCGGAAGCATCCGAAGACCATCCCGAACCATTAGAGGTGAGCGTGGTGGACGTGGAACCGTCAGATGCATACGAGTTTTCGTTCGATGATTCGTTCCCCAAGTCGGACGAACTCGTTACGGGCATGATCAGTGAGGAGGACGAAGAGGAAAAGGAAAACATACTCGATACGCCATCCATGGTGCCGGGTCACGGGTATGGGTACGACGTTTATCTCAACCCGCCAAAACCGAAAGCACACCGTATAGGCATTGGACGGATTGGGCGCAGCTCAAGTGAGAATCCGCGGGCCACAGCACGTCGCTACAACCTTATGGAGATCGGGCGTAGCTTCAGTGAGATGAACGATGATGACGACTCGTTCGCTATCAGCGAGTGCAACAACAGCTGCCCGAACCCATCCTCGCTAAACACCAGCTCCAGCATCAACAATGGTAGCATTAGCAACTTGACGCGTTCCGTCCCTGTCAGTCCAGTTCCGAGGACGTCGAGCAAACTCAGCATTCAGCAGGAAACTCAGCAACAACAGCAGCAGTCTCAGCCGTCATCCCGCCGCCGCAGTACGATGCTGGTCAAGGACAGTTCGCTCCAATCCGATTCGAGCCGGTGCTCGAGTGTTGAGAGTCTACTGAATGCACGCAAACCGGATCCGGAGAAGATACTGCTCAATTTAGGTTTCGGACCGGCACCCCATAGTACGGATGTGCTGGCGAAAATACCGAAACGGTACGTTTGTTAGCTACTCACATCTGTATAAGCTATCTAATTAAAACTTGATTGTTTGTTTTCTGATCCACGTTAGGTTTTTGAAACCGTCTCAAGTGCGTGGTGTCGATACGGAAGCTTTCCTGCGACAGCAACAACTTTCGATGCACATCCACGAAAACAGCGTTCTAGGGTATCGAGGACTAGTAGGTAAGTCAATCGTGCGAAGCAAATCGCATCAAATCCCATATGATTTGTTTAGTTGGTGAGGGAGACAGTCCACGTGGTGTATGGGTGGTAGCGGCGTTGTATAACGTAACAAAACTTTCCACAGCCAATTCATAATCACATCTTTCCGATTCTCTCTCTTCTGCTACAAACTATCGTCAGGCGACTATGAAAAGCTGCACATTCTGCAGCGCTTTCAGTCCAGACCCATGTAAAAAAAGTTAATGAAAAATAAAAAAACAAAAATGGAACCGTCGTGGCGGTGTCGAAATGTTGCCGTCGAAAAGATACATCTATCATCTTCATATCCCGGAACTGGGTGATATAAGGCGGGTCGTTCGTAGGAATGAAATACGTTGAGTCATCTTCGTTGTGTTCATCGTATGTGCTGTGCGTCGGTGTATATAAAATGCTTGTGAAAACTACACTTGCAAACGTGCACTTCCTTCATGTTTTCTAACATGCTGGTCTAATCCATTAGCACCTAACTTAATGAACTCTTCATGACCTGTTGTACTTATCATTAACAAACGAACGGAGATGTAGTGTGAAAGGAATATCGGGCCAGCAACAAAATCTAGATGAGCAAAGTGTAAGCTTCGAAAAAAAAATTCTGTTTCATTCCGTTGTGTGTATGCATGTTTGCTAAAGTTACTCTTAGACAACAGTTGTTATCGTTTGTATCAAAAAATTTTCAATTTTTTCGTTGTTTTCATTAGCGTCTATTGCATGTTTTTATAGTTTCCCAATTTTTATGTTAAAAACCTATATTATGTTTATTATATTATATTTATTCAACTATTTATTATGTATATACTCTTTGTTTAAAAAAATACATCTATATTTAGTAGCAAGACGATTCGCTTTTTGTAAACCTTTTATTTTTTATTTGGCCTATGCTGGTATAATACAAAAAATTGATTCTTCAGCCTAGTATCACATAATATTGTATACATTTCTTACTATGCATCACCATCTTTCTATACTATCTTTCAATGGTTGACATTATACGCTTGTACTTCTATAACATGTCATGATTTGGCGTGATTGTGTTGAATGGCATCTAAAGATTTTCTCATGTTTTCCACACACAACGGTCAGACTAACATGTACGCTTTCTTTACACAGGTAATCCACACATTCCACCCTCCATGATCGTGGCGAAAATCATGGAACGATTTCAGGAAAACGACACGAAAACGCGCCTTACGGCGGCAGGTGTCACGCTGCCTCAGTCCGACAGCCGAACCTCATCCGGTCCACCGTCGCCCATTCCGATGGTACGGCACGCCTCTCTAGCGACGGCTGACGGTCGTATAAAGTTTTAATCCATCGTCCCTTAAAGGAGCTGATTGTGACAGTATGTCTTCAAGTGATACATTTGCCGGTCTGAAAAAGCGCATCTCTTACATATTTTTTTATTCTCTGCTTGCTCCCATACAATGAATAGCTTTCATGTAGTACTCGTGGTTTTAATATTACAAACAAACGCGGCAGTCTTATCTGGTGTTGTTCTTTGTACGGATGAGTCACAGATTAATATAGACCATCCATTTTCATCAAATTTACCGTACTATTGTACTTTTCAGACCCTTACGATGTTTTTAAACAAGAAACTTTTTAGCCCCGCGATCTTTCACAAAATTGAGATTGTAGACTTTGTATGTTTTATTATTCCTATAGTACTCTATACACATCTAGCTTATATCGTAAACGCCCTTTTCTACTCACATAGATTTTTCCAGCAACTTTAGCTGAGGGTCAAACTATGTGAGTCGGTCTGTGTAACAGTGAGAGAAAGCGTACACGCGATTCTTGTGAAGGTCAGAGTAGTTGAGCCTTTCGTCAAAAAATTTACTTACCTGTTAACCTCTGTGATGACATGTTGTGTGGGTAGGACATTTGGAATCTAGCTAGATGTATGAACGGTGTAAGAAATTAGAACGTCACTGCTGAGTAGCAAACAATTTGTGACTAAAGTACTATACCCTTTCTCGGTAGTAAGAACCTGGAGGCAGGCTTTAAGCGACGCATAGAACAAGTGAATGAAAGGGAACATGTCAAGAGCTTATTGGATAGAAAGCCACAATTACCCCCGAAAAGGCCTATTGAAAGGGTGCGCACCGCACATAACTAAGCAGATGCGTCGTCTATACTTTCTATCTAAATACATATCTGGTATGGGTGAACTGCTCAGTAGATTTTTAGTATCTAAACAAATCACTATTTCACAGGCTCATAGAGCATTGTTGGTCGGCATCTATTTGTTCATCCTCCAAAAGCAGAACTCCTTAAAGAAGCAAATGCGTAGTTTATGTGCTGCGCTATGTGAACACTATAGTATTGTAGATTATCTTGTTTATTCTTGGAGTCTGGTACAGCGACACTTTAAAAAAACATTGCACTTGTTAGATGAATAAACGTTGTAACATAAAGCGTAAACAAACACAATTTTTATGTTTACAATTAGACGAAAGCATTTCCGAAATATTTATGTTTAGAGTATAACAATAGAAGTTTATTAATTGCAACCGTTAATTGAAGATAGATTGAGATTAATAGATTCGATAGCGATATTCTTTGATGCTATGTAATTTCGGTTCAAAAACCTTGCAGCTTACAATGCAGTGCTACAAGACGATGCACAGCACTCTTTAAAATATATTATAAAAAACAGATATACCAAATGCTCCTTGCTTTATTCGGTATATGATGAGTGTATGTTGCACATTGCACTCGACAGAAAAATATTTTTTAATCCTAAAGACTAAAGAAACCATTCTTAAGAGTATTCAAACCAGATCTATCTCATCTGTATGAAGGGGATTTTTTACATGTAGAACGCTTGATTTAGAAGAAATATATCAAATGCATTTCAGTTCTTGAGTTCATAGAGCTTCGAAAGTATCTATAAAATGAAAAGCGCAATAAACACGGAGAAGGGGTTGTGCTATGCTGTACAAAAGCTATGCTATACGCACACCGCCTCTACTCGGCACTGCAGGCGATCCATGAACGAAATAGAGAGAGAGAGCCCAGTTGAAGAAAAAAGCCCCCATCATTGATGATAGTGGTGGTGGAATGTACGCAACTGCTTCAAGAAGTGGGGCTGTTTGGGGGCGCCCAGCAAAAGCTCCACTTTATTTACGGCTGTGACTTGAAAGCCTACGGTCGGTAGCGTCGGACCTTACAAACGGCTCGATCGTTCTCCGTTTCTTCTTTCGCTTCGTTCCACCGTGTGCTGGTTGGGGAAACTTTTCTTGGTGCGCTTTGATGTCGTGGCGATTCTTTCGGGTGTCTTGCGTGACATTTGATGCGGTTCGTTGCGCCTAGTGTGTAGCCTTACATTCGTTATCGCAGCCTGCCGTGGATGCTGTGCGATCCTGTGAGTGATAGTGTTCCCGCGTGAAGCACACCGAAACAAGTATTGATACCGTGGTCGATAAACTGCGATAAAATCTCGGTTTCCGGCCGAAACAAAAGTCAAACTTATACAACATCATTATGCTACCGATGTCGGACCAATTTTCCCGATTGGTTGGATGGTTAAGGTTGCCGACTTTACTGTTACTGTTGTTGCTCGTCGGTTTTGGGAGTGGTGCCATAGGTGTGTATTCATAGGCCACAGTCGTGAATCTCCAAGCGCGCAATGAATGGGGAATGGAAAAAAGCCACCTGGCTAGCTAGCGCAAGGTTTAAATAGTGCTCTCGTATGTCTGCTTCATCCATCCATCTTGCTGGATTCTAGTGATGGTTGATGTGCTTTTACCACGCAGTAAGATACACTCGAATGCACCCCGACTGGGGTGGCCTTGGGATAGTTTGTTAAAACAACCGGTTAAGAGGAATCCAGTCCCCTGGACTTCCTGCTTGGCCGACTCTTCGGGTATGGTAGAGCTAATTACGACTATTCTAGACATAATCTTTGTGTTGCATCGCTCATAGAAAAGCTGTAAGTAAATTAATCCGAAGCAAGTGAAATGAAGGATATGATCTCTGCAGGAGCGATCTAATACTATGAAATGATTCTGAGATGTTGTGCAATTCATCGTAGTAATAATTTTTTCTACATTTGCTTAACTCAAATCACATTAAGCCTTGCGAAACTCTCTAGTGAAAGGGGTTAAAGTAGTGCAACAGAAAAACCTTACTTCGTCTAAGTTTTTTTTATCGTTCCTTCGTTCTGCGACCAAGGCATGACTCATTGATACAAGAGTTCACCCCGTTAAGAAAATTGCGCCAATTAAACCCCCTCCTATTCCCTTTCCTTCTGATGTTATCACCATAGTGTTCCCTTGTGAAAGTTATCCCGCGCTACCCATTTAGAACGGTAAAGCGTTTGTAGGCCATAAAGACAAACTCTCAATACTTAGATGGGAAAGATGTTGTTTTTAGGGCTTCTCATGCATCTACAATGTAAATTTACATTTTTGGTTTTGGCTTTCATTTTTTAAACCCTATCAAAAATAGGCTTCTACACAACTCATAAAGAAAACATTCACTAAATAGATTAATGAAATCCAATTTGTTTGAAGATACCATCCAGAACTTTTTACTCATGACTCACGAAATAATTTTCTTGCTAAATAGCACCGAGCAAGAGTGACGCCATTCGTACGACCACAGTAGCGAAGGTGGCTATGAAAGCTTAATATTCTGCTACCATTCTGAGCAATTTCTTTATATTGTGTGACTCGATTACCAATGTCAATAATGTTTACTAGCTTCTTGGTTACAATTTGTTTTGAATTCTTATAAAATCATGTTGCAAACCAGTTTTCTCAAATAAGATTTATTATTTTAAATTGTTTTTTTTTTCACACATGTGTTTCTATATTCGATCACAATTTGTTGAGAAAAGTATTCGCTATTGTCTCAATTGAAAAAAGAATCGATAGCAATTTTCATTAGGCATGGTACTTTTGAGTTTGTAACGTACCAGCAACATGCCATTAGATATCGTTATCTTGTAGTAAGAATTGCTGTGGATACTCTAATACGTTTTGGAACTACCATTGCCAGGGGCTAACGGTGCGTTACCGAAACGACATGTGAGATTCTTTGGTCACGTTTCTTTTTTCTTAGAAACGTAGTACATTTGGAAACAACTCGTATACCATTCAGTGGTACCAGCAAATACAACCACCAAAATAAGATGTTTGGATAGTTCTAATGGATCGTCACCCACGATGTCCCAGAGTCTTAAGTTTCATGAAACAAACAATCCCATGCTTTGTTGGCCGGAACGTTGTTTTCAAATACACCAGTTTTCATATCCATTATGTTTTACTCAATATGACATCTGAAAATTCTATTAGAATACTTTAAAACAATTCTAACATGAAGTAGTTTAGTAAAATACCCTAAACAATTCCTGGTTATGAAAGATTTTCTCCAATGATCACACTTGGTTGCACTCGGTAGAAAAATTGAATCCCAATTCACTTATAAGCTATGTTTATAAACTGTTTCGTACATACGGATCGTTTCTAGAAACAATTAGGATAGTTTGGAATCTCCTTTCTTTTACTTTCGATAGATGGTTCAATCAAAGTTACTTTCCGTAGGTATGAATTCCAAAATAGCACCATTTCCTCGCTTCTTTGCTTCCTCAGTAGCTTTTTCAGCCTGCTGTTGGTAAGCGCGAGCTTTCCCTCAATCCTCGACATGCCCGAGCTTGGTGGGGGTGTTATCAAAGAACGGACTGTTGTCGGATTGTTCGAAGCTGCACTTAGGTATCCGTATTCCGATAAAAGCCAGAGTTCCGCACCCTGCCATCGTCAGGGCATCGAAGCGTGACCCACACACTAGTGAGTGGATTTTGTGTGTTGTGGAAACGGTGCGATCGCTAAAACATCCCACTTACCACGTCGCTGAACTGTTGCTTAATAACCGCAATGGATTTCCTGATGTACTGTCTTTGTAAACCCGCCTTGTCGCAGAAGATTTCCTGCCTGGTTTTCCTTACCTAACTGAGTTTGATCAAATGCATCATTATTGCAGTGACCGACCACGATCGGGTAGTAACGTGCTACATCTCCACGTGGGCCGTTTATCGTACCGGTAGCGCATCCTACAACCTGGATGCGTTCGATCCGACCCTCTGCACTCATGCCATCTACGCATTTGCCGGTCTGGATGTGGAAAAAAATGCCATCAAATCGCTAGGTGAGTCCAGCTGCTACCACTATCTGTGTTGAACTTTGTTGGTGCAGAATGATGGAATGTTTAATCACGTATCACGCTTTCAGATGCTTGGCAGGATCTCAAGGATAACTATGGCAAGGGAGGTTACGAAAAGCTGACGAGTATGCGTGCAAAACATCCCCATCTGAAGGTGCTACTAGCGATAGGTGGCTGGAATGAAGGCTCGGAAAATTACTCCAACCTGGCAGCTAATCCCGAACGGCGACAGGCCTTCGTTAAGAATGCGCTCGATTTCATCAAGTAAGTAAACTACATCACATAACGTGTTGGGCTAGTAGTGTGCAGTGATTGTTCTAATATACAGACCAGTCTGTTGTTTTAATTAACGGCTATTACGGCAGTTACGGTCACTAGCGATAACCTCCGAACAAAGCGCAGCCTAGCTAAGGCCGCCGGTGATTGGTGATACATGAAATTCATTGATATACCTACGTTGTAATTCTTGCTGTTCGAAATGAGTATAACCAAGTAGGCTAATAAGATAGTCTTTCGCAGCACCGACAGGGCTGATAAATTGGCATATCAACATTTGTCAACACATGTTCACACTTTCCATTCTCAATATACAGACAATACGGCTTTGATGGACTCGACCTGGACTGGGAGTACCCGACGCAACGCGGCGGAAAGCCGGAAGATCGCGAAAACTTCGTCGCACTCGTGCGCGAGCTCAGCCAGCTCTTCCGGAAAAACAACCTTCTGCTTACATCCGCTATCGGCGCCGGGAAGGACACGATCGACTCGGCATACGAAGTGAAGGCCCTCTCTAAGTACCTCGACTTCCTGCACATCATGTGCTACGACTACAACGGCAGCTGGGATGGCCGGATTGGACCTAACGCGCCCCTCACCAGCCGTGATTTCCTCAACGTCGAGTACTCGATCGAGCATCTACTCGAACTCGGCGCACCAGCCAGCAAGCTCGTGCTGGGTCTGCCCTTCTACGGGCGCACGTTTGTCAGTACTGTAGCTAAAGCGAGGCTCGGCGACTCCGCGGACAAGACCGGGTTCCCTGGGCCAGCAACGAAGGAGAACGGCTTCATGGGCTACAATGAGGTGTGCGAGGAACTGAAGAGTAATCCTAACGATTGGACGCTCGAGTGGGACGCGACCGCTTCAGAGATGGTGGCGACCAAGTCTAATGGCACCGTCTCGCAGGTCGTCGTATACGACAGCACTCGCTCGATCGCCAATAAGGTACGTTTCGCCGTGAGGCAGAAGCTGGCCGGGCTGATGGTGTGGTCGGTCGATACGGACGATTTCAACGGGTTGTGTGCTCCGGAATCGGACACCTACAAGGACTTCGGTGATCGCGATCGTGTGGCGCTCACGATCCCGCCAGCGATCAATGGGAAGTATCCGCTTTTGAAGACTATCAGCAACGCCATTGTCGTCGCGTCAGAAGAGTTGACGCAGGAGAACATCATTCCTAGTGAGCCAGATGAGGTACCAACGGCCGGAGGAACAACCACGGGTCCATCGGGAGCTACGATATCGTTCATTTCCAGCTGGCTGTTAGGGATGGTACTGCTGCTCGCAACGATTGCAACCGCCCGAATGCTTTAAAGTTTTGTACCGTAGAAATACCAATCGTCGTTCGAACGACGGTTCTTCTGTAAGTGTACTTGTAATTAAACACCGATTGTTGCCAACATATTTTAAATGACGGTGTTTATTGTACAACTTCCCGATGACATTCCAATCAAATTCTGTTATCTTGAACCAATTCTATCTAGACTTTAGATATAGAAACCCGTTTCCAGTATAACTCCTGTTTCGAAACTAAAACATGATTTACACATTCTTGTGAGTCATATTGTTTCTTTTGTCTTTTATTACCTGCCGAATTCGAGCATCATCATATTTTTTTAAGAAATTAATACATACTTTTTATGATAACCCTTATTTAGTTACCCAACTACTTGCGCATTTATCTCGACGCTCATCGGGCGGATTATTTTATTTTCTGCAACAATTCTTACGTACGCGAACGTTTACCTTGTTCCATGTTTTTGGGATTGCATCTTGAAGCTTCTTTTTCTGTTTCGCAACACACCCGTCAAGTAACGACTTGCACGCTTATACTATCTTGCCCTTAACGGAGGCTTGATCGCAGTGACATATAAGGATTTCTTAATAAGGGGGTTTCAAATGTATTTTATTTCATGAACATTGTGTTTAATCACAACTTATATGTATTTCTTGAGCTTAGCATGAAGGCATCTTCACACTACTTCAGTACGAGCAACGATTTGATTTGAACAATAATTTGAACGAATTATGCTGACCACACGTTTTGTTTCACTTTACGCTGATCGGCTTTATTGGAACTAGGCAATGTTTTGTTTCTACTTGTACTAAGGACAACTTACAACTTTACTGCGCTAGATGCTTCACAGGATGTTAAAGAATGCTAGTGTGGTGAAATTCGGTAGGAACGAAAGAAAACAATCCACTTCATCCGCAGGGAAAAGCGAAAGGAAATCCATTCAATAATAATGGCATAAAGCTTTATCTGAACAACAGCAATCCACATGCCGCTTAGATTTTTAGCGGTGATCGTTTGTCCTATCTTTGTAACGGGTTTGCATTATTTACACTAAATATTAGTATCTATTCCATCTTAACTTCACACCAGTAGTAATCTAACAAACGGGATTAACTTCAAAGAACTTCAATGAAGTCGTAACACTTAGAAAATGCCGATCGATTCTTTATGTTTAAATCATACGATCATTTTGATATTTTTGAACTAAAAAGAAGAAAGAATCATTTGAACGATTTGATTGAGTATTCCCAGTCCAGGGTACTAAAAGTTCTACACGATTACTGAAGGGACGAATGTATTAAAGCTACCACAATCGAGGAGATCTTTTAGTGAATGTATCTTCTCCTGGCCTCTTGTTGCTTCATCCTTAACTCCATAAAGATACGCTTGTGATTTTCCGTTGATCATTCCACCCGTACGGTATTAGATTGGCTCAATAATATTTTATTGAATTTGGTGAAGTTGCATGTTCATGGACGATAGTTCCGGATGGAGGGGTTATCAAGTAGGCTTCCATGTGCTCGAGGAATTCCTTGGATATGACATTTTGAAGGATTCTTTGCTAAAATACAATAAACCTAGCCGTTTAGAAAGACTTCCAGAACGAATAACCTATCGCTCCATTCCAGACCGAAGGGTTTTCTTGTTAAACTCAAACACGTTCTTGTTTCGGTAGCACATTGAACATTTTGGACGATACGATGCACAACAATGATAACCTACACTGCTCCTCCACTAAACGTGAATATGGGTAGAACGACCATCGTGTACATTAGTACCGCGGCAGTGGCCTTCTGTATGCAGTTACGACGCGCTTCGTTTCGCTTGGTGGTCTACGTTGTAGCCTTCTGTCTACTTGAGTGCCACTAACTATTTAGAGTCTAATTATGTGGAACATTGTACACATGGCATTACTGAGGCAAACGGGAGTTTGGTTCGAATGTATCACCAACCATGTTCGTTTGGAGTGACAGACAGATTTCCCTAAAGCGGTTCCCCTGTAGATATTACCTGTCATGCTCGTCCCAGGACTCTCGCCGAATGGGAATGGTCCATCACTATCCCGTGAGGGTTGCTCACACGTACACTTCGTCTCACAAACGCCGATCGGTTCCGCGCCGCCTTTCACTGTCAGTCAGCTCCTCGTTATCCTCGTTGCTGCTGATACTGTCGTTGATGTCCACCGGTCGCCGGCTGTTAAGCGGAACCACGGTCGATCTTTCTCCGATGGACGAAGATCCTTCGGAGCCAACACTTTGGTGATAGGAGCCGTGGCCTCGTCCTTCAGGATACAGCAGTCCCACATCGTTCCCACTGAGATTCTGGATAATCGAGCTGATGTTGGTGCCTAGGCTTTGACGCTTGATCGGAGTGATGTTGAGGTTCTTGGGAGATTTCGGCTTCGTAGGCGCGGTTCGATCGGTCCGATCGCCGGATCCAATTACTCCTCCCGAAGAAGTCGCCCCGAACGATGCCGTGGAGGAAGTGAGAGAGAAAGGTCCCGGCATATCCTGGCATGAGGACGACGGCAGTGGTGATGTGGGTGGTGGTGGTTCGAAGGGTGTTAGCGTTAGTGGTGTCGACTTAAACCTATGCAATTCCTTCATTACCTCGTACTGGGAGTCGGGCGCCAGGAAGATGTCGTGCAGGTTCTTGGTCGAACGACGGTGCGCCTCCTGGCTCTGCTCGTTCGAAGAGTACGGGTACGAGGCGATAAAGTTACAACCACCGGGCCCGTCAGGATCCTGGCGTGCGTTTCCAGCGGTACCATCGTTCGCTGACGGAGGCGATGGCTGCTTTCCGCTTGGGAGTCCGCCAATGGACGAAAAGTTTGAACTAGGTGTGGCCGGTGACAGATCGGTGTAATCCGTCTTCTCACCCGAGTCCACCGAACACATGCTCTGCCGAGAGATGTCCTTCGGTAGCAGAGAAGATCGAGGCATAACCGGCGGTTTATCCCCTAATCCAACGACTCCCTGTGGGAACGGCTGGCGGCTTCGGACAGAGAGTTCGCGCTTACCGAACCGTTGAGCGATGTACTCATCCGCTTGATCCTGCTGCTGTATTTTTTCTTTCTTGCGTCTTTGGCTAGCGTCTTCGTAGTAGTTGTCATTCTTCACGGACATATTGCAGCAGCTGCTCACGTCAGCAAAGTAAACCTCCGATTCCGTTGGCTCCAGCAGCTTTCCGTTCATCGCCGCAGCGGTCGCTTCTGCCTCCAGCGCTTCCACCGTCTGAAAACCGCTGTTCTCAATGCCCGCCGAGTTGGACAGCTTCTGGCGGCGGCTCCTTGGAGGATGTGACGTCACTATCGCCGCTGGCATACCCAGCAATCCGTGTGGCGATCCGGAGCCTCTACCACCACACTCGTCTCCTGGTGCCAACCCACCATTGGACGAAGGAACGCTCAACTCATTGTACTCGTTCTCGGACGTTTCGTGCGATCCAGCAGCTGTCTGGTTTGGCGCTCCAAACACATTCTGCACGTTCACCCGTGTACTGGCTGGTTGTCCGTTGTTACCCGGTCCAATACTCTTCGCACCGGCCTCGACACGCTTCTTCGCCTTACGTAAGGGCAATGTGTTGGAGAACCGATCCCGGCCAGGGCCATCACTGTCGGAGGGTGTATTTTCATAGTTATCCTTCGTCGGCGGTTGCCCTTTGAAGCCACCCGTCTGTTGCCGTTTACTGCCGACATTTGCTCCATTTCCACCGACGTTGCTACCACCGGATGAGCTTACTCCACCGCCACTTCCACCGCCGCCACTACCAGTTCCTGTACGGGAATAGTTTGAGGCCGGTTGACCCGCACCACCGACGTTCGAAAGGGCTGTTTGGCCGATGTATTGCTGAGGAATGCCATGTACATCCACACCCATCACGGAATGCTGATGACACTCGAGAATGGCAATACCGTGACCTCCCGGGTTTGAGGGCACCATGGACGATCCGGTCGACGTGATTCCACTTGGGTCAATCAGCGGAGGACCGCACTGGGCGGGATGGATGTAATGGTAGCGTCCACGACGAGCCGGACTGTTTGGATCGCTGTAAGGCGGAGGAGGACCCCATATGCCGTACTGCTGGTCGATCACGTTGTAGCGAGGTTGGACGGATTCGGCACCCAATAGTGCCCCGGCACCGGGAAGCACCGGTGTTACACCGGAGCGGTTCGAGAAACCGTACTGCGAATCGGGACTGTGTGGCGATAAACGCTGAGAGGCGTCGCTCCGCTGCCAGGGCATCCGGGGCCAGCTCCAACCGGGCATTCGACGGCCGCTCGCGTTCAACCTAGCTCCTGGTCCGGGCTCATCACCTCCCGGGTTCGGTGAGTAAAAGTTTCCGGCCTGACCCGGTGTCCAAAATCGATTGTCTCCCTCCCACGGGTACGCCGATGGCAAAACGTTCCGATGCGCGTGACACTGCTCGCAGCACCGACAATTGCTTGCCCGTCCACCAGTTAGCCCCGGACCAGTTCCAGCTGGACCACCGAGCATTCCCGGACCGGACGGAAGGACCGAAGATGGACCCTGCTGGCCGGAATAGAGTGATCGACAGCGCAGCTCCAGCTGCTCCCAGTACATCTTTTTTCGTTCGTGACTCAGCAACTGGTAAACGAGCATACAGCTGAACACGGCCACTAGAACACCGGCAACGGACAAACCAAAAACGGCTCGCAAGCAGGAGTATAGTGCACCGTGCACGACACCACAGTCGGACGTCGAGTCGAACACGAACCGGACGCTGTCATCGACGCTACCCTCGGTTTGCTTTTCCGCAGTCACGGAATAGCAGGTGCACGTGCGCGTCTTCTGCGTGTACTCGCACTCGCGTAACACCTGCAAACGGCTCATATGCAGAACGGTGGTCGTAACCGTCACCAAGGCGCATGTTAGAGCCGACGCTAACCCGCAAGCTCCGGACAGTTTGATCTGCAAGAAGCAAGTTTACGTAAGTATACGATTCAAATTCTCCCAGACTTTCGGAAAGCGCATTCTGCTCGCACATACCAGATAGCTATACCGGTTTCTCCGCCTCGCTAGGCTCATTATGCAGATGCCCGTCAACATGAGCTACAATGGAAAATCGAGACATAATCAAACTATGCAAAGATGCCGGAATTCGGCGAAGAAGAAGGCTCGTTCACTCACCAGAGTCGCCGGTACGAACGTCGGTACCGTCTCGAAGTAGCCCACCGTGCTGGTGTACGATCGAAGCAGAAAGTATATACCCAGAAAGAGGACACCTAGCAAGCTGGAGATACCACCGCATATCAGACACCAGATGACGTATTTCCGCACGCCGGAAGATGTCGAAGCTAGCGAAGAGAAAAGGAAAACTGTCAGCACACGTCATGGGATGCGGAAAGCAGAACTGAACACGATGTAAACGTGTGGTAGTAGCAAACGGCTGGCTTGGAATATTAACCCGCTGTGGTCGATGGGGGACGCGGTGGCTCCACTGGCGGTGGGGCCCATGTGCACGTGGGCACGCTGTACTGAACGACCTGCATGAAAGGATATCCGTGCATGATGATGTGGTGCGCTTATCGACGGCTTACAATAGCAACACAACACAAACTATTGCCGACTGGTTGCAATTTCTCAACGAACTCCGCACAAATCGGAACGGCTTATCCGTTAAATCGTTTCATCGTCCACATCACATGGTAGAAGGTGAACTTCTAGTTTGAAACATTCGTCTCCTTCCGGCTTTTCCGGAGCGCACAAAATATACTTCTACTCGCTAAATTATCCTACTATTGTTGCTGAATGTTGTACTATCGGTTATCTATTGCGGTCCTATCACACGAAACGGGGATATTCTTATCGGTCGGTAGCTCTGCAGGTCCGCGATTTAATTGTACTTTCTTCTTTCGCTTGCTCGGCCGATCTGTTGCTGGCAGGCAATTATTATTATACAATCATACTGTTTGCCTTTTTTGCGCTTCCTGGCTCGTAACAAATACTATTCGGTGAACAATCGCATTACTTCGAATCTTGTGTCCTGCGTAAAATAGATGTGCCCATCCTGTACTGCCTGCCTGTCTACCTGTTTGGACACAGGAACACCCACGTTCTCCCGCCGTTCTCCTGTTTCCTGTGTTTGGGTTCGGCAGGACTACACTGGACAGGAGTGGTCTTTATTCTGTGCAGGAAACTCTCTATCCAGTGCACATCCTTTTGACCTATGTATATTACTATAATCCTAGTTAGAGTCCTGGCAGACAGGTGAGAAGAAATCTGCTGGAATTCTAGCGCGAATTAAAACTGTTTACTTCCTTTCCGCGCAAATCGTAAGGACCATACACAGTTCACCAAACTTTTGACAGACGAAATGAGTTTGCTGACTCGCCGCCTGCGCTACTTCTCACTGGCGTGGCACTCCCCGCGACATCCCTACCGTGGATGCTGTGGCATTTTGCGAAAACACAATCATCACCGTGCATACCAATGCACCGAAGATACACACTGCTTCAAGAGGCTTCTGTGTTTTTGATGGAACAGCGCGCGCCAGCGGAGACAGGACAGCAAAGGGCGCTGCGATTGTTTGTGAGCGGATAAGGGTGGTTCGGCATGGATGACTAGTGCGCAGGATCCGCCGTCACGTGCCGAGGGATGTCCTGGCAAATTTACCCAGTATCTGTGGCGTTTCTGTGCCATTCAAGGGTTTAGCGTTTTAATCAGGGTTGTACTTATCACGTTACAATGTCAGATGTATCCTTTGACATTCACCGTTATATGGCCGAGGCCTACCTTGTTAAAGGCTTACTTTTACTTCAAATTTGTACGGAGTCGGATAGCCAGTCCTGAGTACGAGCTTTATTCAGTCCTTTTTCTATTATTATATTCAAAATTGATGTCGGAAAGCGACCGTTATATTGCCTATTCCGAACGTTATGCAACTAGTGCGTAATGAGAAGAAAAGTACAATAGTCGAGCTGTTCCGAACCAGTTCACTGCTTCTGAAGCGATCGTTACAACCGCGGACTGGAATATTCATTCCCAAACGTAGGCCAACGTCACGCGCACATCCGCAGTATAGGGCTCACGAAGCCCCAAAATTGTTTCAAATTATCCTACTTCCTAGACTACTGTTGAGTCATCGTCCTCGACGGTTGGCCTTACTTACCCGTGTCGAGACGTTGGGTCGTGCGGGCTCTCGGTGCAGGTCGAGGCGGAAGTGGTGGCCCCCGGTCATCCTCAGAAATCTCCTCCTCCAGCTTGCTACTGTCCAGTCCGGCCGGCCCGCCATCGCTGTACACCTCTATGTGATGGCTGTGGTGGCCACCATGGTGATGATGGTGGTGATGTTGATGTTGATGTTGGTTGTTCCCATACTTCCGCTCGTCACCGAAGCGCACCGGCGAGTTCAGTCTCGAGCCATTGTGGCCCCTGGTGTAGGTCGCAGGGCACAGGGAAAAGAAACGGAAATCAATCAAGCCGACCCCTCGGAGTGTGCGATCGCGCCCGACCATCGTAATACGTACATTGAAATCTTCTTAGAGTCGAGATTTACGTCCAAAACGCTGGGCGTGTTCTCATCGCAAGAACCACCAGCGCTGGAGCTACCCCCGAGACGAGTGGGTTGTTTGGTATTATCACAGGAACTGGAACTTGATGGCATGTAGCGATGGTGATGGTGGAGGTGTTGCAGCTGCGGTTGCTGTTGCTGATGGTGTGGATGATGATGAGTCGCCGTTGATGGATGGTGCACCGCTATGCTGTTATCACTGTTGTAATCGAGATCGGCTTCGGCAGCGGTGATGTTGTACGCTGGATCATGCCTCAGATGATAACGATGTGGTTGACCCTGCGATGGTTGCAACGCGTCGCTGCCATGGCCCGATTGCACTGTCATCGTGTAAGGTGACGCTTTTCGTCGATCGCCTTACTTCGAGGGCATCTGTACCCTTTCAGCTAGCCTGTGCACAGATGGGTGGAAAGCGATCGGGGCGTGAATTTAAAATCTCAAATTAAACTTTGTACGACTCATGTGCCCCCACGACTCCGAGCACTCTATTTCAATCGAAGTCGGGCTGGGGAACGAACACCGGTTGCAACCTGAATGTTATGCAACGTGCATCGTGCAGCTTTTCGTGACCCATTTTCTCCTACTTCGGGTCCGTTCGAACAGTCATTTGCAAAAGGGCAAGGCTTATGGAAAAGGGCTTCAACTAGATCATCATGGTTCATCGAAGTTTGTTTATGCAGGTGCTACATTATTATCGATACTTATTGAATGAAACCATCGTTATAACAATTCGTTATAAGTATATGTATATTGAATAAAATTTATATTTACCAAAAAAAAACTCTCAAAATTTTCAAAATATCGATTTATTTACATTAGCTGGAAAACATTACAATATCAATCGATCGAATCGCACTCAAGATGTTTCCACTACGATAATTGGCAGAACGATGCTGATCAGTTCTTTCAAGGTATTATAATTAATAAGCAATTGATTCCTAATATGTTCGCGTAAATTTCCCAACCCCAATCGTAGTCGACAGCCACATGATTAAGTTATTTCCAGCGTTCGTAGGTACACCGTTCAGAACCCGCGTGCAAGTACCCAATTATACCGAGCGCACCTTTTCCACCAGGGACACTCACAACAGCGTGAGGGCTTTTAACGCCAAGATGTGGCTCTCTCTTCACAACGAAAATTGCCGCCTTCCGACTCACCACTATCGTCGACTGTCTTTGACCCAGCGTCTTTGGTGATCGAACACGATCCTTTGCGCATCCGATCGACGGTTACCTGGTGAAACGTTTGAAGAGCTTTTACTGCAGCTTTCATACCTGTCGCAGCAAAAGGTAGATGAACAAAGCAAAGTACGTTGAAGAATGAATTAAGAAAACTGGTTTGACCCTGCGCAGCTGGGAATATGCCTCAGCATTACTTATTGGGCATTTTTTTTTTCATATGCATCTATTAGATGGATATTATTGTTCGAAGATGACCTCCCAGAATAAGCTCGCTTCATGTTAAGCTTCGTTCAATCAGTTGGTCACAGCAAAACACGGACAATAATTCTCAAGAATTTTGAAAGCCCAAACGTAACGTTACCTATATGATACGATCGATCGTAGATGTCGTGTATATCAACCCATTTCCGATTTAAATACTAAAATAAATGAATAGGATTGTTAAAAAAGGTTCAGCCCTGTTTCAATTTAAAAACAAAACATAGATGAACCATTTCATATTAGCTTTCTAGAGGAACGTTTATTATCGCTAAACGAACAACATAATAAGTTCATTCTAGAGATCTCGGGATGATAATTTTCTCTATGTCTACTTTAGAGTGCTCTTGGCATCCCACCGGCGACAAATAAATCAACATGATTACGACAAGACTTTCGCCTGCAGGAATACACAATCATAACGGCTTTATATGTGTCATCATCTGCGCGGTGTTGAGGTTTGTGGCTTGGTCAGGATGATCGGGTCTAAATCAAGAATCGCAGGCCAACGTACGCACCGAGCTCGGTTTGTTGTGGTAATTTAGCGAACCGGCATTCCGTCATCCATCATAATAGAGAGGGGGGAAACGAAAACCGCCACGAGACCGGAACACAGTGGAGGACAAGAACGTCATCGACCGTTGCTCTCGTTTCGTGACGAACGTCTGTCGTCATGCTCGGGACCCAATGCAACTGCAACGATGCATGCTCCATGCTGGCGATCACTCTTTCGATACACAGTGGGATGCATCCCCAGGTGTGGCAAAATTGTACAAAAAAGTGCGTAAATTTGCTTACATCGTTGCTTGTTTCGCTCTCACAATTCCAATAAATTGTCGATCGAACCTTTTTTTTCTTCATTGGGATGTGATATTTGACGTACTTTCCCATTTACCCGCAGAACAATTTGCGAAATATGCAACTGTATCGCGAGTTGCGTGTATCTCGCCCACCATGCGTGGTCGGATCACTGCGGTGCACCTTTTCTGATGGTGCACAAACTGCAGCGGCACAAACCGCATGTGCCTGGTGTAGAATTATTTTCATATTTAAATACGGACGTTCCTGCACGTACTACGGAGCGGACGAACTAACCGAAGCAGAACCGTAGCTGAGGATCTACCGGTAGCTGCGGGACGCAACATTGAGACGATTCCAGCAGTTCTTTATCATTCACTGGCGATTATGAAGCCCATGATCGTAATTACGAGTCTACGGCATTCCTTGCTACTTAACTAAGGTAGTGGCAAGCCGTTGGCTTGGAGTTCTACCTCTACCGGAGGTGCTACTACACGCAACAATATGGCGATGAAAAATTAATTTTAACCACAACTATCACCTATGACGTTACCTTCACTCCGAAGGTTATGTTTGTACAGAAAAAGACAATCCAGTGCAATTGAAGGACATCAGTGGCCGCATCAGCACGAAACGAACAAAACAATTGTGTAGTGTAATTATGATCATTAGTGGCAGCATAACTGGCGCATCATACCTCCTGCATACTGCATGCCTTTCCATGTGGCAGCTTCGTTCCACTGGATATGTGGTTTAATTAGGATTGCTTTTTCGCTTTTAGGTTTTTACATATCCACATAATTGCAACAAATAAAGGATCTTCCAAATTTATAAGTATCGAGATCACTTTTTGAGTTATCAAACATTCCTTCCTTATAATAACAATATAATTTCACAATGTAATTAATTAATCCCTCCTATGCCTCCTTGAAATGATTCAAACTTAACAATTGTACTACGATAAACCTCACATTGCATTTTCTTTAAAACATTTTCCCAACAGATATTTTGTCTGCTCTACGCCTTAATATGCAATTCATTTGGGTGTGGCGGTTTATAATAGCTCTAAATCCAATGTGAATAAATGCCAGATGTGACTCTATTTCCTTGTAAGATAAAATTGATTGGGGTGTAATTCTGTACATTTTGTTTCGTTTCGACTTCTATCGTTTGGTGGAGTTTTAAGTGCTCTCTTTGATCAGAGAGCTCCGTTTGGGACTTTTTATCCTGCTGCAGCATCAATAACTCGAACGAAAAAAAGGTTCTCGTAGAGATAACCTTCTTATCGAAACACATTACCAAACCGATTAAAGCCATAAATCATTTTCGTAGTGCCCCAGATGGCATTTTACACACGAAGGATATTTGAACAGCTTCATCGACAAAAATCTTAGCGATGCTGTTAGACGCTTGACAATTCATTTCCAGATCATAAATTCCAGTTTTGTAAAAATTGTAGTTAAAAACTGTAGTTAACAGTAAAACATTTTCTTCTTGATTGATTATAAAACAGACTCTCAGAATAAAAATGGAATGTTGAAGAATGATTTTTGCATTATTGCTTCTAAATGGAAAATAGGATGTATGCATAAGCAACACGTAGTCGTAAAAAGCGTTACCGATACAAAGCTTTACAAAGGCAAATAGAAAAATCTATCCTATTTTGAAAAAAGGTCACGGGTCTCATGGCTTTCCCACGTATTATCCTTCGAATTCGGGACTTGTTCTACAAGTAGTTCTTCCAGAAAACAACACTATGGCAAACGGTCTTCACGGGGGTCCATCCGAAGCAGGTACGTGACGAATCGGTCCCGTCATATGGTCACAAGTTTTGTACACTCGCTAGCAGCATTTGCGCCAATCAAAGAAGAAAAAAGCCCCGAAATCATCCTGGTCCATCACTCCGAATGGTCCATGTCCGATGCGCTGGTACCTGAAGATGACACCCTCGAATGCAGTAAATAACTGCACATGGCCACGGGGTTACGTTTGTAACGAGATTCCGAAGCTGCGTGTGCACCGAAAATGGACATTTAGCTTTTTGTTATTTTTGGATCCTTAACTGGAATTTCTGTGCTTGCGTTAACACACACTCCCTGCCAGAGGTCTACTATCGATTGGGTCATCATCCTTACAGCGTTGAAGCCGTCCGGTTCTTTTTTCTTTATCCGGTACAATGTTTTATGTTCCTCTTTCGTCAATTTTGTTCGTCGGGATTGTCGATTGTGTTTGCTTTCACCGAAAATGTCTCACATTCGCCTGAACCAGGAGTGCCTGCTGCCGTTCTCAGGAGGTCATCTTTACAGTTCCCTTCGGTTGCTACGCAACGAAGAAATTTTGTCACATATTTCAATTGCTTGCGGCGATCACATGCTTGCTGTCATACAAATATTTTTTTTCTTTAACACTTTCTAGAGATCGACTCTTACATTAAAGCTTGCCACTGCTTGCATTGAGTATTGACTGTCCTAGGCTGTTTAAAAAATGTCAATGTATTTTATGAATTTTTCAGCACTACGAAGTAACGTTTGAAAATAGATCATCATAAATGAAAAAAAAACTATTCAGGAAATTTTCATTCGGTAGGGCATAGTACCAAAACAAAAAGGTGCCTACAAAAAATGTTTAGATTTCTTTTGTTGTTTGATATTTCTTCCATTTTCTACATTCCCAAAAAGGTGCCGTGGTGGTGTTGATAGACGACTGCAATGATTTCAACTCTGTACCAACTTTACGAGCATCATTGTTGCCTAAGGGCGCTCCTTGATCATATCCAAGTGGTACATAAACAATGCCTGATGTCTTTCGAGAATGTGTAGAAGTTTGAACGATATTCACTGGGTACTAAAACTGACATGTGCACGAGAACCGGCTCTAGAACTGGTCCAGATGATCGCAATGAATTCTCTGCCATTGATAACGGTACCGCCGAACTTGATCCAATCATTGGACCGGTGTCAACTAGTTTATGGGTGCGACACCACGCTGCATTAGAGAGCCACGCTTAATTAGTCGATTTAATTTAGAACACGTTGATGAAAAAAAAACGATTAGGTACAAAAACAGTCTGAACTGAATAAACACGAAGTAGCAGATCCGGATCACTTTGAGGGAGTTTGCATTTTAGCAGTAGGCTCATATCGTAACTGCAATTTTCAATAAGCATAAACTAGGGTAGTTCGCCACTTGCAGCTCGCTGAATTTATTAATTAACCTACACAACCTCTCATTAGCGAACTAGCTAGGTTTACACGGGCTCCCCAGGCTTATGCGCTGGGAAGTTTTTAAACATTCTCACCACATCCCTTAACTATATTGACATCACCAGCACGGATTTATGACTGCTCTTCCACATCACCAGCTGTACTGCAGCTGCACTGAATATGTTGTCAACATTTATTACCTACGAAATTCTAGCGCAATCAACACGACAAAACTCACTGATCAAACACACCGCCAGGAAATCATGAAAAGTAACAAAACTTAGCAACTGCTTACAATTTCATGAACGGAGTTGAAGGAAGCTTTGTAGCTAGTCCTCACCTCTTTTTTCTTTTTCGTGGTTGTAAACTGCAACCCGAAACACGGCACCGGAGCGTGGGCCTGTACGACGAAGACGACGGCTTTAACCCGATCAGAGTACGCGTAATTTTCAAACTGAAAACTGGTTTTTCTTTCGAAAACTTCATCCCTTGGCATTCCGGGCAACCCTCTCCTGGTTCCTTTCTAATTCACTCTCTCCCATTTCGTATGATTTCGTAAACTAGCTTTCTCTTTCCGACACCTACCCGGAATGGCTCCTTCCTTTTCACGCAATGGCACGCAGTTTGGCGCCCTATGCTCACCAAACTACACTCGCGATCTTTTTAAGCTCGGAGAGATCGTACTTGATCTTCATGTTTCTGTTTTCATACTCTTTTGTTGTGGCCTTCTCGAACGCATGTGCTCTCTTAGCTCTCTTTGCACGAGTTATCGTTCCTGCTCTCCCATGTTCTGATGTTCAGGATCTACATGCCTTTTCTCGCTTTTTCATCTTGCCTTTCTTTTCTCTCTGCTAATTTCTATGCTCGATCATCTTTCGTTAACTTACAGCTCCAAATTTATTTCAAATTGTCCGCAGCTTTCGCCATTCAAACTGTCGGTGTTCGTTTGATCGTGGTGATGATGATCAATTTGGATACGAAAAAGGTAATGTTGAATTTTCATAAATACTGGCCAAGTGCTTATGAAGTATCCAATCGAACGTATCCTCTTTCAGGCTAATATTAAATATCAACTACGATTAAAGCAATGTCGTAAAGCAATGTTTTGTATGTAAATAGCATAACAATCAAACACTTACACCTTAAGAACAGCTAGAGCGATCGCCAGACGATGAAGATCTTTTGTTGTCTTAGATGCTTCTACTGCTGCTTAAATTGATATCGAAACTGACGCTTTCTATGTTTCGTTATGATATATGCAATCCCTCTCCAACGTTCATGCACGATTGCCATCAACTATCGGTCACTTTGTTCTTAGTTGGCTGTATCCCTTTCACCGGACTCACTTTTTCACGGACCTTTTGCTGCATCTCTTTGCATTGATTCCCCTCGTGTGGCTTCCATTTAATAATCCTACCCAACGGTTGAATTTCTCGCATATACAAACTCCTATCTTTGCATGCGAAGTTTATACACTCTCAGTCGTTTTTATCCACTTTCTCAAGCCATTCTTCCTGTAATAGTCTTAATACATCTCATTCCGCGCGAGCGATGAAAGCATAATTGGGAAGAACAGCGTACTGTGGAAAAGATGCGGAAGAGCGGGATGAAAAATAGATTTTTCATCGCCAGACCACCCGCCCGCCTGTCCGGTTACCAATGATGTCAAGTAGAGGAAGAAAGATAAGATTTTATGGGATTTTTTATGTATCCATTTTCATTCAATCCTACTTCCGCTGGCACCGGTCAGGAGGGATATGTTTGCGGAAGGACCGCCAAACTTTATGAGCCCTCGCACGTTGTCCGTGAGCCTATGCAAAGTTGATCATACGTTTACGAAATGAACCGGCAGTCTGTAAAAGTTGAATGGCAGCACGCGTAACCTCGACTAACCGAAGACAATTTGATATCGTGTTCCTAGGTGCTCAAAAACTCCCTCAAGATAAGATTTTTATTTAAAGACTTCTCAACACGGGTTTGTTCCTAGGCTCTTTTTTGTAGCTGAGAATATTTTGATGTCACTTAGCCAAATTGATGCGTCCCCAATATTCTTAATGTCGTACCAATCAACGTTGTGTTAGCCAACAAACCGCTATGCTTCACGTACGGCTTCCTCGGCTACAAAATCTCTGCGAGCATATGACCAAAGAGTACAATATACTGATCGACACTGCATCCTGCATACTGACAGCTTCCGAATCCAGGAGGAGGCAAACGGGGCTTTGACCATTGTTACCGAGGGTAATTCGATCTGATCCGTTGCCGGGCCAAAATCCAGATTAGGTTGAAACAACACCAAGACCTCCTGAGCTCGGTTCCATTTTTTCCCACCCTGGACAGGAGAAGAACTTTAAAGGCAAATGAAGCGGCTAAAAATGAGCGGAGATTAATGATGGCAAAGGCAGTAGTTAGGCGAGGTTTTGAGATAGATTATGGAACCTAACAAGAAGCAAACCGTAATAAAGTTCGGGACACAAAGGACTTGGGATTCGACCGACAACCACAACAGTGCCGCGCGATCTATGAGTAATGGTTTCAACACACATTACTTACGACGAAACCATCGTCAGGGCCGAGCCGCTTTCGTCTCGCACCGCGAGAAGCAAAATCAGGATTAACTGCCTTTCTTGTAGGCCAATAGAAAAGAGAGCTTTTTCTAGGCTTTCTTGAGCTCGCTGTTCATAATTAGTAACCCTCTCAAGAGCTGGCATCTCAAAGGACAATCGTACGAAATTTAACACTATATACATTACGCGCATAATGTTTGCTTTTATTCACTCGATACACTATGTTTCACTTCGAAATGTTTCCCAAGAGCGGAATTCTAGCTTCTTACACTCTAATGTAAGAGTAAACTTGAGTGTGAGTAAGTGTATTTTTGTTATAACATCATCATGCGTGCATTTTGCTCAATCAGTTTTTTCCACTATGTTTTTCACCAATCTTTACATGTAGCTCCATTAAGGTTCTTGCCACGAAAATCGTAAAATATAGTTTTTTTCACGCTTTCCTCCTTCATTATCATCATTTCGATTCTGGGACACGCAATTCGCCACACTTGCCGGTGTCGAAATTAAACACTCCTACTCAACCTAACTGCCATGGAAAGTGAGTACAGTTTTTATTTTTGTTATTTTTGATAATTATTTTTCTTTTTATAACTTATCGAAAGCAAGTAATTGCATTACGCATAACAAAAAGACATCGTGTGTCTTTTTCCCATTTCGCCTTATCGTTTGTTTTTTTCAGTTTACAATTCTAATCCATTTTATAGGCCAACGTTTTAAATAAACTGCAATACATACTTGTTAAAACTAATCGTTTCACAATCCTGTTGCAGCTTAACGCCACCCATTTCCGCCATCGTCATTACGTTGCCTACAAGTGTGAATTGCTTGCTCGAGGCATCCATAAACCAAACAGACTGGGTGGTGTATCGATATTGTTTCAAATCGAGGCTCTTTTTTACGCGTGCTTCTCTGTTATCATTTCATAAGCGTTATACGAGCATTATGTAGAACTAATGGCTTTTAAAACAAACTATTTAACATCAACATCTTGCAGCGATGCATTTCTGCGTACGTTTAACAAGCCTTGCTTACAATACTTTTTCTTTCACTTTTCCGCATTAAAGCAACTGGCGGCAACATATGTATTGCGTTCCTCCATTTCCGGTAATTTTTTGCTCAACTTAACTTTGACGCTTTTTGTAATTTTACGAAAGTTTTTCTATTGTTGTATATTTTAACATTGTCTCACTAGCCCGCTATTGTTATCCTGTGTTTTATGTCTCCGCCGATATATGCTAACATAATTCAGATCGAAGACTAACATCGACAATCATCAGCATCTTTGGCGTGATACACGTGGGTTTGAGTTTGTTTCATTATTTCATATCAAATACTTCTCTACGGCAGATTGTTTGGTAACGGTAATAGTTAGCGTTAATGTTTGTAACGTGCATTAATAGATCTATCTATTTATAATTGATAACTTCATCATTAGAGTTACACTAGATGATGTTGGGGGGTTGGGTTGCTTTTAGGTTTTTATAATTTTATTTCTTTTCGCATCTAGTTGATAATTCACAGAATCCGCACATCGGCTGAATGCTTTTTATATATGACGTTAGGCTCATTATGTGGCTTTTTTCTTTTCTGCCGTTCGTTTGATGAACATGTTGCTTTGTTTTTAAACATGGCTTTGAAGTGCTATGTCAATGTTATTGGTGATGTGTGCACTATACGTACCAGATCGTTTTATTCGTTCGGGGTTTTCATACAGGATGCTCAGATTTGCTAATATTTAGGAATTCATTTTATTTCCATAACTCTCGTATTGTTTTCGTGTTTGGGTTTTTTTCGCGCGTTTTTTGGGAACCAAAATCTTTCATCTGACTTAGTTAAGCTTAGTTGTGAAACTAGAAATTGGACTTATGAAGCATTACTTACATAGATAGCTAAGATAGTTGGAAATTCGTCTTCAGGATATCATATTGATTTGCTTTATAACAGGGTATGTATGTCTCGGGTTTGTTTGGTTTCAAACCTGCCTACCAGGGATTGTAAGAATTCGAAGAATATCATATACGACGAGATTGAAGAAAACGTTCTTAGTAAAGGAATAAAAAAACGGTAACAAGTTTAAATAAAACAACTAATCCAGTACTCTGATTAATGATTATATGCCAAGAATTAGTCAAATTCTCGAAAATGTTATAAAAACATAGGAAAAATTTACAATTTATCTAACAGGTTTCTTTTAATTGATACTAATAATAGAATTGTCTTGTACCGTGAGTTACTTTTGCTGACGTTTTCACGTTTTTTTACGTAATATATCTGGGATTTATTTCTACACGACCAAAAATTTAATAGAAACGAATAAACAAACTAAACATAACTTGCGCTTCGTATTAAAAGTCAGCACAAAACTAATTTTTCGGAACAATTTACAACTGATTTTCCTACATTATCAAGAGATGTGCTGTTGATAGCGACACATTTGTCTAACCGCGAAAATCTGACTCATGATCCACCTAATAGTTAGTGATAAGTTTAATCATAATAATAACGTTAATAAAAGCAATTTTATCACACAACTCTTAACGCTTCTACTGAATACCTTCGTACATGGACAGACGGTAACGTTTAGACGCACTACACACTAACATAGGCCACCTTCATCCTCGTCGAGAGCTGCAGCACCAGCCGGAGCTTTTGGAGCCTTGTCGGTTTGCTAAAAACGTAAAACGGTAAAAATAGGGAACAGATCCTAACATATGATATACTTACGTCTCCCGAGCCACCACTGTTCGGAGAAATATACGAAGCTGCTGCATTTTCAATGACGTTGGCTTTCGGTGCAATGGCCACTCCCTTGGGCAATGGTAAGTCCCGTGCCAGCCTAGCATACTCGACATCCATATGTCGAATGAAGGGTGACGACAGAGCTCGCTGTGCCAATTCCGGATCTTCGTCGTCATATGCCTGTTAAGTGGGACGTTTATGATTTCAAGCTAGCAACGTGCACTAATTTCCAGTCAAAATATGTTCAATACTGACCTGCAACAAAGATTCCAATGTCTGCACTTCTGCCACGTCGCAACAATTGCCCCATTCCTTGAAAGCTTTTTCAGCCGCTACGTAATCTCCGCGGGCGAGCTGTACCAGTACAAGTGCAACTGCCAGCCTTCCGATTGCGCCGTCTGAGCCGACCTGCTGGTGAAGTCCAATCTCTCGTCGTATAGCGTCCGCTGCTTGATCGTACATTCCCAACTTAACCATGATTCGAGCGACCTTGCTAGCATATTCCGCTCCCTGGCGGGTCGAATCTTCAATCTGTCAATAAACAAACATGATGAAAACTATACAAGCAAAAGGCAAGGTTTCCGATCCAACACACCGTTACAACATCCACCGCTTGTTTGTAAAGCTGCAAAGCGTCTTCAGGGTGGGACTGTTCAAGTATCTTCGCCGCCTTATCCAGCACAGTCGCGCCAGATTCAGGGGAGCCGTGTTGCTGGTATAGATTGCACGACCTCTCAGCAAGCTTCCGAATTTCGCCGAAATTGTTCATCTCTTTGCAGATCAATATGGCCTGGTCGAGACACTTGGCCGCGTGAAACAAAGCCCGATTCTGGCGATGGCAGTCGGACGATTTCATCAGACACTCGCGACATTGATCGAGCGACTTCGCGTTCCGAAAGCAGGTCGCTAAAAAACACCAGGAACTAGGATCGTCAAACAAATAAACCCTTGCAATGCAAACGGTATTGCAAACTCACCTGCTTTATTGTATTCTTCGGCTGCGTTATCATAATCTGGTCTCCATTTGAGGAGGGAAGTCTTCAAGCTAGATGATATGGAACGAAAAAAGGATACTTTACACGTTCGAACCTCAATAACATCTAGCAAGATCACGTTCAACTTACCACTTCTCTGCTTGGCGAATGTGTTCCTGAGCTTCTTCGATTTTGCTTGACATTTTCGCTCCTCAAGTTCGTATTAGCGAAGGAATATGAAGAAAAAAATTAGCTTCGCTGGACTTTTCCTGTTTTTACGAAGCACCCTCCTAGGTGATAACACTTCGTTCGATAATGATTCACCAAATATTATTATACAGCGATACTTGACAGAGTACCTCGGAAATGTTGCGACTAGAACGGAAGTTTTGCAGAGAAACACCCTAAATTGGGCGATTCCACTAGCAGCCCTTGCTTCTTTACTTCTTCTTCCACAAAATTATGGCACGTATAGGGTGGGAAATCAAACTTTCGGCGTTTCCCGCAATAAATTGCGTATTTTCGGAGCTAGACTGAATCAGCACAAATTTCTGTGTTATTTGTTATCGATTTCCTTTGTCACAGGTGGGGTTTGGCGTTGATTTCTAGAGGATTATTATATCAATGTTTTAAACCTACACGAAATGTTAGCACTTTGGTAAGCAGCCTTATTTTGACAGACTTTTCAAAGGCTCCATCAAAAACGGGTTGCCCAAAGAGCATTTACATTTCAAAATCGACCAAGGACTGTTGCGGTTTTCTGTTTCTTAAGGCAAATTTATGAAATGTAAAATAAATTTATTTTTTTAAATAAATAAAACTACCCTATAAATAGTACTACCCATACAACCAATTACACTTACAATTTAATCAACTGGATAAATTACATTAATAGCAAATCTTAATATGTTTAATAGATAGAATATCTTATCTTCCTGAGTAAATTCAATAAAATGTTAAACTATTCTTCTTTTATCATCACTATTTTGCACTATATTTTCGACGATATTTTTTGTCAATACATCTACTCTGTATCCCACCTGATGTATTTCTAACATTATGCAAAAATGTGAAGTATAACATCAGTATAACAGTTACAAGATACTGTCAAAAATTGTTTACCTCTTAATTAAAAACAACGCGCCGTACTCGGAATTTACAGTGCACCGGTAGATAATTTTAGTAGCTAGTAAAAGAAGTCATAATCCTCAGGTTAACGTTAACACCAACATTTCAAATGGAAGAAGTTCAACGTCACTCTGTGCACACTTTGGTGTTCCGCTCATTGAAGCGTACCCATGACTTTTTCGTCGCTAATCAATCGCTATTACCCGAAATAGATGAAAATTTGTAAGAATTTGGCATTGGTTATGGTACACAAGTCTCATGAAAAGTGTTTTCATTAGTTTTTTTGCTTTTCTCAATTTTGTAGAGAAAAGACGAAATTCAACATCAAAGCTCGGGATACCTATGGATTAGTTTTTGATCGCACTGCCAAAGCGAAAGCACTATCCGCCAAGAGGGGAGATGCTGACCGAACGGAGGCAAAGGATACCGGTATGCATTAAAACGTTTAAAATTTGTAGTATTTACTCTATTTTATATATATTATCTTATTCAAGTGTTGGCTTTAACTGCTGGTGAGCATGAGGATAATGCAGTGGATAGTGGTAATGCTCAAATGGCACTGGTGCCAGCAGTAATACCAACCAGTTCCCAGAATACTTCCAATGCGGTGCAAATACTTCCGAAGAAAGCGCCAACCATACCTAAACCAAAATGGCATGCCCCATGGAAGCTTTGTCGTGTCATTTCCGGCCATCTTGGATGGGTACGATGCGTGGCAGTGGAGCCAGGCAACGAGTGGTTTGCAACCGGGGCTGCTGATCGAGTCATCAAAATTTGGGATTTAGCCAGCGGCAAACTGAAGCTCTCTCTCACCGGGCACGTAAGCACTGTACGGGCTCTTTCGGTGAGCCCGCGCCATCCTTACTTGTTTAGCTGCGGAGAAGACCGTCAGGTGAAGTGCTGGGATTTGGAGTACAATAAGGTGATACGGCACTACCACGGGCATCTGTCGGCCGTATACACGATGTCGCTGCATCCAACTATCGACGTGCTCGTGACGGCCGGGCGAGATTCTACGGCTCGCGTTTGGGATATGCGCACGAAAGCCAACATTCACACCTTGACAGGCCATACAAACACGGTCGCGAGTGTGGTTACCCAAGCAGCCAACCCCCAGATTATAACTGGAAGCCATGATTCGACCGTAAGGCTGTGGGATCTGGCCGCAGGTAAAAGCATGTGCACACTAACTAATCACAAGAAAAGTGTCCGTGCAATTGTACTACATCCTTCCCTGTACATGTTCGCGTCTGCCTCGCCGGATAACATAAAGCAGTGGCGGTGCCCTGAAGGCAACTTCATACAGAATCTCGGTGGACACAACTCGATCGTGAATTGTATGGCCGTGAACCCGGAAGGCGTGCTGGTGTCTGGGGGTGACAACGGCACGATGTTTTTCTGGGACTGGCGAACAGGGTACAATTACCAGCGCTTCCAGGCAGCGGTGCAGCCGGGTTCGATGGACAGCGAGGCGGGTATATTTTCGATGACGTTCGATCAGTCTGGATCCCGATTGATAACTACAGAGGCCGATAAAACTATCAAGATTTATAAGGAGGATGATGAGGCAACGGAGGAATCGCATCCCATCAATTGGCGACCAGAAATCATTAAACGCAGAAAGTATTAAACATAAAAAAACGGAAAAGATTCGATGAAAATAAATTTACTTCACACGTGTTTGAGCGAAATGCTTTAATCGTATAACAAAGGCGGAAAAAGAAGAACAGTTGGATGGACTGTTTATTGTGTGACCAAAATGTGATCTTTTTATCGGAAGATTTCAATACAATACCGCTGGAAAAAATGTAACATTTATGAATATTCAAAAAACCACGTCATTTATGGGATCGATCTCCTTCAAATTGAGTTATAAGAGATATGTCAAACAAAAATCTAATATGGCGCCTAAAAGATTGTTGGACTAACCTTTTTGAAACACATTTACACGAACCGGCCAGTCATCATTGCTAAGTCTCTTCTTTCTACCGGCAGTAGTCTTCTTGCGTTCGTCGTTGCGCTGGTGCGGTATAATCTTGTGTGTATCCTAGGCAATAAGACTGAATCAGATTCTTCTACTCAAAATCGGCGAGAGTCTGCATCAACAAAGAAGCTAGCTCATAGTAGGCCGCACTCTGCTGCCCGCAAAATCACAAAAATCCAGCCAATCGCCAAAGTTGGATAAAGCAAAACGTGTGAGCGTATCGCGAACTGCTCTTCTGTGAAACGTGCTACGGTCGCCGCGTGAAGCCTACAATTTCGCAAGTTTCTATTCGTCGTTGAAACTCCAGTTCTGCCCATTGCTTTTGGAACGCCCGAGAAACCGTTCCTCAAATGGCCGACGGCAAGAAGTGAGTAAAATTAAGGTCGATAGCTCGGCAGGCATTTAATTCTTTATACGGGTAGTCATCCTGGTTGCCGTTTTGTGGCTGTAGAAGTGAAAAAATGGCAATGATACCGAAGTATCTGACGAAAAGCCATCATGACCGGACGTGTGGACCCCGACGTCAGTTAGCCGTGTGTTTTACAAAGAAAGAAAGAAAGAAAGCATGACCCTTCAGTGGTTATTTGGTCAACCATAGCGAAGGGGTTTTCCGATTTTTCTGTTTTTGTGTGTGTATGTGTGAGAGCTTTCAAATGGGGATCGTACAACTTCCTTCAATTTTCGCTTGTCACGATATGCGTTACTTCGCGTAACCGGGGAAAGATGCAACCGAAGGTGGCCCCGTTGCAAGCACCAATGCCAACCGAACAGTACTCCGTAACCCGAAATATTACGCTAGAGCTTTAGATGAAGTCTGATAGGGGAATGAATCGGATTTAACAACAACCTATATGTGAATTTGATTGCATCAGTTGTTGCAAACGCAAACCTAGCTGCTGAATGAATCCATTGGGTTAGAGGGTGATTGAACGCTGAAGGAGGATGGTTTAAAATTGTTTCTTGTTAACATGTCTTGCTAGTCTTTTGAAATTTTATTTATAAAACGCATAAAATTTATTTGTTGTTCGTTGCTAATTAAGTTTGTGAAAATTGCAATAGGGTTACGTTGACTAAATTCAAAGAAAATGCACTTCAACAACACAACATTCGCTGCGTATTCTTTCTCTCTCTCTCTCTCTCTCACTCTCTCTCTGTCTATATCTCTCTATCTTTGTATCTATTCCCAACGTATTGCCTAGAACATCAACGCCAAAGGGTAATGACCTATCTTCTTTGTAGAAGACCCTTGTCTTTGGCGATCATAAATTGCTTCCTCCAAGCTCTTGCATAATCCTTACAAAAATCTTGCATACTCATCCTTCACTACTTCCACAGCGAGGATTTGGCAACTGCCATTCTGAAGCGCAAGGATCGCCCAAACCGTCTGATCGTCGATGAAGCCACCAACGATGATAACTCGGTCATTTCGTTGTCGCAGGTAAGATTCAAATATTAGCACATTTGACATTTGTTACTTCTCTGGAGGTGATCTTGTAAAAATCTATTGTCGGTAAGGTTTAACCGACCGTAAGTGAAAAAAATTATCAGTATTCCGCCCCTCCTTGGCCTGCTTCTGATCAAGAGCGGCATGTGCAAACAAACCTCTATCGACTAAACCATGCCTTGGAAAATTTTGCTTCATTTTTTCTTTCATACTACATACTACTGACATCAATATTGATGTCCACGTGTACTATGTGGTAAATATTCTTACCATGATTTTTCTTAACGTGTTTGTAGGCAAAAATGGATGAACTCGAGCTATTTCGTGGTGACACGGTGTTATTGAAAGGTAAACGTCGAAAGGAAACCGTTTGCATCGTCCTGTCGGATGAGAACTGCCCGGACGAGAAGATCCGCATGAACAGAGTAGTGCGTAACAACCTGCGTGTGTGGTTAGGAGACGTGGTGATGATACAGTCATGTCCGGATGTAAAGTATGGCAAGAAGGTAGAGATCCTGCCCATCGACGACACGGTCGAGGGATTAACTGGCAACCTATTCGACGTGTACCTCAAGCCGTACTTCCTCGAAGCGTACCGCCCGATCCATAGGGATGACACGTTCATCGTGCGAGGCGGTATGCGAGCGGTGGAGTTCAAGGTGGTCGCTGTAGAACCCGAGAATTATTGCATCGTTGCCCCGGAGACGGTGATTTTCTGTGAAGGAAACCCGATCAAGCGTGAAGAAGAGGAAGAGACACTTAACGCGGTCGGTTACGATGATATCGGTGGCTGCCGCAAACAGCTAGCACAGATCAAGGAGATGGTGGAGCTACCACTACGCCACCCGTCGTTGTTTAAGGCGATTGGTGTAAAACCACCCCGGGGAATTCTCATGTACGGTCCACCCGGTACGGGCAAGACGCTGATTGCTCGTGCTGTCGCAAACGAGACGGGTGCATTCTTCTTCCTTATTAACGGTCCGGAGATCATGTCCAAATTGGCGGGCGAATCGGAATCGAATCTGCGCAAGGCGTTCGAAGAAGCCGAAAAGAAATCACCCGCTATCATTTTCATCGACGAGATTGATGCCATCGCACCCAAGCGAGAGAAAACGCACGGTGAAGTCGAGCGTCGTATCGTCTCGCAGCTGCTCACGCTGATGGACGGTATGAAGAAAAGCTCGCACGTGATCGTTATGGCTGCGACAAATCGCCCGAACTCCATCGATCCTGCCCTGCGTCGTTTTGGTCGTTTCGACCGTGAGATCGACATTGGCATCCCGGATGCGACGGGTCGTCTTGAGGTGCTGCGCATCCACACGAAAAACATGAAAATGGCGGACGATGTTGATCTGGAGCAAATTGCGGCGGAATCGCATGGACATGTAGGTGCCGATCTGGCATCGCTGTGTTCCGAGGCCGCCCTGCAACAGATCCGTGAGAAGATGGATCTGATCGACCTTGAGGATGATCAGATCGACGCGGAGGTGCTCAACTCGTTGGCCGTCTCGATGGAGAACTTCCGGTATGCGATGACCAAGTCCAGCCCGTCGGCGCTGCGCGAAACCGTGGTCGAAGTGCCCAACACGACTTGGACCGACATAGGCGGTCTGGAAAATGTGAAGCGCGAACTGCAGGAACTAGTACAGTATCCGGTGGAGCATCCGGATAAATTCCTCAAGTTCGGTATGCAACCGTCCCGTGGTGTCCTGTTTTATGGCCCGCCTGGGTGCGGTAAAACGCTGCTCGCCAAAGCTATCGCCAACGAGTGCCAGGCGAATTTCATTTCGGTTAAGGGTCCGGAACTGCTGACAATGTGGTTCGGTGAATCTGAAGCGAACGTCCGTGACATCTTCGACAAGGCACGTTCCGCCTCACCCTGTGTGCTATTCTTCGATGAGCTGGACAGTATCGCTAAGTCGCGCGGTGGCAACGTTGGTGATGCCGGCGGTGCAGCCGATCGTGTCATTAACCAGATCCTCACTGAGATGGATGGCATGGGGGCGAAGAAGAACGTGTTCATCATCGGAGCCACCAATCGACCAGACATCATCGATCCGGCTATTCTGCGTCCGGGCCGTCTTGATCAGCTGATCTACATTCCGTTACCGGATGAGAAATCGCGTGAGGCGATTCTGCGCGCGAACCTCCGCAAGAGTCCGGTGTCCGACGATGTTGATCTGAACTACGTGGCCAAGGTGACGCAGGGGTTTTCGGGTGCTGATCTGACTGAGATATGCCAGCGTGCCTGTAAGCTAGCCATTCGCCAGGCCATCGAAGCGGAAATTCGTCGCGAACGAGATCGTGCGGCCAATCAGAACTCGGCAATGGACGTAAGTGTGAGTGGCTTTTGCGGTTAAACGCTGTTGCTCATGATCGTTCGCATTTTTTAATTCGTAGATGGACGAAGAAGACCCGGTGCCGGAGATTACTCGTGATCATTTCGAAGAAGCGATGAAGTTCGCTCGCCGCTCCGTGTCCGACAATGACATTCGCAAGTACGAAATGTTTGCCCAAACGCTGCAGCAATCTCGTGGCTTCGGAACCAATTTCCGGTATGTTCAATTTCTCGATGGCATACATAGTCGTAGGTCAAAGATTTGACGCCTGTTTCATCATTTGTCGTTATAGGTTCCCTTCGGGACAGGGCAGCTCAAGCACGCAGGGTCAGAGTTCGTCGCAACCGACGAGCAATAACCCGGGCGACAACGGTGATGACGATCTCTACAGTTAGATTGCTGATTCGCGCGTCTCTAGCCACCCTACTAGCCTAAACCAGACGGCTGTCATTTCTGCTGCTGTTGCTGCGGTCTTTCCGTACCAAATCATCGACGCCTGCATACCACCTTCTTCGTCTTATGTCCCTCAACCTGCCTACACACCCCATCCGCTCACTCTTACAAATTACACTCCTCTTACAATAAATCAGATTTATCAAATTTTCAAGGACACAAAGTGAGGTATGCTAGCAGGAGGCACATATACACGTATGCAGGATTCAACATGTAGTATCATAAAAGTCAAGAGTTTCTTAGTGGTATACCGTCGGCACAAGCCGAAATAGCTAACTGAGTAAAAATGAAAGCACGCATCGGTTATAATTCACAGTCGGCGGGATCGTTCCTGTCGATGCGATCCATTCGAGGCATAAGGATAACTTAGGGTCGATAGAGATCGTTCTCTGATAACAAAAGGAGTGAATGAAGGGACAGACAGAGAGTGCATATTGTCGGTGAATTTGCTGCAGTGAAAACGGCGGTGCAACAGTGGTACGAAGCCTCTTATTCTTAAAGAAGAGTGTTTTGGAGGAAATAGGAATGCAGAAATATTATTTCTAAGACTAGCACTCCCTATTTTTCTATATAACTCTGTCTTCTTGTTTTTGATTCAGAACATCCAACACCGGCCCGCAACATTCGATTAGCACTCGATGCCCTTGTGGTTTCGGTATACATCGCTAGCTCTATTCCAATCCCTCATTTTTCACAAAATTCAATATGTTCGCGCTACATTTTCACATTCTTATTGTACTCTTAACGTAGAAATAATTCTCCAATTTATAAACACCGTCGCTACTTCAGTAGATTTGTCTTGGAAACATATAAAAGAAAAAAACAAGAGTTGCACGCCAGATAATTAAATCACATGTAATTGGACCGCCATCATCTTCGGTTGCAAGAGTGATTTCTCGTCTGTTCGTTCGCGTGTCAGCCAGTCTGCAACCATCTACATTTGTATTTTTACTGAAGCGAGAGAACTTGAGAAGAGATGGGTGAAAAATAAAAAAAACTTAATAGGTACAGATGGTTGAGAGTCGTTTTCTTTTGTTGCTGTTCATATGAAAAGTCAAGAGGTTGCATGTATTGAGGAGTAATCATCAACTCGAAACATCATTGTTAATTATTACGCTGATACTTGTACTTTATTAATGAGAGTCACTTGAAATCATTCTTCATAATTCGCCCGCTGCAATCTTAAACTAAGTAAGATTAAATTCAACTACTGATGCAATTTATCTGAAGTAATAGATACAACTCAAATGGTTCTGTTTTTCAGCTGTATATTTAAAAGAAGTATGTCTTACATGTAAATATATTTAGTTAGTTAAATAATTTTTTTTATCAAAGGACGCTTTATACGGACAATTCATTGCGTAGCAATGGCATGAGTGATTCGCTGTGGTCGGAGATAGCATTATGAGATTTAACTAAGCGATCACAATTACTGACCATTTAACTAAGATCCATTACTGACTCCGGCACAAACTACATGGGTATCCTTGTTATGGAACGTAAAAAATCTGGCTCCTGTCCGCGATGTTCAACAGATTCACATCACTAGTCTTGGAAAGGATATTCCTACACTTCGTACGCACCTATCCTTATTAGTACAAATCTTATTTTCCGATTCTTGTTTTTTCAATGAATGAGAGAATGAGATTGTGATTCCATATGCTGCTTATTCTTTACTGGCACGCTCACAATTGAGCACGTCGTAATGACATGGTGGTCTACCTTGCTATGCTTTGCCAAGGCTTTCATAACTTTTTAATTACTTGTAGCTGGATAGTCAGTCCTGTGTCCGGGAAGGTGGAGGGGGGGCTCAGATGTGATTCGATCCTGATACTATCGTGTGTTTGTGCTACACGCTAACGCTTCGGCTATCGAGTTCCCCCATTTTCCATAAGCATGGGATATATATTATTAAGGGTGGTATCGGAGAGGAGAGAAAAAACCATAGTGACGACCGAGTACTCATTGGCTCAATGAACGGAGCAAAGCGCTAACCAACATGGCAGCGACACTAGGGTTTCGATTGCAACATTCCGGTTCAACTGGTGTTGGAAGTGGACCTCTTTGTGGTCTTTTGCGGATATCCGCTGTATCCGCGCGTTTTAATGGCGATCCATCGTGGCTGTTGGGAGGTTTGCTTTTCAATCATGTGTTTCACAGCTGTTACTACTTCGGCTGATTTTTTAATTTTGTTATTACCAGCGGATACGATCGGTGAAGCAAGGATTCTGTTCCCCGTACGTGTACTGCGTATCTGAATGTCTTTCCTTCTTACCAGCGATGATACAACGGGCGTAAAGGCAGAAACTGGTACCCCTTGAGCTGGTTTTGTTTGTGTTTGCGAAACCGAAGCAGTTTGCCGTACGGAATGCTCTTCTGATCGAGTTTCGTCGTTCCGGGCACGGTGCGATCCAACTAACTGAGGTGCAAGCAAGTTCCATCGCTTTAATCGTTCAATCAGAACAGCTGACTTATCCTTCGGAAGTTCAAGCTCGCGCAGCAACAATATCAGTTCCGACTGCGTGATACGGTGTGGTCCTTCGATTTCTGACGTTATTGCTGGGGACGTTGGCTGTGGTGATGCTGCCGGCTGTTCCTCCGGGCTGTTAATGATCCGAGACCTTTTCACCACTACCAAACCGTTAGGTATAACTGTAGACGAAAGATTTGTAATGTTGCCGATCGTTGGCACTGCGACAGGGTTTTGCGTGTGTGACTTTTGCTCCACTACTGAACAATTTCCTATTTCCTGGGTCCGTTCTGTTTTCATTTCTGACATCTGTTTAGGAACTAATGATTCCTGCTTCGGAAGTAGCTGTTCTTGTTTTGAAATTATCTTTTCATGTCTCGGTCTCAGGGGCTCCTGGTTATTCAAGCCATCATCTAGCCGCGTCCCCAGACACGTGGGTATCAGTTTGACATTTTCGTCCTTATTTGTTCCTAAAGCGCTGTTGACCTCGTCATCATCATCCATGATTTCGATCATAACAGGTTCAGCTTCTTTCTTTACTGACGGTTGCAATGTATTACAGTCTGAAAGTAGAAATAAAACAATTAACAATTTTCCACGGTAATGAGAATTTCCCTAGCTCGAAAATGTTACTCAACCATACCTAGTTTTACAACAGCTTTGTGAAGTGAATACACATTCAGGATCTTCGGTGAAGATGTATTATTTGGTGCCACCGATTTCGGAGCAACGTGTTGCAAGCCCGACGATGGAAGCAGTTTTTCTGATTGTTCCAGCACAACTGTCGGTTTAGAGTCTGGCAGGCAAATTTTTGTCACGTCATACATAGCTTCCGAGTGAATCTTTCTCTTCAGACTGCTAATTCCCACAGACGATCTCATAGTCTTATCTCGTACTGTACCTTGCGGTTGCAAGTTTTTTTGTGATACGGTATCCGGGGGATATCTGAAATTGTTCACCGTCTTCAGCAGCAACGGTTCATTTGAATCGTTTTCAACGATTGGCAATGGTGACTCGGAACGCGTCTGATGTGCTAACTGAACAACGGTTTTCTGGTGAGAGTTCTTTGAAGCGAAGATTTTTGGCCGGATAGCGGACCTAACTATGGGATATTCGACTTTAAAATGGTAGAGCGCGTTCATGCGCACGTTTCCGGATGGTACGTCAGCACGTGTAAGACAGAAGAAACAGTCTGTGACGTGATCCTCAGGTGAGCTCCAAAGCATCGGTATCACAAATGGGAGATCGGGTTTATGGCACATACCGCTTTTCCAGCGGAGCAGTGCATTGTTACATATGTTGCATACCGAGGGCGGCCCATGGGTGTAATTTTCCTTGCTGGTGCGTGCTAAAAAATATTGCTCGTACGCTTCCAATAGTGGCCTCGTCATGATTGATCGCTTGTGGTGGGAAGGCGTGTATGCGCCGCACACAAAGCAGAAAAGATTCTTTGGGTTTTTGCACGACATCTCTCAATTAGAGTGTACCGTCCTTCGAATCACAGCCGGACGCAACACACCTTATTATATCTGCAGGTTGCAGTTGTCCGTTTGCGCGTTACAGTTCTGTTTCCAAGTTGTACGAACAAAATAATCCAGATTGATAGATGTTTATAATTGTTAATATATGTTGTATTGTTACTATTCGGTAGTATCAATGACAGAATTTACGATCGTGAAATACCTGTGATCACCTCACACTTGCTATTCAATTTTGATAGAACGCCAGGACAGTTTAACCCACATGAATATTACATCTCGAGCTGCACGCGTATTTCAAGAAACAGTAAACATTAAGTTGGGCGCAGTGTATTGTTCTTACAACTACGATCAATCGTACGTTGAGTACGTTATATAGCCTTCTTAGATCAAAACTGTTTCGATTCGACTCTGCGATTATAATAGGACGATTCCGGATTGATTTGGAGAAGTTTTTTCACAACAAACTCGCTCGAATGCACTCAGTTTCCGATTGACGTTTATTTACTTTGTTTACCCGATGATTTAAACTGCACTATAGCGGCATCAATCATTGCTCTAGTGCAAAGTGGATTAGGAAATACCGAGTTCAAAGACCTTGTTGTTACACTATGCTTCAATTGAACATAGTGCAGAGTAAATGAAGTGCAGAAAATGATCGTTTCTAAAATCAGTTTGCCTCATAAAGCCATTGTAAAAATTATCTCCAGGATGCATAATAAATTCCACCGATTTTGTATGATACTTTTCTTTCTTCTAATGTCAAATGACGCACTATTCTTTCTGCTCTAGTGTTGATCGTGTCGAGGGGTTGTACTAACGATTGTTCTAACACGTGTTAGAATCACGCGCGGAATGAAAACGAATTAAATAATATTTCAATTACTTTATTATACTTACATTCGAATTGCTCATCAATAAAATAAGACCTATCCGTTCCTGAATTCGTAAAAAAAACCACTCAGCTTTTTTGGTAATTAAAACTAGACTTCTTTTAATAGTACATATTGTTTCCAGAAAGCTGTTTTTTTATATTTTGAAGAGATTTAATAATTCAGTAAGTGTACATTTACAAATCCGTTGTTCTATCCAAGGCTGAAACGAGTGAGGAAATACATCGTTAAAAATTAAATGTTATTAGCTTTAAATTGTTTATATTATGAAATTTACTTACAGCAACGCACCGCCTAAAAGTGATAGTCCTGAAGAAATTGATGCCGATGGTCGCAAAGAGGGTACATTTCCTGTAGGGAGTCCCAAAGCATTGGCGAGTGAGTTCAGCACACCTGGCGTAAAGCAACGAGAGATTGTTTGGTGTTAAACACTTTCAAATCATCAATTCATATTCACAACGCTACGATATCTGTCCCTCCACGCCGCTGTAAGTCCGATTGTAGGTCACTCCGACCCTGAGTCATCCCAAGAGTGCGAAGAAGCAGATGTTACGACATCAATGAGGAATGCTAAATCGTGTTATGAGGCTCCCAGGAAATGAGCAGGGAAAATTAAGGATTTTACCTGTAGACATGGGGCGGGTACCAGGTCGGTAGTAGGACTCGCGAATAGGTTGATTACTGAGGTAAGGTAGGGATGCAGTTGGTGGTTGCGCGTGCTGTATTGGTTGTTGCTGATAGTACATTACTGGCTGCTGCTGTTGATACTGGGGTTGGTACAGCTGCTGTTGCGGTTGCTGATACTGAATTTGTTGTAGCTGCGGCGTTTGGAAATTGGTCTGTTGCTGGTACGGTATTTGCTGAGACGATGGCCGATAACCGATCGATGTTGCTTGTTGCTGTCCTGTGTTTGTTCCAGGATATTGAACGGTTTGCACTTCGGATGATGGCTGGTCTGTAAAAACGACAATTCAATATTTTTAGCAGCCTAATCAAAAAACGCTGTGCTGATTTCACACACCTCCGTTTCTCACAACGATGTAATTTGGTTGATTGCTGTTGGAAAATTCTGTAAAGAACAAGCACAGTCGATTCAATCCTCAACTTAGGGCAAGGACGTATAAATTTTCACCTGCCGGCAAGATTTCAATTCCCGGAGCGGAATTTGAAACCGGGGAACCGTGGCACATGGCAACGATGACCAGTAAAAACCTAATTGCGACCCCAGCTAAACCCATCGTGTGTTGGAGCAGCATCGAATATTATTTACGGACTAGCTTACGTTTGATACGATGTCAGCTGTATCGGTCCAGCAGAGAAAGATCTCTGAATTCGGTACCATTTGAGTGTTAGGAAGGGGGTCTTGTAAACCGGTTTTACAAGCCGTGATGAATCTGTTTATGTGTTGCCGCCGCAAAAGCCATCGGCAAGCACAGAATTTGTTGAGTTTGAGTCATCTTTACAAAGTTTTTAGATTAGGTATATTCAATTTTTGTGAAAATATTTGAATGTCTACGTCAATCAAATGTAACAATCTAAACCCCGTAGTGTTAAGGGACGCCACAACACAGTGATCGCTTGATTTGCGTTCTTCACATAATAAGAAAACGGATGCGCTGCATTTACTTGGGGAATTCTTGTGAAGATGCGATTAAACGTATTGCAGTGAGCTACATAGAACGCGGGGATATTCTGCCTAATACTGCCATGTTTTGATCGTTGCAGTTACTCGATTTATATTAATCCAAAAATAAAGGGCCATAGAGACACTAGAATTTCACCATTCTTGTAGATAAATTTCAATTATTTCACCAACTTTAAGAGTATTTTCTCAACGTACTTTTTATCCAATGTTTGATTGTAACTCAATATCCTTTTTGGTCGATAACAAGGCAATAAAGTGGTAGAATCAGATTGAGATGAATAGATGGCATAAATGCCTTAATTCTGGAAACTGCATGCATTCCACACCATACACTATTTCTCAAATCCTAAACACGCACAAAGCACTCAAAGGCTTTTTAAATTTTTGTGTTGTTTTTGTGTTTTTATTTTTAGTTCATTTTGTTGCTTACTCCATTAAATGTGTGTATTTTGCTTCTGGTTTCTTTACACCACGTGACTTCCCTCAATTATGCTTGCTGGCGACTACTTGTATTTTGTTTGGCTGTGCGAGCGTGTGTTCTGCTGTTGTGTTTACACCACGCTCTCTGACTCCCTCTTTATCTCAATCCGCCTTAAATTTGATCGTGTGCCCCCTTGCAACAGCCAGCTGTTTGTTTTATTGATTTTGTATATCCTGTCCCTCTCCCGTTTCGATGTAGTTCCTTGTTTGCACAATGTTACGTGTCGTTTGGTGGTCGGAAACCCACGTGCACAACCCGGCACGCATCGACGGTGCAAGACATGTGCGCCGGATATGAAAGGTTGCCGTTTCAAACGAGCACTCACATGCGCGAACTTTGCTTACACTTGGTGTAATTCCGTGTTTTCCTGCTCTCAAAGGCCGCCAAAACATGCTCTGGACGCGTGGTACGATTGATCACACATCGAGAACATCGCGACACCCGCCGGTGGCAATGAAGGGTCGTGGCAGCGGTTGCAGAGATAGGGAGTATACATCGTACTAGTGCTACACACCACCCAATGGGCGAAGCGAGCAGTAGAGTAGCATGCGAAAGGAAGGGTAGAAGTTGAAGGGGGAGCGCACGTGCTCGGCGGAGGTCAATTTTCAGTGGGTATTGAGTTCAGTTTGCGGTTGGAATCGCCACCGTCCTATCCAATCCATAGATATCACCATCAACGCGTCGTCATCATCATCCGAGAGCTGGGAAAAGAGCTGCTGCTGCTGCTTACAGCGACTTCTCGGCCTTGATGATCTCCGAAATACCATCGTACATCTCCTTGACGGCCTGGAACTCGGTCAGTCCCATGCGGCGCTTGTTCGAGATGTCGTAGATGCCACCCTCGGCTTCCGAGTGCTCACCGCGGGTACCACGGACCTGCAGGTTGTACTTGTCGGCGGTAGCCTCCAGCTTCGCGTAGTCCTTGGCCAGCTTCGGTACCTTGATGTGGACCGAGGCGCGGATGGTGGTGCCGAGGTTGGTCGGGCAGAAGGTCAGGAAACCGAGACGGTCGTGGTGCGAGAATGGGATGCGCTTCTCGATGTCGTTGACGGCGGACACCAGGCGGCGGTAGACCTGGCCGAGATCACCACCCATCTGCATCGAGATGATGCGCAGGTGATCCTCCTCGTTGCACCAGACCAGGAAGGTCTTGTTGTCGTTGTGATAGATACCACGACCCGATGGCCAGAAGCGGCAAGCGTTGGCGGCCTGCAGGAAACGATCGCCCTCCTTGAACAGGAAGTGATCGTCGATCAGCTGCTGCTGGACGGCCTTGTCCATGCCGGTCAGCGGGAAGAACTTGCCCTTCAGCTCACCCTCCAGTCCGGACAGGGTGGCGGAGACCTTCTCCTCCATCTCCTTGTACTGGGCCTCGGTCAAGCAGGGGTTGAACGGGTAACCCTCCATCGAGCGGCCGCAACGGACGCGGGTCGACACGACGAACTCGCCGGTCGGGTCAACGTTGCTAAAGGCGTTCACATCGCCGAAGTCACGCTGCGGGTGCTTGTCGGTCTTCTTGAAGCCCTTGTGGTAGTCCTCGATGATCGGGTCGAACAATTCAGCGAACACCGTGTACGACTCTGCATCCGGGGCGTAGATGCCGACACCAGAGTCGGGGTTCTCAAAACCTGCAATTGAACATCACGGAGCGGTGATCGTTGGTTAGTTCGGAATTCTTCCTTCACTCGAATAGCACTCGGTTGTGAGATCAAGCAAAAACGCCTACCAGATTGGACACAGTCCAGCAGAGTCGAGCCGAAGGAGGTCTTCTTGTTCTTCAGGGCATCGAAGACTTCCTTGGTCAGGTATTTCTTCAGCAGGGACTTGGAGTCCGAGGCAGCCAGCTTGGCGAAGCCAGCCTCCATCTTTTCCAAAACAGCTGCGTCAACCATGGTGTCTGATTTGTTTCTGGAAGGTCGTATCAAGCACAAAGATGGATTATGATTAATTTTCGAGGGACATATTACGGCTATATGCAATGTTGTGCTATATGTTTCTATGAAATATACATGAGTAAACACGTAGTAGTAGGATTTGAATATCCGATGGCAAATATTCTACTCGTAAAATTCATAAAAATCTCACATCAGATTGAAGTTCAATAAATCGTGAAATCCATTCGATCAAAATCATGACATTTTTCTGCGGTAACTAGTTAAAATCCTCTGGCCTTAGGTACATGTAAGAATCGCATAACCCGCGCATAAACCCGCTGCTCAGTTTTCGTCAATACTATTTTTTTCTAATTATTACATTCTTGTTCGTAACCCATCAATACAACAGATTGTAATATAAATTTCAACATCTTTTAGGCATTCATCAGTATAACAACGGCATATTACTTCCGGATATCCCTTGAACCCTTATTATTCGAATATGTACTTTTTTCGAACGCCTGAAGGCTGAAACTAAAACAAAAACACAAATTTCCACCATCCACATGTATCAGGATGTTAGCCCGCTCTCATTACGCTCTTTGGCGAAGGCAGTGTTGCCAACACCCCACACACAACCGCCGCCGGTGCCGGGGGGCCGCCCGCCGCACACCACTTACCTCGACAAAAATACCATCGAGTTTGATACACACCCTTCGCCAGCGTTGGCCTCATCGGCATCAGTTCCCGTCCCGGCAGCTGCCTCATTCTCTACCACCTTACTGTCCTTCTTGTCCTTCGATGCACATCCACCCATTTCAGTGCTGGTGTGAGCGGGTCGTTGTATTAGTCGTTCCGTGGACTGCAGTTTCTGGCAGTAGTATCTGTTGGTCCCCGCGCTGGGACGTCTTTTTGCACCGCTTTTGCTGCTAGAGAAGGCGAACTTTGTCCACCACCCGGTAAGGACTACGGAACGGAACCTGTTGGCCGTAGCCACCGTTTTTTTCTTTCGTGGTATGAAGAGCCTAATCGCGCTCTTTGGAATGTACTGATTTTGGACTTATTTTAATAGCTCTCTTTACGCTTTACGCTTGTTTACGCTCACGTGTCGATATCAAACGACAGAGAAGAGTTTTTTACGATTTTTAAAGATAAATTAAGCAGTCCCCGGCCTTATTCACAAACTCCGAAAAATGCACTTCTCCAAAAGGATTAGTCTTCGTATTTTGGTCTTAGTTTATAAATCACTTCAAATTTTAGACGTTTTGGTTCGTTTGTTAGGTAAAAGTGAATCCTTCAAGGACACTATATACTGCAGTTATGGTACGATTCTTTGGTTACTGCTATTGCCGCTAGTGTAGCACACCACTGAGAATGAAATATGTTAGTAGTCTCCCGTGTAAGCTTAAATCGTATACTTAGGCCCAACAGCTACTCCCCAAGCGAGGTGCTTTTTACTCCCCAGCAAGCCCTGTTTTCAAGGTGGTTTGTGATTGACATTAGAGGGCTTTTCCAGGTCAATACGGTAGACATACAGAAGTACAGTCCAAGCATGCTCTTCTTGAGCTTAAACACTGTCAAACCGTATTATTTGTTAATTTACTTGAAATTTTCTTGCTGTCTTGGACAAAAAACTATAGATGAGGAGGAGAAATCATTTTGGACTGTTTTTCATCGTCCTCTCTTTCCCCGTCTCACCACCCACCCATCCAGGAAAAGGTGTTCTCCAGCAGGATGGGTACTTTTTCTCGTGCAAGGATATCTTCCACTCTCTTTCTAGCACAAATGACCGTTTGCTCTCACATATTCAACAGTCGCTCCCATCTCACTCGCCCTTCCTTACCACGAGGCAGAAGGTACCCCATTTGTGCTGTTCGCAGTAGGCGCCCTAAAATAACGCGCGCGCACGCACACACCAACAGGCCGCCGCACCCTTTTCTGATGAAAGGATGTGTGCGACTTTGGGATGAATATCCTGCCGCGTGATCAAGACTTGCTAGAAAACTAAAGAACCAATAATAGCTCATTAAACCTCCCCCAGCTAGGATTAGTATGACAATCGGAGAGGTACAGCTGGGAAATCTCAACATTAAGACGCTGGTTTTTGTTCTTTATTTATTAAATTGAAAAGCGTTACAAAAGAAGTGTTCTGTCACTAACACACAAGCATACTAGGAGATATGCAACCCCCTCATGAGCTTTTCCTCTAGGGACAGCAAACTGTCCCTGCTTCACAACGTGCGTTTAAAAAACCATTGGACTATTGAACCACGATTTTTCACGTTAACGTGTATCGTTCGACGGAAAAGTTAATTTCAACAGACAAAATCAAATCCATAACAAAACACGGTGTATTAGAATGGGTCATTTTTGTGGAGATGAGGGAGAGGATTTGGTTTAATGAAAAAGTACTGCTGATGGGTGTTTCCTTTAGCATTAAACGAAAACACCCCGCCTGATCGTAGCTAACACCCTTCCTCATTTTTGTGCACTTAAAAACTCCACCTATAAATCTAAGCAAACCTTTACACGTTTTTAGAATCATGGAAAATGCGCACGAACAAGTCGGAATTCGAAAAAAAGAACCGCCGCTCGGTGCAATCATTGATTCCACCAAAAACAAACCCGAAACAGGGACACAAGGAAGGAAACGCGGGAAGGCGAACGCGCGGGTGAGGAGAAGTAAACAACGGTCGCTTGGCCACGAGAACGCGCGCACTAAATACACCGGATATATATCCTGTCGCTCTAAGGACACGGAAAAGACAGACTTAGGTTAGTACTGCGTGCACCCGACTAACTGTATAATCCGCACCCCGGGAAAAAAGCGCCACACACCGTGTTGAGTTCTCTTCTAAAACACACAACCGCATCTCAGAGAGAAGAGAAAGAAAAAGAGATGTGTGAGCGGCCAGAAACTATCGTATCGCGCTGCTACACTGTTGCTGTCATTGAACGCATAATTCCGGCCCTAACATATGGCTGCAGCCGGTGTTGGTATTGGCGTCTAGCGACTAACATTAGCGTTCTATTGCTCCGCAGGATTCAGTTCCAGCTTCCGTTTTGATAGAGCCAGAACTCTCGGTTCCAGAATCAACCTTTTATTCTCTCCAGCATTTGCTCTCCTTGTATCCTTGCACAGGGTACGTATAAATAATGCAGGACGCATTTGGAGAGGGTACGCGCTTTTACTCGGTCACCGTGTGTCCTGGAAGTTTCTCCCTAAAAAGGAAATACACGCAACAGCCGTATCGACGAAAGGTCGCCGATCGAGCGGGTGCGTATGCGCTCTCGGAAGCAGTTCCGCTCAAGAATGGCCGTTGATAGTCAACGGGTGGCAGGATGTGTCCTTTTCTCTTCCCTTTACCGTTGCATCGCGTGTTCTAGTTCGTGAGAGTCGGGTGTTATTTGCTCGCGGCAGTTTGTCTAGGCGTCACCGGCGTGGCGAAATCCAGAGCGCAAGGACACACCAAAACCAACACACTCCCATCACAGGGACAGATCATTGTACCACCGGCAAACGACCGGCACATCCCAGGGCAAAGGACATGCAATGGCTGAGCAAAAAAACATCATTGCAACCATCTTTTACATGTTTTTTTTTTCGCTAAATCCTCTCAATTCGACATCCGATCGATGTAGATATTTGATATATGCTTTGATAAAACTAATAGATCCTTAATCTGCACACAAATACGCATGTACGTATTTCGCAAGGTCGCTGCCCCCCCCCCTCTCTCTCTCTCTCTCTCTCTCTCTCTCTTGGTCTGTTTATATTGCTATCTTGCTTCTTTCTAGCTACCTGGAGATCGCTACACGGTGCTACGATGGAGGACGCGACCTGCAAGGATAAGACCATTGCCATAAGGCACGCGCACACTTCCGCATTCGAACGCGTCTGATATTGCCCGTTACTGTTCGGAATCCTATCCATTTCTCGAAATGGGCCCAGTCCTTATGACAGCGGCACACCCAAACCAGCCAGTTACCCGCAGTGGGACACAAGGATAAAGAGAAGGACGTATTGGGCATCAGGCATGTTTGCATACAATACATTCACGTAACGGCAGTAACATCACACCACTCTTTAACAAATCATTCGATTTATGCAATATCCTTTCCCATTGAAAATGATTAGAGCCCAAAACAGGGGTTTGGCTTTATGGATAAAACTCTTGAGCCATTTTTCTTTTCGGTTAATATTCGCTCCTATAATAATTCGATCCATATGCGGTAGAGTTTATAATTAAAAAGTTTCAATAAAACAAAAGATCACTCAATCATTTCCTTTCTACCTCCTTTTCGTCCTGTCCCACCCAATTATTTGCGGCTGACGGTCTTCTACGATAGGGGAGGAAACATTTTCTCCACGCAACCGTTACCCAAAGAGCCCTACAGGTCTTGTGTTTACGGGAGTAAACAACTTGGGTCCAACTTGGGCGTGCCACATGGGACAAAATGGGAAAAGGTTGAATAAGCGCGCTCGATTGCGCTTTTTGGCAAGACCTTGTCTCGTATAACGAGGAAATTGGGGCTGGGCGGGCTCCACCGTGACGGCTTTCCGTTCGTCCACCAATTGCAAAAGAATTGAAAACGGCGAAAAGTTTTTCCCTTAAAAACTTTTTACCTACTACGGGGGACTGTAAAAATAAACTATTGACCCTCGTTTTTCCAAAGTCAGGGTAACTGTGGTAGGAATAGAACAAAGGTAATACAAGAGAAGGAGGACAAAAGTTGTATGATGGAAGTGATAAGCAACGAGTAAATAAACGTAAATGACGGACTGTCAGTAGGCAGACGTACACCGGTTGATGATGTAGGAAGCATAAAATAAAATGTGGCCATTTTATTTTTCCACAGAAATGTATATCCATGGATTCCAATTGTTTTCTTTTATCCACCTGTGTATACATTGTTTTGTATTTATATAGTGAACATATCAAAACTGATTGATGATTTTTATGGTCGAAAGATATGCTAAATGCATCTTTTAAGGCACATTATTACAGCATTAACAAATTTCGCACTGTTTAACAGGAGCGCCATCTAGGGACGAGTAGATAGTGTTAGGATGCCAATATCGTCTACTGTTTGGATACGAATTCAAACTTTAATTCAGATAGCAATATGCACCCTTTCCCTATTGAACAATGGGCTTGCGAGTGCACTCGTTGAAGCACTTATTATTGTTGTGATTGTTCCATCATTTGATAAAGATGGCGATAAGAAGACTCAGAACAGGTAGATAAGTGAAATTTTACCGCCTGCAATAAACCGATAATCAAACAAACTCTTCCTCTGCTTCTATAGCTCCGTCGATTCTTTGACTTTGTTTTCTCCGAACCTTGTCGCCTTGGTTGCATTTCTTACCCACTTCGGAGAGCAAACTGTCGACGGCAAAATAGCACAGTTTGTGCTCATTGCGGGAGTAGAATGTGGCTGTGGTTGCTTACTGTTTGCACAACCGTATAATGTTATCAAATGGGCGATGTTATCGCATCAACCCTGATAAAATCGTTCACCCACTCGCGTTGTACTATATATTACCGATCGGTGCTATGAAACAATTGAATAATTTCTGAAGTATGGCTTGGTTCCTTTTAGGGCTAAATTTCATACATAACTCATAGAGGATGCAATAGTGACGACCACCACCGCTATTAGCTAAGAAAAAATACTACATGGACTTTACCGGTCGTCCAGTTCGAAGTATCCACTCCAGAAAAGCCAAGCGATCGTGAGGCTGTACAGCGTGAAGCCACCGTAGAATACGGCTAGGAACTTCCCACGCCTACTAATCATATTTCTACTTCCGTTCGGGAGCTTTTCACACGTGCTGATAATACACGCATAGGGAAACGAAACGGATCACTGCACCTCACGGGTCCGGCCTAAAAGTGTGTTAGAGCTATACCTATCCGAATTACAAGCTGAACGTACCCTAGCTGAACCGAGGAAAATCGAACGCTTTCTGGAAACGATCATGCGACCGCGTACTTCCACCACGAGTCGGGGTCAGCGCAATCACTGGAGCATAGGGGTTGGATTTGGTTCGAATGAGTAAAATATTCCTCCCCACCCTGTACTCTCATAAACCAATGAGTGTTGGAGTGGCCACCGAGGCGAAAGGGTGAGCCGTTGAGGCTGACGGGAAAAGAAGGTTGCAGTAGTTGCGTGGGCATGCATGTAAGCCGGTAGATACGTTGGCCCTGTTTTCACTTTCCCGAGAGATGACACGAGTGTACGATCGCAGTGTGTGTGATGGATGCGAGTGAGCGATCAGCAGCTTTCACTGTTCGACGTTCGAATGAATGAAATGAAATTGCCAACATTCATGCAAGCATACGATCATACACGCTTTCAGATCACGACCGGAAGCCAACCTCTATGAAAATGAGTGCCAAAATATATATAGCGTCTAAGCATGTACATAAGTGCCACAAATTAACCGTCCAAAATCGCCCTTTTCAGATACCATTCTACCGAAAAGAAACTTTTAAGATAGAACGTGTAGGCCCTTTTTGAGGTTACCCGTCCTTTAAAGGTAAGTATCCCTTTGCCCCCTGAGACTGAATCGCTGGACAACACTCGAGACACTCGCGACACCCTCGAAGTCGCGCACTTGTACACGCGCGAACAGCGGAACATGGACTGACACAGGCCAGTGCCGACCGCACCGAATATTGGGCCGGCTGTGAAGGAGTGCGAACGAGACAGCGTGAAATCGATCAGGTTCAGGGGGTAGTGTAACGGTGGTGGCACGCGACGACAGGGCTAGTCCTAGAGTTTAGGGGATTGCTCTGTCAACTCTTTTCTAGCTGCTCTTTTGGTCATCAAACTCATTTGGACTCACGCTGAAGTTACGCGTTTTTCTAACGGATTGTGCACCTCCTGTTATCAACGCACAACGCACATCTCTCGCCAGGGTTGACTTTGATGGGACTTGTCTCAGATGCGAGCCAAAAAGAAATTGTCTTCCATCGCCAACGACACCGCCTTATCGGACCTGTTGCACGCTTGCCAGCCTACGGTGTTTTAGTTTTTTTGTTATTGTGCGTTATTGTTATAATGGGATAGTCTCAAGCTGCTTGGTAGCATAAGAAAAGTGTTTATTAATCCGTTTGAGGTACTACCCTCTGGCTGAAGGGCTTGTCCATACATAGATAGATAAGCCTAAGATGGCTTTGACTTATCAATGGATGAAACGGAAAGGATATTTTCTTAGCATTTGCAGCACTACGGATGGGATGTGGGATTACAAAAATTCCCCAAAGAAAATCGTTTTATTGATCGCAATCCCCACTACCTATTGTTTGGTATCCCTCCACATATGTTTGGCAAGAAGCAGGAGGTGTCATTCTGTGGCTGCTGATAGCTATAATTCAAAGTTTATTGTACAGCACTCCATCCACAAATACCAGCGGAATGGAATAAAAAATAAAAAGCATGAATTACACCATCACGTTGTTCCATTATCTTGAACCTTCGCAAACGTAACATATGCGTGTGATCGTGTTTTGTTGCCTAATCGGATGAGATGATAAAAATCTGCTGAATGGTGCAGAAAAGAAACAATGCAAACTCGTCCTCAGCCGGGTATGGGGTATTAAAATTTATGACTAAACAATTTAATTGATGACTTGTCAACCATATGTAGGACTATTGGGGATGTAAGCAGAAGTGGCAGCCGAATTGGTGATAAGATACCTTTTCCCCGTCCATCTGTCCTTTTCCTTTGCTTGCTTTGTTTTTATCATCCCAAAACGGGATGATGTCTGTCGGTGATAAAGAGAGCAGACGTCGAATGAAATAAACCCTTCGTCATTTGCCTCTACTTGGCTACAGAAAAGTTCGACACATGTTATGGCACCATGTACAACATGGCCGAATGTAATGGCAGAGAGATAAAAGGCCAGTTTTTAAATGCACTCTCTTATCGAGTGATGCATTATCTAGGGTGTTATCATCTCAAACGAGCAATAAATTCTCGATAATAGAGATAAGGAGAAACAGTCAACTTTCTCGCGTGCATGCGATATTTGCAAATACCTAAAAGTAGTAAGATATCCTTTTTCTGAAAAAACATCGAATTAAAACACGTGACAACACGGTTGCAAGCGAAAAATCATTTTTGAATCTAGGTTCATGTCAGTCTCCTATAGATGGCGCTGCTACAATCGGCTACAAAAGGAATTGCATCACTGTAGATGGCGCTTGTAAGACGGAAATTTGGAACAATACTTTAAATTTGTAAACATCGTAAGAAATCCATTTGACAAGATTATGTAAAATGATTTGTAAGAAATCCTTAGCTAAGGTTAAATTGAATATAAAACCTTCATTGTTACAACACCGGTTTAGCAGCATTAAATAAAAGAAACGACACTGTAGACGTTCGGTGATGAGGTATTTTGAAATGGTGCATCTTTCTACATAGAAATTCAAACTTGATGATATAGGAATATTCTTGTAACTTTAAACAGAAGATGTGTAAAACGGATGTGCCTTTAGTTAAATGAATGAAACTGTTTCAATTCATAAATATTCTACTGCATAAGTTAGTTTCTCCTATAGGATTTTGCTCTCATAGTATTTATATAGCAAATTTCTTATGTTTGGTAACAAATTGAAAGAGCAAAACAGAGACTTGATTTATATCGAACATTTTTCTTTCTGACATCAAGGACGCAAGCACACTCGCAAATGTTTACAGTTCAAAATGTTTAGTGTAGCCTATTTTAACGTGGTTGTAAGCTGCGCTTACTGTGTGTACGCTGTATGCAAACAAATTACTAATTAACGAAATTTATTGATCATGTTCAGTAAACATACACTCTAGTAGTAGGAGATCAAGTGGTGAATGTTAGAGGTGGATATTGTGCGACATTTGAACCATTTTCAAAGAGAACACCGATAACGATTTGGCATGTGTGTCAGATATAGATATAATAAATCTCTGAATAAATTCACACTCATTATGTAACCTCACTTTGAAGCTTGGGCTATATATTTTTTTAAGGTTATTTTAAAATGTGTTCTATTCATCCCATCATTGCAAATTTAAATAAAAGATATTTTAAGGAACGATCTCCGTGCTTTTGGTATAGATAACGACAGCATAATTAAAAAAACAACAACAGTTTCGACACATGGCAACGCTGGCTAAAAATATGTCTGATTTCACACAAGCCGTATATCTCTGTTTGTCGGGTCATATGTGTACCAATGGTCAATGATAAACAAGAGACGTTTGCATTTGTAATTGATGTGAGAATATTTGGGCTTTTTTAAGTTTCGAGACGGGAATCTATCCTGTTACCGTCAATTGTTTTTAAAAAATAACGGAACGTAGTTATGTCATCAACAACACCCGGGCTTCTTGTGAGATATTGTGTTAGTTATAAATTTACATGTGCAATTGCATATACGATTGAAGTAAGGTGAGAAGTTTTTTGAAGTTTAAGAAAAATCAAAGCTGAGTTATCTTGCCATCCATCGAACGGCGAAGAAACAAGTAGTGACATCGTGTTTAATGTTATTTTGGCTACAAACGACCTATATATTACAAGAACATGAACATTTAACTCACACAATTGGTTGATTGAAACAGTTCATCCATTGCTAAAGGTATTCATGATGTTTTCTCTTGAATCATGGCTCTAACAGGGTCTTTTCTTGTGACATTGGATGGATTATGCAAAAGCTGATTATGCACGTTTAAGCGTACCAAATGTGGCAGCAAATGACGGTCTTTCACTTTATTAGCTACAATATGCATAAGAACAAGCTGATGGAACATTCCACTGCTCCGAGAACGTTTACTTGCGAAGTAATTGATTGTTCAATTATATGATAGCGAACTCGCTTCGCTTCTCTTTTTGCTTTCCTTCAAAATACGATGATCGCAGGTCCTTCTAGAACATTCTATCTAAATCATACAATATGTTTTGCCTCTATATTTATGGCTCATATATCTGTTCTCTTCCGTTTTCGATGCTGTCATGAAAACAAACATTTTGGTCGCTACAATTGCTGAGAAGTAAATTATAAATAATCTTCAGCTTTGCGTCGCTTCTTCATGGGAGTCGTAAATTACCGGTCCATTTTCTTCCCGCGGTCTGCGCTAGGCTTAATAGAAACAATCGGATGATCTCCGTTGCCAACTCGTCGCTGTTTATTAGCGTAAATTCTTGCGACATGTTGGTAAAGTATTTTTGTTCTATTATGTAAATCCAACCTGCCACTTCGTATGACGCCATTTTCGCTGCACAAGCACATTCCATAAAATGCGCTCTAGAAAACCAACGACATTTTTGTTTACACTTCGTAATGGGAAGAAAAAATCTCTGGCCGATGTATGTACGAATGAATGAAGGAATGTTTAATTATGCAACACGCGAAAGAAGGGAAGAAATTTAAACAAAATTCCATGACACAGTCTCTTAAATGCACGTTCAGCATGATATGCGACTGTGGGAACAGGAAACATAATTTCTGATTCTGTATGCACCAGAGGTTACTCCATATAATCTAAAAGAGCAACATTATACACATTTCTCTTCGGTTGCTGCAAACAAATATGTTTAACGGTCGGTAGCTGAAGCATGTTTAAAACAAGAGTTAAAAAATGGTTCATTTAGAATCATAAAAGCGAAGCTTCATTTCCTTTCCGTCTCATTTGCTATGCCACAATCAGATGAACGCAAATTGATGCTGTGCAAGTTCTCCAAATGGTTGATTGAGCAAATAGGCCAACTCCCAACCTGAGTGCATGAGGTTTAACTTCTTTTCATTTCCAAACGGATCTGATTACGCAATTTAAACGTGAAAACAATCATACGACAAGATCACGCTTCTGCAACCCAACTGCAGGCGGAACGGAAATAAGAGAATGCCATGGAATTCCGTGTCTCGCTCTCTGATTCGCTTGCTTTGATCGAAATTAGCCCACCATCATCATTGTCACAAATGCCGCAGCATACAGGTCGCGATGGAAATGTGAAACATGGATTCCTACACATGGTGTTATGCGGAAAGAGGAGATGTTGTATCAGTTCCGAGCAGTCGTTTTGCTTTACCAGCATAGTTGTGAAACCAACTGAACTCAAAAACGATAATTGTTTTCCCAACCAGTATTTTTCCGTTGATACCATTTCGTTAACAGAGAGAGTAAACACAACATTTATGGCAACTTCAATTGCGACAATGTTTGCAATCCATACACCGGTCGTCGACGTTTCTAGTGTTTCCAACATTTATGGCCATTTGTCGATATCTTGTGCACTTTCATTGACATTGGGGTTGTAATTAGTATGCATGCTTCATGCCACCAGCGTCCAGTAAACGCAAGCTACATTCTTTCAGGTTACTTTTGTGAGTAAGCACAAACTATCGCCATACAAACAAACACGTGCGAATTTGCTGATTGAGGCTTGTATCATTCAGCAATGTTGTCCATTACTCAAGCAACCAACATCCCTTTCCGACGTTCAAGCAGGCGCTGGTGTATTGGAAGTAACGATCGAGCACAAACGCGATGGCTGTCTCGGCTTGCTGTTGGAGATAATTATGCGAGAAATTCAGACGGGCAGCCTAGAACGGCGTCGCAGGCTTTCTGAATGTCCCCTATCCGACTTCTCCGGGTCGCCGGTCTCAAGCTGGCCGGGTACATTGCATCATCAGCGCATATCCGCCCGACCCATCGTCGCTGCTGGTGGCAATTCGGAACCAACCATCCGGTCGTTTGACGGAGGCGACGACAGCGGTCGTGCTTATTACACGAACAAACACACACATGGTGGGGGCGTCGGACGTGAGTCGGGAAGGGTGAGCTAGGGTACATGCAAATTAGGGGGTCATTCCAAAGAGGGAGGTGGGTGTGAGTTAAAATTGTACATTCAGCAAGCCGTAACTCAAACAACCGCGTGCATAGAAGCAAAAATGCTGTTTTTTAGTCGAATGCAAGAATCTTTCATCTGTACATTACCCAAGTATATTAGCGAAACATCGCTTGCAGGTTTCGCTAACGTTAAGCACAATAAGGCTGGGGGCACGTACGTCCTCGGGACGAAAACCGTAGCCGTACGATCCATTGCTTTTGGAGAGTTATTCGGAAGGCAGCGGGTGCGAAATCCGCCATTACCCTCTATCTGAATCTCCGGAGGAACCAAAAACCGCAAAAACACACGCTAGAATAGCAATGGCTAGGATGGCAAACGACGTTAGGAATGACAAAAAACATCACTCAAATTTGGGTAATTTAATATGCTACAACACTGTGGTTAATAATGTTGAATTACTTAAAATGGTAAGATATCTTTTAGATTCGGCCCAAATTCTTGCATAAATCAATCTACTGTATTACTTTTAGCGTAGGTTTCGTTGTCAGTCGCTGGTTTGCAACCACAATGATCCAATTACTTCTGCCTATGCAAAGGTAAAATAATACTGCATAAATGTAAATGACCATGTGTCGTAACAAGGGTTAAGTAGGAGAAAAAAAAAATCCGTTCGTGTAGCTGAATAATGTATATATTTTTATTTTTCATCCGTTTGATAAACTTGCTTTTGTAGTCACTTGGTGAAAAACTCATTCAAAATCATTCATGTGACCGGTGCTCTTCCCAAGGACAATAAAACATGGTAGATGAGGTTGCGTGTTAAAAATAATTCATTCTGAATCGCTTCAAGAGCCGCTAAGAATCTTTAGAAATCAGATACGGGAGCCCAGCGATTTTGTTTCCAACTGAGAGAACCAGAAGGTCTCTAAATATCGAGCGAGAGCTTTTCTGAAATGTGAAACTTTTCCCGGGGAATGTCCTAGATTCCGCACTAGCGCAGAGCCTGGTTTGTTACGTAAAATCATTTCCCCTATGCCTTGCATCGTGCTCAACGCCCTGCATGTATACAACTGAAAGCGTTGTTGTAGTTGAACGGAACTGCACCTACATTGATGAAGGCGCCATCTCCCGTGGCCATTCCTGGCTTCTGTTCTGCCGGTTTCATCGATTCATACGTTACGTAACGAGTAGTTCCGTTTTTCCCCGTCCATGTCGTTGCATAAATGATGTCCTTCCCACATACGAAACCAGATCGCACCTTTCATAACCTACATTTACTGGTACTCCTTTGCCTTAGGATTTTTCCTTTTTCTCCTTCCATTTTGTGAAAGTTGATTTTTTTCTCAACATGATGTATTTTTAATACCACTCAAATTCCTTCCTTCCGGCTGTTGGCGCTCTTTCAGGCAAGCAGTGAAGAGAAAGAGCCTGAGTAAGAAAAAAAGATTCAGAGCAAGAGATGGGAGTGGAAAATTCAGACGTTTTTCTGCGGAAACGAATGGTTATAAATAGTTACGCAAGAACACACCTCCCGCCATCGTCAGTGAGCTATTAGAGCCAGGGAAATATCCCAGCACAGAAGCCCCACTACGAAAAGCCTTACGCTTGCGCGCGTTCCCTTGCTATCTCGCTTTTACACTCTCCATAGAGCTGTGGGATGGTAATGACGACCTTGAACTCGAATTCGCAATTTTCCTCAACGTGTTCTCCCTATACAGCCATACTTCTTCCTCGATCGAAGGAGCCCATGCATATACGCTCCGTGTTAGGTAACGCAGCAAGTCACAGAGAAATGGTTTGTTGAAGCGATACATAGTTACTACATCCTCTCTCATCAGTGATGATGAATCGCAAATCGAGGAGAGAAGTATTAGAAGATGTGGTTGCACCGAGTGTTATAAACCCTCACGTGACCCATCGATTGGCGCCCAAAAGGGTCTATAGAAGTTGTAATTAAAAAATTGAAATGATTACCTCATTGAAAGAAAACGGCGAATGTGTTGCATGGGATCTGGCTCTCGTGGAGGTAGTTGTGGGTTTTGCGGTAAACGAGCTGACATTCGACGGTTGTGAATGCATAATGGTGGACGTCGTTGCCGTGCTTCAACCGAGTCAGGTGGTCTATTGTATGCAAAGCAATTTTCCCTTCGCAGGTACTGTAGATACGGGAAGCTTCCTCGAATTCGTACCGGAGCTCCAGCCATTTCCTGTATGCATTTACCACCGCAAGCTAATTGTTATCGTAGTCACCTTTGAGTAAAGTTGTTGGTTGCTTATCTGTGTCGTTAGCTTTCACCTGGAGAAACCTTTCTTGTTCGGGTTCTTCCCCCCTAGTGCACTTCACCACGATGAGTCTAGCTTGTTTCCTGGGAGAATTCCCCCGTGAATTATAATTACATCTAGAAATTACGACATTCGTTTCTTCTCAGACCATCGCTTACAGTAATGATGCAAAAAAAAGAAATATATTTTTGCCAATTTTTTTATGTGTTTTCATCCCTACCACATATTTCCTATCGGCGGAAAATGAACGAATCCAGACAAATGTACAAACGCCAAAATGATCATTTTCCTTACGCTGTACGGGTTGGTTTCTCGCTTTCAGAGACCACATGTCCGGCCCCGAATAAAAGGTGGCTCTGGGTACTGGTCACGCTTATTCGCCTTTTTTGCAAAACCGCCGCTTTCGTCGCACGCTTCCCACGCTTCCCCGTATGAGGGCGTGTGTTTTATTTTCATCTGATCCCCATTATGGTGCTTCCTCTTCGAATTTCCTTTTAGTGCCTCGTCCGCGAAAGAGCCGTGCTCAAAAACAGCGAAAATTTCAACCCAACCGTAGAGTATGCTTCAATGGCAGCAACGGTTAGTTTAAAATTACATATCTTTCATCTCACTCGCTTCTTCGCTTTGCCCGAGAGGGCAATGAACTTTGGGCGTCCGAAATCGAACGTTTTTTGGCGGTTCTTTCGGTTCCATCTTTCGGTTGCATTTGGAAAGGGGACACGGCGCATCGTAGGCCGGGATGCGGTGGATCCTTTGGCTGTGCGTGTGCACACGGTTTACCAACACCGGCAATCACACGTCAACAGAAGACCCACGCGCGTTTTAGCCAATTGGCTAGCATGAGCAAATTGGTTTTAAATTGAACGGAATGAAGCTAAATAAACGGGTTTATGAGTCAGAGGGGCGTACAGCAAAGCCACCCGGCATGGACACAGATACACTGTGCCAACGAAACGCACACCATCCATATAATATCCACTAACACGGCGCGCTTTCACATACACACGACGGCGAGCCCTACCCTATGGTTCGCGGTTTAGAAGGGCTCTAAAATAGAAAAAGCCGGTTGGCATGGTTTGCAAGCCCCGCTACGAAACGACAGAGAAAATTCTTTAAACCCGCATGATAAATGGCACGCACTGGCTAGGCATTGCTTCAGAAGACGACGCCACCGTTGACGAAAATCGGATGAGCAGTTCTTTATAGCTTACGTAACACTCCGAGAGTCGGATATGGCCTATTCTCGTTCGTATGGCAACTGTCGTTCGACATTTCGAAACATTGCACAACCCGCGCACAGGTTGATGGAAATTGTATAATTCATTATCACTCTCATTTCTAGTTCCTTCAAACTTTGCAACACCACAAATTGGGCAGGACGACATCATGACTTTTAAACACACTCGTTCAATTTTCGATACGTTTTTTCTGCTTTGCCATCGGTATTGTAAAATATCAAATCCTACTACTTACGCGTTTACCAGGTGGCCGGGTTGCTTCGACCGATCGATCGTCAGACCGGGGGGAAAAGCCAAGGAGAAGGATTCAACGGACGCCTTCGTCGGTTCGTCGGGAAAAAACGAATAAATTTTGAGCAATGGAAAGGACGCAGAATTCTGGCGCCATTCCTATCCTTCTCATTAGCTTTCTGCATCCCGGCCAGCCTCGACCATAGGTTGCAGAATGTTTCTCACATCCTGGGGGCACACTACACCACAGTCCTGCACACTCTAGAAGCACCTCAGAGAGCTCACCTTTTTCCAACCGCCGAACTCAACGAGATTTCAAATGAAATTGAACAAGTGCGTGATCGCGGCGAGACGATTTTATGCCATCCGCGGGCCTCGCAACGTTCGGGTCTCACACGATCGTGGCCACTTCGGGTCGCCGTTGCGCCTTGGCAGTCAGAGTGAGATGTAACCAGGTGCCACCAAAAGCATCTCGCTCTCGCTCGTGGTGGAGCAGAGCTGTTTTTCGGATCTTGCGCCAAGCTCCAATGCCATTGTCAACCCAACGAAAACAATAGGACGAAACGCGACAACAGTGACGTCAACTGGTATTGTGCTCTCTCTCGCACACTATGCACTTCGGAAGTCAGCGGGGCCGGATAGATATGTAAATCTGCCGTCTTTCTCATTCACGCAAAGAAACTTGCATCACGGCTCCACTGCATTGCTTCTGCGGGTTTTTGCATAGGTTCTACGGCTGGTGGGATAGAACTGCCTATTGCAAACTCAACCAAATGATGTGTCTTTTCCGAGCACACGTGAGATAAGTAGACAATTATTTTCTACCGCGTACCAGTGGAGTCCAATTGAACCTTTTTATTTATCGGGAACACTACAGTGCTTGATTCTTGAAGATAAGATAGGCATAGGCATTGGCTGAGCACCAAAATTTGTCATGTGCAAAAAATTGAAGAAAACACGACCATAAACAAACTGTGCATTATCTGATTCTCTAAAAGCAAACTCAAACTGTTTATACTTATAGTAGGAAAACCAATTTACTGGGTGCTAATCCAATCACTCTTTATCGCTTTTCTCTTTGCGAGAAATTACATAAATGCTGCTTTCCCTACGGAGCTGTCGAGGTAATATAAAGTTTTAGCACTTAATCTATCGTAATCCAATTAGGGTGTTTAACATCTTTGGAATCGGATTAATTGCAATCTGTCTTATTCGGAAACTTTAGAACGATTTCTAAATCAACAAAATGAGATTCTATCGTATCATTAGATTTTTTGTCGCTGGTATTGATTTACGCCTGGAAAGAATTCGTCGGTGAGAGATGTATTGAAATTATGTAAGCAATTCTATCCCTACGACAAGCAAGAGGCTGTTTTTATCGGAACTGAAATGGATTATGACATATCAACCGATAAAGTTTACTCTCTTAACGTCGTCGTTTACATAGCATGATGTATTTTTCCGGGGTGACGACAAGATTTCCTCTCACTTCGTCAATCCAGACTCGAATCTGTGAGAGGCAGACACAACTGTAACCATCCCTGAGCGACACAGCTGTTCGTAGGACCAGATAAAGCTGCGAGAGAGCTCGATAGATGTTATGACATGTTGTGCCTCGTATTCAATTTATTGACGACAAAGAGTAAAATGATAAAAAGTCGGATCAATTAGTAAACAAGAGGTATTTAAAACACTTTAAAAACAAGTATTAGCCAGTCTAGTAGTATATTAACTACTACTTCAGTTGCTTACTAATGCTAGGCTCAAAAAGAATCTCATAAGTATAAGTACAAAAAATCAATTATAAAAAGCATTGCAAATCTGCTATATGCCTTATCCAACAACCCAATGCCAATACACTTTAATCGAGAGTTTATCGTATCCCATCATTTTATTTCTCGGTAACACTGCACGTCACGTCACACGTGATGATAACAGTATGGGGGTGTTAACCGCTAACAATGCAGGCGTAGCAAACGGTGTGACTGGAGGCGGAGAGGTTGAGCTGAGTCCACAAAGTGAGGTGTAAAGGGTTGTAGTATAGGGCTAATTAGTTGTATCGTTCTTTGATAGATTCCGTGTCACCAGCTACTTGCGAGAAGATATTCATTAAGATTATCGGTGACTCAATTAACGAACCACAATAGCTCGTTCAGGGATGGTTAGAAGCACAAAAAAAATATAAAGGTAGGTGAAACAGACTGTTATTGATGCGTTAGAAAGAAGGTCAAAATATTTTAAGGCTAGTGGGTGATAGAATGATTATGATATCGCATAATGGTTGAGTGGCAAGGTTGAGCGGTTGAGCGTTCTAGACAAAGAGATAGAGGGAGAGAGAGAGAGCGTAAGAAGCGAACGCATTTTATCGAGTGTGCGGTGAATTGCACAATTCGCTAGTTATGTAGAAAGCTCGATAAATCGATAAATCGAACCAGAAGGAAATCACCGAAATACTAGCTAATGCTTTCAGCTCGGGGGGAGATTACATAACATAACGCCGGTCAAGGTGCCCTACCGATAATCGGTTTTGCTTTTGGAAAGACTTTCAAGACGATTTAGAATCAATTTGATTGAACTTTACAATAGCTGCATGAAACAGGTAAATATGTGCCAAACCAGTAAAGAAAAAGTGTAACATTCAATTTACTGTTAATATCGATCCTTTTGAAATATTTTGGGTATATACATATAATGTTTTGTATCAAAAGTTTATATATTAAAATTTACGGTTTTCGAAATCAGTACGGTTTACTAATATCGACATAACATTGAACTGGGATGAGAGATTTGAGACAAAAAAAAAGCAAACTGGCTCATGTACCGGAATGTAGGTTATCAATATTATCAGGTCAAATGCCACAGGAGAAACTGAAAACTATGCCACGTCAAATAATATAAACTTATGCTTTGCACGCGAACTGTTGAAAGCCCAAATAATGTAAAAATCTTAACTATACTCAAGTTTGCTAACCGAAAATGTTTTTTCACCCTCGCCAACGAATTGGGCCAGTGGACTGAACGAATCATGTTGATCGAAATGCATTTCAATCGTTACAGTTCGTCGGCTGAAATAATGATAATTGGTGTACGGTACAAGCTGCCCAATATCAAGCCCCCTAATTTTTTCTGGCCTGTGTCCTTGCACTCTGGGGTGTGGTCGAGAATAGCAGAACACTCCCGCAACTGGCACGTCAATCTTTCGTCGAGGTATTTTCCTAACGTCGTATCACGGCTTTGTCTCGACCGCTGGCAGATGCGCAACCAGCCACAGTGATTGAAACAGAAAGCAAGTCATGTAGAAAGCCGAGATAATTTTTTGCACCCTGGAACGGGGAAACACTACAATTTTCAGCCTCAACATTGGCGGATCTTTCGGGAACTTACCGGCCGCGAATAGGGTGGCCTATGACGAGAATGCCGTAGCCTGGCGGATGAGACTGCGGAGACGAGCCGGCATGCGTATCCCGTTCACACGGTTCCACGTTATTTTCAACCGGTCTCGGTCCGGGCTGGTCTTATTTTTGGCTCCCGAACAGCGTCCCTTGCCATTCCCTAGCCGGGTTCCTTTTAGGACTAAGTGGTCGAATTAGAGATCACGCTCGCGATGCTTTGTGTGCGAGGAAGAACAAGGCAGAGTGCGACAGTAAATGCGTGTTATTTTTCAAGATCGGAGGTAGCATCGAAGAGAAATGCCATGTGGATCTGTATGCGCAAGATCTGCTTGTGCTCTGTGTAAAACGTTAGCAGGATACGTTTTGTCGGCAACGTCATTGAGCCACCCAACGTCAGCTACATGGCTTCTCTTTTTCTCCACTGGCGGTGGTGCAGAGACGTCCCTTACCGAGACTGTAATCAATCATGATTGCGAAAGAAAAATGCTGCCCGAATCGAAATCCATGTTTTCGATAGTTTATGCTTTCGGGAGCTTTAGGTGAATTAAAAACGACAGATGATCGAATCAGTTCATATTATATACGTTTAACTAGTTGCTATAAAACGACTCAATTTTTGAATTTTAATGAAACAGTAACTTAATTTTGTGATAAGAAAATTTAACATAAAATATATATTTCGAAGGCATAATTATGTATTGTGGATAATTTTTTATTTTGCTGCTTATGAAACAAACTGCTCAGATCGGTAAGAAAAGTGTATCTGCTTTTCAACTTTTCTGATGCTGATTAGACATACCGATCGGCAACGCGAGCAACCTGGGGGTCAAAAAAGGGCGAACTGTGCACCCCTGGGGGGTGAACGTGTGCCCAAATAAAACCGAACCATCTGGTGTGGGATGAATAACAAGCAAAAAGTCCCCCAATCCAACACAGAATGCCTCGGGAGCATCTTCTTCGGATGCGATCTATGCCGAGTTTATCTTTGGCGCGTTAGCCAGCAGAAGGGTTTGCTTGGTCGCCCCGGTAGAGAGTCCGTTGACCGTGTTATTGTGGTGTGTGTTGGTGGCCTGTATCATACGTTTGGCACCAGAAATGGGACCCACCCCACCCGGATTTTGGCGTTCGATCAGAACCCGCGGCCATTGCCAAGGCAAGCCACACGCGGCCACGCGCTCTCTCGCGACGTTTGATATTTTTAAGCTTCGTCACCCACAGTGGTCGATATTCAACTGAGTATGATTTGGTGATAAAGGTAGCTAGTGTTTAATGAAGGCTTATGTATGTTTGATTTATGTTCAGTAATTAAGAAATATGTTATTTATTATTGAAGAAACAGGTGAATGGATTAATATATCGATCAAAAGAATATGTATTGACGCAAACTGTTTAATGGTTTGTTATACTTTTAAACAATTAATCATTCGTCTAGCACTACGAAATTCAATAAATGATCAATTGAAGAAAATAACTTATTAACCAAATCATAGCACTCTGAATCAAATTATATAAGTTATTAAAGGATATACGAAAATTCAGTCAAATAAGAAGTATTTAAAAAAATTGTATTAACACAGTTTAAATCAATATCAATAAAATTTGAGCATTGCATAGAAAAAAGGGTCTAGGACTTCAGCAAAGAAATTGTTCAATCAGTGTTTTTGGCAGCAAAAAAAACTATTCGAACATTACTGATTCAGTCTGAAAAATCAGGTATATATAATAACGAAACTTTTCCCGGACGTTTTAGCGTATCAACCACTGCTAATTCCGTCAGCATACCACAAAAGATCAATGCCACCACCCTGGGGATGACTTCTTTATGATCGATTTTAAATTTCGTCTCTGCCAACGACCAATTGTGCCTGATCGAGCGGATTCGAGACCCAAACGGACGACACAGGGTGGAGCCGCGGAACGGTACACGGTATGCTGTTTGTGTTACAGACAATGCCGTAATCTAAACAGCAACCGTGCACGCCCTCTCGCCTTGTTTCATCCCCTTCCAAGGGATGCGAACCGTGAGATAGGTTATATTTTTAGTACAAAACACACCCGCGTTTCTCGTCGATAAATCGGCTATGTACTGGGGTTGAAAAAATCTTTCCTCTTCCACCCGTTCAGAACATCCTACCAAGAACGTTGAATGAAAAATTTAATGGAAATTGCTTCGGGTTTCTTGCCCGTGGGCCAGTCCTCGTTCTCTCCACGCCTCACCAAACATTGTTTGCCTCGGAGGGTAATTTATCAATTCGGCATGTTGCGGTTTGCACTAGGGCGTGGGTGTCCAGGGTGGGTTCTTGTTTGCGAATCGTTCTTCACAACTCCCATGCCATCTGGTGGTGATGCAAGCCGGATTCCGAATAGAAACGACGGCGGCAAATCGCGTGGCAACGATCCATCATTTGTGGCATAAATGATCCATGGTAAGAGCAGCAGAAGCTGTTTACGATCCAGACATGGTACGGATTTGCGGAAGCAAACCATCCAATTGCATAAACGGCTACCAAACGAAGAATAATCTTATTGGCCAAGATTCAAGGAAGATCATTTACGGATCGGCCATCGAGCTATTGAAGATCACAAACTACATGCGGGTGTTGAAAAGGCACTGCCGACAAATCCAACCAGAGCCGTAGCATCGACATTCGGAAGCGTCGCTTTTTGGATGTTTTCCTTTTGTTCTATTTTATTCTCCTTCGCTCTGAACGATAAGCTTAAATTTAGAATCAATCGTAGGACCCAAACGTCAGTCAAATACACGCTTGGCGCACATCTAATCTGTAGGTGCCTCGTGCGGTACGTGATTGCATTGCCCAATCTTCAAAAAGGCAATGGCTGCAAGTTTCTCCCTCTCGCTGACAGACGTGTGTCGTTGATCGTTCGCAAGCGATTAGTACCGCAATCGGTAGCCAAATTAAGATCGAATGCAATTTCATAAGCGATTATACAAGGCATGCTTGCAGACCTGCCAGCAATTAGTTATTCCTGGCTGCAGTCTGTGCGATGGAGCAGCCTGGTACTTCACATTTCACCTAGTTTTAGTTTGCGAACTAGGCAACGATTTTTTACTTACGATCTTTACTTAAAGCACTCCAGAACACAGTCGCAAAAAATAGTTTGGAATAGATTTGAATTTCCAAACGTATGAGCAATATTCGTTTTAAATCTTATGAATTGTATTGTTGGTTGAAATGCTTTATTGTAAAACACAAAGTGACACGGTCCAGATAAGTCCAGAGGTCCAGTGTGTTTTTTTCAAACTTAAAAATTTCTTTTAAAATCAACCCAAGCTGAAGTCTGAAGCTGACTATACAGTTTTTCGTTTCCCCATGGTTGACTCTCACGGGTAAAACCCCATTTCGCAAATGTTTTTCCTCACCGTTTCTCTCTTGTGGACAACTGGCTTTCTTGCGAGCGCGGGACTCATGGTTCTGTTTCGACTGTTCCAAAATCGGGTGCGTGACCAAAAATAAACGAAATAATAATTAAACCGGCGCTGCAAAAGCACCACGCTCTTGAGTTTACAGCAACAGGGAAGTTAGTGATTCTCGTTTCTTGTCGGTATTTTCGTCTTCACGCGCATTACTTCTGTGTTTTCGTGCAGGAGAACAAGTAAAAAAAGCATACACACTCGCTCGTCTCCGGGAAGTCGATCCTTTTCCCGGTGACTGTGACCGTTCGTATATCTGGTTGTTAAAAATAGCTTTGAACCCAGCACAACGCTGCACCGAAAGTAGTGTCGCTAGCAGTGTGCGCCTATATCTCGTAAATGTCGCTGCATTTTCGGGCCAAGCTGGTGTGCTTTATTAGAGATTCAAATTTTCCTCACAGCTCAAGACAGCGACTTTCGGCTGTCCCTTGCGGTCGGTTGCATCCAAGCCGGTCGCACCAGCCATCAAATCTTAGCCGCCTGAGGTGAACCTGCGATGGAACCAAATGCACCGGTGCAGTCGACCGGCAGTCTACCACCTAAATATAAACATCGCAACACACTCGGGACACACGCGGCCAGGCCGCAGGCAGACGCTGTCACCCGTAATAAACGTCTTGACGTCCGTGATGTTGCCGGCGGCCGCTCACGGACGGATAGGATAGGATGCTCGGTGATCCACGAAAATCGTGCCCTGTTCACAGCGCAGTGCCGCGGGGCAGTGATTTATAAGGCGTTACTGAAATCTTTTTATAGACGCCACTAGCTGGCCGGCTAACCTCCAAAGCCTAGCGGTACGGTAGAGCTGATACGTGCCCAGCCAGCCACCGGGAATGGTGAGTCTCCGCTCGATTTCGAGTGCAGCTGCAGTCAAAAGCCTGGCGTAGGGCGATCGGACGCAACCCTTTGTGGTTGGCTGGCCGCACCGCCGTTCTCGATGGTTTCAAGTGCAATTTCGAACAAATCCAAGAGCCCATGTTTATGGTACATTGTTGCCAGGGTGACCGGAAGTGAGCAAGCTCGACTGGCACATCTGTTGCCAAGGGCAACGACGCCGATTCGGTTAGCCAGTATACCTAAATAGTGCAGGGGGTTATGGATGAGATTACTTGCAATTTCCACGGCTAAATTGAAACCTGTGTAAACAGCATCTTTACCTTATTTTTTGTGGATTTAATTTGGCACGTTTAATCCCAAATTGCATTAATCTCCTAACAACAAATTGTGTTAATTACTACGAATCCAAAGTTGAACAAACCAAAATGAATGGCTGGGAAATATTGGCAGTTCCGAAGCAGCTATTTCTGAAAAGTCTCGATCGTAACGATCCCTAGCAAAAGTGCAAATACTGTGCCCTGATTTGTACGTTATCTGTCAATGTATTCTTAATTCCTAAATTCCATACAGAAATATGAGGAAACCCAATTAATGCAAAAAATGGGCCATTAGGGAGCCGAGAATTCCAAACAGCTCATCCTGCAGAACAATCACGCTTACTGCTGAATGACATGTCCTTGGAAAACAAAAAAAACCATCTCTTATCGACACACGAAACTAAAAAAGTAAACAAAACCCGACAATTACGTTCAACGGAAACAAAAGCCAAATGCTTGAAATTATATTTCACGAACTAACCCCATCTACACGAGATTAATGAATATCGTGGGCCAAAAATGTAACAGGTGGAATAATTTAGCAGTTCAGCAGCGTTTTTCGCCTCGGCACAAGCGACACTCGTCTTTTCGTCCTGTCCGAATTTCGTGGACGTGATTCGGTTACCTGTCGGTGACAGCGGCGGTCGAGGGAGGACCGCCAGCACCTCGACCACCTTCGCCTTGCAGGAAGTCCATGGTCGAGTTCTTGAGATCCACCTTCGGCTTCTGGGCCGGCTTGTTGGCCGGTTTCTGCTGTTCGACAATGATGAAGCTGTCCTCGTTGTTGCTGGGCAGCGCTGGCTCACCGATTGGGGCTGCGCTCTTGGGGGTCGGGGCAGGTAGTTCCTTCTTTTCCTTTACCAATCTGGCCGGAGCGGGAGTCGGAGCAGAAGAAGCAGCTGGCGCTGGGACGGGTTCTTTGGGGAGAGTGACCACCGGGGGGCTTGGTGGTGCTGGTTCCACTGGTTTCGGAGTATCCTTTGACTTAACGTCCTCGACCGGGGGAGTCGGCTTGGGAAGGGATGGTGCGGGCTTGGTGGGTTCTGGAACCACTTTCGCGGGTTCGACGGGTTTCACCACGGGCGTCGGAACAATTGGAGCAGGAGCTTCGGGTGCTTTTACGACGGGAGTGGTCTTTGGAGGTTCTGGTTTAGAAATTAGTGTCGGTTTAACCGGCTCTACTACTGCGGGCTTCACCACAATCTGTGCCGGTTTCTGTTCAGGGGCGGGCTTAGATGGTTCTACGGTTGTGGGGTTTACCGACGGTTTCGGCCCAGTGACTGATTCATCAGATGGTTTTGTGTCTTTCATGTGGGGCTTCGCTGGCTCAGAGCTTTCCACTCCCGGCGACGCTGCTGGGAGCGCTTGGACGGAACGGCTTTTGCCAGTGAAAAACGCAAAAATCCTATCTAGGAACGGAATTCGTTTTCTAAATCGAAGAAAACATAAAAAAGAAAAACAAAACAATAAAAGAAATCATATTAAACAAAACGAAAGAATAGAAAACAAAAAGATATGCAAAAAGTGATATAATTTATGAAAGTATATACATTAAACACATAATAAGATAAAACGCGTCCTAATGCGTAAGATAACGCAACTATAAGTTTCAAAATCATCTATACTTGTTTTCCTCTACAGTGAGCCACAAAAAGCGCATAAAAATTAATGAAAATAAGAAACTATTAGCTAGGCTCCGAATTCATCCAAGCGAAGCGCATTTTATAATCGTGGTTAAAGTTTGTTAACCCATTTGCGTGATAGCAATTTCATCAGCTTCTATTGTGAGCTGGGCTGTTCAATATGTTTATATGGTAGGTTTTCTTTCACAAAATTCGCAAATCTTCCCTCGCTATGTTAATTCAATTGTCGTGTCTTGTGTATTGACAGTTTTTCTTGGCAACGTTCTTGAAAACCGCTCCGTTACGAGATTTGGCGAACATCTTAACTGTCTTAGCTCAAGCCTACAAACACGGTCATGCTATATATCTCGAGTGATAATCATCCAACTCATGACCAGTTGTTTGGCGCGCTATGCAAAGAAGGATTAGGCCTTCTTTGCCTTGCTTTATGTCCGAAAATGCGGCCCAAATGTGCAGTTTCGTTTACATCCGAGTGCACGGCATGACCCCACCGTATTTGTTCGACCGATAACATAGAACGTACGACTACCGCATGCTAGTGTACGTGCCGATTCCTGTCGGATACTTCCAGAACATCAATCCGGTTCAATCATATCGTGTTGAAAATACACCTGAACGGCTATTTACTGAAAACCTCATGGCTGTAAGCTCCCTACTCATATGTTCGTTCGTTCGTTATTCGATTGATAAACCACACCTTCGAACAGTTTGCGACATTGTAACGGGTTATCTGAAACCGAGGAAAGTTTATCGTCGGATGCACGCTATATTTTTAATTATTACAACTGTACTGATAACATGTGCCGTGGAGGGAGGCTGCATGTTAGTCATGCATCCTAAAAACACCGCTCTGGTAATTCAACCGGCAAGGTAGTTTTTGGCACATGTCACAGCTTCTGAAGCGTTTTTGTACAGAACAATAGAAAAAATATTACCAAAACAAGCTTCTGCTATTATTTTAAAACAGAACGCCAAAAGTACCAATGTTACTCAGCGACCAGTTGCGAAACATTGCATTACATGACCTAAATAACATCGGGATAGTTATGTATCATATAGCATGTACTATTAACCACTTAATTTGTAATAAAAATTAAACGCAAAGAAATCTGGCTCCGACTTGAAAGGTTTTGACAAAACATCGCATTTTCGATAGTCACATATGTTATATGGCCCTTGAATATCACTAACGCCTGTACCGCAGCACAATGAGACCAAATCCGCGACTGCTAACATGAATTGTGCATATTTTCCGCAACACTTGTTTGCGGGGTTCTATTACGCCTCCGTTACGTCATCTTTGGCTGACATTGAACTTGAGAAATGAACGAAAATAATGCGAATCGTTTGTGTCGCCTTGCGTTCTACTGCTCAGAGTGTTCGTATTTTTCTTCCTTTTTTCATTCGAAAGGTGTTGGTCGAGTTGTTTCGGAACGTAAGACAACCCCCGAAGGACGTCACCGGCTGGCTAAGGCTATTGGACTATGGGGAGAGTGAGCAAATAATTTCAACCGAGTACGATTGTTATTTTTTCTCCCATTAGCCACGCAATGGGATACAACATTGATCGGATGAGATCGCCGTTGTTCGTTTGTTTACGCTTCTGTGTTGGGCTAAAACAAACTTTCCACACCAAGGACAAGCAAAATGTAAAACAGACGAGGTTTAGGTCTTGTACAAAACAGGACCTTTGCAATTTATGCTATCACATCTTCTGCAGATGGAGCACAGGGTATCTCATTTAAGCAGTTGTGTATCACAGGTGAAATAAGTAACAACACGAGCTTCATGCTCTATCGCCAGGGCTATGGATGAAAAAGAAAAACGATCAGCTGAGCGCGACGGCGAGCTCCCAGATGACCGATCACTCAACGCTTCTGGCGTTTTCCATTATTTTTCCTTCCCGTTCCACGTAACACCTATCATTTTGCGCCATCTATCTAAGCTAAAAGTTACCTTGACATTCGTTTGCCGGGAAGTGGATGTCTTTTACTTTCCCCGTGCTCGCAATCTCCACGGTCAAAGAGATGTTTTTGAAAGAAGATAGTACGGCTTTGCTCCCTTCCATTCTTACATGCCTTTACCACCTACCAATCCGAAGATTTTTTTGAAATATTTATAAATAAATATCTTGACCGTCCTGCGGTTTTCAGCAAGACGATGCGAAATTTTCCGCAGCTTGGGACGCACGTCAGACACACCCGCATGCGACGCACAGCTTCCAATGCGTGTTATATAACAATTGTGGTTGGGAATTTCTCTTTTTAGAGGTTTGTATGCTTATTTTCCACTATTTTCTTCTTGCTCAGTCTTTCTAAGCATTATCACGTTTGATAATTTATATTTTTATGTATTTTTTCTCTTCATACACATGTGTCATTCGTAAAAAATGAGTCTAATCAAGTTAGATTATTTGAAATTTGACTGAAAAATAATTCAAAGATATTTGTTTTCAATTCTTAAGAATCAAACGATTTTACACGTAAGAGATAAATACATCAAAATTTTGTATCAAGTAGAATTTATTTACAACACTTTATTTAAATACTTTTGTATGTCACGTACCTATGGTATTTATAAAAATTCCGTGAAATAAACATAAATAAGCGAGAAAAATACTTTTGACATGACGTACATTCCGTTTGTTTGAGAGATTCTGAAACATCTAACAATCAACCAAATAGATATTAATAGAATACAGTATTATGTATCCAATTGCCGAATCAGTCTCACATTTGTATGCAGCGACATCTTGATATATTACCTTAATTGTTTTACTCTTTTTTGAACGATAAGATAGCATTTATTTGTATAAATCAATCGCAGTGATTTCACTATTCTTCTGAGGTTTAAACAGAAAGTTTGCTAGTACATATAGTACAAATTGTTATTAATATGTTTGCATTAATCTCCACTCTTATCGAGGAGATAAGAGCTCCTCTTGAGTGAATCTTGTTTACTGCCCACTCGAAAGTACAGCAAAGTGTTTAAAACCATCGATTCGAATGACACTAACCCTTAATAGCATCCTGTCATGTGTGTTGCATACTTTACGGGGCTTACAGACACCTGTTATCAAATCCTCATCTGAGCTTTGTGCACATGCATTTAAGCTTTATACTGAACGCAACAAGCTTTTGAATCATGTTTCTCTCTTGAATGCACAATCTCAGTACACTCTCTGTTTTAGCTCATGTAATTTGAGGCATTGCCAGTTGTTTCATCAACTTGAGACGGAAATTGATGAATCAGCTGCTGGTTAATCTTTCGACAAACAGAAGTGGCAAACGTCATCATAGAAGCGCCATCGCCGTGTCTTTCGATCTTGTGATAGAGTCCAACAGATAGAGTAAAACCTTTGCCAAGGCAAAGGTGACGACGAATCGAAGGCAGATCGATGTGAATATCCCCATGTGTACATTAGTAATTGTATCTATTTTAGGAAATCTCACTGACATTGTAGCGCCAAGTTGGGCTTATTCGCTGTGATATGCGTGCATTCTGCGTAATTTTTTATGAGTATGTAGCGCATGCAACGTATGCTGATCTAGGCTGCTGTTAAGCACATTTCATATTTCTTTTCTTACAGCTATTTGATATTGTTTCATATATTTTCAACGCAGTTACTTACCTTAGCTCGTCCATTGCCAACGAGAAGTACCACAGGGCAAACATGGTGGCTGTTAAAGGTATGAGAGCGTACTTCAAGAAAAACGACTTGCTGAAATGGAAAAGTATCGAAAGGCCGTTGATCAGTCAGATGGTGATGAATCCGTTATAAATTGCTTCGCAGGTATGACGCGAGGTGACAAAAATGCCACCGGCCCCAGCTCACAGCGTGTTGAATCAGCAATGCACGTGATTTGTTCATGGTGACGAAAGGCGATATTAGATGCAGTGTGCATCTATATCGATACGGAGGCTACAAACACAGCTTCTAAACTGTCTACATTTCTTAAGAGTATGTCGTACAGGGATATAAATTAGGTACATTTGTTCATTTATTCGCATAGTACAAATTCTTACGTAGTGTTTAAAGTACATTTTCACTTCACTTCAAATGTTATGCCAATCAATACTCTAACGTAGTTTAGAATAAATATAAATAATATATCGCACGCCACTTTTACAATATATATATATATATATATATATATATATATATATATATATATATATATATATATATATATATATATATATATATATATATATATATATATATATATATATATATATATATATATATATATATATATATATATATATATATATGCAAATTAACAATATAAAATATATGCAATTAAAGTTTAGAACTTCAATACATTCATAAGCAACCAAAGGTCAAGCTAAAAAAAGAGCAAATAACATGCTTCCATAATTGGACAAAGACGTCAACAAGTCTAGGCAAAGCGACAACCAGTATCCTTGAGCTTGAGCTTTATCGTCCATAATAAGCTCTTGCATGACAACGGCATGCTCTATTCCATGTAAATCCAGACTTCGTATCAAAAGGCGCCTTTATGTCTTACAAAAAAGTCTCAAAACGTCGTCAATAGGCGTACAGCCGATTGTATTAAAAAAATTTCATCCTGGAATAATTCTAGCATGGCCGTAAAAAAATCCTTGCGGTATCGTTTTTGTCCTGCATGACCTTTTGTCTCTACAATTGTAAATAGACACTGTTTTTAGGTGATGTTTGGTTTCATTTGTAGCAGAATTATATAAGGTCGCATGGAAGTGGGTGCTGGTGCGTGGATAAAGTCGAGAACTGGTTTTATTTGGCTTAAGCTTTCGGTTACGCTTGAAGAAACAAACCGGTGAATTCATCTAAAGTTTCTATGACCATTTCTACGGATTGAAAACACAACAGTATACAACGGTGAAGAAGATCGAACAGATTTTTGTTCCATAAAAAAATATACAAACAGTTTTGCCACTCGTCTGCCGTCATGATCTATTTTCGAGTGCAACGAAAAAAATAATGCGGCTCCCTCGCGCGGCGCCGTTGGGAAAACTGTGACACCGGAGAAAACCCCTTTCCCGTTCGAGCCACCAAACAAAAAGTGGGTCACTCTGTTGTAACTCTAGGGGGAAGTGAAAAGTTTAAAATTTATTTTCATATATCGAAATAATACGACTGGTCAACATTTCTCTGGCAAGTTATCGATTACGATTTTTTAGAAGCAACAGTTCAACTGAGTGCAGATAATGCTTCTGTTCGTTTTTTCACTCGCGAGCCAGAATACTATAAACGATGACGTAACTTTCAGGCGTAAGGGTTTTGTGTCCTCATGGAAGAATATTCGCAGATTTGTCTTACATGGAAATACTTGGGTTTTTGCAACCACCTAATTTATTTTTTGTATCACTATTTTTTGTCCTCAAAAAACTTTTTCTTTGCGAAAGAAATGCCTCCATAACCGAATTAGCTTTCTAGAGAAATAGATTCCTCCATAACCTGACTCACTTCCCTAGTGGCCTAGTTACTTACATTTCTTTTGCAAGAATTTTGATCACAGCTCTTTTTCCCTGCACTAATGCACGTAGTAACCCGAGATAAAAAAAAAACACACACTCACACTCCGCCCAGCCGCTATCTGTCAGTCTATCTCCGAACAGCTACACGAACGTCAAATTTTCGTGCCCGAATTTACGAATTAAAGCTCACAAGCTGTGCTCGTACGAATTGCACGGTGCTAGAAGTTTGCAATGGTCAGAAAGGGGTACCGATTTTTATGTGCAAAATTTCACGACTGCAGCACGCTAAAGATGACGGTGACTTAGAATTGTTTATGCCTGCGAGATACCTCTCAGTGTAGTACTAGCGCCAGCCAACTATGAGATAACATCGCTTAAGATACGGTCAACAACACGTTCATATTTTATGTATGCATATATTTTTATTAGCAACCTGTGATGCTAAGTTTTTATTATAAATGCTCTGAAAAAGGATGTCTAGTTCTCTTTTTGTATCCACTAAATACTAAATTAATTTTTACTTCAAATATTTGATGAATATATTTTGGATTTTGAATAGATAATCCACCCAATAAAATAACTAGTTCCGGAAAATGATTTCCATAAAATATGATTTTATTACTAAAACTGAACTATTCTCACTGTGCAGTATCGATGTTATTATACAGAGAGGAGAGCCACCGGAGAGAGAAACAGGAAAATGATCTAATCGAAGTGAACAATAGCCGGTCATACAAATACATTTGTCAACTTGCTTCAACTCGAGTTATCACGCTCTCTTCTTTTCCGGCTCTCTTTTGGTTGACTCTGAAGCTTCTGTTTGCACGACGATGTCGGAAAAATATACGCCATGGACCAGGCTACCAGCGCCAGGTAATCTATTTTGTTTAAAATATTATCATTTCAAGATATCGTCTCGCTTATCACGGTTTGAGCACCCTTTCATCCATTTGTTTCTGGTTGAAGAGTCTTCTCATCAAGATATCTCCCGCTCACTTGCTTGATTCCTCACGGCACTTTGCTAGACGCCCCAGTTGGAGAGCAAACGTGACTAATTCACCACGCACGAGGTATCGCCTGCACTTCGGAACAAGTAAAGAAAGAGAGCGGTAAAGAGCGATGAATTGAGGATTTCGAAATGCCACCGTTCCGCAATACTTGCTCAAGATGTGCACTGGAAGTAAGTCATAATGGCTACTCTGTCAAGCTCCTGTATTGAATTTTCCTTCATGCTTGAATTGATTGAGCATGCCGCTCTCAGTTAGCTATATTCATGTTTCCACTCACCATGGGCACTGAATTTCACCACTGACACTTCAACAGCTTCATGGGCTGCTTGTTTCTACCAAACACGTTGTGTTGAATCATACAAGCACATGGCTTAAACTACTATGGAGGCGCCTGGTAGTTAGTGATAACAGCAGGTCAATCGTATAGTGACACCATATGAAAGAATTAGTATCCATTCTGTTTAAGAACTTTTTTAAGAACTTCTCGTTATTCTCGTTATTTAATTTCGTTATTTAAGATAAGCGTTTGCAGAATTGTTAGTAGAAAACAAATGAAATTTTTAGGTACCAAATACGGCACCGTTAGATAACAAATTTTTAGATACCAAATACGGCACAAAATTAGACACCATTTGCAATATTAAGACGAGTAAAGAGGGAAATCCCAACGCCGCACGGAAGTCCCCACTTGTGCTTTGTTGCTTAAAATGCATACATTAGCACAACATAGCAGAAATCCCAAACAAAAGTAAATATCACAACAGCACATACGTGCAGAACTACGGTGATAGTATCTCATATCATGCATGTGTTGGACATTGTTCTGATCCGTAACATCGTTTATAATATGTTGACGACGAAGCAAATGGCACCCAAAAGGCGCACGCAACCATCGATATTATCCAAGGGCCGCAATTGGAAGCAGATCGTTACGTTTTTAACCATCTTGCGGAGCAAACACTCAATTGAGCATTAATTGAACGCTCGCTCAAAGGTCTTCCTGGAAGATGGACTGCAATGAAGCGAGTTCATTCATCGTCTACTGAATGCACAAGCGAGCGATACATGGGAGTCAGACGATGCGTCGGAGTTTCCCGCCAACTGTACGCGACGTCAAACAAAACCGATGAAAGTGCCACCGATTTGTGGTCATTTAATTGATTCATTAAATAGCGTCAATTCGTGTGGCTTCTTATGATTCATCCTAACCATCTACAGTAGGGCACGAACTGAAACGCTATAAAAGAGGAGCATGTGTGTAGTTGGTTATGTTTGTGTTCGCTAGTCGATCTTGGTGGCCTCCAGTCGTAAATAATGAACGCAGAATGGACGAAACGATGCTGATAAGAACACGGCTGCTACCGTCAGCTGCGTGATGTGAGACGAAGGCGAAGTTTCCATGCGCTGAGTTTACAGACATTTCATATGGTGCTGATGACTCTTCGTTTGCGGTTTAATTGTCGTTTTTGGCCCATTTGACAGCAATAACCCCTGGACGGGTAGTTTCACTTATGGCTTATGACTTTTGTTAGGACTACGTGATTTTTGTTAGAAATCACCTATTGAATGGTTGTGCTACATCGTCGGCAAATATTGATATTACCGGCACGAGCTAATTCGTTCATTCAATTGAACAAAGATACAATTTCAAAACATGTTTGAATAATAAACTCAATAAGACGATAAATATGTTTAGGAAATGTACGAGCAATGCAAAACGGTGCCAATACAATAGTACCATCTCACAGAAGAATTCATCTCACATGAACGAATTACTGCTGTGCTTAAAGAGGGCTGTTTTGACCCGAACACACTCTTCGGGTTTCCCCCAGCGCACAACCGTACGAAACCGTTTGTCCTCATCTCGTTCAGAATCTGTTCCCGGGTGATTATGAACGCGGATCTGCTGGCTGCTGGACCATCGTGGCTGGAGTTTCTTCGCATTGTGCGATCGAGTGTAGACCAAGCAGGACGTCCCTGCTGGCTGATCTCTTTACGAGGAGAGTACTGGTGATAGGCGTTTTTGACTTACTTGTTAAGCTATTGGACGCCAGCCGTTCGGTGGCGCATTAGTTAATTCCATCCGTCTTGTGAGCTTAACGTGAAGGTTGTTGGAAGATAAGCGAAGAAACGACCGTCAACAAGCTCGGGTAAAATTTGGTGAAGCGAAAGGCAGCAAAAATGCGGCAACGCATTTGGGAACGACCCAGGGTGGTACTGCTGGTGCTGGCGGTGGTGTTCGGCGGTTGCTGCAGTGTGGTGCAAAGTGTAGGTGTTCTAGAATTGATAACCATTTCGTCCTGATTCACCTTTTTCTGAGTTCTTCCGTAAAAGCAATGACGCGTGTTAGTGAACGTCAAACTGATAACCTTATCAGCCGGGTGGTATTTCACTCATCGAGGCTTCTTAACGTAGCCAACAAATTTAATATTCTTCTAAGAAGTGATTGCAAAGGATGTCTTTGCACTGATTTTCTATCACGCTAGTGAGTTCTACCTATGCACAAGATCGTGCAGGCTGGTTGAAACAAGAGAACCCGTGAAACGTGAGAAAATCACGTTTGGCATGGACAATAAACAATCTGTTAAGAAACTGGTCTTTGATTTTGGACGGTGAACACTCTTCTTGGTATCTACGAAATTTATATACTCTATGTAAAATCTAGAGTAATATCACGGTGGTTTTCTCCAAAGAAACGTTATTATTGTGACAAAACACTTTGCCTTTAATATTCACCAGACCTTCAGAAGAGCGATAATGCGATCTGCAACTCGTACGCCATCATGTTCGTAGTAACCTCGATCCCGTTCCTTCCGGCAAAAGATAGTACGAGTGTGCACAGCCTGGTTGCAAAGACAATGTCATCTCGATCGCTTCCTATAAAGAATGAGGGAAACCCAAGTGCCTCTATTCTTCAAGGCGTGCCAAGATTGTTCCCCCAAGCTGTTATCATCCTGTGTCTGGTAGTGTGCTATATTGGACTGAGTTGATGCGCAAAATCAAAATTTAACCAAACACTGAGTCACAGTAGTCAAGCGATGATGTAGCATGTAATAGTATCGATCGCAATCAGCTTATTTATTTTCGTTAAATTTGACCAAATAATGCAAACGTAAAATTATTTGTTTTTGAAATCTAGTTTTTAGATGCTAAAGCCTTTTTCGAAGAGCTGTTATAATTGGCATGGGCGCGAATCTATGTCGTATCAGCTTTGTTGTAAACCGTAGCAGCCATGTCGTAAGCCACAAGGAAGTACTTTATACTGTTTATGAACTACATTTTACAATTTTGGCTTAATAAGCCAGTTAAGCCATTTAGGCTGTTGACTGACCCTCTTAAAAAGTGATCATCATTTCTTTGGCAATCAATGTGGACATGATCATTCATAGATATAGATAGACATAGATGGTGTTTATCCCTCTGTTAAAGTGCTTTCTCAACGCTCCGTTAGGAGGGACCATTAAGTGCAGTTGACTCGTTTTAATCAAGCCCCAGCGATCTCATTTGATTAATAGGCGCTTGTCGATGGGCGCGCGTTGCACACTTGACGTAAACAGCTGTGTTTCATTTGATTTTCACTATCGTCTTTCCTGTCGTCGCCAGATCTATGATCCTAGAACCGCATCGAACCACAGGCACCAGGTCCACATGATGCCCGAGATGCACGGCGCGTATAGCCAGGTTCATCACCACCGTGCGCACGAACAACCATCGCAGCAGTACATCCCATTCGATCACTATCTGTATGCGCAGCCACAAAAACAGACGCCATCCCTGGTAGGGTCCCAACAGCCTAGTGGTCCTTCGGCTTCGTACTATCAACCGGGTGTCCCGCTTGCGCCTTATCCTAGTGAAATGAAACGCCCGCTGGTGTACGGACGATCACAGCCGGTTCCAGTGGAGATGGCCTCACGTGCGGGCTTCGGTTACGGTAGCGAGGATCGACAACTGAAAGACTCCGCCCCCGCGAAAGTCGTCCGCCAGCCAGTACACACGCTACTAAAGAACTTAAACGGGCTCGAGTGTCCTGAAGGCATGACGGGACACTTTACGTACGTTATGGACTGTCGGCAGTTTTTGAACTGTTGGAAAGGCCGCGGATCCATCCAGAGCTGCGCTCCCGGTACGCTGTTCAATCCAGTCACGCGAGAATGCGATCACGCAGCTAAGGTAGTCTGTCTACCGGTGCCTTCGTTGAACTCTGTCGTCGAACCGACCCATCGGGAGGCTCCGAAGCTAGCGGCCTACAGTGAACCCAAGCCGGAACAAGTGGACTGCCCACCGGGAATAATTGGATTACGTCCACATCCAACCGATTGTCGCAAATTTTTAAACTGTAATAATGGGGCTCGGTACGTTCAAGATTGTGGACCTGGGACGGCTTTCAACCCTCTCATTCTCGGCTGCGATCACTTACGAAACGTGAACTGCGACAATACGGAGAATGTGATCGTGGATTACGATCGTCCCGCTCGACCGATAGTTCAGATCACTTCCCGACCAGTCCCGACAATCGTCAGTCCACATAACAAACCACCAACGGGACAGGGTTACGATAGGCCAACTCAGCCGGTAGTCCCTGTGGTACAACCGCAACCCACTCCGGCACGCTATCCAACGCAAGTTCCGGCCGCTTCCCGACCTGTTCCGGCAATTGCCACTCCACAAAACAAACCGCCAACGGGACAAGAAACGTTCAATCCTGACGTGGAGCAAATTGAACTGGATCAACAACCGACAGAAGCCACCGTTGTTGATTACGTAGAACCAGACAATTATGAATATGAAGGGTTTGATCTGCGGTCCAACTTTGAAGAACCGGAGAGAACAGTGGACAACCGTCAACCGAAAGTGATTGCAGGTGCAAATTCGAACAAGCCCTACCCCGTGTACGTGCGGCCTCCAACAAAAGCTCCGGAATCGCTACATCGTGCGCCCGTGTACGTGGCCGCCCCGTCGCAATCAACTGCTGGAACCACAGCACGGACTCCAACTAGTACGCCGCGTCCGATGGGAACTCCGCATCCGACGGTTCGCAAGGAGGAGATCGACATACAGCAACACTTGGATGCACTCAAGCTTATGCTAACACCGTACATGAAAGAGCAAAAGCACACGGTGGACGTTAATGTGACGAAACTCAGCACCATGATGACGACCACGACGACGACGACGGAGGCGCCCCCAATCGTGCACGTGATCGGTCTTCCACCACCGACTCCACAGAACACCGCCAACAAGCCGTCATCCGCGGCACCGTACGTGTTGCCAACACCGAGCGAGGTGAGCGAGTTCATCTATGGATCGTCCCAACCGGTCCCTCTGGCCCCGTGGCCACTTCCGCCTCCGTACATCACAGAACCCGCGGAAGGATCACTTAACCGGCAGCACGCTTCAGCCCCTGAATCGGTCGTATATCCGATCTACCGACGTCCGGCAACCACGACCACAGTGAAGCCCATGGCCATTCAGAGCCGCTTCGGTGACAACCGGCCCACACCTGGACGGGCCGTCCTGACTACGACCACAACGACCACCACGCCGGATCCGTGCTACGGCAAGTTTATCTGTGGTAACGGAGTGTGCATCGACGAAGCGGAAGTGTGCGATGGACGGGATGGATGCGGTAACCAGGCCGACGAGCAGGAGTGCGAACACATCGGGTATCAGCTGAAGCTGTCCAAGAAGGCACAAGGAAGCGTCGAGGTGCGAGTATACGACCGCTGGGGTTACGTGTGTGACGACGGATTCGGGATAGAGGCGGCCAACGTCGTTTGTCGGGAACTTGGGTTCCCGTTGGGGGCCATCGAAGTGAAACCGCACTCCTTCTTCCCACCCAATGTGACCGATCCGGATGACGAACCGGACGCAGGACCGTTGTTCATGATGGATGCCGTTCGGTGTCACGGCAACGAGAGCTCCTTGCGAGAATGCACCTTCGGAGGGTGGGGCGTGAGCGACTGCAACCGCGAGGAGGTGGTGGGGGTGGTGTGCAGAACCCCCGTTATGGCCTGCCCACAGGACTACTGGCTATGCCACGCGTCCGAGGAGTGCATCCCGGTGCCATTCCTGTGCGATAACGTGCGGGATTGCGCGGACGGGTCGGACGAATCGCCAGAGCACTGCAAGGCCCCGCTTGCTGTCCGGCTCGTCGCTGGACCGACGGATCGAGAGGGCCGGGTGGAGATCAACTACCACGGAACCTGGGGTACGGTGTGCGACGACGACTTTGGCGTGCGGGAGGCTCGCGTCATCTGTCGCCAGCTCGGCTACAACGGAACGGCGGAAGCACGGAAGAACGTTTATCCGCCCGGTGCCGGCCAGATTTGGCTGGATGAGGTGAAATGCAACGGAACGGAGGCGTCGATTGAGGATTGCGTGCACTGGCATTGGGGAGAGCATAACTGCGGCCACGCAGAGGACGTCGGTGTGCGGTGTGGTGTGTATGTCCCGACGAAACCAAGTGCTGCTCGGCTCCGGAACACGCGACGCAACCCACGGTTGGACTTCGTCGAGAGGTCGCGCAAGATCCATCCGGACAAGTGTGGCCGCATCATGGTGGACCCGACGCTGCGCCGGCCAACCCATGGAGCCCGGGTTGTACATGGCTCGGAGACGGTGTACGGTCACCACCCGTGGCAGGCATCACTGAGGGTAAAAACCCTTCACTGGTGCGGTGCGGTGCTGATTACGCGCTACCACGTACTGACGGCGGCCCACTGCCTGGTGGGTTACCCGAAGAGCACGTACCGTGTCAGGATCGGGGACTACCATACGGCCAACTACGATGCTGGGGAGTTGGACATGTTCATCGAAAACACGTACATCCACGAACAATTCCGGGAGGGTCACCACATGAGCAACGACATCGCGGTCATAGTGCTTAAGACGCCGGTGCGCTTCAACGATTACGTGCAGCCGATCTGTCTGCCGGCCCAGGATGCACCGTATGAGCCGGGACGAAACTGCACCATCTCCGGGTGGGGTGCGACGGTGGAAGGTTCGAAAGGTGAGTGGTTTGCTAAAACAAATAAGCGAGAATTCCAATCATTAACTTTCGTTTTGACTGCTGCAACGCGACGGGTATAGATTCGTCATACGATTTGCGGGCCGGAACGGTACCACTCTTGCCGGACAGCGTCTGCCGGAGACCGGAAGTTTACGGAGATTCCCTCATCGATGGCATGTTCTGCGCGGGTACGCTCGAACCGGGTGTTGATTCGTGCGATGGTGATTCCGGTGGTCCGTTGGTGTGCCCGAGCGGTGATGGTGAGTATTTGTCACAGTGATCCTTAATCAGTTCCTGCGATTTTAATCTTGTTCCCTCACCTCAGGACTGCACATGCTTACCGGAATTGTGTCATGGGGAAAGCACTGCGGATATGCGAACAAACCAGGCGTCTATCTGAAGGTGGCACACTACCGCGATTGGATCGAGCAAAAACTCAACCAGTCGCTCCACCAGTACGGAGTTTGAAGCACTGTTGCAGTTTTACCCGTAAGGCGTACTGACATATATGCTGCGAAGAGTCAGTAGGCTATGAACATATATATTTCAACTGTTCAGGGAATCTCGCAAGAATCAATCATTTTGAAAATGATGGAAAAAGGGCTTTACAAAAAGCGTATCGCTGATGAATCAAGTCTACCATAAACCATGGGAGTGCCTAAATGTACCTTAATAATTTTGATGGCATGTTTTTTAAACATTTTCTCTTACTAGCTTAGTAAAAACAAAGAAATTTTTGTCTAGTGATAGTTGGATTAGCCACTTTTTACATATATCCGATTTGTATACAAAAAGTAAAATAACAATCTTTGATGTACAAAATATAACATCCTCCAGCGGGGTAAACTTTATTTGGCGGAACTACCGCGATCACACTTTCGAATTCGGGCGTTGAGCACTGGAACCAGTTAGAACAGCAAGTTTGGCTCCAAAGAATTGACGTAAGTGCTGGTAAGGATGTACCAGTTCGGATGGTACTGTTGGAATACCAACGGCGCGACGAACACGTGGTGACAACAGGACCAGATTCTGACCCAAACCGTACGTGCTGGAAACGACCCAGTACAAACAGAGACACTGTCAGCGAAAAAGGAAAACCATTTAGGAATTCATACTTGTTGAAGGAAAATGGTAAGCTTACCGATGGAACAGAAGCAGCAATTGGAACCATCACCACACTCAACACTCGAAATAGGTTGGTGAAGATAGTCTGTAGTTTTGAGGAGGCCTTGGTGCGAGATGCAACTTGAATCTGCGATATAAACAACAACGATTTGTTAATGGAAGTTTGACTGATAAGTCCGCCATAAGCATACCTCAATTATACTGAGATTTATGATACCAAGCGCTACCGGAAAGATCAACGAATGATCAAGCTCGATCAGGTTCGGTATCCATGCGAAACCACCGAGCATAAGCTCGCTGTAGGCAATTTGTGCTTCAATCGCGCTCGGGTCCGGCATCAGTGAGACTAGATTGCGTATTGCTACCGACTGGATGACCCACAGTGGAATTTGACCCCAAAGCAGTACCATCGTTTTGGCCGGATGGCAATTCTCCCGGATAATCAGATTGTTCCACTGCTTCTTCAACTGAAATAGGAGGGTACTCTGTTATTGAATGATCTGTATTACGATACTGTGCTATTCCTACCGAACGGTTGTACATAGTACGTGCTTCATTCTCGGACCAGTTGAACTTCTTCATAGCAAATGCCGTTTCCGTTTTTAGCTCTTTGACCAGTTCGGGCATTTCGAGTGAGATTTGCTCCAGTCGGGCAAGGATTTTGTTTTGATACACAGCTAAAGGAAGCGTGACGAGTGTACGTAATCCCACCGTGGAGAGAATGATCGTAGCCCACCAGGGCAGCCCCGTGAGGTCGTGTAGGTCCATCAGCCCATGCTGCATATAAGCGACCGGTGTGCTTTGCGATAGCGACTGCCAGAAGCCACTGACGGTGGCTTGATACGAAAACTGTCGCACTATCGCGGGATGATGAGGCAGACGAGTGACAGTGCCCCATCGCACGGATCCGGCAGATAACACCACAGGACGTACGGTTCTCATGTAGCTCATTCTTACAACTAATACATAAGGGAATGGGTATAAAAATCCGGCACGCGAATGACGCTTTAAAGAATTAAATTTTGTTTATTGTTCACATGGGATAGGAGAGAGAAAGGGATTGGTTTCGGTTAATATTGGTTCGCGCGTTGCTTTCTGGCGTGATGCCCAAGACATGCCAGGATGCCTATCGCGGTCAGAAACATTCCAATAATCAATGCCGAGACGTCACCGAAATCCATTCCACTGGCCGCAACTCGGTCCACGTTCAGGGCCAGGATCACAAACAGCAGAGACGCAAAAACACAGAACATTTTGTAAAACGAGCAAACTTGGAGGAAACTGTCGCTATAGTTAAATCCCACAACTAAACTTGATATTCTTTATCAGTAAGCGTAGGACTTTTTATACAGTAGGAACAAAAACACTGCAACAGATTTTCTTGACTCACCGTGTTTTGAAAACCGATGTCAATGCAGCTGATCAATTTTCAATTGACACGATATGATGCATCTTAAAACATTAGACACATTGGTAAGCTATCATTGCGGATTATTTTCAATATAAGATTATAAGTATTTTTTTAATATTGAAATATTCTGGTAATATTTGGTTATCCAATACAGCCCCGTGAAAAAGTTTCTATATCAACAATATCGTCTGACGGCGTAAAGGAATACATATAGCGTAAAAAAGGTTGGTCAAAAACAAATGTAGGACTTCAAATGATTGCGAATTCAACTCTTTTATTATTTTCCTACGCGTTTTCTAACCTTATTATATGTGATAGTCATTATACAATTATGCATCTTAAATGGAAAAAGGACATTTGAACAATTTCATTGCGTTGCAAAATTTCTCTTTTACCCGTAGCAAACTGTCAGATCATTTTACGTGACCTGATTACCTAGATTATTGAATCTGACCATCAGAGATCATTCGTATAAAAAAGGTAAACAATGCAATTGAAGTTTAGCCAATAAAAAAGTAAAGAAATCTTAATAATAATTGAAAGTTATTGTACGCGGGTCGATGCAGGACGCAGCTGAGCTCAAACATTTCCAGAAACAATAGCGTGAAGATAACGTACAGCAAGTTGTAGTTTTGTGTAGCGTAACCTGGTGTAAGAAGAACAAGAAGAGTCCGCGGTCTGGAAGTTGTACGAGACATCAATTGAAAAAAGCGGATTTATTTGTGTATCATCAGCAAGAGGCACCACTTTATATTTATCATAGCAGAAATTACATCTCAAATTCTCAAAAATGGCTAAGAAAGCATTTCAGCATCAGGCGGGCACAGCCATGGAGTGCTTAAGCGTAAGTTTGTAACATTCCTACAGGTTGGCATTGTCACGGTTGATTGAATAATTGCAAAGTATTGCAAAGCTTCGGTATACCTCCACTCAACAATCAATCACTGTTTTACACAAGCTGGAAAGATCTTTCCTCCCGGCGACTGTGGTAATGAGAGGGTGTCCGATTGACCTTTGCAAAGCATTCCTTTCACGCAACGGGCCGTGCCAATTGAAGTGCAAACAATCTGATTCTGATCTTCGTAACATCCGTTAAAACGTGTTATTCCTAATTTCATAATTCATCCCACTAGTTTAATGCAGTTAAGCATATATATTCTAACCTTCCTTCTTGCAGATCCCAATAACGTTACACAAAGAAAAAGACATCGACGAGGAAGGGCGAGAAGTGTTAAAGTGCGGTTTCAAAATTGGTGGTGGCATCGATCAAGATTTCCGAAAAAGCCCTCAAGGCTACACAGACTATGTGAGTGTTTGACGGACGTTGGTCACTAACCGATCAATCCTGCCCAGGAAGCTCTTTGCTAACCCGCTAATATACCCTTTTGTTTCATGTTTCAGGGAATATACGTCACCGAAGTACACGAAGGAAGCCCTGCGGCAAAATCGGGCCTGAGAATGCACGATAAGATTCTGCAGTGTAATGGGTATGATTTCACCATGGTAACGCATAAGAAAGCCGTCAGTTACATACGAAAAAATCCCGTGCTCAATCTACTCGTCGCGAGAAAGGGCGTTACATCGACCTAAAGTACACGTGAACGAACCAGCATGGTCCAGTTTCGTTCATGTTGGAATCCTCATCCAGTCGTAATCGAAAGTTACAATACGGAATACTCCTCCTGTCGAAAAAAAAGTCGGGAACATTCCTCGTTTGCCTAATTTCAGGTCAGACAAATCGAACGAGAGGCAATCCATTCCAAATTCAGAACATTCCACCCGAACTGCAAGTGAGTCGAAGGTGTCTGTGGACTGACCCATGCTTTCCTGCGTAGTTTGTGCAATTAGTTAGGTGTAGAACCAGGCTGACTAGTCTAACGACCAGGGTCCATGCAAGTTGCACAAGACTTGTTTAAAAAGACGCAGTTCCCCCTTAATTGTCCTTTGTCGCTTTTTTCTGAAACGATCAAGCATTTTTTGAAAAAAAAAACGAAAACAGTTTTTATTACACATAGCTATTGATTATTTGTAAGCATGTTTCTAGGTGTAATCGTTAGTTAGATGCTGCCTCCTACCTCCATCGATCGTATCGCAGCCTGTTTCGCTCGTTTTGATCGAACGTTCGGTAGAGGAGAGGAAAGCAAATAAATGGACATATAGTTGCTTATTAGAAGATTCTACTCGTTTGAGAGATTTTAGCGCATTTTAGACGTGATGGTGGTGTTATAAATTAAAAACACAAAAAAGAAAAAAAGAAAAAATACTAAGCAAACAACATGACAACCGGACACAATCGACGACACGTACTGTAATCACAGAAGAAATTTGTTTGAAGGACTGTCTTCGTGTCCTTTTTTTCTACACACGTGTATTTACAGCCGTACGAGACCCACGTTTCGTAGTTCGATGACGTTCGTCACTTTCATATCTAGCTCTTAAAAATGTATGCCAAAGTAAGATTAAACTATAAAAAATATGTAAACTTGTCCAATGCAGACGATTCATTTTGGAAAGGATATGAAAGAAACTGCCAGTCTAGTTCAAATGCCGCTCAATTTTCAGACTCAAATACACTAAGCAAGTACAGCCTTTTTTTCTATCGAATAGTTGTTGTTTTATTTCATTAAATTTTCAAAGCCATTGCTCAAATGTTACGAGATTAAGGATGATGTCCATCTGTGTTGTTTTACGGTTTATGTTTAACGCCCATTAAGGATATTGTGAGCATGTTTCGCACACTAGTGAAATTTGGTACTGACAAAAAAGTCGAGAAACACTCGACGAGCAAACTGCAACAGAAAGGTTTCTCTTTCCTTACGTTGGCGCGAATGCATAACAAATCTGCTGCAACTTTTACAATGCACTGGTGCTAGATAGCTTTCAAACTCGTACATATATTCACACATACACACGTACAACAAACAATCGCAAATCGTTCACTGTTTAACATATAATTTTTTTGCTCTTCGATTTTCATATTAAATGGGGAATTCTTTGTGGGAGAATGCGACGGTAAAACTTTGCATCCTCAATTCTATCGGTTGATTTTGTTACGTACCCATGCCATCATGCATATAGGAATTATGGTTCTAGTTATCATTACAATATCGAAATTGCATTTTGCAATAGGTGATCTGCCGAGTTGTTAAGTAGATCGGAAATTGTTGGATTTTTGAGAATTCCTGTCACATTTTTAATTCATTGCACATTGCTCATTCAGATTTACATTCGCCTATTCTGAGTTCAGCTGCTCGATGGTTTTTTATGTTTCATTTATGAACATTCATTGGTCATTGGACCACATTCAGTTGTAGGATATTTATGTTTTTCAATGACATTCACAATTCCTCTCCCTTTGCTATTTGGCCTTACACATTTTGGTGCATTTCAACTACCATGATACGTTCTTACTGCGATTGATTCTCGCTAGTTAATGGCTGATCCTCTATCGATTCTTAATCCTGAATGAGCATTGCATGGGTTTTAAATCGGTGTATGACATGATTGAAAACATGTTTGTACATATTATTGTGAAACATATTTCATGTGACTAAAAACGGAAAAATAACCACGCAATACCATGTTTAACATAAAGGTCATTTTTTTCAAGGAGTGAACATTTAGTGTGATAAATTAGGCGCTTTTTTCTTTGAAGTTGAGCATTAATTTACTGTAATGTCTGCGCTTTTCATACCAGTCACCTGTCTTCAGAAGTTTCCAGATTTCTTCCTTTGAGCGGTAGCCGCTGTGCTTCTATTGTTGTATGTCTGTCGATTTATTTCGTGCCGCACGATGCCACCTTTGCTATTTGGTAGTCTTTTTATTGATGTTATATGTTTCGTTTGTTCGTTTGTAAGCTAGCTTGCATTTGTTTCCGTAGCTTGCTATTTCCTTTCTACTCCTATATCACAGATGGTGTTGATTTCAAACTTTCTTATCAGTTTTTGGACTTGTTGATTTGTTTCAAGCTTACCGTTGCGAGACTTTATGCGTTCTTCCATTATTTCTAATACGTGTTATGATCCTTCTAAATTGTTCTCTTTTATACAGAATCCTTTTCTTTCTATTCTACCTTCTTCAATATCCCGTTTTCTTCACACTTCTCTGTCAGAGATGATCCATTGGCAAAAGCGGCGTATACTGATTCACGCTTTGGCTTTTTGAAGGTGAATGCGGTACACTTTTGCATTTGTTATCCGTCCTGTATGCTGCTTATCATTTTGATTTCTGTTCAATTTTATTTATACTTGAATTTGTTTGACTTTTCCATACTTACGTGTCTCTGTGGCATGTATGCACCTCCTGTACTGCTTTATTTTGAATTGAATGATTTATGTTCTATCATTTGGGTGTGGAATTCTGAGCAGACCCTTTAGTGAGATGCTGTTATTGTCAAGCCCACTTGAATAAGGATTTCCCTGCGCAGTGGGCTTCGTTGCATCAATCGGCCGCGCTGTGGACTCATTATAGAATCATATTTCAGTCGTGATAGTCTCGCTAGATTTTGTTTCTTTGTTGGTTCGCTTGTTTGTTTTCATTTATTTTGCAAATCTCCTATTTATTTTCTATCTGATCTTATGCCATATAATTGGATTGGAGGATAGCTTTACTGTTTCATTTCTTTTATGTTTCCGTTTCGCTTTCTCTATTTCTCTTTATTTTTCATTATTACTCGTCTATCACACAACTGATTTTAAAACAGCAAATAATTTTCTATGATTTTAATGTTAGGTGGAGTTGTTTCTTAACCTTAAGGGATTTTCACGTTGATTTGTTTAAATACATTCTCGCTCAATGACGAAAAAGCTAGTTTCTTACAAGTTTGTTCGATGTTACATACTTTGGAAACATATCATCCTTAAGTTTTCTATGATTTGATTAAAAAATGTATTACCAGCGAAAACCCACGGCAAATTTACTAACAGTCAAAACAAAGAAACAAATGAGCGTTTTCCATAGAAAAATGAAAAATATTTAACACAGCTTCAGAATGTTGATTAGAATTTTAAAAACTATAGCAGTCTGTATTTAAACAGCAATCAAACAACAATTTTAAAACCTGTATTTAAAGAACAACATGCCAGTTACTAGTCGTAATTTGTTGTCGCCTTCAGCAAACTTGGTGCATCGATGCAATTTTCGTTTACATTTAAATATGTTATGAAGATAGTTAGCACAATTTACATTTGATCCATTAGGATTTTTTATAGGACTTAAATAGCGTTTTAATAATGTTATTTACCATTGAACTGTTAGTCTGATTTGCACCATCAAGCGAACGCTTATTTTCCATTTGCATTAAAGGGTAGCTTTAAAAGATTCATTTTACTATCGACACTCGATCGGAACAAAAGTACGTTAGAGTCTACTCGACGACGAGTTGGTGGGTGAACTGTGCTGTGCTCTCTTTCCATCTCTCCCTGTATCCTCTTGCCTGCAAGATAAGAAGTATCCTTCTCAAATGAAGTGGGTTTTTGAGCACCTGGGATGTTTATCCGACCGCTGCTTCTATGTTTGCTAGTTGACAAATTCATTTTGGGGTGTTACACGCTTCAACTTGAGGTCTTATGGTTGTTTCGTTCTCAAACAGTTTACCATTTCAATGGCGCTGGCAGATTAGCTTTCGTTTCATTTGAACAGTACCATTCTCCCCTTTATCACGTCTTTTGATTGCATTTTGCCTACCTTTGGCATTAAGTTGAGTCCATTTGATTTATCGTTTTTCTTTTGACCCCTTTTCTGTTTTCTGTTTATGTATTCTTATACTGTTGTCTTGAATAAAACATCGTTCAAGCATTGTTCATTTTGTATTACGTTTTTTAATTCGATTTCTCTCACACTTCGATAGTATCACAGATGTAGGTTTCTTTTGTTTATGTAAAGGAATTGTTTGTTGCTTTGTATATTTTTGTTGTTTGTTTCTCTTTTGCTGACTTGTTTGTTTTAAGCACTCGATATTATTTTCAATCGGTCGATTGCGGATTGAAACTGTTTCGTTTCTGCCAAAAATGAAGCTGTTAAATCAATACATTTCCTTTGCGTTATTTGGTTGGTACTACCTTTGACTGCTTGACTGACATTGTTCTGATCCTGCGGAACAACCGTGATAACCGTCTGTGCTTTTCATGGCATGGTTTGTTTCTTCCATTCCCATAACTTTCGTACCGATGTCTTATTGCACGTCCGCTATTACGTCATCTTTTCTATGCTTTATCGTTTGTTTCGATTTGCTTTAGGCACACTTTGTTGTAACCGACAGTGTTTTGTTCCCTTTTTCTAAAAAAATGTTTCTTGACTTGCAATTGGTGAATATTGTACAATCGTACCTTCTACAAGACTTTGTTCGTTTCACGATTTCCTTATACGCGTTTAACACTACCTGTAATTCTATCAACATGTTGCTCTTCATGATGTTTCTCTACTTCCAGAATGTACCGTACATGTCTACGGTTTTGTTGAAACTTGTACCAAGCATAGCTTTTAACACGACCATTCGTTATAGGACGGCATATGGAGTTTTCTTTGTTTTTCATTTCGTTTGTTTTGTGCTAGTTTCTTCGTACTTTGCTGGATTTTTGTAAGATTGCTTGAAAAGACGTATGCCGTTATATTAGTACGCCAGTCTGCCAGCTTTGTTGGATATTACACATTTTATCGTTTGCTTGCACTTTACAGTAAATACTCATCTGGAATCCCTGCCACGAGGGTTGTAGTAGTAGAACTGTAAAATCGTTTCATTGAGATATTTATGTTGCTTTTTTGTATCTTTTCATCATAAAGACGTGTTCTCGTTTCATTGGATGTTCTTCTCTATTCAAGATGATGCATGGGGTTCAAATTTGGGTTTGAATCATTTAAATAGTTCCAATGCATTCGATGTGTGATATCATTTAAAACATTCTTCTCTATGTTGATGCTGATTGTTGGCTATCCTCATTCTTGCATTTGTACATATGATATAAAACGATCATCTCAAACAGGTGTTTAGACTATCTTGGTCAAGGTTTTTACTTTATAGCAATCAGATAGTTTGCGCACATTAGCAATGTAATGTGGTTGCCCCAGCAAATTCTGTCGGTTAAATCATTCTGGATGGTAGCACACAAGTAAAGCTTCGAGCATTTGAGCAAATCATATATACTAGAATAAATAAGGATTGTTTTTGGCTAAAATAAATCATCCTATTCTTCGTTCACTGTTTATATGAAAACAGAGCAGCTAGAGAAAAATACGAAACAAACATTTTTCAAAAAAGAGAAAGCATTTTTGTATAATTTAACTCTTCAGAACTTCAAGGAAAGATTAGAATGTTTTCCTTTTCTGGGACTGTTTCATTCTATACGTAACACAAAAGTGGTAATTATCATCACAGATTGGTTGCGGTTTGTGTTCTTCGTTCGTTCGTTTGCATTGGTAAGCTTGATTTGGGCCCCATGGCAAGTATGTAGTTGAAATACCAAATCTCTACAGGTTTTAATATTAGCACTCGTTTGCTGGAACACTGCGTTCTTTTAACCGTTGCGGACCTACGTGCCATCGCCATATAACATGATCTTCTATACTTCACGCCTGATGTTAACGTTTTGCGGATATGTGCACATGGGATCGTGATTGTGAATTAGTGCTTCGTCACTAAGCAGTCAAGAATGCATTCGGCTCATTTTGTTCTTAGCTCTATTTGATTTCCTAAAATATATATATCCTTGTATAAATAAATCATTACGTTTCTTTTCTCTGTACGGTGGAACAAGGAACAGCCCCTTATTTAAACGATGAATCGTTAGCATATAGTGGAGAGGGAAAATAGATCCTTGCATCGAACGAATCGGGAAGCAGGATGTGTTATAACAATAAATTAAAACCCTCTAAATCGATATTCGTTTCCGCGATATCAAAGCCGTTTTTGTCACAATTCGTTTTGCTGTTCATTTACATTCTACTAGTCGCTTCGATCGTTCGTTCGCTACAGACGAAGTTGTGAATACTACACGTTGGTACAACAGCTCTGCTAGATGGTGTTTAAAGGCTCTCAGTCTTCCGGTTCGGCGGTTATGAGCTTCTCATTCGTTCTTGTTTGTATCCCTTATACAGGAGCAGCTACGTCAAAGGTGCTTTTGTTCCCCCTCGCCTTGGTTTCACAGTCGATTTTTATCAGTTATAATAGCATTCAACTTAACGTTATTTGTAAGGGCATCTAAGCCACGACCAACAAACAAACGTAATTTGTTATTGAAATGAAAGTTTGCCAACGAATCGCTTTGTGGCACATTGTTGATCGAGAAGCGAAACACGGGCAACTAAATTGCGGATTTGCGAAACTTTTCTAAAAACCATACAGCTTAATTCTTGCTGCAGTACCAAGTTCTGTGTTAGTGAGCGTTCTTGGCTTGAATTGTATAATGTAATTAGTTCATCTCCTTGGTTTATGTAGATTTGAAGTATCGCGAGCATAAACAAAATGTTTCTAAAATACAAGCACATACATAAACCGTTTTTCAAGAGCGCTTGACATCTACTCCATGATATCCTTGCGAATGTACTTCAAGATGTACTGATCACGCACTTCGTTTGCCACTGGATAGAAGCGGAGTGCTGGCGGAAGTGTTTTCTCATGCAACGGGCACCATTTTTTGCCAAGCTGTGCGCTGATTTCCTGGGATGGGTAGAGCATAAAGTCAATGCTTCATGTGCCCATTAAAAGGTAAAGAGTTAATTTGTTGGTATGTCTTACCGCGATGTATGGGTTGCGCACCGATGGGATCGTAAAATGGACTCCAGACACCTCAAGCAACTGCAGCTCCCGGCCCCGTAAACGCGAAACACCGACAAGATTGATAGGATCGAGCAGATAACCGTGGATGATGATTTCTTGCAAGTTTTTGCAACGCCAGGCCATCATCACTAGTGGATCCATGTCGGTGTGCATTACCAGTTCCATGATGTTTCGGTACTGTTCGATTCGCTGGAAAGAAACGTTCAAAATATGGATCATCTCAGAAACGCAGTGATATTTCGTGACTTAGATATACCATCGAATCGACCCAAACTAGACTGCGGAGAGTAGCGTTGTAATGTTCCGAGAGGTAATTCAAAGCTTCGCGATTCATCTGAAAAAGGCACCAGCGTTGAAAAAAATAAAATAACACAATTCATTCACGTAATTGCTTCGTAATCTTACCTTCTCACAGAATAACACCTTCAGATGGGTCAGTGGCATCGACCGTCGAAAGATGTGCGAATGAAGCATGTCGACAGCTTCGTACGCGCACATCAGCGTCAGGTGTAGTTCCGTCTGTGGGTTACTGTTACGAAAACTGGTCCACGCATTCTCCGACAGCCCAAAATGGTCCTCCTCGTTGATGCCGTGGACATGGACGATGAGCTGACGCAACGGAAGCAGATGCAGCGTGTGCAGTAGCTCCTCGCACATGCTATCGTAGTCGAGCGAGAGAACCTGCAGCGAGCTGCACTTTTCAAACAGAGCCGGCTCAATCAGCTGCAGCGCATAGTGACCTGGATCCTGCTTCACCGAGGCTAACACAAGCCGTTCCAAGCATTGCGGTTTCGAGATGCACTGGCGAGGGAGGAAAGAACGATATTTAACAAAATGGAATCAATCATTCTGTGATACGGCGAGACAACTCTGTCCTGCCGGCCACATACGTGCAGGAAATCCGGAGCGTGAAGGGAAAGAATTTCGGAGCCTCCCAAATCCAGTGCCTGCAGTGGAGGATTCTTTCTGCTGAGCAAAGACATCAGGGGTTGCACAAACAGCCTGGAAGTAGAGAGTCAAGTGGGATACAATCTTAACTTTGAACATAATAAGCATACACGCGCACGACTCACTTGAGAACGTAGTCCCATTCATCCTCGGAACAGAACGAACCGGGTGTAACAAGGGTTGCATATTTGGGAAGGATGGAAATACTGAGAAGCCGAGAGCTTTTGCTAAGCCTTAAACGAGAAAAGTAATTGTCAGCATTCTGCTCCTTTTCTGTTTGCCGCTCTATCTGAGTATCGTTAACGTTTACTTGTACAGAATTTCGGCAGCCTGTTCGACATCGTATAAATTGCACGAATCGAAGGCAATTTTTACTTCGCTGACGATGTGAGCTAGCTTTTCCAAAAAGAAGCTATTCTTTCGGTTCTGCTCTCGTGCCACGTTGAATTGAATGCGTTTGAAGAATCTAAATGCAAAAAAATAAAAACGAAAATGTCGTTTCATCACGCACCCAAAGGGAGTAAGTGGAAAGGATCCGGCCCATACCTGGGTTGGAAAATGGTCGAGCGCCAGTGCCAGCATGCCGTCGACGCACGGAGACGATCCTGGTGGTTTAGACACTGGAAAATGTTCGAAATGGCGAGGGCTGGCAGCTGGCCCCAGTTTGGGCTGCTACACATCACGTCGTACCCGGACCTTACCACAGCAGAATGTCGCCAATGCCCTTGAACGGGTCGAAACGGTACGGTCGAAACTTTCTCCTCACTGTGCAGCCCGTCTGCGGCCTCGACAGCCAAGCCTCGATGGAGGTGGACGCCCTTTGTTGGCGGCCGTTCCGTCAACCGTCGTTTCGCTTCCGGCGCGGAGCCGTTCCCCGTCCTGCGTCTTAAACCCCAACCAGTGCACGTAATACGACGCAATTTTCCCGATGCAGGCCCTCCGCCTTGCGATGTTGACTTGCTTTCAGCTGATTTCGCTTGGTTTGCCAGCAAGGAAAAGCAAGCGTTGTCGCTTGAAGACAGAATCTGCGCTCTTCCTGTGTTGGTAATACTTTCTATGGTTTCATCACGACGCCCCAATGCTGGCAGCATTTGGGGACTGGATGACTTGTGGTTTGCTGGCCTTGCGCCTTGCACGGGACAGTCTTTCGAGATTCTCCTCTTCACTCCACTTCCGGTTGTTCACTTTACGCACCCCTCGATGGCACTAGTGCTCGCTGCATTCGTTGCCGTAGTTGTTCGCTTTCTTCACGATCGTTTGCCACAAACCGTTGCTTCCGTAATGCTGAGGAAGCGATTTACGGCGCAGCAGTGTTTCGTCAACGGTTTGATTTTTTTATTACCCACCACCCCCACCAAACAATATCGTGTGTATGTGTGTGTGGAAGTTTTTTTCGCTGCACCTTCGCGCGCCTTCCGCGACCTCGGCGAGATGCAACCGAAGCGTTGAAACAAAAGTATTTATCTGCGGGGAAATTGTCGTTTATTTTGGTTACGATTCTGTCATTGTTTTTGCAAATTCTCTTCGCTCTCACTTTTGCTTAACTCTCCTGGTTCGGTCTCTCTTTCTCTCAATAGCACATTCCTTAAGAGAGAATCCTGACTTTTACGGGGTAGGACAGTTGTTTATGCGAATTGTTTGATTAGTATAACTGATTTGATATTATTATTAATTCAATGAATTTGTGCTTTGTATAGACATGAGTTGCTCCTCAAATAATAAAACATTTCCTCGGAAATAGCCACGATGCCTGACAGTTTTCCTACTAATATGAAATCAAGAAAAAATTCCAATTTCACCTTCATCGGTGGACTGGAATAATTAATATTCATCCAAACAACTAGTAAAACATACATTCAATCACATTTGAGAACTAGCACTACCAGTGTAGCGTATTACGAGTTTTTGTATTATCACGAATATTTCGAATTATTTAAACAATATATAAACACGCGGTATTGCCAATTCCTCTGTTTGCAAAGAACATGCTTTTATATAGTGAATACACAACAGCGTGTAATGTAAACTAGATAACATAATTAAGATTAAAATTTACTCTTGCACTGCTCGGGGAAAAGAGTAAACATTTTACACAAAAGTAACAGGAAAGCATTCCACACAAAAAGAAGCAATTTTTGCTGCTGGGCATCACCTAACATCATCTATATAACATAAATATCGTATAACACAAATAGTCGTATACTCTCACGTCAGGCGCTGTTTTTAACGCTTTCTGTCGTACAGGTGACACTAGTAGCGTTATCATTATTATAGCATGTTAAAACTAAATTATAGAATTCAGTACAGAAGAAAAGTAATAGAATTCATGCTCTTCTGCCAGAAATTTAATTTCTCATGCCTACTATACCTCTAATATGTTGACTCTAATTATGTTGTTTTACGCCCACTCGAATGCAATGCATGTCTAAAGATGAGCATAGTTCATGTCAGCTGTTTTCAAACGACGTATAATCGAACGATAACGAGCATCGCTCTCACTTGTCAAACCATGCTTGACAAGCTGGTTTGGCAAAGGAAAATATTTTTACGCGAGCCCGGAAGGCAGGCGCTCCTTCGTTGCTAAAAATCATTCTTTTGCTTAGATTTAAATCCACAAATCTGCGATATGGCAGGAGTAATTAAGAAGGTTCGTCGCGTTAACTATCCTTGAAAGGATCAGTGGTACAGTTCTAGCCCCTGGGGCCATTGGAGTGCAGATTGCCGTTGCCAGTGCTGGTTATGTCACAAACGACCGGCGGTCCCAAGGAGAGTGGTTTCGTTTTCGATAAAATCCTACCCGGTTCACTACTTGTTTCAGGCGACCGGATTGACTGGCATGCATGTGGCGAAAAATCCGCACCACACACTGACGGCGCTGTACAATAAGATCCTTCGCGCTGTCGCTAAGATGCCCCAGGAAGCCGCATACCGACGGTACACCGAGCAGATCGTGTCGGATCGAGTCAAAATTGTTGCTACGGTAAGCATATTGTCCCCCAAAAGCCACACGTGCTATATTGCTGTAACCGCACGTACGTTTTGTTGCGTGTCTTTAACCACTCACAGACGCCAAGTGTTGTGGAGATCGAGCAGAAGATAAACTGCGGCCAGGTGGAGGAACTGATAATCCAAGCAGAAAACGAACTGACCCTCGCCCGCAAGATGCTCGGATGGAAGCCTTGGGAACCTCTGGCAAAGCAAGCCCCCGCCACTCAGTGGGCCTGGCCACCGGCCAATTTGCCTGAGCTAAAGTAAACGTCCCACGTCGCCGATCGAAGTAGTTCCGATTTCCCGTATCCTTGGACACATCCGTAGGCAATGCAATGAGAAGCATATGTTAGTGTGGCATATGTGTAAATAAAACACGTGTGGCAATGGAACGATGTGATGGTCGCGTTTAATTCACTGCACGACTAGCAACACCTGATGACCGTCCTTCGGCCGGCCCAGCACGGGAGCATGTGGTAAACTATCGTGTGAACACTATCTTTAGCTTGAGCCTGTAATCGCGTCCTACGTAAATGGGTGGATGGATGCATTCGCGATGGCGAGAAGATAGTTCAGTAGCCATGAGAAAATGTTAATAGTCCACTAATGCGCGCTTTACCGTCACCAGCCAGCCCGCCAAAGTGCTGATTGTAGCTTGCCGATCCATCCAGCTTGGTGTTTCCGCTCTGGCTCTTCCACAGACTGGCTATAGCTTCCGCGTTGACGTCCGTCCCGTAGCCGTCCTCGTGCGTAGCACCGAGATTAAGCGAAAATTGCCTCTTAAACCGTTGCCGCTCCTGAAAGTCGAAAAGGAAAGCGATTGTTTTTTAAATCCTTCCTAACGGTCCGAACACCGGAGGCTTCACTCTAGCAACGTACCAGTAGCGGGTTTTTTTCAATCCCCGTTGCATCCCTTCGCAGTGGTTTGGCGTGAGTCAAAGCTACGCACATCACCAGTAACGCGTACAGGATCGCACTCAAATTGATGTGCATTTTTAGGTTGAGGGAATAATCAACAATTCAAAATAATTAAAACTACTGTTCCGAAAACGGTTTTACTACACTGAATTGTACCATAAAACAGTACTACGTCGCTAACGGATCTAGAAGATTGAAGCAGCACAAATGAATAACCAAGACGCGTATTCACACATGCTTGTTTTACATTCACCCGCTGATAACGACTTCCGATCATCACCCCTGGGAAGAAGTTGGTTCAAAAACACAAATAACCTGTTGACATGAGTTGAAGGCACAACCAAACGTGCTCGCTAACTATTTGCGTGGGTAAAGCATGTCGAAGGGCTTTTCCCTTTTTACACTGACGGTGAATCCGCGAGCGCGAAACCCTAGTGTAACGAAAAACGATACGTGTGAACAAATTTCTTTCGAATCGAATGAAGGCAAATGCGCTTTTTGTTTCCGTGTTTTCATTTACTGTTAATGTCATTATCGTTTACTGATAATATAGCAAAGTGAAGTAATTCGTGTTGGTTTATTTCTTTAAACGCTTGCTTGCCATGTTTTGCCTGCTGGTTACGGTAGACGTTATTTCGTTTACGCTAGGATCTCGTTTCTTACCGAAAAAGAAGAATAAAGTTACAAAGCGTCGAAGACAAATGCATGGTACATGCCGCTTGGACGCACCCGTGCCAGACAATTGCGCATGTTCGACGACAAATCAAAAGGACTAAAAGGACAATTCTGATAACCAAACGTGGGTTTATAAGGGTTTGCCTAATAATTAAAACAATCCGCTTCGCCAGCAGCGTAAGCCTATCTAAAGAAAAGCAAAGAGAGCCAACAGGCAAAACTATTCAACACAACCAATCAATGCAGCTTTATAATTGGAACGGCGTAATAGTGTTTATTTTACCTCTATTTGAATGCATTGTCGTTATGTTTTATGTTTTCTAACCATTCAGGCAATAGAAAAGCGAACGATTTCGCACACAAACGAGATTATCTGGGGACAGTTTCATTTATCTTGAGTACTGAATTTTAAAGAATTTCGTTAGTGTTATCATTTGAGTTGTTATTCGTTTTCGAAACATTGTTTTCCTATTTACCAGAGTAAACTCAATATCTAGCGTTTCCAATATATATATATATATATGTAAATAAATATATATATATATATATATATATATATATATATATATATATATATATATATATATATATATATATATATATATATATATATATATATATATATATATATATATATATATATATATATATATCACTTGAATCCTTACTCTGTCTGTGATTTGCCTTGCTCAGTTTCGCGTTGCGCCAATAACTCCACACACCTGCACATCTATTTTGTTCTGCATTGTGTTGGCCCTAGCCAAGACAAAAAAATAAGAATGAAAACACTTTTCCAGTGTACAATAATTTTCTCACTTTACATTACGATCAAATTCGTTTTAGCCTAGACTTAAAAAATATTACTTAGAATTTCTTTGTGTTTTTTGTTCACTCTCACTTCCACTCTCGCTCTTCAGCACTCTTGTTTTTTACTATCTTTACTTTTATTGTAGCATCAAACTGTTACAAATCAATCTTATTCGACTTTTGTTTATTTGCCTAAAATATGTCTTAATATTGTTGTTTTTTTCTTCTCTATTCCATTTTATTATTTGTTTCCATCTCACTAATTACACGCGCTTCCCATCCATGCTTAATTGTTCAGTTTCGAGAATTTAACTTAACTTTGCAAAACACGTTGATGTATTATTCCAGTACTCGTTCGTTTACATTCAGCAATAATTTCTTGGCATTTCCAAATTCATTTATCATTTGTTTCTTGTTTATAGCAATGTTAAATGTTGCTGCCGATCCATATTCAAAATTTGCTTTGCCACGTGACGATAGAACAAATATGGATATTCGCAAATTCGACTTATATTAAAATCCGAAAGCTGAAACGAAATTTTAAAAGCTCTTTCGTAAAGTTCAACTTTCAACTAAACTATGTACCGCGGGTTTCGAAAGAATAAAAAAACATCAAAATAGGAAAACGAAATGAAATCGTTTTATATACAAAAATACATATCGATAGTAGTTGTACTTAAATTTCCATCAACAGCACCACTTTTTAGTGGGCATCATATTCAACATATGCATGCGTGTATGTTAGGGTCCTGTACCAGCCGTTGTATTGCGGTATGTTTAAATGATGAGTTATGTGAAGGTGCATCAACATCTAATTTTATATCATTCAGTAATCCCACTGAAACTTATGAAAGGACATCCTGGTCAAGTGTTTCACACGATTTGTCTTACAAACTCTAAAATGAGAAATATAGGCCACTCCTCACACATGATGGAGGCGTGGTGCTGCAAGAAAAAGAAACCGTGACTCATACCAGGACATGTAACGTAGTTGATAAGTGTACTTGATAAGTTTACCAAAGGCAACCAAAGTGATATTAGCTTAATAGATCATAAGAGATTTATAAACAGATGCGCGCTCTACACTCAACAATGCGGCGACTGGGGAAATTCGGCCGAACGGAAAAATTTACTTGTTATTTCGTTTCTTAGCCAGCAACGATTTGTTTTCCGTGTGTCATCGTGTTGTGTTCTTCTCAGAAGTTCGAACCTCACCTACTTAAGACCACCGCACCTAGCTTCTCAGTTCGCTTAGCGCGTGTGGCGGTTCTTTCGATTGAGTGGAGAACAGTCCAGTTCTACTTTAAATTGAGTAAACGATAAGTCTGCCACAGCGTGTTGGCAAGACGAAGAAAAATATATCACAAATTTTGCAATGTAATGTAAGAAATATTGTAAGTTGTTTTTCCATATTTTTTGTCAATGAATAGTTTCCTCACTCAAATCATACCAGAAGGGTTGAATTTTGGGTTTGTTTGTTTTTAGGTTGAATGTGTGTATTTGTTGACGTGTTTTATTATTCATAATGATAGTTCATAAGTTGGTTTATTTTATATTTGGTAGCATTTTTACGTAGAATGCCTCCGTGATAAATTCATCAGCATATTGTCCGAAGAGGAAAGTAAACAATAATTGTAAGCCATTTGTTAACGAAATAACTCAATTAACAAATGAAGCAAATGATAGTTCCACAAATTTACCAAAGGAAGTCATTGCATTGGAATCAACAATGTTCGTGCGCAATCTTCTACTAATGTTGAATTGTAACATTGAAACGAATAAGCTTAACATTTCAAATAATAACAGCTAGACAGAACCCATTAAAACTGTGTTGCTACGTCTTGGCCCTCGATAGAGTCGGTGGATGCAGCAGTTTGCAACAGCGAGGAAATGTAGTAAATTGTAGATCAAACACCAAGTCTGCCGTACCGATCTCATTTGACGATCGTGTTAAGTAGGACTAATTTACTTAGGTGCATCTACTATCGTACTACAATTCCAATTTCATTTGTAAAATGTCCACCTCTACGCCCTTGCAGGCAAGGTTAAATCAAGCAGAAATAAGAATGAAAAATAAAATTGTCTAAATTCATATATTCCATTTATCAATATAGTTTAGTTTGGTCTAATGGTGAGAACAGATTAACAAGTACCCCCGCCATTTATCTATTCCTGCTTATAGAAGAAGCAGTATGAGTAAAGATATTTCTTACCACACTATTCAAAACGAAAAAAAAACAAATAGCTATCAATGAAGATTCGTCTGGTCCAAACTAACGTAGCTCTATGTGCACATTTTTTTTGTTCTATTTTGCAAAAATTTGCCAACATACGGATCGGAAAATAGCTTGACGGACTTGATCGTTAAAATCAAGTTAATGCGCTTTCTATTCTTGAAGTAGGAAAATAAAACATATTATTTAGGAAAAAAAATGTTCAGAACAATGATCTGAGTCTGAAATAAAAACCTGAGCGAAGATAAAATGATAATCTGATCCTATTTTGCACATCTGACAAAAAAAGAAAAAAACAAAATAGATTCGTTCGAGTCGCTATTTCCTTTCATTCGCGTGCGCAATCGACGCTATGATTACTATTACGTCGCAAATTTGCCCTTAAAATCTACGAAAGCCTTCGCAAAGACAGTGCTTATATTATCGTTCTAATTGTAAGTGAAAACAGAGTCGTAGAAATACAACTAAAGCATGAAACTCCGATGAATCAAAACAGAGGTATTATGTTATTACCAATCATATAGAACGTTTGCGGAGACACGCGCGCATTCGTACTTCAGTGCCTTCAAGTGATAAAAAAGGCGCCAACTCTGTGTCTGTAACTCGTTTCTTTACACAGAAACAAATGAATCAATTATTTTGTTTAAACTGACTGCATTATCTAAATTAGCATTCTATAATCGGGATTTTAATTATCGTCAATAAAAATGGAGAAAAAGGAAGTGAAAGAACAACATAAACAAAAAAGATATAACTTATTACTAAAACAGCACTCACTATGTTATCATCGCCCTTAGCCAGTAAAGCCAGAGTCAGTCTGCCGTGTGAAGCCTCGCGAAGGAGGATTTTTGTTTCGCTCGCTTATCTTCTTCGCTTTCTTTTCTCATGCGGGCATCTCCAACGAGTCCGCTACCTATAGTTGAATCCTTGAATGATGGTATCCTGCCGGTGTGAAAAGGTCGTGCGACCTTTATCTCGCGTGCGAACACTAGGAAGTACGGGGTTGCTACTAGTTGCGTAGCAGTTACGTATGAACCTCCCGGGGTATGTATGAAATAAGATGTACCGACCAGCCTGTACTACTATATTGAATCACTTTCTTCACTTGCTTCCCGCGCTAGATGAGTCAGGGCGGTGGCATCGTTAGCGGCTTATGATTTCCAATTGTTCTGTCGACTGCTGCTCGGCCCAGGGTTCGACTGCGACAGCATCTCCTGGTACTGGCGTTGCAGCTCCAGAGCACGCTGCATATCGGCAAGTGAAGACCCTTTACCGGCGGCTGATAGTGAAGCTGGAATTACGAGCAAGCGAGGTTATACTTAAGAATCACGCCTAATAGGAACATCACAATCACATGCTTTACAATCACCAATGCCACCAAATGACAAGAAAAATCTGTGGTATCATCAATGAAAAGCCAAATCATAGTAAAAACTTACCAGCTGCCTGGGCCATTGCTAGCTGGTAGGAATATAGGAGCGGCGAAAACTGCATCATCTGCGCCTGTAGGTTGTTTATGTTTCCAAGATTACCAGCAGCTTGCAAATTTTGCTGTAAGCCTATGCAACGACAAAATAGAGCGTGTTTAGTTGTTGTATTACCTAGGAGCAGCCAGTAAGAAGCATTCTTACCTCTGAACAGCTGCTGGTGCAGCGCCTGCACGGCGGCAGCCGCTGCGGTCGAATTACTGAGATTGGCTAGGTTGCCGAGGCTGCCAAAGTTACCCAAAGCGCCGAGTTGTCCGAGCCCGCCAAGCCCAGCCAGTGCCGAGAGTTGGGCGGCTGCTGCCTCGGCGGTCGCATTCGCTGTTGCACTGTGCCGGTTGGAGCGAGAGCTGGACGCTGGCGGTGGTGTCTGATGCTGGTTCGGTGGTGTCGGCGTCGGACGGGGCGTCGGTGTGGGTGTTTTTGATTTCGAGGGAACCTGCGACTGCAGATGGGCTGCGTGCAGCTGGTGGAGATGATGGTGACGACTCTGCTGCTGTTGCTGTTGCTCTTGGAGCTGTTGTAGCTGCTGCTGTTGGAGTTGCTGCTGCAATTGCTGCTGTTGCTGTTGCTGCAGCTGTTGGAGCTGTTGTTGCTGTAACTGGGCCTGTTGCTGACGCAGTTGCTCTTGCTGTTCCTTCTGCCGCTGCTGTCGCTCCTGGCGCTCCTGCTGAGCGGCGGCAGCAGCTGCTGCCGCTGCCGCTTGTTGTTGCTGCTGCTGTTGCAACTGCTGTAGGGCGACTTGCTGGGCCTGGGCTTGCTGTTGAGCCTGCTCCAGCTCGCGCAACGCCCTCTCTTCGCGGAGTCCGGGCGTCGATGACGGGGTTGGATGGATTTCTACGGGCGAGGGACTGCTTTGTGCCGCCAGCCGAGCTTCGATTTCTTGCTCTTGCTGCAGCGCCTTCACAAATGCCGTCTTCAGGCGGTTCGTGTGTTCGGCCTTTAGGGCCTTTTTCACGTTGCTTGTTACGCACTGTTCGCAGATGACCTTCGGATCCTTGCCAACTATACGTAGAAAGTGTGCGAGAGATAGAGAGAGAGAGAGAGAGAAAACATCCAACCTGGTTAGTACAACGTGTGTCCTCGAGCGCCGTACGTGGGTGGCGCTAAAGGTGTGGAAAAAGCCCCAAACCCTGTACTTTACAGGGTGGGGGTTTACAAAAAAAAGGAAACAACACAAAACCTGGACTGTTCTGAAAAGTGGGATTTCCTCTTTTACCCTGTTTCTCCCATTTCCAGACGGGAGTGAAATCAATCTTGCACTGCGCGCATCGATACGGTTGCTGCGGTGGGTTCTGCTTCTTGTCCTTTGTCAGATAGTCGACCACGTGCTCGAGACCCAGCAGGTACACAAACTCGATGTTGCTTGGGTTCGGCACGAAGTGCATCTCCGGCGGCGGGGGTTTCGGGGGCGGAATCTGTTAAATAGCCACAACATCAAACATTCCGTTCCAGGGATAAGAGGTGTAGAGATTTTGGACTCTTACCTGAAGCAGAGTTTTTTCCAACTGTTTGCGTAGTGCAAGCTTCGCCGACGCCTGCCGCTGTGCCTGACTCTGTGGATCCTCGCGTGTCGGTGGATCACGATCGCGCTGCGAGTAGAAAAAGAAGAGACGTCATTTGCCAGACTCAGAAACAGAACACAGTTAGATATGTACCACTTCTTTATTGATTTGACGAACTTCTTTTCAAAGCAATGCTGTGCAATTGATTATTATTGTCATTAATTTTTGTTCACTACAGGCAAACAATGGTACATCATTATACATTGATGATAAAAAAATTCCCCGAAAGGGGTAACATTAAGAGAGTATTACAGTGTAATTCATACACAACGTAATAAAATAGCATCAACAAACCCTCATGCTAACATGCGTAGTGTTGTACTCCTGGAAGCTAGAGCTGCTGCTTCCTCAGCTTCGCTCGAAACGATTGCATTCCATGACCTGAAGCCACGATCATCTGACACGCGAGAAGATAAGAAAATGCTGGTGGCGTTGTTTTTTTATGGCCTTCACTAAATAGCGTTGAATCCCTAGTTGTGAACGAATTACAAAAAAAAAACATGTTTCGATGCCAAGTAGACCGGAGACATAAATTGACTTTTGCTAATATGCGGACTGAAAACTTATCAAATTAACACCTGAGTAACCTTTGCTTGCAATGCAAACTGTTGCAGAGAAATATAAACGTGCGTCTCAATAACCGGTCCGTGAACTCACCTTCAAGGAGATCGGCTCGACGGTCGTACAGCTGATCTGGGCCGGTATCGGCGGAGTCGGCGTGATCGATACGGAGCTGCTGAGCTGCCCAAGATTCTGTGCCTGGTTCGTGAGGGGAAGGATAAAGAGAAAGCAGACCAGAGGATCAGTCGAAAACGAACGGTTGAAATTCCACCCCCGGAAACGCCTTATTGGCGCATCGGTAAAGATGGTTCTCGAGGGGTAGGATGGCTCCCTCTCACACAAGACGAACAGAATCAAGACAACAAATAAAGGAAAAGGAAACCGCCGAGGGAGGATGGACCGTCGAATGGACCGAACAAACTTTACATTCGCGGACGACTCACATTGCGCTGCTTCATGGCCGCGGTGGGTGCGTTGGTCGGTGTGATCGTGACCGAGGGCGTGATGATCAGGTTGGATACGCTCCGGCTCAACCCGATCGGCAGCCGTTGGCCGGGGTTACTAGGCGTCAGGGTTGCTCCACCCGGCAGCGACGGTCTTTGGGATAGTGACACCTTCGGCACGGGCGTGATGTTTAGCGGGGAGCCTCGGTTGCTGCAAAGGGAACAAAACGAGGGGTATGGCGTAAACGAGAGGCTCGAAGGACGTGGAAGGCCGCATACATACTTCACCGGGTTGGAAATGGGCTTGGCGGTGGATGATTTCGAGTGCGCCGGCAACGGAACCGCGTTCGTCGGCGTGACGCTGAGGGAACCCTTCGTGAGAGCGGCTGGGATGGCGGCCAGTGGGTTGGCCAAATTAGGGTTGCCTGGTGTCACGATCAGATTCTCCTTCATCATCACCTGCTGCGATTGCTTCAGCTTCTTCAATAGCACCAGCTTCGTCTCTTCGCTGCGTAACTCCTCACGCAGCTTCCGGAGGCCGCGTTCTCGCTCGCAGATCTCCGCTGCCGTCAGCTCCTTGATCGGATACACCGGGGGCATCTCTTCGTCCTCGGATTCGGACAGTCCGGTACCGACGCTGTTGGGGCCTCCGCCACCGCCACCACTTCCGTTCTGCGATCGTCCGTTCACCTTCGCCGGAAGTAGCACGATATCCGGGACTTCCGCGTACGATTTCACTTCCGTGCGGGGTCGCAACACTCGCCGACCGGGAACAGGTGATGTGTTACCCCCTTCCACGCCCATACCACTCACTGTTGCTGCTGCGGCTGCCATGGGTGCGCTGAGCAAGCCTGCACCGCTGCCAGAACCGCCGTGGTGACTTCCGGGAGATGCTGCGGATGGCGCCGGAACCGGTGGCAGTGCGGGCGTGATGGTGAGGCCAGAATTCTTCGCCAGTGCCCGCAGATCGCGTGCCGTGGCCGGTGTGATGGTAAGGGAGGAACGGCCAGGTCCAAGACTCAGGTCCACCACCGCCGAATCGTCCACTTCCATGCGCTCCATCATGAGAGAACGAGAGAAAGACGCAGCACCACTGCACTTGTCACTTCCCTCGAATGTCTTGCTTCACTTTACTAGATTTACACTGGACGGAAGACACAAGACACCAAATATAAGCAAACCACATACACACACACACGTGCTTGGAGATTAATCATTCCATTTAACGGTAGCATTCACGAAGTTAGCTGCACTGAGCAAGACGCCAAAGAGCCACCACGCACTATTCTCTAGTACGGAGTTCGCCCCCGAAATTAATAGTGATTCTTCTTCGACTGTGCGCTTTGAAGTTTCATTCATTCCCATCCCCACTCGGCTCGCAGAATAGCGACGGCTGGCGGACGGGGTATGCACCACAATGGATGTAAACCACCCTTACACCTCGACTACTCTTCTTTCCCCACCCAGCCCTAGCAACCGACGACGGCAACGATGACGGTGGCGACGGCTACTGAACCAAGAACTACCATTATCCATCGCGGCCCTTGCGCTCTTTCTCTTTCACCCGTGGCTGTATCATTCGATTCTGCCAACAAATCACCAAACACTGAAGGCGCTCGTGGAGACGGAACCGTTTTGGACGTGCGCGGCGGGCGGAGGGTTCTGCAATTACATAGTCACTATTATCGTCCTCGGCAGCGGCGGCTGCCGTCGACGTCGCCGCCGTCGTCGTTGCTTTCTTTTTTTTCTCTTTCCAAAACCCCACTCAGCTAGCGGGACGATCTATCCCGATGCGCGAAATCGGATCTCGAACGCGAACGGCGTGATTAGAGTGAAACTAAAACACGGGGAAGCAGGCCTCCACAATTTGTTTCTTGCCCGTTGCTAATAAGCCAGTATGCAACTGTAAACACACTACGAGCAGATCCGCGGAAACGTTCTTCTTCCTAGAAAAATCCACCGAACGCAAACCTCTCGCGTGTAACGCACTGCACTTTTTTTGTTTCCTACGCCATGATACTTTTTGATTGTCAACTTTTCTAACCCTCGTAGAACCCGTGTGCTCTAGATATCGACGGCAACCACCTATTCCACCATCAATGGCGGCGTTCCGACACAGAGCAACCATGCAAAGTCCAGCCAAGTCGCGGAAGCATCGGTGCGACGGTGCATCGGTTTGGAGATATTATCACCTGGCCTGTCTGCGGGAATTAACACGTACACTTTCCTTCAACGAAAATACACTTTTGGGAAATAAGAGAAAAAACAGGCAGTAGGTATTTGTCCACTCTCTGGCACTTTCTCGTTTCACATACACACGCAGCGCAGGTATCAACGCTTGCTGGTGTCGTGAAAGGTTGTGGGCACACGCGTTGAGGAGGGGATGATAGGGTTTTGACAGCAAACCCGAACGCTTCGAAAACACTTCGCTCTGTCAAACGGTACGATTCGCGGAAAATTTACTTTACACAAAATACATGGCATTATGGGTATTCTAAGCAATCACTTAGAAAAAAGAACTTATTGTAGGAAAAGAATCCTTAGCAATCACTTAGAAAAAATAACATTCCCAGCCGAAAACGTGAACTTTTGCGTTGATAGGATTGTGTGGCCATAGCCTTGGCTATGTACGTGCAGTAATGCAATTTTAATGATTATTGTGCACTGTAAATCATATATGGAGCGCTGGTGTTTATAACCTTAACCTCAAAGGGTGTAATCTCATAAATTTGTTCATAAGAAAATACACCTAGTTCATAAGAAATATAATATTTTTACAGACAAAAATAATGTTTTTGTAATTTTTTTAAAACTGACAGCATTTAAATTTCGCCTCTCGTTTAAATGTCCCTTTTGCAACACCTAATCGTAAAATAGGTTAATGAAGAAGAAGAAGCTTGTTTGTAAATTGGTGTTGTTTATTTGAGTACCCAAAAAAACGTGAGTTAATCCGTTAAACATCATCCAGCATTATCAGTTACTGATTGTCCTTAGAAAGAAAGAACAATTTTTCACTCGGATTTACAACGCAAATATACCGAAGATGGTGCGCGCTTGGTACATGGACAACGAGCTAACTGATCAACGATTGGAACACCAATTGAATCCACCAAAGTTCCTGACATTGGACGAGCTGTTCGAATGCACTGGTGTGGAATATTTTAAGGTTTGTAAAGATCGATTTAAATAAAAGATGAATCGAATTATCAATCTAATACTATATGGCCTAAACACATAGATTAATATTCCAACGTTCGACACGGATGGGGTGCTGGGCAAAATCCGCAAGGACCGTGGCTATTCGTATGAGGACGAAATCACCTGCTCCGAAGAGTGCTTACCCGATTATGCGAATAAGCTGAAGATATTCTTCACTGAACACTTGCACACCGACGAGGAAATACGCTTGGTCATGGATGGCTCAGGCTATTTCGATGTGCGCAAGTAAGATGAGATAAGATCGAGAAAGATGTTGAATGATAAAAAAATCTTCCTCTGGCTGTCTTGCCAAATTTCATACATTTCCAGTGGCCAAGATGATGCTTGGATCCGAATCGAGGTCGTGGGTGGCGATCTGATCATCATTCCCAGCGGAATTTATCATCGTTTCACTCTCGATTCAAAAGTAATCAGGTTTAATGCGTTGCCTTCTTATCGTAATATTTCTAGCAATCGTTTTCATATGTTATTTACAGAATTACGTCAGAGCTAAGCGATATTTTGTTGGTGAACCGGTATGGCTACCCTACAATCGTCCCGCCGATGAAATGAAGTGCCGAAAGGAATACCTGAAACGATTGGAAACTGGATTTGCAGCCTAAGAGGAGCGGATCGGAAACATGACAATCACACTAATCATTCGGTGAATGCTAAAAAGAAAAAGGCTAATCTTCATAGAGCTATATTAAATGTTACCCAGTGTTTTGCATTTTCATACAATTTCTTACTGAGTCCTATGGTGCAAAGCTCCTAGATCATTTAAAAAAGGTACCAATAAATATTTTTATGCAATTACTTTGACTATTGACTATAGCAAGTGGCCGGAAACAGTGAATCGAACGACAACAGCTTCAAAATGGCTCGGGGCAAGGATTTTGAGCTCATGAATCCATGGCAGTCTATACTGAACGTTAGCCTAAGTCATTTCGCAATTAGATAACGCGGAATCATCGATTTCAAGGTAATAAACAGTATACTATGCACTCCATTTGTAATTTTTCGGCTATAAAGGAAAGCCTTATTGTGTTTTCCAATCTGTAGAAAATTTACAGAAAGCACGTGTTAAGGAGTGCTCGATAGCCAAGAAGTTACTGTGCCGCACAAACAAAGGATTCAAATCTCGACTGAGCCTCCCCAATACGCAGGACTTACTATTCAGCTAGGTGAACATTTCAAATCTTGGAAAGACTTAGCAAGGCTGGTATCCACCGTACAGCGGTTGTTTTAGTTGCCCAGCATTTTTTTTATCCACGAGTTCTGTGCGTTGCATGATACGGTTGTGCGGCGAACTAGAATCGTGAGGCTCCCGAAAAATGATGTCATATGAATGTAGTGAATCCAAATAAATAACTATCAGGGAGAGATATTCGGATAGCTAAGTACAGGAACATACGTACAGGTTTCCTTTTTAAACCTTTCAATATTATGTCACACGATCGGTTTATTCTTGTAGAACCATTCCTCATTTCCTTTTTTGACCAGTTTAACGTTCATACGTGTTCACATCGTAATAATGTTTTCTTTACTTACTAGCGAATTATCGTTCATACGTGCGCCATAACGTCTTAATGCTCACTGCTTCTCTCCCCATATCCTTTCTTGCTTTTCTACAACGTATCCTTCTCACGCACGTCCGCTACACTTACGGTTAATAGATTGTTCTTTGAGAACATTATCGATCCTACTAGCCTACAGGCGTTTCTTTCGCTCACCTTATAGCATGATCGGGATCAATTATCATTGCAAACTGGTACTGATCCTACTTCGTAATCGTAATAATATATTAGTACTAGTATGCCTTTTAAAGAGCTACAAAAACCATGCATGCGGACAGTAAAGTTAAATGTTCTTTTTTTTTGTGTTGCAAACGTAATTGCGCCAATCACACCACATTCTCCGCCTCGTGTGGAGTGCGCTGTTGCTGTACGTGAATCATGTATCATTTTAAGAACTCCTGAACCATTGCAGTGAGCTATTTCTTGCTATTCTATTAGACCCCCAAACCGGTCGATTAGGTTTTAATAAAATAGTGTGTGGTGTGTTGCTGTTTAAATATCCATCATAAAGGGACGAAAGGAGTAGACTTTTGTTTCGTTTACCGGAAGATAGTAGATAAGATTTCGATTTGGCCCAAGGGTTGCGGCGGTAAAAAAGTTCACCCAACGGTAGATATTATTCTCACACAAACCCCTGTTTCTCCTCGTTATATATAGTTGACCTATGTTTCGCTATTGTTGATACCATATATTATGGGCGTGAAATATGTTGGTTGGCTATTCATGTTGATGATCTCGCTGTTCGGTTGGATGAAGAGATTAGCCTCGATCGTAATAAAAATAGATGTAATATAATAAAAGTAGATATTCATATCGACAAAATAAGTTGCAGCACAAGCAAAAAAGGACCAAATTTAATCGATGTATCTATCTAGCACATATTCAGTGCCATTTACAATCAAAACCATATACAGATACAAATCGTTTCCGGTTCAGGATTCTTCCTCTTTTCCTATTAGCTAATCAATCGCTTTTTTTTAACAAACAGTCTCTTCCCATATTCAACGCCAAAGATGCTCCAAAAGAAAACAAATCTTTTTTCTTGCTCCATCTCCATTTTTTCTACGGTTCCGTCGCTCACGGTTTTAATTTTGTAAATATGTATATATATATAGATTTTGTTAATTTGTTCTTTGTTTCCGTTGCATCACGTAGCTTTAAATGTTTTTTAGTTTTTCTTTTATAAACTTTTCGTCAATGTTCATATCCCGCCAGACTACATGTTATCCTTCCATTGCGCTTGTTCTCAAATGGCGCTTACTAATGCAGCAAAAAATGTGTATGGGTAAATGTAAGGTTTTTTTTATTTATTTGTTACATTTCGTTTGTTTTACTTCGTTTTTTCAAACCTCAATGCATGTGTAAGGGTTGCAGCGTTTTTGTACTGCTTCAGTATGTTACTTACTAACGTATTCAGCGTCGCTCCATCTTTAAATGTCATCTAACTCCTGTTTGTCGACCCTCGGATCGTCCCTCACATTATCAACTCGTTAACATATGCACTGCTTAGAATTAGTATCTTTCTTTTTTTCACCCTCTAGATCTGTATATTGTTTCCGCTTAACCTTCCGCAACGCCCTCTAAACTCCTAAGGTCTAAAATACTTAAAACAATGCAATAGTCTTTCTAATAGATTAATAACAGTTTATAGACACCACGTGTGACGCAATCAATCGAACAGAAAGCTAAACTAAGTTCATTTTCCAATCAAAAAGAAACCAACCTCAAATGAATGAAGAACTGTTACTATTATAGCAAGGCATTTTAAATGCCAACATTCATGCATCAATTTCCCAGCTTCACAGAAAAGTAGTAGTAAAAAATCAAAAGAAACAATAAAAATAGTAAAACAATAAAACATTCGAATAAAGAAACTCAAAGAGAAAACAATTGACAAACACATTTGTGTTTTGACGCAAAATAGTCTTAGTCACTAGTAGTAATAAAAAGATTCGTTATTTGATTAACTTGTCATTTTTTTCACTCCCTTTATGTGCTTTACGAAGATCTTTCTCACTTGCTCCCTCGCTCTCTTTCTCTCATTTTTTTAATGAAAGCTTTGCAATTTTCCGAGTTTGGCAAATAAAAAATCTCTTTTCAGTGCTCAGATTGTTTTAGATGGAACCGGGTTGATTCCTCCGATAGCAGTAGGCCAGTGAACCCTTAAGCCTAAAGCACAAAAGAAGAATAGGTCTGCATTATGCTGAGAACACTCGTTACCAAATACAAACAAAACTTTAGGGGTAATATCTAATGCGAGAGAAATAATACCCAAAATTGAATCAGCAGTTCCATCTGAAAAGCGGTTTCGTTAAACATTAACATATCTCCGCTTCGTTTCGATTAAGCGTGCATTTGCTTCTTAAAGAGCGCATCAATGAGTCGCAACTTGGCCTTTTTCTGCTTGTAGAGAGCATACGTGTCCTCGATCGCCTTGCGGTCTGATTTCAACATCTTGCGCCCGGTCGTTTCCTCGAATTGCTGTTCGAAATCCTTGATCGTGCGACGAAGCTCCTTCTTTTCCTCACGCGTTGCATCGTAGTGCTGCCATAGTTCGTCCGTCGTCATCGAGTGGATGTTTTCAGTTACGGAACCACTAGTCGTCGTTGCGGTGCCCTCAGACTCATCCGTTGACAGCGGTCCGGCAGTCTGGCCGTCCGTGGGCGACTGCAGCATGGAGGTTGCGGAAGGGGGCGAGATGTCGGTGGACGGGGTCGTCGTGCCGACGATGGCCAGCGCTTCATGCTCGAGGATGGTCGGCATCTGAGAGTTGGCTACACCGCACGGGCCACTGATAGAATTGGCACGGTTCACAAGCCGCTTGATTACCCGGTAACGGTCGTACAACGGACGGGCCGCATCTCGTTCCTCGCGGCTCGCCGGTCGGCCGTACATCGACTCGAGATACAACAGGGCACGCTGTACGGAGGCTTTCTCTTCCGTCAGCTGCTCATTCGATAGAAGGTCTAGATTCTCACTTCGATGATCTATATCGCGTTTCTCCGAAAGGCGCTAAAAGAGACGAATGAATAAAGGCTTATATCAGCATCCAATTCTAGATAAAAATGGGTTTACTTTAAAGCGAAATAAATACAATTCAATGTGATATGCCGTTTCGATGGTTCATACAAGCTTCGAGTGATAAGCGTGAATTAAAGTTGTTTCTCTAGTTAGAGCGTAAATACATCCGCGATAGCAAAACATAGATTCATACTCGAGAAAGAGCCACACACGGCAGAGAAGCGAACCGTGCTAACATTGGTCATACATTTTTCGTCTTTCAAGTGATACGTGTGCGATAAACTAGTTATCTCATAATAACCTTTGTTGAACACATTACATTCTTGTTTATTCAATTACCGAGACGATGTTAGTGTGGCCGAACGAAAGCAGGGTTTCGAAGCCAAATGAGAAGAGCTCAACATTTAATGGATGATTCGTTTAGAATCTACTAGACTAGCGAATGAAGTCTATTGATTCAGAAGAAACATCTAAGACGGACGATTAAAACTGTATAAGTGTGAATCAAGCTCTTTTTTAACATAGATTTTCGGTTATGAACAGCAAATTCCCGTACAACTTCCTATGCAGCACAAGTATGTATTTTTGCTTTTTCATTTTCATTGTAGATTGGAGGGACCGATTCCGGTATTTTCGTCATTGTTCCCTCGCCAACAGCAAGGCTGTGCGGGCGCTTCCGTACGTTGATTGTGTTTGGTCAAGAGATCAACTGCAGCAAGTGAGACAAGATTGATTTTCAATCGATAATAGGCGCAAACCACAGCAATAGCATCATTGACCAAAGTGGTACGGTATCCTCATGAAGCATTGTAAGCACACAGGGAAACCGGATGGGTTAAAATGCGATTGGCAGGGTTTTGGGGACGTTGAACAAAGTGACAATCTAGACACGATGCAAATAGTATTAATTGCGTTTGAATAAGATTTCATTAGCGTGATTTCTACGACAAAACATTGTTTTTCCTTTAACAATATGCGCAGGTGCCGTGCAAAACACGTGCGAAAACAATTTCCCCCCTGACTTCACATTTTATAATCTGCTCCGTACATTAGTGGACACTAATCATCCTTTGCTTATTGCGGTTAAAGAAACGTGGCTGAACCGTAGTTCAGTTAAACGAGCAATCATCTAATTATCTATAATTAACTCGTCAGTCGCTGGCGATTGAATGATGATCCGAAAAGTCGTGGATTGGGCGTAGTTAGGTACAAGCATGCATAGGAAGAACATGCACGCGTGGGCAAGATCGTCAAACAATCGTTTCGTTGACCAGCAAAATACGTCGCGATGATTGATCCGCTTACCTTTTCAATGTCGGTGATCGTATCCTTCATCTTTGCCAGCCTATTCTCTTCGGCCGCATCATCTGCAGTGATTTCTCCGGATGATCGCTGACTGGACGAGCTCGTTGCCTTGGCGGAAAACACAACTAAGTCCGCCTTGATCTGGTTCTTCTCCTTCCGCAACTTGTGCATCTCCACCACGATACTCTTGATGGATGGATCGGCCGACTTGTCGACGTGTGTCGGCCTGCTACCGTGTTCGCGTTCATATCTGTCTTCGAACTGCGTTAGCTTCTTTTTCAGTCCACCCAGCTTTCGATTGATCGCTTTTATGCGATCATCAAACATATTGTTGGCCGCTGGTGTTGCACCCGGTTTTTGATGATGGTGATGATGGTGCATTCCCGACGGTGGTGCGGTCTCGGCGCTTCGGTGGTGCGCACCGTATAGCTTCAAAGAACCACCGGACGAGACGGGACGTAGCTTGGCGTGGGACACGGAGTCCATGCGTGTTGCGTGATCGAACTTGTCGTCTGAGAAGCGCTGGCACACGATCGCTGGCATATCGTCCGGGTACGATTGACCCCAGGGAAGCTTTTCGCGTGGGGATAGCGGTTCCGGTTCCTGTTCCTCCACCTCCGTCTGCTCATCGATAAGTGCAATCGTTTCCTGAGCAGCCGCTTCTTCTACGGCTTGATTTTTTTCCAGCACATTGTTATCGTTGTAATCGGAAAGCGGCATAAAGTTGATATCACCCATCGGTGTATCACTATCGTGTGGGATCACTGCAAGCTGTTGTTCCCGGTGCTTGCTCGATGATCGGCGCCGGTCTGATTTGCCACCACTCGGGTGCGTATCGTGCTTGGAATAAAACTGTTCGTTTCCCGCCAGCAACACGGTGCCACCAGCGGTAGCCGCTTTTGCCGCAAGCTTCGAATGTTTCGAGCTACTGCGGGCACGAGGTGAAACTGACTTTCGACCCGGTGGTGGACGTGTCTTCGAGAACCGCTCACAGTGACGCCGTCGCTCATGTTCACCATCCTGCTCACTGTCCGAGTCCCGGCGAGATTTGAGGATATCGCGACAGGGTGATAGCCTGTGGTGTGACTGCTGTAGAGCCTTGCCACCAGTATGGTGCAGATGGTGTGAATGATGATGCCCTCCGAGATGGTGATACGTATGGTTGCCGTGGTGATGGTGATGATGAGACTGATGTTCCTTACCAATACTACCATTGCCGACATTTTCTACGCTACCAATGAAAAATTTTTTCAGATCATCTGCACTGTTCTTCAGGTTCTTCTCAAACACTTGCTGCTGCTGTAACTGCTGCCCTTCGTCTTCGCCGTCGCCCTCTATCGCTTCTTCCGTAATGATGTTTTCCTTGTCGATCGAGATCTCTACCGACACGACACCCGCTGCGCGCTTCTTGAAGTCCTCATGCGATGACACACGCCGAATAACCTCTTGGCAGTTCGGCAAATGTTCCTCGCTATTCGATCGTATTAGCTTCCGATCCTGGCTGATTGAGGACGTGCTGTCCTGGCGCTCCTTGCGCTTGCGGCAATTTTGCCATTCGGACGAGTTGATCAAATTCGGCAAGTACTGATTGACCAGCACTGTCGGTGGTGGTAGTGAGCTTCCGCAGCCACCACCACCGACAACACTAGCACTGCATGTGCTGCTGCTATGGCTGCTGTTTTTCCCTCCGGTCTCCTTCACTCCATCGCTGATACTGTTGCTGGTGCTGCTACCTCTACTACCCGTACTGCTCCCATCAGCACCAACGTCACCAGCGCCGATGCTGTTGATGCTTGCAGGACAGTTGCTGGTGCTGTTGCTTGTTGTGTTGCTGGCGCCATTGGTGCTGCTGCTACTGCTACTGCTGCTGCTGCTGCTAATGCTGTTCGCTTTCGACCGGCCACAGCTAACGACATCATGGTGTTCGTTTGCTACGACGACCACCACCGGGTCGGACAGACCGTTTGACGAAAGACTGATGCTGGTCGGGGATATGATCGTTGTCAGACGACTGAGGTCGTCTTCATTCTGTCCCAGTGATGGGCGACGCATGCCGCACTGAGAGGAGATGGAATGAAAAAAATAATGACAAATCATTAGTAACCAGTTTAGTGAAGTGTGAGTTTGAAGCCAAATGGAGGCGCCTGGTCATTGCAGATTCCCGGGGTTATTGTGAAGGAAGTTGAGGTTCGTAGACGGTTTTTAATCAAAATTTACTTACTTCCATGTAAATTAGATCATCGACTGATACAAAAGAAATCAGTCTGTATTATGAATATTTCGTACGACCATATTCCTACTAGACTGGAACATGGAGCAGCCTGGTCGGTTGTAGATTAAGCGAACAATAAGCTTTTGCATTCCACCATCGATTGATCAAACAAACCGACGCTGGTAGCCGTGGTGATGGATGCTTAAACATTCACCGACCTGCGTAACATGCAGACCCGAAAATAATCAATCAATCGTACCGTTTTATCGACCCAAGGTCACCCTAGGAATGGAAACACATTGATCAAACTCATGCGCGAAACGACGTAGTAAAAAGCTTTCCATACTATAGAACATATGATGAAAAGCTCTAATACAGTGTATGCTAAAACTACATAGCAATTGCAGACCGACTCAATCGCATTTGTTTTTCGATTGCATTTTGAGCGGGAGTTGCAAAAAATATAACCAATTGACCCCGGGCTTCGTGGCTGCATCAATGTAACAGCGCACCACTGTGCTATTTTAAATATTGCCTCGTGCCCTGCCATGTGATGCAGGGGCTTACCGTATTGCTTGCGATAAAATTGTATCACCATACAGAGCAAGGTGACCTGTCATAGAAGACTGAGAGTCGTGCACTTTCAATACATGACAAAGGCGTAATTTACGTATTTCGCCTCAAACCATTTTAGCGATCTGTTACTGTTTTTCTACGTGCTGCAAAGGGAACTGCACCAGTTTCCGGAAGAGGATGCAAATTGTTTCACGATCAACAGTGAAAGAACTGATGACGGGCTGGCTTTTACAAAGCAACAACATCATTCTTCACGTTTTAAATGATTCCAATTGTTTACAGTGCGGAACTGCAAGGGATACGTGATTATTAGCGAAGCTCCGTAAATCTTGTGTCTTCTTGTACCGGTGCCAATGAACGTTGCTGGAAGGTTCAATAATACATTCGTGCAATGAAGCGGTTCTCGACTAGTTTGTTGACGGCGACTGCGGTGAAAATTGATTTCTTCATCATCACCAAACGTTTTTGCGATCGCTTTAATAGCACCACCAATGTCACGTTTACTAACGACCAAACGTATTGCCCGGAGCGGATAATCGAACCATTTAATTGTCAGCCTGTTTGGTTTGGTGGGGTGCTATTTAATTTTGATTTTTATAATCAGCCCTTCACGACGTCGGGAAAACCGCCTGTGATTCCGTGAGGCCATAGTAACTACCTTGTAAATAACCGCTTCAAATATTATCGGATTAAATTATCTAACACTTGTTGTTTGGTTCTTATCAAGAGCCCGTGTGGTGGTGCCTTTTCGTGTGTTTTCTCCTGGCACACCTGCACCAACAAATATGTGGACGACGTGTGTCAAATTGAAAATTGATTTACTTATCGCTTTTGACACACATGAGTATGTACAGATGCTATTGTTTCAATAATTATCTCATTCAATCTTCTGGAGGGAATAATACATTGAACACAGTATAATACGATTATTATTATACGTTTCAATCTTAAAAGTGATATTTCTAATTCCTTTCGATCATTGCCTATTTAAGATTACAAGATAGCACCGACATAACTGACTTATTATTTCTTCTAGAATTTACGAGTGCTGATAATAGATAGTGAAGGACACATCAAGACAGTACAATTTTGCTATAAATTCCTCAATGATCAGTAGGTCAGCGTATGTCCGCATGATGAGAATACTAACGATCGATTTACTCGCCAGCCTTGTCTTGAGCAATGCCGCATTATCTGCTACATATGTCTATTTGCAAGTTGCACGGCACAACAGTATAATGCCTTCTTTTTAAGACAACAAAATGGTACAATTAAAAAAATATCAACTATTTTTTAACAAAATATGATTGAAGCAAAAAAATTATTTACTCTTTAAGCATCTTATTTTATAATCAACCATTCAATTTTCATCACTATACGTTACTACTAGACGACGATTTGACTAAACATGATTAGAGATCATACTAAATGTTTAGTATAGATAGCACGCCTCAAAGAAAATATAGAAATACACACACACACACACACACACACACATATATATATATATATATATATATATATATATATATATATATATATATATATATATATATATATATATATATATATGTATATATATATATATATATATATATATATATATATATATATATATATATATATATATATATATATATATATATATATATATATATATATATATATAAATTATCAGCGCATTTTAAGATCAAAAAGCATGTTGCTCGTACTTATACAAAGTTTGAAGGTTAAATATCAACAAAACATGAATGTGCATGCTATAGGCCCAAGACCAATGAGTGGCACGTTGCAGAACGCATTTTTGCATGGTAACTTCGTTCTATTTGCCTAATAAAAGCAAACCATCGAGCCATACACTTTTGAATGAGGTTCCATTATCTAAAACAAACATGCTAGTAAAAAAGCCCAGCAATAACAAAAAATCCCCCCACCAGTTTACTCGAGATCATACCACTTCAGGTGGCATTTTTGTGGGATATTGTGCACTTTTCCAACTGAGAGGAGAAAAAACACCGGAAGCCAACAAGGCACATTAAATTCCAACACGATGCCGATTCCATATCGATGCGATTCGATTGCCCATCATGAACTTTCTTTGTGTAAAACCACGCCACTTTAAAAGATACCACCAGTTGAAAAAACAAATGATCAAGCCACACATCATCATCGCTGACAAATGAGTGTATGAAAATTTTTTGCTGGAACATAGTCCTTTACATGGTGAATATAGTTTCCAGCACAAATTACACCGATAAGATGCATTTGCGATACGATGAGCATCCGATAACTCTAGGCACTTACTTTATGTTTCCACTTGCGAATGTGACAAGCGTGTGCCAACTTGTAGATCAACCCTTTCGTTCCATTTATATGATCGGTACTCTGTAAACACAACATCACGAAGAAGATGCAGTCGGTTCAGTGTACCGAATAAAATATCACACTCCACTCTTTATTTTTTTTTCAGGTCTATCAACAGTATCCTTTGGTGTAACGCTCACATGCACTTTTGTTATTCACTGATATCGCAAAAAAAAACGTTTCCAATACTGCTATTGCAATGTGAACTATTTGTTAAGACTAGAATGTAGGAATGCAACTCAAAATCAACTGAAGAAAATGGTCACAATCAAACGTAACGTTGAATTCCTACACGATCTCACTTTTTACTCGCTCTAAGATAGGGAAAACCTTTTGCGTAGTCGATCGCGAAAGATGTGGGAGCTCGCGAGACACTCGAGATACGTTTTATAGTCGGGTGGTTGGAAAAAAAAATTAAGTACACACCATACACTAACACTTTGCACCACAGAGCAGAGCTGCTGTGCTCTCAGGACAGATGGCGACGTTGTAAACCCAGAGATAACGCGCCTGACTCTTTTCGCAGAGACAGCCACAATCGGCCATCGAGGAGAGATCGGAGTAGTATACAATACATACACACGTTTTATTCGAAACAGTGCGAACCAACCCGGTTACTCTTTCCCGGTGTGCAAAAGTGCAGGACCCCTGAGTCGAGCACTCAAAGCCGAGTGCGTTTTTCTCGTTTATCTTTCTGCCCAGCCGGTGGGGTAAGTTCACAATCTTCAACGCTGGCTAGCTTTTGGTAAGTGTAACAAAAAGAGGACATAGAAAATACGACATGCTGCCTAGTCTTATTCCCACACTGCGTAGATGCGCATTTTATTCGTTCGCCCGAAAAGGGGGCTCGATCTTTACCGCAAAGCGCAAGCCGATTGTATTTTTCGCATTTCTGCGCCTTAAGATAACAAGTATAGTTGATACTTGTTGGGGGACAGAATGAGAGCCAGTCTGGCAGTAACACCGTATGAATGCAGACATATTACAAATTGCCTGTGGTGTGCTGCCAAATATTGACAGAAATCGTTCAAATACGAACATTACATACTGACTGCTTTCGGTAGTTCGTTGAATGCCGCTGAAACTCCACACCAGTACAAGAACCAATGGTTGTAATCGCCAAGGTAAACTGAAGCTTGAATGTAAATAGCTTTTTCATTACACCACACCATTTCGCTGAAAAGAATCTTGGATAGATGATCGCAGCATGTGATTGTGCTTGTTTATTTAACTGCTAACTAAGGGCTTCACGTGTAATGAAGGCTTGTATTTCATTTGTTTATTTTCACCATAAAAAGTTGCATCAAGATATTATTCTCATACCCCTCTTATCCATAGGCTATTGATGAGTTGCTTGGCTTTTTCAAATCAGCCTCGTGAAACTAATTATCTGTAACAAGTTGACCGTTTCGTTTGTGTGTATTCCTGGATTTTGTGCAAAATTGACGATCACGTGATGTTACGATCATTTAAATGATTTGCTTCGCGTGATGTGAATATGTCAAAAGGTGAGATTTGTAGCGAGACTATCATAATGTGGTTTCGCGAGTAGCTGATTCGCGATAAGCTAACCAAGCAAATCCGACTTGACCAGACGTACAGCCTTCTTTCACTGGCCGGAGGTGACACGGCACGGGACCAGTGTCAACCAGACAAAACGGTTATACACTGACTTAAACTGACCTGAACTGATTCGGACCTCAAGTTGATGGAGGTGTAAACACCTTAAAGATGGGGAGCGCGATACGACATCACACGTGCCTATGACCAAGGTCACATCGATTTTAATGTGGTGATAAAGAGTCAGAAAGGAAAATCATCACCTCATCGCTTTGAGTACTTGCAGATTCTTTATATGATCAGTGGTTGGGAACGATACTCAGACACCCACACATATAGCTGGGCAAAGAAAATATTTCTCAGAATATCTCCCTATCGTTGTCAGTCTAGGTTTCTTATCAGAGATAATGAACGAATTTGTTTACATTGTCCGTGTTCCATTTCATCTCAAAGTTACCACTCGGGATCCAACGCGCTCAGCAATGATTGGCCGAAATCCCGCTAATGTGGGGTTGCCGGTGGAGTTCAGTATCAGTCAGCCGTTCAAAGATCAGATCGGACATTGATACGGATCGTCGAGTGGTGTCAGTGCCACCGGTTTATGCCATGCCCGTCCTTGCACGTGAACCCCTTTGCTTTTAATTAAACTACAAGCCATGATGAAATTGAATGAAAACGCTGATTGTAGCTGAAAAAATTACTTTTGCCACGCACTTATCAGTAACCGGTAGTGATCTTCTGTTTTCCACGTCTCCGGGGCGTGCTGAATCAGTTTCCGATAACCGGGATGGCAAGCTTTTATTATTGAATTATGCAATTAGCACGGTGACGATCGCAATCGCTACTAGCAAGCAAGGTGCACGAGTGTGCTAAATGATGACGTTTAAAACATAATTGTGCGATGCGGACGCTGTCCATCTTCTAGTACATGTTGATAGGATTGAAATAGCCAGAAAATGGTTGTTATCACATCCAAATCTGGAGATTGCGATAGCGTATAAACATAGATGCGTTTATGTTATAGGCGCATCGAATCTATTCGCGTATTCTACTAAAAATTTAAGAAAAAACTTGAACCGGAAAAAATGTTTTCCACCCAACATATTTTAAACATTATGCTTCAACTGCTTACATAGAGCAACTCTAGCCATAGAGACATAAAGCAATTTCATCAGACTAAGTAACATGATTCGGCGCATGGATCAATATTTGATTTATATATTTATAGCTCGTTGAGTTATCGTGATCAATATAACACGCCATAACCGACGATAGCCAGTATCTTTAAACCAATAATAATCATAAACATGCCTTAACCCGATGCCATCAACCTTTTAGTTTTTTAAATATGCATAACACACCAAACACGAAGGTAGAATACATACCGAAGAAGTCCACAAACCCAAAATTTGATTGGAGGACACTGCTAGAGGTCCATTAAAAAAGTTCTGTCTTATTTGGGTATACTCCTAAAATAATCGACTCCTATATGCATCACCCATTCACTGTAATATTAATCATCAGCGTGGACCTCCGCACAACGCTACGTGTCATTGGACTATAATGATAAAATTATGAGTTTACATACGGGGTGAACGAGACGCCTTCCTAGAGTGGAAAAATGTAAATAGCGTAAATGAAACGACTTGGGTGTGTGGAAAATATGCGTCAGAAAAGTAAGACCAACAATAGGCCTATATACACACTGCCATGATTCGTACGGCTGTTTCTATATTTTTGCTCAATTTAACGGTGTTGAATGTATGTCAAAATTCTCGATCCTCTGAGAATAAAACAGAGGTAGCAAAGGAATACAAAAATACAAACGACATCAGATAAGTGGCTATTTGGTTGGTTATTTTACTCTTGTCCTGTTATCACTTTGGTAAATATACTCTCCTTGTATCAATCCGGTACAATTCTCTTCTTTATATGATTTTCTTTGAAAACTTTCTTTTTTATTTCCGAGGCATGTACCATACGATGAATCAGTTAAGATCACTCGATCGATCAGGTTCTAGGTTTGTATTTGGATCGCCCAGCGAAACTGACAAAAGTGAGCATTTGTTGTTGTCTAAAATTGTACCAGGACTATCACAATATAGTAAGATGCGAAAACTATATACCTCCATGAATTCTCCCTGTCCATAAACGAAGGTTTCTAGTACTTGTCGCCTGCTCATCGTACTGTTAGCGACCTGCGAAGTATACAGCATCATTCCGTTCAGTCCTATCAGTGTACCTCTGTATATTTGCTGTTTGTTTACAATTGTTCAGCAAAAAAATTCAAAATGAAAAAAGGTAAAACGCACACAAAATCCGGCAAGACCCCAGCTCACAGGCAAGATAAGCATGGCACGAACGGTGAACCAGGGTGCTCGTTTGAAACCGGGCCTCGCGACGAATTTGGCGCATTTCGAGACAACAAAACAAATATCATCAACAACCGGTCATAACCCGAAGAGGAAGAAAAGGCCGGATTGGGAGATGAGAGCGGAAGAAGTAGAAAAAAAAGTCAAAAAACATGACGCGAAGCTGTAAAAGGCCAATGTAAGCCACCAGTATTGCTGTTGGTTAACTAAAAATAGCGCATAGTTCTTTGCAGGCCACAGCTGGGGCAGAATCGGCGACAACAGAATGGTTCCGTTGGTGTTGTTGTTCGCTGATTTTGTGTTCTGCATCATCCATCAAGAACCTCGGTTTCCACCCCTAGATCGTTAGGCTATGGCTGTCGTTTGAGCCAAGTAACATAAATTAGCTGTGATCAAATGGGCACCCAAATGCACGGCAGACTAACGAGATCATGTACCTGGCTATGGCAGAAGCAAAACATGTTTTCATGCTGTCTTAACGTATGAGAAATTCAACTAAAACAAATTAAATATAAATCTACTTTGCTCTAGTTAATAAGTATCCCTTAGGAAGCTAAATATAACGCAGATGCAAAATAGCTATTTCAAGAAGTTTGTTTGCCTATATAATCAAAACATTAAAATATACTAATAATTCAGTTGAATAAGCGGTTTTAGTCAAAAATAAGGCTAGCCTTATCGAAATTCGACACTAGGAGGTAAGTTGTTTTGATGCAAACAAAAACGAACTGGTAATTCTGATGCAGTAAAGCGCTCATCGAATATTTCCGCGATTGAACAAGCTAGTGCTCTATTCCCAGTGGCAGTTTGCCAGCTGGCCCTAAACTTTGAAGGTCAATAACGAACGAAAGGGTAATAAACCTGATCGCCGTGAGATCAGCATCTGATCGTCATACGGCAGTGAAGAAAACATTTCAGCACAAGCGCTTCCCATGCTTGGAAATAGAAAGCAGGTGAACGATGTCAATCGACGATATACAGATTGGGGAGGAATGTAGCAGGACTCTCGTTTGTACTTACCACGCAAGCGGTTACAGTTTCCCAGCAGTTTTTGGCAAATGCTTCAATTTTGGGTGGAATCTTCGCGGCTTAACGACGATCCAACCAACAGCGTCCAAGTTCGCTGTTGCTATCTACTGTTGATGTCGAGTTGTTTTGGCTTGCCGGACGAGGTGTAAGCTAGTAATTTCCGTCGAAGAAGCCAACAAACGAGTAACTCAATAACGTCGCCACAGAGGTACAAGGACACGGAGGTGACACACGGTTGTTGTAAGCACCACGAACAGCAGAACACGTGGACTGTTGTTCCGTTACCACCAGTAATGATCAGGACACGCAGTGTAGTAGTCACAGGATGCTTCCGTTTCCGCTGGTGTTGCGCTACTACCGGTGTTTTTGCCAAAGGATCAGGTCACTGCCGCTGTACTACCACGCACGCACACCGGTGCACGTGGGAGAGTGACAATCACACGCAGTAGCTCAGCAGCGGACACTCTGACCGTTGCACTGACCGGTAGCAGTTGTAGTAGAAGAAGCAGTAATATGATGCTAACGTAGTACTAAAGCTGTGACGATAGTAGCGCTCAATCTTTCTCTCTCTCTTTTTCTCACTCTCTCTCTCTCGCATTCACACACACACACACATGCACTCGCGCTCTCTCGCACTATCCCCTTCGCTCACTTGTACTTTTTTTTGGGCGAGTAACTACAACTGACTGGTGATACGATCGAGTACAACAGTTTGTGCTCAAGTTCATCGAAGTGGCATATCCCGATCTCTGCACATTTTTACGACCTTGCTGGGGGTCCCCGCTGTGCCGGTGCGGTGTTGAGCCGCGGAATCTATGGCTGCTTCAGGAAGTGCGTTGACACGAGGCGGTAGTTTAGCATGGGAACCGCCTGCCTTGCCCCAGATTTAACGCACTATCGCTTTCGATCACACACGGTCGGTGGGGTTGGTGAGAAAGAACGACGAACCGAGATGGGTGGTGTTGAAAGCGGTAGGGAACCTAAAAAGGATGTTCGGACAGATCGCTTCCTACCGTGTGTTCCTTACAGCAAGGATCTACCTCCGGTTGACAGAGTGGATCGCTAATAGATAACGCACTTCTACTGGTCAAGAACTATCGTACTCTTGCCGAACGCTTAGTTAATTTTTCTTCGAAACTTTTCGCCTTTTCCAGATCACTAAGAGAGTCGCCGACCTAGATTCGTCTCTATCGGTGGCCGACTTGCTTGGTGCTGACAGCAATTACTTGTTGCGATGGCTTTGTTCGTTCCTCACCAATATGTACGATTGGCTCACAATTGGCTTAACAATGTCAGCACTACACAGATGTCCGCCTTTGCAGGGGGATTGGAGTATGTTGATTATTCTCGACGTTCGCGCGAATCTGTCACCGACTTCCTATTATTGTCGTTAACTCGTTCTCTTGTTTGCCGCCTGCAAAGCTACTACGCAGTTTTCGCTGCGGGTATCCTCGCTACTGCTAGTGCGTTCAACAGAGTTCCGTCCGTAGTTTCTCGTGTGGATTTTGATTCCGCTGCGGAAAGTTGCCGACTGGCTGGTCAGAACAAACCCAACTGGGCACGCGCACGTTTGCACGATTTGTTACTTTAGAGATTATTGTTTCTCGCACAAATACACCCGCGAACACTTGTGGTAAAGTGACCTCAGCGGAAGAGGAGGTTCGACGGTTTTAACACCCCACCCGTTTAGGGGTGGAATCGATTCGACGATGACTGACAGTGGGCGCTTGCCAAACGTCGACTGACTGCCGGCGGGAAGCACTAAACTTTCGATACTGCTGCTGCTACTCGTCGTCTCGCCTGTCTTTACTCAATCGCTTCAGGAGCTGGCTGCACTTGGGCGATTCGGCGCACTGCAAAACGCACACAGCAAAAACCCCTAAACGGTTTGCTTGCATACGGGCATGAAACCTGCGGGTTGTTGTTTTTATGTTTGCCGTTCTTTCCTTTTCGGTATGCTACCTATCGGCATGTGCATACGCAACACATTCTCCACGACGGGCTCACGCTTCGCGTCATGCGTTGGTTACGCCTCTTTGGAGGATCAAACTGCAACTCAGCACGCTGGGGAATGTGTGTTTACGTTGAACGCAACACCGTTTCCGGTCCTTCGATTCGTATTTTTCGTCAATGTTACTTTTTCCGATAATTAATAGCAATTTTCGCTGGAACGCACTCAAGAGTTATATTTTTCTAAACGAATCTAACACAACACTTTTTTCAATGCTTGAGCTGAAAAGAAAAACGTATAAAAACAATTTATTAGTGCGATGGAGACTAGAGGAATGTTCTACAAAATAGAGCTCAATACCTAGGGGATTACACCACTCTAGATATAACGAAGATCAATAAATCGATCCCTTAGTCACTAATGACGTTACTCATGTCGAATTTAATGCCGTAGGATGGAGACTGCTGAAGAAGCCATACTAAATATGCTTATGCCAGTATTGGCTTTCCGCTTCCTGACCCAACTTGATTTCTGTTGTTCTATAATTACAGCAACTACATTACAACGAGTGTTTTCATGAACAGGAAGCGAATGTGAGGTCAAAAAAAGCACAGAACTTTGAAGTGTGTATGTTTGAATAATAGCATTGTCGTCCTATTGAAGGTTATGCACGATACAAGAGGCAACTTTCAAAAGCTTACTACCAGTTTCGGAGAAAGCGCTTTAAACAGATAAGACGGGTTTTTGAGATGATCCTAAAATCGCCAAATGATTTAAAAAAAGGATCCGTGGAGCCAGTAATTTAAAGTAACAGAGAAACTGTTCAGGTATAGGTTATTGGTGGCGTTTACCATATTGTACCTTCCTAAATAGTAACATATTTAAATATTGATTACTACTTCATGCGTAACGGTTCGTAGAACATGGACATTGACACCTGACGATAAAGGGAGATCAAAAAATATAGTGAAAAAAATCCATGAATGTGCAAGGACGAGCACTGTCTCATAAATTACGAGCCAATAAAAAGCACCTCAATAAAACAATCTATAAATGTGAATGGTGTTGGTAAGGTAGCGATACATAAATACGAGCTCAACTTGGATTTTTACAGAAAAAATAGGTTGTTGTATCCTACATCGTGAGGTATCGTTTCACCGATAGGACGAGCTCATTTGCACGGATGATGGATTGTAAATGATAACCGAACGTGAAACAGAAGAGAGCAAATTTAAATCTCTTGAATTCGAGTTAACCATAGTTTTTCAATTTTTACATTTTCCCACTAAATGAATTTGCGCGTATTTCACAACCTTCGACCAGCGACGCGCTCATCCCCACGTGGAAGCAAAGCTCTGGAAAGTTCGATCACTAAGCACGACTCTCTGCACTAAGCAGTAATCCTGACAGTCACCGACGATTTCTCTCGCCCCAAACCTACCGCTGACTTTCTTTTATCATATCGTACACTTCAATACTGTGCGCGCTGCATAAACGACTAGAACAACACACAATCGTCCCACGCAGATCACGCTAGCGACAGGGGAAAGGGTGAGGATCTGTATTTATTTAAATAAATTACGTTCCCCAAAAAAAACTTGGTCCCGCGAACCGGTTTATCCAGTTCGTCCGGTTAGCTAGCCGGCCGGTCTTCTGCTCACCAGAGAGCACCCTCCGTAAAGGGTGTACACACTCTTGGCTTCACGGCGCGAGGAAGATATCCTCCTTGGCGGCCTTCAAGTAGACCGGTCCCGTGTTTCGCGTCCCAAAAGCCGGCCGGCAAAATACCACTCCGAATTCAGCGCCCAGGAATGCTCGGTACACAATTCGCACAACACTGCAAGATAAAGTTTTGTAACAATCGCACTACACCGCATACTGACATGCATCAGCAAGCGGGAGAGAAGGTTCATTGGACAAGTGGATTGTATAAGGTTAAAGGTAGAAGTGCAGAGCTGAAACTACTACAAAAAGCTTGTCGGAAATTACCAAAATAACAGAAATAGCATATATGATCGTGATCGGTTAACAACCTTTTCAAACTTAAACCAGATGGTACAACCCAGAACAATGCACAGAAATTTAAACAGAAAATCGTATCGGGAGATATTGTTAAAAAAGTGTTTGTTATAATCATTTACTAAACAAAACCCTTCAGTTTTTCCATTACCGAGTCCAAAAATTCCAATATTACATTACATTGCGGTCTTCATTGAGCATATTAAACGGATGTACAATCTCATTGCCCGGCCGGCGAACGTGACTTTGTACGAAAGAATTTCTTTATTAGTCTTGGCCTCGGTTGCGGTACTGTGGCGCTGCAGCGTTGTATATTAATTTTGGTCCTGCGCGTCGTGTTCTGTGTGGACGTAGCGCTCATCAATTCGCTTCCAATATGTTTCACTTTACCCTCAATTGGTAGCAGTTTTTTTTCTTGAAGTGGTCGCCCCGCTATTTATATCTCCACGAAAGCCGGCCTCCGTCAGCGGCGGACAAACACGACCGTGTCCCCACGCCAGTCCCTTTTGCTTCAACAACACTTCGCGGTTTCAACCTAAATGCCAAGTTTGACGGACGTCATCGGCTTGGACCATCACTTTTTCCTTTTGTGAAACTGCCACTTACTTCCCCCGAGCGGCGGAGAGAAACAGCCGTGCAGCATTAAGCCGTTCTTAAGCACGCGTACGTTGTAAAATTCTGCTTTAAGATGCGGCGAATGAGGAGGTTCGCAAATTGGATGCAATTCAGAAGGCTGAATGCTGCTTCTTGCTACCCATGGCTCAAAGACCTTGCTCATGACATCACGTCACGAGTCATGGGCAAATTTGATATGTAAACCAAAATTGCAATGAAAGCTATCGTAAATTTGACATCCTACGAAACTAATTCATTCGAGCTGAAAGTTGATGTGTGAGCATTCTATTTTGCATTACACCAGATCGGCTGAAGAGTGAATGAGCCTTGACGTAATACAAAACGTGCAATCCTCCCCAAGGCTAAAGAGTTCTGCATCTCTCCGTGGAAACCGCACGAACACAAGCTTAATACTTAGGAATCCCAGCGGTGGAGAGAGTTTTTGCATTCCATCACCAGTTCAATGCCTGATTCGATGATGGATTTGGTTGGCTTCGTGCAAGGGAGCGCAAAAGAACACGCGATGGAACATGCATAATCAATATCCGACTTTATCCAATTCGTTTATTTGTACGACTTCCGAATCTCCAATGCATCTGGTGCCTTTGGGAAAACGAATCTCATCAAATGCCTCCTCTCCTCTCTGTAGTAGGTTCTTTACTGGAATATTCACGCGCTTCGCATGCTCTCGTGGGAGGATGCCGTATAGTTGCGCCTTCCAATTAATTCGAAACAATCGAAGATCGATAGAATCTATTTTAGTCTGGATGTTTTGATCCAGTTGTGTTTTTCGTTTTCCATTTTCCTTTAATATTTATCACTGAAATAACGATAACAGATTGTTACATCATCCTTACGCATCAACCCTGCCATGAGACAACAAGTGCAAGCGGATGATTCCCGATATGATGCAATCCTCTTGCTGTTGGTTTCTCTGATGTATTCATGCCGGTTGCTTACTACTTTGAACTACGAGAGCTCGCTAAAAATAGGGCATAAAACAATGTACTCCTGCACGTTCCGCCTTGTTTTTGTTCACTATCGAGTGGGGCATTAAATTACACGTAAATTAGACAAAAGAAAACAATGAAGTACAACTACCCGACAGGCCGCAACACCAAGTCATATTAGCCAACACTACTCCTGTAGCGTGTTCCTGATGACACATGCGGTCGTGCCATCGAGAAGGATTGCCTACAACGAGTTGAAGTGCAAAGACAGTTAAAAATAAATAGCCCTAGCAGTTTCTTATCACCGGAACAGCTGTTTCGCGTTTGGCAAAGCCTTTTCGAGTGTGTTGCGTTTTTGTTCTTTCTTTTTGTTTTCTTGTTACTTTGGTTCCACAATTTAAAATGCCCATTATCAATGCTTCTGAAACGACGGTCGTCTAAATCTGGACGTGGGGTGGTGGCCATGTAGAAAACGAAAACAACTCGTATTAATAAAATAGCAGTAACTCTTGGGCGATAAGGCGCGCTGCGGTTCGTTATCGTCTAGGCACCTCAAGAGGCAAATGTTGTAATCGATATTAAGCACGCTCTAGCTGAAGAAGCAATGCGGAAAAGCCCCCCTTTGCCAGTTATATGACGTGGCGTGGCGTATGGTAGGTGGTTTAGTGCTATTTGCTTTACAAAAAAAATCCCTCCAAGATGTTACACTGGATATAAGTGTGTGGTCTTTCTATCATAAATTATCAATGGTTTTACAATGATCGAATATGAGCCAGCGTTACGTTATCGTCGCGCTAGTTATCGTTACATTGTTTACGCCAAAGCAAACAAACAAACTGGACGTGACGGATGAAATTGGCAGACCCTTCTTCTACGGTGGCCTTGAAAACTTTTTGCGCCGCAGGACATTCGCGAAAGAATGCACTCATAAGGATGATCGTTTTCTGTCTCGTGCTTCTCGACAAAATATTGTCACCTTAAAGCTTTAGTGGAGACTTTTTTTTCCCGAGAACACCTTCGTAATCGCGTAGCATGTCTTCCAAACGCATGTCGAAAGAAATTTCTTGGATTTATTGCCCAGGCGGAAGCGATGGGACGTCACCTCTCATTACGACGAAGTAGACTAGGGTCATGTGTCAAACACCCAGTGGTGATATTATTCCCTATGATATCGAACATCGTCTAGTTTGATCGTCTAATATGAGGTGCGTTTGAAGACATTTAGCTAAGCTTGACCAATTCCATAATCGGTTTGGCGTGGCCAAGAGGCCAGACAGACGTGATGGTTCCTAACTTTAGAGTAAATAAAATAAAACATTGAAATTGATTATCACACCACCCGTACGCGACATATTCGGGATCTCTGTAAATATTGCGTTGGTCTTTTGTTTGCGAAGAACTCGATCTCTTGCGTTTTTCGCGCTCTCATTCTCTTTTGAATAATATAAAAATATATATCACATCTCCAAATCCAACTGTTTATCTCTCTTTCTCTTTCGCTGTTCAAGTTTTTTGGGGCAGCATAACTCTGGCTGGAGCTGCGTCTACTACATCCCGATTAGGATAGCTACTCTGAGTATTTCGGGCTAAATGACGCGTGCCAAGAGAGAGGGCTGGTCTAAGCATTGGTTTTATATAGGCCTACGTGACTTAGGTCGTGTATAAGCGCTTCAGCAGCGCGACAAACATGATAAACGAATGGAACTGATTGACGAGCTGTTGTTGCTCGTTCTCTAACGAATGAACAACGAGATTGTAGATTAATTTACATGTTTACCACCACCTTCATTTATTGTCAAACAGGAGTGTATGAAAGAATTCGAATAGCAGCGGAAGATCCATGGAATAAAAAAATCAATCTATTGTTACTAGAAACAATGATTGAGCATCCAACTATCTACTGCACTGATGAAAAACGACAGAAAACCTTTGAATGATCTCTTCTCGTTTTGTTCAAGGTTTCAACTTTTGAGCGAATAAAATTGAAACTTCATTTCAACGCAAACGTTGCACAAACAAAGAGTAAAAGCACCTTGCTAACCCAGTTCGTCCTTGACATGGAGGAGCTTCTGACGAGAATTCATACTTGACTAATTGTAGGATGTAGAAAAGTATTCTTTTCTTTTATTTTTACTTAGTAAAACTAAAATATTACAGAGTTGATAGAAAAACGTTTACACATACCTCCACAACCGATCACTTTGATATGCGTAAATCCAAACATACACTCGGGCAAGGATATGAGGACACTTTCTGTTGTTACCCCAAGAAAAAAATATATAGATAAATTACTGCCTACAGAGACCAAGAAAGACACGCGAGCAACGATTTTCCTATTTTGAGCTATTGTCGTGTAAGCCCAGTCACCAAAATACTTCCACACAGTTTGCCGGTGGAAAACGAACGAATTTCACCACTTTCCGGGCACTATTTTGGGTTTAGGTAGTCATACAAACACGCAACGGTGGGGCAACTGGAAGGCAAAAACTAAACTTCCATTGTGCGCTACACTGCGCGTCGTTTCGTTAGTACACACGCGAGCATCAAAGAACACACACTGCGAACCACTTGGATAGTATGGCAAAGGGCAGTCTCAACCCACTTTACAACATCCTGGAAATCTATTTTTTCTGTTGTTGCCTGTTTTGGACGTCGTACTCGCGCTCTCCGAAGTGCCTGCTTTCACCCGAATGCGCTCTGTTGTTCTCTCCTGGGAGGTGGTGGTTTGGTTATGGCTGCCCCAGCACGTCTTTACTGCAGCAAGGGTGGAAAATCAATTTCGCCACGGTACAATTTTTTTTCTCTTCCGTCGCGTCGTCACTTGTTTTGTAATATTACCAACGTGGTTCGATCAGGAACAGATTCGCAAAAATCATGAAAAGCTTTCAGCGAATGATTTTCTTCTATTGATTATCTCACCAATCACCAATGCTCCAGACATTTTCAAGCAAAACTTCGAGCTATCGCGGAAATCCTCTAGCTTGTGTTTCACAATTTATTGCTTGTAAATTCCATTGGTTTGGCGCGGAGAAAAAACACCTTTGTTCACTTTCCTGTTTTTCTTTACCTTTCAACGCAACCCAGATTTCGTGACTGGTTCGAACTCAGTTTGAGTCATGAATAGCTGATACTTGATGTGTGTCTTTTACAATGCAAAAAAGCCTTTTCCTAAGAGTTGCTCTCGTTTTCTCGCTCTCCCATATATACAAAACATAGCGAGTATTATGATTCGAAATCCTGTATTGCTTGTGATGCTTTTTTAAAAGGTTCGTTCCTAGCCGCTCCAGAGAGGATACGGTGCTACAAATTGAGCGATGGAGAGAAGAAGATTGGCTCTAACCTGCTAGGTATTTGGTATTCTAGGATGTGATCACCACGACTGTACCCGAATCCTAGTAGTTCGAGTTCGAGCGGAGAAAAACTTCCTATTTACCTCCATGGAGCGTGACTATAGCTATCAACGCAGGGAAATGATTTACAGTACAAGCGAAGTTCATTCATGGACATGTTTAAAAGCTATCGAATACAAGCTTTGTTGATTTAATGTTTCTGTTTTGTTAACTTCTTAATTCTTAATTTTTTTATTTTTTTTGTAAATAATCCAAATTTTATTATTTGTCTCCGTTTTCGATCGATTATTATCACTTTGCTCCTTGACGATAAAATAGCTTGTTTTATGTCCCATCCTAGCAGTGTCGCATTGTTTTGTCGATTTTCGTTCCATTGCGTTCGTAAATAGTCGGCGTTTGGTCTCTCGTAATATTAGAAAGCTGGTGAGAGAATCGTACGATGGAGTTCTCGTTGATCTTGAGGTAGCCTGCAGTGGGCCCATTTATCCGTGCATACGAGAGCTTTTCGATGATGGGTCGAAAGCTTCCCCATTCATACAGGTGCCAGATGTGCAATGGCCGGCACACTCCTTTCGATTTCGCTCAAAGAGAGATATGTATAAAGAATGGAACCGAACGAGAGAGCGACTACGACAGAAAGAGATCACTGGAGAGCAGAGCAAGGGGTATTAATTTTAGGATATATCGCCAGAGCGTCGGGTTGCATAATCGATAAACGCGAGTATGCGCAAAAGCATCCATCGACATCACGTTTGCCATGGGTTGTAGGCTCTCCTTGTTCTACTCCTATCGCCGACAATGATTTCGGTGGAAAGCGGAAAAGCGCTTGGGACCAATTTATTGATAAAGTAAGCCATACTTCACAGCCATAGATGGGATAGCCCAAGAGGCGCATACACCTTCGGCCTACCAATCGTCACCAAGTGAGAAAGGAGGCCAGCAAGAACATGTGCGTAGGAAATTGTCAAGGTTCCGTTTTCCGGCTCACAAAGTTGGGGCATTTTGACAGTAGCCACGAGCAGCCAAGCCAAAAGGAGTAGGAAATCGTAAAAAAGACTTATCTCGTCTGTGCCGTACAGGTAGCCTTGCGTCTGGCACAGTTATTTTTTCGCCCGATAAACATTATCCTTGAGATCTGGCAAGTTCTGTAAAACTCAAGACAAGGACGTAGCGCTTATTGCTTCGCACAGAAAGAAAGTGACGGAAAAGCTAAGAACTTATGTCATAAGCATGTTTAATCGTAATCACAGTTAAGAAGGTAACGAAATAACTACCTAATAAGACTAAATTGCTTTCCTCGAATTTTATGAGCATCGAAAATGTTAAAACATAAATCATAAATTCGAGTAAGGAATAGATGTGATAAAACTTCGATAAGAGTCATACACTATTCAAAGGGTTTAATAGAACAATTTAAATAGATCAATTAATAATAAATACACTAAAAACAATAAATAAAGAAAGAAACAAATGTTAGCCATTTAGCACGAAGATAGTTTAGATTGCAAGCTACAATTGCTAATGCACTCTGAATACCAAGATCTGAGTTCGACTTGGCAAATGAGTCGAGTGAAATTTAATCCGTACTGAGTTGTTTAGATTGTCGCGCTGTTTGCCGATGTATCAACATTTTCTACAGTTGTTTGCTTGAGACATATGCGAATAACCGGCTTTCGTACGTCACGCGATTGCAAATGACGTAATCGCATAATTAGCGATATATCTTGGAGTGTTCTTAAAGTAGACATGAGATGAACGGAAGGTTATATTTTTACAGTGAATCCGACTGAATGAAAAATGATCAAAAACTGTTTAGTTTAGTTAAATGCAATATAGTTTAGCACATATTCTAACATACTAATTTATCGAAAAAAAAAACAAAGTAGTTATCATTGAGTTTAACACTGACTAAGTTGATTGCATTTCAATCTCCATTCCTACTCGATCAAAGTCATACTATTAGAGAATGGAATTTATAACACGCCATTAAACTAAAAATAGTACCTCAAATGTAAACCTTAGCATGATGTTGGTTTCTTTGCCTAGGCATTTTTGGTGACACGCAACGCTATCAACAAGTGGTACACGATTTTGTATTGGTTGGAACTACATGATTCGAGCTATATATTTTTAATACACATAAAATCCATTTGGCGCATAGTTGAAAATCATTACTGCCAATGCGGGCAGAGATAGATCTACGATTTGTCAAACTAAACAATTAAATTTATGTTACACAGTCCTCATAACAGCTGCAGTGATTAGGTAGAGCATACGACTTGAAAAGGTCATCGGTATTATATTTCGCAATAAAACTGTTGGATTGATTAAATAATAATACCAAATATGCGGGATGATAGTGAAAATCCTTCGTCCTTCGAATACCGTCTGCTTTTTACATCGGCGCGCACGCAGCTTCACGTGCCTTCGTAAGGATTCGTAATACTTTTTTAGCTCTTTGTCCAACATTCTACACAAGTTTCTGCCTGTCACTAAGTAGGTAAAATTCAGAAAGTTGCACATAGATTTATATGCGTCTGGATCGTGTAACGGCTTACCACTGGTTCGATGGTTGTCACTTCCACGGTGCTTTCGCATGTACATTTTTACGAGCAAAAGCTGTAGAGGCTACTACTAGTGGTATGATTCATAGTTTCGCTATAGAAAATGCCACTTGCACATTAACGTGCATGAACTTCAAGAAATTTTAAAGAGCGCGAGGATTAAGGAAATTATGCATAAAGAAAATATCGGCTAAAACTCTAAATATGAATGAGCTATATTTGTTCTTTAAATACTTCTACACAACCAGATCGATAGTATAAAAGAATACTACAAAGGAAAATGCTATTCAACAGATTATGCAGAATGCAGAAAAATTACATTACGAAATGTATCGGGGTGCTGCAAATAGTTGAACCAAAGGTTGAGCTTTTTTATAAATGGGTCAAAAGCGGTCATCCTACCATCATGCGGAGTAAAAGCAGAATAAAAATAGTGCCATCGACATAATAACCTTCGTTGGTCATATTTTCAACGACACAGAACATCAGTACGAGTTTCGGTGGACGTTATTTGGTGTAACTTGGCTAACGATGATGCATTCATTAAAGAACAGATTTTTTGGCACGTTATCTAGCTCTTGTCTGGTCGAATGTACCATTTTCATGAGGTAATAAACGGGATAAGGAAATCATATTAACGGAGCTTAGTTTTAAGATGAATTATGCATTTTTTTGGGTTTCAAACGAGCATATTTTTCGAATTCATTAACTCATGGGAAAAAGAAAATTATTTATGAAGGCTTGAGTTGTTTAGTGAAGTTGAACAGCCAATCTTACATAGCCTATAGACGATAATGAACTCCCATATAGACAATAATAGGAAAGAGATTAGTACTTATGAACATAGCTTCATAAGTACTAATCTTTTTTATATATGCTCCTTTGGAATAAATGCACTGTCAACTTGCTACAAAATGCATTCACCAAGTAATCCAACAACCTGCAACAAACTGTGCAAGACACAATAAACGCAACACAATTCCAGTTTCCAGCGACCTTCACCGCATTTTCAGCAGCGATGAGTATAAAATAAACGTTTTGCAAAGCGGAAAGAACGTCGTTCGCGAGTGCGTGAGGTGCATTAATATGCAGAAAAATACGTTACCAATGACCACTAACGGGGACAATGATAAGCTTTCGTTGAATAAAATCTGTTGTATTGAATTTGTGCAATGTATCATAAAACCCATAGTTGCACTGTGGTTTTGTGATTTGTGATTGTGCCTGATTTTAATTGAAAAAAAATTTTAAGTCGACCTGTTGAATGATCTTCAAATTTATAGAAAAAATAATCTTTGAAGACTAAAATAGTGCAAATTTTGACACGATTGCCCATAAGATATACTGTGTGTCAATTCCGGTTCGTAACCCTCCCCCCCACCCATTGCCAAGATCGATCATTTTAAATGTTTAACAGAACAAATCAGGCCTATAGGAAAAACAGGTTTAAATTAGAATTTTTCACCCATTACTTTTTGATTTTGTTACCTTATATGTTGGTTAACGTCTTATATAGTCGTAGGGTAATCAAAATTTATTGAACAGACATTAAAGATTTATTCCACAACCTGAACACTTCCAATTATTTTGGCTCAGTACCAAAAGCGAGACGCTAAAACGATGGAGAAGAACGAAGATATTATGACTTCATTCACGCGATACCAGCTAAAAGAACCATAGAGCGCGTAGATGGTACAGGAAGGAAGTAAAAAACTAAAAGTCCTTGAGATGGTCCGCGTAGTCACGGATCACGCTACTAAATGACGATACGAGTGGACACGTTCGTACTAGGGCCGCATAGATTACGGCGACCAAACAGAAGCGTCCATCTGGCGACGAGCCTCCCCTTCGTTCGATTGTCGTGTGGTGATAATGCTGTGTTTATTAATAACCGCACATACCATGTTCCATCTTGTCGCTAATTGACGTTGGGCGGTCTCCAAAAGAGGCCGATCATGCAGGCTTATCGAAGAACGCACTTATCAAGCATTGAATATTCAAAAAAATTGCTTCGGAATCAGGAAGAAAACCAGAAACCAGGATCGTAGAAACAGCGGAAAATGAACATTTCAATTTATATTTAATGAACAAATTGAATGATTAGGCGAAAATGAGTAATGCAATCAGGAATATCTCGTAACTACAACGCTTCGTTGAATGCTCATTAATTGCTTGCTGTTACTGGAACTTTCGATTTCGTTGCTCCTACGGTGGATCGCAAAATTTCAAATTGCGATACAATCTCAAACCATCGGTTAAAGGCGACCGAGACCGAAAGCACCTAACATCGAAGATTGTGCCTGATGTTGATTTTTTCGTGTTTCTTACTTTGGAAGAAAATGATTTGTTGCTAAAAATAGAAGTAAAAGTGTTGGCATTCACATCACGGCTTACTGTTGCTGCAGCCGCAACATCAGTACCAGAGAGGGGACGGTCAGCCTGGTTGTGTAGGTTAAAGTGGAGGCATGGCCTCGCCGATCACATTAAGGAGGCTTGGTGAGAGAAGTTGTCACAACGGTGCAACTGCAACTTTCTTTCTGTCGTCTCAGATACTCCACGGAGAGGCTCGAAAAAACGTACTCTGCTTTACCGAAAACGTTCATTAACCTTTGCAGGTATAAACGCAGTGCTTTGGTAATGGTGCGAGCGGCAGTTTGTAGGGAAATAATTGCGCAATAGATTTTTGGCTACATGCCATCAGCTTATAAATCCCAACAATGAATGTAGGAGTTGTAACTCAAAACGCAGAAGGTCAGCTGGATGCAAACATTTATCCAGCGGAAATTACCAAAAAGTATACTCAAATAAATAAAAAAGCCGTTGTTCATCGGTAGGTATCAAACGATGAAAATCCATTTTATCGACTCAACTGCAGTTTGTTTACATTTCGATGACAATACTTGCTGCTGTTGCTGTCACGTTTTTGCACTTTTCTCATCCTTTTTATGAATGGGCAAGGCGTAAATGCGCTAAGTATGCACAAATGATATGCATTTGGGTGCTTTACTTGGGGCTTACCTTAATTTTGCGATATCCACGATCCCGACGCAGGCAACTGTAAATGTTGAGTGAGCACAAGCCCTAATAATATACAGATACTTGACCTTGTGCATAAGATTTTCCTTTATTGACAGAGCTTGATAACAAAGGAATTCGCTATAAGCGGCAGAATCACGGCACATAATCTTCAATGCTTGCACTTTTGAACATGATATATATGAAACGCTTATAAATCGCTTTGATATCGTGGTAACGCGAGAAAATCGATACGCACTTTTTTAACTCCACCGCACACTTGCATTGCCCGGTACGCCCCAGGAATGCGTGCCTCGTGGCTGCTTCTGCTACTCTCCCACACGTGTGCTACCAAATCACGTCAATTTTTATCGCTATCATGACGTTAATTATTCGGCAAAATATAGCCTGCACTCATTAAGCGGGATCGCTAATACGTTTAGCAAATACAACGTCGATATTTTTACGCACGACTTGACAAGCCAAACCCGAATTTAGTTTTGACAGAACGCGAGGCTGTTGCTGTTATTGTTGTTGGTTTAGTTTTTCCTTATATCTTCGACGGCTTGTTGTGAAGGGGACTTAAGGTGTCCTTACACGACGCGTAGACAAACATTGTGTACTCAAATTTATTCAGTCGAGTTTAAAAAAGTATTTTGTGTTTAAATGAATACATAAAAAATCTAGGCTTGAATTATGCAAGAAGAACTTTTAAATACAGAAAGGTCATAATGGGTTGCGTAACGACGTGGCCTCAATAAAAAGACTTCTGCAATTAATAAGGCAAAGATAAACTAATAAATTCACTTTCGGGATTAAATAGATTTAAATGATGAATAAAAATCTACTGATCTGGATAATGTTCTTATATCAAGTGCTCGTTACCATTAGAATCAATAACAGCTTGTTCAAATGACATTCTGCTATAAAATATGATCGTGTGATCACCCTATTGAAGATCGTTTCTCTTTTACATTTTGACAGTTGTTTGCATCTTCGTTCTTCTAACGTGTTGCAAGCGATCTTTTGTTGCTTTCTTGCTCACTGATTTCAACGACTAGGTCAATCGGAGCCGAGAGTGATCAAAGCAATTAAACCAAAAAAACCTGTATACGTTCTGCCTATGACGTTCGGGTTACCATAAAAATAAAATTCCTTTGCACGCAGGAATCGTAGGTGATCTTCGTTTACAGTTGTCCTCTGTTTTGGAACGGATTCGACGGAAACAGGGCGTCGGTATGATGATCAACTCTCCGGAATAGAGTGAATTTACGTTAAACGTTTGCGCGGGATTGAAGCTGGAGGCTGGGCTTCGTAAAATCAAAGCAAAAGTGCTCCCATAATGGCATTCTTGTGTCCCGTACGCATTCGCCGTGGGAAAAAGAAGAAACGTAAGTATGTTTTGAGCTGTGTGTGGCAGAGCTGACCCCCCAGGGGGTTTTCTTGGAGGAGAATTCTTCAGTAACCTGTTGCGTAGCAGTGGCGATCGTGATTCGATATCGCTCCGGTTCATTAGTGCGAATTGACTAATTACTCTAATCTTATATTTTTTGTTCATTACAATGCTACCGTTCCAGCGATTGGAAGCGATATCGATAAAGATCTGTCGAGCAGCCTAGGTCTGAACCATGGCATGGGACGGATCACAGGGTCCGCCAGCATTGAAACACTGGTGCGGGTTGGCATCGAGAAAGAACACGGTCTTAGCCCGGATAGTAAGATGGTGGTGCTGCACGACTTCACGCCTTGTGTGGACGATGAGCTGGAGGTGAAGCGAGGCCAAATAGTGAACATACTGTACCGTGAAAACGACTGGGTGTACGTGATTGGGCAGGACACGCGGCAAGAAGGTTTCATTCCGCACTCGTACTGTGCCCCCTTCAACACACAGCTCGCCGATTTGGCCATCAAGAAGAAGCTCCCTCGTGATATTGCAACGATGGGCGCTCCTGGTGGCGGTGGGGGCCCAGGACCGGCCGGGGTTAATGGACTAGTAGGTGGCGGCATCGGCAACGGAGTTGGGCTGACGGCGGCCGATCTGATTGATGGAATGCCGGATATAAGCATGGACGTGTTAGATGATAGCACTGGGCCAGGCTTGCTCACAAACGCGCTGAAGCACTCGCAGGCGAGTCTCAGTTCTGAGCCAGACTTCTTGCCATTTGCCAAGGACCCGAGTGGCCGCTACATTGTGCTGTATACGTTCATAGCACGTGATGAGAATGATGTTTCGGTGGAGCGAGGCGAGTTTGTTACCGTCCTGAACCGCGAGGATCCTGAGTGGTTCTGGATCGTGCGTAGCGATGGGCAGGAGGGTTTCATCCCGTCCGGGTTCGTATACCCGGCGGAAAACATCTTGCAGGGTCACGTCGGCAAACAGCAGCAACAACAAGGAGGAGGTGGTGTAAATAGTCTGGGATCCATCGGGAACGACATGAACAGTCTACAAGGAATCAATGGAGGATGTGGAGGAACAAACATGACCGTTTCAAATCAACATCAACAGCACCAAGCCCAGCATCAACAACAGCAACAGCAGCAACATCATCAACCGCCAGGCATAGGATCGGACGATCTTCGGTACCATGGAACGGAACTAGTAATGCTCTACGATTATAAGGTAAATTGCTTCCAAGCTTAAATATACATACTCCGCACTACTCCGGCGTGAGAAAATAGGAGTTGGGCAGAATAGCCTATGACATATTTTACTATTATTCAATTCGCTTCTTTAGGCACAAGCGCCAGATGATTTGAGCGTGCGGAGGGGCGACTGGATCTATGCGGACCTCAACAATCAGACTGTCGACGGATGGTTGTGGGCGTACGCACCGAAAACCCGCAAGTACGGGTTCATTCCCAAAGCATATGCCCGTCCACCTGCCATGACGAGTCTGTAGGAAGGCATTCCCATGCGTTTCGTTTTTGTAATCGTTAATTTTAAATTATTTGTAAACCTCAAACAGTACTAGTATTTAATTTGGATGTAATTCCATCCCATTTTGTGTGCATCCCATACTTAGCAGGGGAGTGATACAGTTTCGCTGCATTCCCTGATTCGCGGTGTTTTAATTTCATGGAGACATAACTCATTCCATAGGCGAGTTTATAACAACTTTTGTTTTTTTTACACACGCGCTCTAGGTCAAGTCTATTAATATTATTTGTATTTTTTATAATAAAATGAACGGAAATGAACCGGGAAGTTATTTTTCTCTCTCACTTTATTCAATTACGGAGGCCACATTGGACAGTCTACGACATACTTTGAACACTCTTACGAATCTTCCCGCTCTTTTAAGCTTTCTGCAATGGCAGCTCGTTTCTGTTTAAGCTGTTCGTACTGGTTACGAACAGCTTTGACATGTTCAGACGTAACTGTGATTGGCACACGACATTCCGTCTGTTCCTGGCGTATAAATTCCAGATTTTTTAACTTTTTCTCCAGAAAGTCTAGCTGCTGCGATTCAAGTTCTTTCCGGTACTCTTCTAGGCGAGCTTCTTTGATCTGGTCACAATGAATATTTGTCAGTTTTCGCAAAGAATCTTTTCGTGTTATCCAGTGGAAGTGCCTGGAGTGATTATTAGTATACATGACCGTTGTGCAGGAAATATTGGTATGAATGAACTTACGTTGGATATGGTTTGTAGACAAGGTCTAACTTTTCTAAAATATACTCAAACCTCCGGTAATCCCAACGCCGCAGGTAACGAAGGTATCGCTTCCGTTTGTCGATAAGCTCCTTCACTTGTACCTTTACTTTGGACTGACGGGGGAATTTTTCCATATATTCCTGTAAACTACGAATTCTAGCCGTCATCAGCCCCACTGTTAAAGAAACGTAAACACGATAAAATGATAATTATACTGATGAAATTACATTAAAAAAAAGTTTGATGTCTTACATTTCGCTTCTATTGAACCGTAGTCGAGTTCGTGTCGATAAACCCTGCGTACCATATCGTCTTTGAAATTTTCCACCATCTCACGGCGCCGGTTGTGCTCAAGGGTGAATAGGTTTCGCACATGTTCGGTGGCTGTTTCCAGTTCTTTTGATTCGCGGTAATCCTTCATCAGCTCAGTGCCGGTAAATTTTGGCAGGATCTGCAAATCACCGGACTTTTCCGGTTTGTAGCAAGGAATTTTCTCTGGGCGAACCCATTTGATTTTCAGATCCGATTTTAGTGCATAAGAGCGAATAACATAATTAACGGTAGTTGTTACCGTTCTGAGCTTGGCCAATGTGTTCATCGTAGATTTATAACTTGTTACGAAAGAAGTGCCTGTGACTACGACTCTTAGGACAACCTTAAACTACGTAGCGCATAAATTGCCCAGCTAATCAATACTTCCTAACAGATATATGATATTGAATTTAAACGTGATATTCGTGTTGCACTGTGAGTATGAATGCTTTTATTTAATTTGTTTTATAGTCAGAATGCTTAGAATCACTTAGAAATATGCAGCAATTTATTTTGACACACGTAAGGTAAACAGTCCATTTTGACAATTATGCTTCTAGTTTATACTCTCATGTGAGAAACTTCCATAGGAGATGGTCCACGTGGTGCTATCAAATTTCATGTTAGTGAAAATAAATGTTTTAGTACACAGTTGTATTAGATAAGTGCATTTATGGTAACATACTAGCCCACTTATGCACTTGATGCAAGATCACGACTTCATTTGAAAATACTTTTATTAAACTAACACGTCAACTGTTCTTTCGGTTTAAGCTAACTAAGCACTTATTTGCCTGAGATTATAAATCCGTTATAACTTATTTACCTTAAGGAGGACGGGCAACCCCGAGGAGATAGTGAAAATAGTTAAACCAGATTGATTTGAATAATGTGCGGACGAGCTTCTAGGTTATTTTGCGATGCATGGGGTAATGATTCAATTTATTTTTTATTTGATAAAAGATTTGAATGCTGAATTTAAAAAAAAAACACACCATAAAGCAAAATGCTTAAAAAACCAATTTATTTTTCATATTGACTAAAGATCACTAGTACTCAACGAAATATTGTTTGATTATATTAGCATGACTGGATAAAACGTTTTCCTGTTGCGGGAAGTCCGAAGGGTTACACCACAACTCAATAGCTATTATTGGCAAATCAAAAAAGTCTACAGAAAAAAAAAACAAATCTCTACATAAACTTCAAGCTCAGCCGCCAGTAAATGAGTAACAAAACAACGGTTTAGGAAACAGATCCGGCTATAAATTCATCTAGTTCCGGGTAAATGCAGCAAGCTTACGCTGAATAGAAAGCAATAAAAATGACGATGGGAGCGAAACACTTATTCTAACGAACACGGTTAGAACTGCTTGAGTTGTTTGTTATGTTGGCTTAGATCTAGACAAACAGGTTTCGTTTGTCAGAAAAATATGTTTATATTAAGCTAAAAATAAGCAGATGCTTTGGCTTGGGAGCGTAAATGAAAAAAGAAAACGGAGGCGTTGCAGTGATCCTTGGATGAAGCGAGAAGGGAGTAGCATAATTTGTGCAAATCCTTTTAAGTTACGAGAGGTTCATTAAGCATTTATTGTAGCATTCAATAGGGTCAGAACAACAAGTTTTATTTTAAATGCGCCATAAACAGCAAATCTTGATCAACCTCCGTCCACTGGAAGTCAAGGTTCAACTTCTGACAAAATATTCTTGTTCTTTTAACAGTTGAAAACAACGTATAAACATAATGAAGCATAATGAGAAATCTCTTGAAAAGAAAAGAGAAATGTAAAACAGTATGCCATACAGCGTGGCATTGAGGGAAATGACCATCAACAGAGCCAGTTTCTTAGCGTTTCTCATTGACAAGTATACATGTATATATATATATGTTCGTCGTCCGAATCCTTTCACTGGATTTTACTTACTTATCCACATCCAGATAGCACTAGATAACATCCGCGGGAACGGCAATTATCAAAAAATGGAGCAACAACATAATACCAATCCATGAACGAGGGTTTTAATGCCGGTATCCTTTTCCGTCCGCAAAGCCTTTCACGTAAGCACAATGTCACGGCTTTCGATGGGCAACTCGGTCCGTGAGCACCTTGCTGCCGCCATCACCGCCTCTACTATTTCGAGGAAGTTCGGCCTCTCTGATGGAGACGCCATGTTTGCCTCCCATGATTGATCGCTTAAAGTGGTAGACCTTGTACTTTTGTAGTACGGCTTTTGAAGTTTGGGGCGTCTTGCTCTCCCCACTATCGGTGCGATAATGTTTGGTTGTTCGATTTGTAACAAAGTGGATAGGTTTCACTGGTCCGTGGGGCAAACTCTGACTCTGCCGTAGACCGTCTTCGAAGGTCACGATCGTTAATTTCTCCTTATAGACACCACCCGACGACGACCATTGAAAGTCAAAAGAATGTGCAGGCCCCTATAAACATCTGCTTCGCAGGGAAATTCCAGAGGCTTCGTTTACATTTTTTGCTGTCATCTCTTTGGTTCCGATTTCGCTTGCTGATTTCCGTGTTCCGGTTCGTCTGTGAAGGCATCAAGTCAAAGAAGCACCTTACCGGTTCTGCAGCGGTTTTAATAGGAAAGGTGATCGTACCTAAAAACAGTTAGACTCTTCGAAGATTCCCTCCATTAAGCTACGTCGCATGCGTATTATTCACACTAATGATCCTTCTTCTTCTGATGGTTTCATTCGTCACTCCACCCGTACCGACCGGTCAACGACCAGCCACAGCAACGGCGCTTTTCAAGGATGTTATGATCTTCCTGGACCGGTATACAGTCGGTTGAAAAGTCCGATCTATTGTTTGAAAACCCTTCTTCACTTTATTAGTCGGCGGGTCTGGTGGACCTGCTAGGCTTAGACCGATGCTACAGTATTACGTCTCAGTGATCTAGCCTTAGAATCTCGGCAGGACGGGGTAAGGACGGACCAAAGCTACTAAATACCAAATTAAAAGCAAAAAAACCCATGACTCAGCCGAAGACCTCGCAGCAGTTTCGATCCTCGACAACGTGATCGTGTAATATCAGAGCCGGTCGTGTTGGAACCATAGCCTGAATGTTCAAGCCTCGCTCTCCTGTCCTCGGTGGTGACGAGGCGTGTTTGTTTACCAGTTCGCTCTCAAACGACGAAAACCTCCCTCCTTCCCATGGTGGGATGCTGTAGTCGCGCCCTGCAGCATAAAAACCACTATTTGACTATCGAATCCCACCAGTTGATCGTCTGCCGTCGGACAATTCGGATCGCTAACAGCTCCGCCCGATTGCTCCCGTCAACGCCTGCTGTGCGTTCCGGTTGTTGTATGTTTTGTGTGTTGTGCAAAAAAGTGCTCTTAGCAAAACGTGTAAAAAACTGTTTAGAAAAGCGATCAATTCAAAACGATGAAATTGATTGTTGCGTTTGCTAGCCTGCTGGCGGTAGCGCTTGGGGCGCCAGCAGCACAATTTGGCTTCGGATATCCCGGCCTAGGAGGAGGTATTACACTGTTCGACGGGTGATTCTTAGTGGTTTATGCTAAAGGCGTCTCAGGGTGGCAATGAACGACGGGAACGAGTGTAGTGTAGAAATGGTATTTGGTTGCCTCGGTATAAGCAGTACTCGTAGATCGTCAAACCTACTGCAGTGATAGTAATAGCTTCCCACTAACATGAATGGCAAGCGTAGTTATCAGGGTTTTATAACACTTTTTTTATAAATTTCTTTATCGCTCTACTCTATTGATCTTCGGATGATTTGTGTATCGTCGGCTCCTTGACATTTTAATGCCCTTCCATAGCCAAAGCATATCGAAAAGGTAGTTATATTTGAGATGTGCGCTGTTCGGCTTACATCCTGAAACAATACGATTTTAGTATAATTCTAAGTCGATCTCCCTTTGTTCCCGGAAATAAATATTGATCATCTTCAACTCATTGGAATGCAACCGAATGACGCCTTACTTTGCACGGTTTGCAACCTGTTCGCACCTTCCACGATGTTTCCACGCTGGCGATCGCCTTACCTAATCGACATCGATTTCTACGGCTATGCAAACAATTCGATGCATCGCACACGCTTCTAATCTGACCTTCCCTGTGATGCACTCTCTGGTGATACATACAAATATACATACACACCCTTGGTACACACATACATGGCGCCTGTTTTACAGCACTACGCAGAGGTACGATAGTGTCCCGAAAGATACGCTAGCACATTTCTTTCACATCCTCGCACACGCATTACGATCCATCATTGGAACCAAGTTGACCTGTTATTGTTTCGGTTAAGATATTTCTTGTTGTACGACTCATGTTAAAAGCTTAAAGGTTATTACTGGAAAACTCTGAAAATGAAAAAATGAAAATGGAAAAGAAAGTTTTTTCAATGCTGGTCGTTTCTCATTTGCAATGTAAAATTCTTATGCCATCATATAGCAACAAAAAGTTGATTATTTGCAAAGGTTTATCCGTTTGTTGGCTTTATTCTTTAGCATTTGTGTCGATTATTTTTTTAACCTCCTACATGATCCTGCATGGTACTCAAGCTTACAAAAAATTCCCGAATTTCTGAAATTTCACACCGCACGGCAAATATAGCTCCATGTCAATAACCACTGTTGAACAAGAATAGAAGCTTTTACCCCTTCCCGGATGGGTGGATGGGATCACAATCGTTCGTTACCGGCTTGTATATCGAGTATTGTTTGTTTTATTTTCGATTGAGTCGCCAGCCGGCTTGACATCTTTAGTGGTCGTTGTACAAATTTCACGTAGATTTTGTTTGTTAATTTATTGACTGGCAATGCTGAACAAAACTTGTCAACAAGCCGGTTGTTCTGCCAATGAGTGCTTTTAAACAAACAAAGTTTTGCAAAACATGCTGCATACATCCTTTATTACCGAGTTAGCTTATTTTATCCAACATGGACTCAATGGAGGTGATCGTACCGTGTGGTGATTCTATTATTATCATTGACTTTACTCTCATTTTCGTGCTCTAAAAACTCTTTCCTAATCATAGACTAATAGTAGTTTTGCTGCTTAAATTTCGGTCCATGGTCGAATTTTCTAGGCTTCATTCCGGTAGCGGTTGCGGTTCCCGTAGCTGTGGCACCGATCGGTGTCGCTCCGGTCGGTGTCCTATCGCCGGTTGGATACGTAGCGCCAGGTAATGGGTTCGGGCTGTTCATCGCCATGTCCCATGGCAGTATATACCAAAACAGATGGACGTTGATGTAGAACAAAAAGTTGTGGCTGGTATTTTTCGATTCGGATCTCAATAGTCGTATATTAATCATTGTTTTTGCGTTATTCTTTTGCTTAAAAAAAATTATCCCTCATGGATCGAACGCAACCAAGGGTACTACAACCGTTATCCTCATCGCGCTCCGCATTATCACAATCCTCATTATCACGGTGGACAATATGGTGGTCCGGTAGGTGGTTACTACGGAGGTCCAGGAGGATATTACGGTGGCCCGGTTGGTGGACATGGCGGTGGTGGACTCTCTGCAAGCCAGGCTAATGCTCAGTCGGCATCGTTTAACATTGGACTTGGTGGCATCTCGGGCTCGTTCAGCAACTCGAACGCTAACTCGTTCGGTCAGGGCGGTGGACTCGGTGGATCTGGCTCGCAGGCTTCAGCACAGTCCGGATCGTTCGGAGGTGGCCTCGGTGGGCTCAGTGGCTCGGCATCGAGCGCTCAAGCGTCCTCTAACTCGTTCGGTGGAGGTGGCGGTGGATTGTTCCCGTAAGTAGATCAAACAGAAAACGCGATAAGTTAATTCAATTTCAATTCAAAATATAAACAAATCCTCATTTTTAGATTCTTCTAAGATCTAAGATCTAAGACAAACTGCAGATGCGCCTCGCTGGCATCAGCTCGGCGAATGACACAACCCCATCCACCTTCTATACATCGTCATCGGATTCCGTTTTGTTACGCCCGTCCTATTCACGTGTACCGTGTTGTAAGATATTGTATTATTATTTATGAATAAAACATTTGTAAAAGCCCAAATAATGTCCTCATGTTCCCACACGATATTCTCCCGAAACAAGCAGCAAGAAAACGAAACTGGTCTGTTGCATACACCCTTCGAAATGGGGCCATAGGTTTGAACGACACAAAAGACTTGAATGCTTCACCGAATAGTAGGCGACGAACCTCTTATTTGGCCCTTGCGGTTTCGTGTTTCGGTAAGGAAAGAGAGCTGCCTCGTTGAAGGTTAACGTTGTGAGTTGATTGAAAACTACTATGTCGTTCGCTCGAATTCACACCTTGACGCAAAGTTGCATGTTTGAGGCTTGTGTGACGTTTTTGTAAAAAAAAAGATTTTCAAATTTTTTCACAAATGCAGCCGTAACGTTTGTTGAAAGGTCATTAACTACGACATGTGCTAATCCATGAATGACCTCCAGCAAAAATCACTATGAGTGATTCTTATGCTCGACCTTAAGCAATGAAGGGCAGAAGTTGAGTCGAAGTTATTTTATTAATTTGATAGTAGTTTACTATCAAATGCAATTAAAACTTCTGCAACTCGATCAAATGTTACATAGTTGACATGTTTTGGCATTAAATGAAGAGACATTATACTTCCAATGCTTGTAATTTTTTGTTAAAGTCAAATGTAGCACTCACTGCAATGTGAATTTTTAATTGTACAATAATTGGCAAATTTGCATGCAAGTGATTGATTTTTATCATAATTTTTATCTTCATTCCTTATCCAAACCAATTAAAAAAAATATTACATCATCTTATTGATATTTGTAAGGTTAAAAGAAGTAAAAAGTTAAAAGAAGTAAGAGTAGAATAAATAGAAATAATGTCAGCGCTACTCAATCTAAAAACTATCATGTTGCGTACAAGTTGCTTGTTCTTGTTGTCGGAAGTGGAAAAGAATATACTTTTACTGAATTCAGAGTATTTAAAGTCGTTGAAGAAATAAAGAGAAAGAATGATTAATTTATAAGCATTATGAATGAATGGGAGAGATTTTTTAAGTAAATGAAGAATTTTGAAAATCGCGTTATTATTTAATGTAATTGCACGCAAGTGCCTTGTGAGTGCTACGTTTACCTTTTATCGAAACACTCGTTTTGTCCCGGCTAGAGTTCATCATATACATGTAAAAGACGATGTCGGTGAAGAGATGGAATGGAAAACCTTCATTCGAGCGTTGATTGGTGTGCGCAAAGCCAAGAGCTCATCGCTAGATGAATCCATGTTGAAGGGTATACCATGTTTTCCCCAACTGCATTGCAAGCTTGTGTGTTCCTAGGTTGATGGAAAAAATGAGGAAAAATCTCCTGTTTTGCAGTGACAGCATGCCTGCAAAACACCCATGGCAACCGATCCTATTGTACAGTATTTGGCGGTGAGTGCCGCAGGTCGGAAAATTCAAAACAACCACAGAGCGAGTCTTGCGCCTGGAAGCCATTGCGTGGGTGCGTGACACTCAGTAAAAACCGGCGAGCCCTTGCCCGTACGGAACGTGTCACACTCACATACACCTTCCATAGGTCGGAGCAAGCTAAACATGAGAGAAGGGAAACGAGAGCATGGCTGATTCTTTACGAATATCCTGACCGAACAGAGCGGCACGGGACGGTGCCGATGGAGGTGCACACGTGATCGGCCAGTTTGTTGTTGCGCAAATGCGTACGACAAGCTGCTTCGCCGCTGAGTGTCGTTTTGTTGTATGCATCGGTATGCCGGCAACGCACGCCGGCCGTACGATGCACTTAAATGAATAGCCAGGCTGGGCGTAGGAGTGTGTGAACGAGATGCCCGAAGCTGCAATCAGGAGAGTGTCGACCAACGGACAGATGCGCACTTATCGCGGGCCAAGTCTTGATTGCGTACAGTGGCGGCTGAAATAGTACCGAGTGAATTCATTACCTATTCGACCGCTAGTTAATGTATTATATCAATATGAATTATAAAGAACAAGGTAGCAACAACATTTAGAACACATTTAGTATCTGTTTCTAGTTCACCCTACATACAAAATATAGAACATGTTCCAGTTCCAGTTCCATACGTACCATTGTTCTTATTTGACTCATTTAAAGATTGCTGTTGTAATCGTAATATGGTACTTTTCCCAATCTTTTATTCATTTTTGAACCAATAAATCAAACAAACTAACATTTTTCCGTCCGTCACTGTGTAAGCGCCGGTAGTTCTCTTCACGACAGACTCTCAGTTATCCCCGGTACTCACCCTACCGGAACGTTCATCGGTGTTTTTCTTACCCGTGCCAGAAAACCCACACGGCCACATGAACGACACCCAACAGCGGCTCCATTTTTTTCCTTTATGGCGAGCAATTTTCTGAACTCACCGCTACAGCGAAACGTCACTCGCGCTCTTCGTGCGTCTGAGCAGCTTCGGGCGTACCAAAGGCGGCGAATTTCGAGGCCCGAAGCGGCCACACTGCTCCATGGTGTGTCAGTCCCGTTTTCATCGCTTTGGTAGTCGCCGAGTGTGTACTTAGCCGGGTTGTTCAGTTTTTCCCGTCACGACGAACCGTTCGCTCCGACAGCTTCCCAGTTTCTAAAGTGCCCACTCCCACAGAAGCAGGTGCGCGTCGAGCAGCAGCCAGTCGTAGTACACCCAGAAACACACCTAGCGCCTCGGATTAGCGAGCACAGGTACGCGCCACCGGAAGTGGATCTTGACGTAGCCGCGTGCAAACCGTGTGCCTCAGAAGCAACCCGTTCGAAAGCTCGGGTACGGATTCGTGGTGGAAAATCTCCCGCAAGTTCCTGTGCGTTTTGTTTGTGTTCCTTGCACGGAGCCCGCTTTTCCAGCTCATATCGACTCCGCTCGACCCGTACTCCGCAACCAGTTTTTTTTGTTTGTCGCTGTTGTTGTCGTTTTTGCTCCGATTAAAGGATAACGAATAGGTTGCTTGCACGGGACGGGTTTTGTGTGGGTGATTGAGTTTAACTTAAATAAAAATGCCGCATCGTTCCACAAACCGTGTCAGGATGTGCCTGAACGAGGCGACAGAGCGAGAGAAGGAGAGCAAACCAGTGTGTGCGAGCGAAGGTGGCCCAAACGAGAGAGCGCGTAGGAGTGAATGCGACCGTCGTTGCGACCTGCACCGTTTCCGGATTGCGGACTGTGGAAACGGAAGCTCCAGTGCCGGTGGAGCAGCAGGACGCAGGGTGTTTGAAGGCGAAAGCGTGGAAGCCCATTTTTTCAAGTGATTTGCCGAATGGGTTGATTGAGAGGAGCAGTGCAACACCCGTCTAGAACCGTGCAATGCCGGCAAACGTGGCGAACAATCGAAATCGGGCCACCGGACGAGCACGTGGTGTTCTGCGTCTCCTCCGCGGTCCCTAGTCCGGATTCCTTCTCACATCGTAGCTAATCGATCAACCGGCAGTGGTCGCCCGCATGCGGCAGCAAACTTCTCGTCCGGCAATCGATCGTATACGTATGCTTTTTTGACATCCAAACCAAGTGATAGGGCGGTTCAAGAATCGATCTAAGAAGTGTGTTCGAATCGTGGTTGAAGCTCCAACTTTCCCACAGCAATAAGACGCATCTACTTGGTTGAGCTGTGGCTCATTTTGATTGAGAGTTTAAACTTTTACTCGATACCTATTGGAGTACGGTTGAATGTTTTCTTGTGCCTGTGAAAGAAAGGCTGTTTTTTTTTATTCGCGATCGCACTCTCCACGTGGTTAGAGCCGCATCACTCGAAACGCCACCCAGGGCCTAGATAAGGCTTCCGTGTTCATTACTCTGCTGTCATCGACGATAACACAAAAACAAATGCTGTCATGCTCGATAAAAAAACGGTGCTTCGATAAAAAAAAAACAAACAAGATTTAATTGAATAAACCGATCCGTTATCCGTGCCGTGCTGGTTGTCAGAGTGTGCGTTCCGTGTCTCTAGCATGCGAGCTTTTGGGCTCCGTTCTTGGCGCGTGGATTGGGCGAAGCGAGCCGACTACCGCGTGACAGGGCGCACGCACACGCACACACCGGGGTCCATTGATATGGTCGCGCGGGGGAGTTCGCTCTCGCGTCCTCGCACCGTTGCTCATCAGTTTGTACTCCATTTTCAGGTTGGCAGGACGGTCTTTTAGCGAAGTAGTCGTCCGTCGCACGGTTTACAGCGTAGCTGCGTGCGTGAATCCGATCGTTCCCGTTATTTTCCCGCCCCGATAGTTTAGTGTGCGTTTAGAGCGCGTGTTGGCCAAGAAAGCAGAGGAGAAGAAGTAGAAAAGTAAAGTGTACCAAGTCCTGATATTTTTGCACCGACCGGCGTCCTCGTGTTGGTTTGGTGGAGCCGTGGTTGTTTTGTGGTGAGTGTTTCTGTGCGTGAGCCAGCTGCGGTTAGTGCGTGAGCAGGTTTTGCCACCCTATCGTCCCTGTTCCGGTCCCGTTAGTGTGTTTTCCCCGTAGGTGTGCGGGTGCAGGTGTAATTCGTCCGTGTCATTTAGCCCGTGTTCACGTTCGCACCTTTTCTTCCGGCGCCAGCAGCCAGAAAGCAGCAGATCAAAAGAAAGCCAATTGCAGCACCTTCATTTGGTGCGTGGTAAATAATATTTCTATTGCGACCGACGTTGCGTTCGTGTGGTTGTGGGCGAGTGTGTGATTTGTGCGCGTGGGTTGCGAGTGTCTCTTGAGATTTCGATCGGCTACCCCGGTGTCACACGGGTCGATTAGCGCAAACGGCGTCCCATCACCAATACCATCACTACCGGTCAACGATGGAGCACCAGAACCAGGACCTCGGAGCGCATCCGGGCAGCAACCAGGCCGAGGTGCCGAACGACCCAGGGTAAGTGTCTTGGCTTCTACTGGACAAAGTTTGTTGGCGAAAGTTTTCTTTTCTGTCAGCCAGAGGAGCGGATAGTCAGTGAAAAAATCCAGCAAAGCGAAATAGCAATAAGTGGCCCTCATGACTCGATCGTGTGAGGGAGAACTTTTATTGTGTGGTTAAGCAGCCTGCATCACGGTAGCTAGGTTAAACAATCCGTACAGTTGCTTGTAGATCTTCTCCTGGAGGTTGTCCAATGCTCCATCGAACGTGCCTTTGTTTGTCCACCGTGTTCGCGCGATGGGCAATTATCATAATTTAATAGTGTCCTTCTAATCACATACCACGGCTTTCCGGTCTCGTCGTCGACTCACGGTTTGCCCTTAATTTCACAAAAGCGCCAACGGTGGCAATGACTCGTCGGGAGCGCGTGTTCTTGCCGTGGGGGTGTTAATTTGTTCGATTCACATCGATGTGGTCTGCGATCGACATCTTGGTCGTTTGTGGTTGTCATGTAAACAGTGCCGGACGGTTGCGTAGCCGAACCGGTTTAAAAAAAGCCAAGTCTTCCAGTCTACCCTTCGTGAAGCAGTTCAAACGTGGTCACTTTCTCAATGGTGGCCTTCTGGGGCGGTGACTTACGGACCTTTATGAGAGGTGTTTGACATGCGATGTCCTGTATTAGTAGGCCGTGCGTACCTTTTCGTCTACGATGATTGACATTTGCATCCAGCCGGAGCAGCAGCAGTTTTGGTAACAAACTCTGACGTCCCTCAACGTTGGACGTCATCGGACTCTCGGTTCAGGCGGAAAACGGTTTCGTGACTCCTTTGGATTTAGTTAGCTTCAAAGAGCAGCAGATTCAAAAAGAAAAAAAGCCATGCAATCGCAAAGTCAATATTTAAAAAAAATTCAAAAACGAAATACGAACGTCTAGAAGGATCGAGGGTGTGCACACGTACACACATACATTCCCGCACATATGGTAACTAAAATGATTCTCTTGACGGTGGATAGTGATTGAGTCATGAGACGCACGAACTGACTCCGCCGGTTACTGGCTCATTAGAAAGTAGTCTCTATTTTTAGGGATACATTTAAGACCAACCGGCAAGGTGATGGGGCGAAAAGAGAGAAAGAAAGAGAGAGAATAAAAAGAAAGAGAGAAAGAAATAGATAGAGAGAGAGATATGCGAAGCAACGGGGGAAATTGGCACGTTTTAAAGCCACGCCAAATGGAAGCAGCAAAAACGCCACACATTTACTCGCACGATCCGAGCTTTCCAGATTGGCGTGAACCGGGGATATTCGATTCCTGCCCCTTAGTGTCCCTCCTTCACTCCGACCAGGGGAACCATGCCGGTAAAGATCCATCGCCACGATATCCGTTAGTCGGCGGCCTTCGGCGATCCATCTCAGGTCCTCACTTGACGAGCCATTTTCAGCACGCGCGCGGAAAAACGGCCTATAGGAAATACCGGCTGACGGCAGCGCGTGACCTTTCGTGGCGCGTTTTTCGCGTCATGTTTTCATGTTTTACGTAACGCCGCAACAAAACGTGCCCCGGTGCCGTACACCGATGGTGACGGTGGCGTAGTCGCTGTTGTTTGTCGTCGTCGGTGATGGTCGAGATGAAGAAGATCGCGATCGTTGTGTGTGGATGGCATTTCGACGCGCTCTGTCCCGCACACACTCACACGCACGGGCGCTCGTGGTGATGTAGCGTGGAAAATTGTACGTCCGCGTCCCTTGCGCATGCGTTAGCTGCGTAACTCGCGGGAAAACTCCGAACACTGCGTTTGTGAGGGGTTGTTTTTATTTGTTTTTGCATTGCTTCCTACGTTTTCTTCAACGAAAATGAGTACCACGAAGAGTGTTTGTATATCGCAGTTTGTGGTTGGTTACTAAGGCAACAAACTGGCTCCGGTGTCGCATGAACTGACACAAACACTGATCGTTGGTTAAATTGGTCACCATGAAAATTGCATCCAACACCGTGATGCAATTGCCGAGGCCGAAGATGCACCCTTTCGCGTGATGCACGACGTAATGGCGGCGTGCTGGACCTTGATTACCGCTAACGATCGCGGATCGTTACACGCGGCCACAGACCTTCAACAGCGACTGATAAATGTGACAGCGCGGCGTAGTTTAGAGTTGGCCTCGGCCTGGGGCATTCATCTAGTTGTGGTTGGGCAGCGTTTTGGTTGACACTGGAGGCTATACCTACCCTCCCGAGCGGTTGCACTGTACGCTGAAGGGAGAACAGTTCTATCTGCGTCGATATACAGAATAGTCGAATCCATTTTAGCTATGGTAGGAATGATTGTTGCTGTTCAATTGTGAGACTTAAGTATTTACCTTTTTGACTAAAGCATGCCTATACATTTTGAGATATTTTACTGCTTCTATTGCTGTTAAAGTTTTGTAAGGTAAAGCTTTGCAAGTAAAGATGACAGGTAGTTGAGGAAATCATGATAAATTAAATATAGAAAATCTTATTGAAAGAGGATTAGATAAATGTTAGAAAACCCATTCTTATTTGAATTCAATAGAAAACGATAGCACAAAACCCTGCATTATTGGTTCTAAATTGCTTAATTTTCAAATGCCTCCTTTCTCAAAGGCGCTGACTTACATCAGCGAAAGTTGCACAACCACGACACATATCTCTACAATATATGAACAATGTACCGACATGTAACCGGGTGTTTCAGCCACAAACGTATCCCTTCACCGTCGTTCGCCACACTCACCGACACCGTCCCGGTGGATAGTGAATCCCTCGACCACAACTCAACGGCGTGTCTTTTCGGCATGCAAATAACTTTCGCACTTAACCACTCCACCACGCCACCTTTGGCACTCGCGGATGGAAATTGCTTCCCGTTTGTTTCGCGCCATAATCATTATCCGGTGATTATCGTTATTACTTTGACAGTGGAGCCGCGTGGCGCCCGAGCAACCCATTCCCTGGCGCTTGTTCTCGGCCAGACTGGTGACCGCTCACCACAAAACCAAACATCCTTTCCCGCCGCCGGCGATCGCGCTAGCGTGCCAAACGAGGCACGCGGGAAAATTTCCGTGAGACGTGGGGCAGAGAGTTCCCAAAAATCTGTGGAAATGGTTGAGAACAGGCGGATCGTGTACGGCTGCAACGATGCCAAGAACGATGGGTTGTGGCATTCGTGCAATGTAACTCTGTTCAATTTGCGTCGGTGCAATGCGTCGATACAATTTCGGGCACATTTTGCGATATATGATTGAGAAGGGCATTTGGGAAATGGGGTAAAAAAGACCGATCACGTCTATGCTTCAATCTCGACCAAATACTCGTGAAATTCTCACGTTTAATCAAATGCCGGCGATGACAACGCCTCCGAATAATACCAAATGGCGTTGTTCCGGTGCAACCGGTGCATCTGTAATGCACCTTGATGTGGGTGTGTGTGTGTGTGTGAGAGAGAGAGCGAGCCTATCCTGCATCAGTGCAGTTGCGATGGCCACGAACGTCATTAATGCAGCATTAATGCAGGGAATGCCATTTCGCTTCCGGTTTCGCTGCAGCCCAGCATCGGGTTGGGTGTTCGATAGGTGGATGCATTATTGTGCGGATGGTCCACCATTGCACAACCAGGTGCAGGTGTTGCCTTGCTTACAACTGATCAAATTAGTGCCGTTCATAAATTAACCATATCTCTTGCTGGTGGAGGTGCGCGCGTATGGTTGCACAGCTGCATGTTCAATGTTTCCGAGAAATCGATCAATCGATAGGTGGCTTCGCGCTCGGTAGCGCGTTAGGTTCATCAACTAGTTGGCCAGTAGAGTTGATTACCAAATTGTGCGAACACAAACCACCTGAATGTAGTGAGTTGAGCGTCTATTTTCAATTTAGTAAGCTTGTTCTAGGGTGTGCTTTTGCGTAACGTATTGTAATGTTTCTCTGAGGGAGCCAATATATTTTGGATATTTTAGATCCATGATGATTTCATGAATATTGCTTCAAAAGAAATTTGTTAAAATAAATTGGAGCATGTAGCATTGAAGTGAAGGATTTAGACGGGGCCTTGTTACTTCAGCAGTTCATTGTTCAGAGAACTAACCAGTTGTGATTGCTTGCTGGATGATTTTTAGCATACGTTCACAGACCTGTTCGTCAAACATAGCGCTGAACTGCCATGATGGTGGCGTCCTGTATGTCAACGCTCACACCGACCATCGCACGACTTATCAATCAAACCTGAGTGACAAATCGGTCCCTTGCTTCATGGCACGATCAGCGTGTATGCGGGAAAAAAGGACGCGAATAGAAGAGCCCGGTTTCGTTTCGTCTTGGTTCGAAGGGCGTGCGTCTCACCCAGCACCATGCTGGTTTTCACCCCCGGATATTGTTTGTCGGGCGGATTTTCAATTATTACCCGGCACCGAACGCCGCCAATAGACGATTGGTTGGTTGCGCCCGGGAGCCGCCATGTTGATGCTGCGGTTGATTACAATCGCAATAATTACTTTCCTTTGCCGGTGGTGCCTCTTCAAGCCACCCCCACGACCAGTCAAAGGATTGACGGATTTGCGCCTCATCAACGGAACGTTGGTCCCGGTTGCGTTGGCGCAATGCGTCGGAAGCGCGCGCCAGCGAGTCGTCGAGGCGTATTGCCGTGGCGAAGCGCTTGATTGTGTTTATCCACCAAACAACCGATTTGTGGTTACGAAGCCCTGGAGGGGAAAGTGGTTTGGATTGCTAATCGTTCACCGCCGCATCGTGCTCTTTGGAAGGGTGGCGCTTCCTGGAGGGTTGCGTCTTAAGTCGATCCTGATGGAGTCGTTCATCGTCGTCGAGTGTACATATTTCATGCAATTAGGCACTCTGTTTTACATTGCGCATTGTGAAAGGCAATCAGCATCCGTCCATCCATTCCCTCGCATCTTCTATAGCAATTAATTTATTGAACATTGCGCTAAGGTAGAGTCTGTAGCACTTCCTCACCCAGATTGCATTTCTTTAGGTGCAGTTACGTTCGCACAACGCATCTAGACGTTTTCCCTCGCCCGGACGTTTCACCGGGTTGGTTAGGTTTAAGCCGCTACGCATCCGGCTGCGGTGCGGAAGAAGAAAAAGTAAAAACGAGCAAGAAAAAGGTAGAGCGACAGAGATCGAAAACCCACAGTTGCCAAGCCAATCGATCGATCCGGATGGGCTATTTTCGGATCGCCCTAGACGGCTTTTTTGGCAGCTCCTGCCTTGACAGTCGTGTCGTCCGCGATTGAGTGATTGAAGGAGCGCAGCCACCACGGACGATAGTACGACTCTGGTTGACTCTCTCTTTCTCTCTATGTTTGTCTCGATGCCATTTGGTGCGTTATTTTCAACCGCGTGGTGCAACCGGACCGGTGCGAATGGGGTTTTTCTTTGCGAGTGTGTGTACGCGTTGGTCTGCTGAGGGGATGTAGCGGAAGGGACTTGGCCCGATCGGAAATACATTTTGAGTGCGAGCAGTTTGGCGCAGTTTAGACCAAGAGCGGAAAAGAAGCGTACTGAACGAAGTTTAAGGTTTTTCGAAATTTGATCCACCCAAACGGCGGCCGATTCCGGCTGGGATATATTTTGGTCGCAAGGATGAGACACTCGCACTCCAATTTATGGCCAGCTTTTAACCGGGGACTGGGTGTAATTTTTGAGTAGCTAAATCCCAGGGAAAGAGAAAGCAGGGAGGTTGTGCACGCACCTTCGTCTAGGGAGCTACGGGTACACACCTTTTCTTCTATTTTTCTACAGTTCTGTAGAGTGATGGGTTCGCCGGCATGCCGTGGGATGACTAAACCATGTCGAATGTTTGACCGGGTACATGATTTAGCTGCCAGTGCAACAATTTAACGTGAGTTCAGGGACAGCCAATCAGAATTAGTGTGTTGCATTTCAAAAAGATTGAAACAATTTATTCTGTTTGAACGAACGCTTCAATGCAAATTCCAAGGAGCGTAAATGATCGAGGTGTATAATAAAGGTTTTAGTTAATGGACTTAATTGGCTGCAGTAATTACAGACTGTTTTCTTTTGAACACTTTTTTGTGAACGAAAAATTTAGTTTATGCGCAAAATATGACGACTTTGTGATGAATCTATAATGTTTAATATGACCTAACTGTAACATTTTAGCTTGTTCGATGGCCCATGAAAATTGCTCACCCCTGATCGTGACTACCAAATCGTGATATGTTTGAAACGAGTCTTTTTTCACGTTTACAAACGATACAGCACAGCGCGATCGCAACTCTGTTTGGCAGTGCCGTATCGTGAACAAACGCTACAACCGGTAGTCTCTTCCACAACCAATTGTTGGTGATAAAAATGAGAAAAAAAATCGAACCACAGGGAATTGGTGGTGAAACGCGACTGCCACGGGCAGTAGAAACTTGATGGCATCGTGCTACCAGCCACGTGCTAATTGCTTTGTCATGCATTCGTTAAATGAAGAGTTTATGTGAAAAAATACACTCTCTCTCGGGTGGGTCATGCGGGATATCGTCCTATATGAGACAGACAGCAGACCACCGGGCATGATGCGATGTATGGATGAAAGATGGCGAGCATAAATGATGGTATAAACGATGAAATTGATACTCTCGATGCAATGGAACCGTGTGGCTTTGCGAGAAGATGCGCCAGGATGGTTATAAAACGTATGCGGGCGATGATGTTGAGTGCTGATCTCGGGAAGCGTTTATGTTGCCGCGTTTGTATGCGGGTCAAAGTGTACCGTGATGGATAAATCCGACGATCGTTGCCTACTTTACTAATGAAGAACGAGCCAGGCGGGTTTTCGAAGTATTTAATTCAAAAAAACGAAAACGCCCATTGCAGAGCATTAAGATTGCTGTCATAGACATTTTGCTGCGTGGGTTTAATAGTTTCATTAGCAGGGGACTCGCTTCCCGGAGTGAGTTTTCCTTCGTATCATCTCCAAACCGCATACAGCGTGGTTCGTATATCATTGATTGTGCCTTTCCTTTAAGTCGGGTGCTTACGGGTAAAAACGAGGCAACACTCATAGCGACCCACGGGACTTCATTTCGCACTCGTACCGGCTGCCAAATTACCTTCATTTTGATTTCGCATGGACCTAAATTTAAATATCGACGTGAGTGGACGGCGATTGGGCATGGAACGGCGCGGAAGCGATAAAGTTTTATTTCTTCTTGGTAAAACAATCGGCCAACGAACGCGGGCCCGACACCCTTGGGCCAGTGTGCGAGAAAAAGGGACACCCCGTTCGACGTATTACTTCTCCTCGACGTGCCCCAAGAGAGCAGCGGTACGGCTTTCCGAGTTTGCTTTTTATCGCCCATCGGATGTATCGGAAATATAGCAGCACAGTATGGCGGCACGGAAACGGAATGTAAATACTGCCATGATGGGGCTGGGCCTTCGAACTTTAGGGCGCAAACGGAGCAGCTTGACATTGAGCACGGACGCATGTCGGAGCCGAACCGGAAGGATCTGGTCCCTTGGACCTGGTCGCTCGAGGATGTCGGTTTTTGGGCCCCGTACTGGATCCGGACGGCGCGAGTGAGCTAGATCATCTGCATGGTGGAAGGGATGGAACAAAAAAGGCCCTTTGACTCGCTTTGCACTGGAGACATTTTTACAAAACAAAACAAAATTAAAGGGTCTGAATACTCCTCAAACGGAAGGATGTGGTGAAACTCGTGCCACGGTTCACGAGGCTCGGGAAAAAAAAGGAAAGAATCCGGAACACGACACCGGCCGGTATCGGAGCTGTCCTGCAGATGCTCCCCAGGTGGACAGCAACGAATTTTGCTCCGAGAAGTTCTAGATCCTGACCGGTTAGGGAGAGAGAAGGACGGTTTTGGAGCACCTTTTGGTCCTATCCCTCGAGGATCTCTCGTTGTCTCAGGGCAGCCCGTGGGGTAGATCGTCCTGGGAATGATTTTTATTTTTTTCGCCCCTTACGACGTCCTCCTTTTCGGCCCGGTTTTATTTGGGTCACGGTGAAGAGATTCCGTCTCGCGCTGGCATTCTCAAGGGGCTAACATTTAAAGGACAGCGGTACCTTCCGGTGCCAAGGCTGACCGTTTCTCTCGCTTGGGTCGAGTCGTATTTCATTCGCCAAAAGTATTCTTTGCTCCTTGGTCCGTGTAGAAAGGGGCAGTGCGAAGGATTCCGTCTTAGAGCGCCCAACTCACCAACACACTCTCACACAAACTCTCTGGAGGGCATGGCCAACTTCGGTCCTTCTGGTCTCTGCGGTTGAAGCCCTGCACTTCGGTTTATACCCCATCGTCTTGGTGCACCGATACAGAATGTCCTGCCACGGAACGTCGGTGGCCATCGTAATGGGTGAGGGCTGTAACACGGCACACTGTCATGTAATGGTGCAGATTCGCCTCGCGCCCTTTGCAGCGTCGCCGCGGGAAGGCAGATAAGAAAGGGAAAAAGGAGCAAAAAATGGATGAAGGCACAACAACCACGGGCTGCTCGGATTCAGCGTACGAAGGGCTGGGTGCCCTTGGCTCGCTCGGTAGTTATTGTTATTTCGTCCTAATGGTCAAAAGTGGAGGATTCACCGCCCGATGGGGAGACGGAGAAAAGCAGGGAGTGTAGGTGGTAGGCGTTGTTACATAACAATAACAGTATCAGAAGCTGAGAAACTGTTATCGAAGCGCTGGATCGGGCTTTTCCGTGCAGATTTCGCCACCCGTCGGTGTGGGTAAAGGACAACCGGTGGCCTGGGGGAAGCCGGCGAGGCTTTTATGCTTCACTGGCGGGCTCCTTGCCGCTCCTTGTTGGATGGGGGAGACCGCCTGCCGGATGAGCACGCCCGGCGGAAGTTGGGCCGGATTTTAACGGTTCAGTGGCAGGGCAGGTCTGGCCTTGGCCATTCCCGTTAACACCGTATGTCACCAGCAGTGGGATGGTGCCTTGGGTCCCTTGGGAAGATGCCTCCCAGGCTGTTGCAATTACTATCCACCCTCACTCGTATCGTCTCCCCTCGACGACCCTATGGCAAACCACTTCAGCAAGGGACTATAAAACAGCCTCGAAAGAACAGCAGATTTTGCGTTTTTCCTTCCGTTTCCGTTGCTTGTTGGGCAGCAGGCTGGCAGCTTTATTTGGGCTCCTGGCCACCGGGCTCGTTGGGGTCGAAGGGCTCGAAGGGCTTTAAAAGAGGGAGGAAAAAAAGCTTCACCATTTGAACGGGCGAACGACGGCGTATGATGTGACCGTAATTCAGCGTGCGGATGTACGCGCCAAGCATCGCACCGCGTGTGCGAGTAATGAACGGAAGCAAATCAAAGCCGAATGGGCAATTAGAGATTGAATTTTACCCTCGTTTGGTGTCGGAAAAGCTGTGCCCCATTTAATGGGCGCTCGGTCGCCCGGCGGAAGACGGTTGAGAGTAATGCTTTGTTGGAACTTGAAAATCGGCATTCTGACGGTGGAAAGTTTTCGCGCAACGAGGATCTTAACGTCCTTTGGGTGGAGCAGGATGGTTCCACTCTACGCGTCAGCCAATCCGACATGAGACACGATTTAATTTTTTTAAGACAAGGAAGGTTTGTTGATGCAGCCTACAAGCAAAGGAAAATGTCGCCCCAAGAAAGAAGGAAGACCCCTACGTGGTGAAGAAGCACATCGAATAAATCGAAACGCTGGAAAAGTGACCGGCAGAGGGGCGGGAAATACGACCTGCCAAAACCAGGATTGGCCAGGGCTGGCTGCTTTGCACAGCCAGCAGCAGGAAGAAACCTGCCGCAAAAAGCTCGGTGGCGATCGGCCAATAATCCGGCCGACTAAAGCGGAACGTAAAACGAACGGGCGATTATCGAAATATGATTGCCATGCGTTTCCAAGTCGTTCTTTCGCGCTTGGCTGCGTCTTGGCGCGTGCCACTTCCTCGTTTTCTTCCTCAAAAGGGGAGGTACTTCGAAGTCTAAAAAAAGCAACCAATCTTTACGAGTACGAGTGATTTTAAGGGGAAGCGAGAGAGAGAGAGAGAGAGAGAGAGAGAATAATAGAGAGCGTGAGTGAGAAATAAATGCGATGCACGACCACAAAAAATAGCACAAAACACAGAAACCACGTGGTCCTGGCCACTAGGCTGTCGCGTTTGTTCGTTGGACGGCGGTGTAAGAAAAATGGCGAGCTTAATTAACCGTTGCAACGTAATTTAGCCATCCGTGCGGTGGCGGACCAACGGAACGAAGGTTCCAGCACGCTTGTTCCTGAACGCGCGTCACTACCATAGATGGCTTGCAGCCGCAGGTCCTTAAAGCAGGACGAGACCGTTGCTAAGAATGTGCGACCATCGTCTCCGGAGCCGCCTGCGTCACCGCCTGCTGCGTCGCACCTTGCACGGTCGATTACTTCATTAAGTTTCACTCCACTCGAAAGTGCCATTAATTTCAGGGCGCTTTCGAGCTGCCAGTTTTATATTATTAGCAATAAATTCAAATCTTTTGCCCAGTTCTCGGTTAATGAAACAATTTCATTAGCTGCTGGAGGGTTGGATTAGTGAGAGCCCCGAGGCAAACGGGGCTGGCTTGTTTCGTCGTCCTGTGCGCACCGGCCACTGACGGACGTTCTGCAGTTCTTTGAGCCTCATCGAGGGTGGGATGTAGAAGAAATTGGTGCCGACCTCGTGTATGTGTGTATGTGTGTGTGTACATTAAAGAGAGAAGGGAAGGAGAGAGATTTTCCTTGAACCGGAGCGCCCCAAATCGGAAGGGATTTGACGAATCCAAGCAACCGAGAAGGTACGTTTTGTTGTTTGCTCCGTTCGTTCGGTAACCACATGGAGCAAGTTTTTAATGCAAATAGAAGGGAGAAATTATGAAAATTTTCACCCCCACGTCCGCGGAGAAGGCGTTAGGGGTGGGTTTTAATTCGGTTACAGAATGGGGCCCTTTTTTCTCGCCGCGGCTTTTCTCATTTACGTTCGACATGCCAATTGGGGAATTAGGGATGGATTGGAACCACTTCGAGTCTGTAGGAAGAAGAAAGCCTATTTGTATGATAAATTACCGGTTGAATGTTGTAGGTAGGCACACATAGTAAGCTGGGCGAGTGGTATGCGTGTATATGAATGGGAAATTAAACATTTCCGTCGAATGGCAGTTGTATTTTGCGGCATGTCCTTGATGAAAATTGTCACACGCTTGCTTTTTCCGTTTTGTTTGCCGTTTATTTATTTATTTGTTTTTATATTTATTTATCGAATTAAGTATAACTTTCAGCGCATTCCTAGAGTGCGAGTCTATATTTACGCCACTGAGCTAAAGCCCTTGTTCGATGGGCGTGTTAGTTCATGTAATTAGGCCTTCTCGGAGGGTGGCAGCATAAAACATCACTCGCATCCCCCGGACAGGAAGCACTTACGACGGTGCCGAGAAAGAACATAAAACAGTGGTTGGTGGGAAGGAACTACCACACGGGGGCACTTGAGGGCCGTTGGACGAGGAAGAATGCGTGCCTTCCGACCTGCACCGCCGTCCCGCGGCCACCGAATGACGACCGAATTTCAATTTCCCTGCACTCACGGCGTCAAAAACAATGTAATTACGGCCTCGTAATATCCTTCCGTAATATCCGCGTGGGGATACGTCGGCCCTTGGGGCGGCTCGAGGACTGGAAACCACGGTGTCGCGGGAGAGAAGACGATGATAATGGCGCCCGGTGATAATGAAGGTAATGTTTGACGATGGTACTGGTACCCGAGCTGGTGCTGGCGGTGATGATGCATATCACGGCGGTAATTAATTTTCGCTTTCACATTTCAATTTGCACACCCGGGAATCGCAGTTTTGACGAGCTCCTGGCAGCAGGTGGATCTGCTGGCGTTCTTGAGTGTTACGAGCATCCTTGGAGGGGCTCGCTCTGCGAGGTCGAGAAGAGTACCATTTTGCCTGGTCACGAGACAAGCTTTCGGGAATAAAATAACATCTATTCGCTGGAAAATATTGCAACACGTTTTCGTTCCGATGATAACGAATCACAGCGGCTCAACCAGGAAAAGTTCTTGCAATTCGCTACGAATCCGATACAAATGAGTTATGCAGGACGCGCTAAAGGGCTGCGTGCGTTCGAGCGATTTGTAAAACAATTTGTTCTGCTGGCGCCTCTCGTGCCGTCCTTGTTAACCGGAAGTGTTGCGTTTGTAGCGTCCGCACGAAAGGGGAATCTCGGATTCCCATCGTGTTTCGTCCGCGAACGCGATACATTTATACGTTTATTTTCTCGTCCCACACAGCAGCCCGCCATATGAAAGCGTTTCAATATTTAGGGTCGAACCGTGCGCGAGCCTTTCATTCATTTGCCAACCGGCAGCTCGCGGTTCGGTGGAACTCGATACGTCATCGATAGGATGCTGTCTGGGTAGTGGGGTGACGTTTTCCCGCCGGATGCGGATCTGGATGTGGGCCTGATGGAATGGCAAACGCGCATTCCACTGGGGTTCATGAATTTCAATGAATATTATCACGTCACTTCAGGAAGGACGAGGGACGCCAGCCGGAGCCCGGTGCGGTCGATTTGTTTTCGTTACGTAATGAAACGATTACGCGATGGGGGTTTGATTGCTTTAATGGGTACCCGGGGCCAGTTTTCCCAGCCCGTTTTGTGTTTCACGCCCGTGGGTGTGACTACGGATAGGATTGATTGGATCGTTATTTACGACCGAAAACAAACGCCACCAAGTGGTTGTTCATTTCTTTTACGATAACTGGCATTTTTTGTAGGTTTTTGTTTTTATTTAGTTCAATGAATGTTTATTTTAGTTCGCCCCTTCCCGTGGCGTGGTTTTTCGTTGGTAGACTATCAAAACGCTTTCACAAAGACGTCGTGTTTAGCGCGGGTTCCACGAATCACAATTTGCATGCTCAATTATGTATAATCCATAAGGTAACTTTTGTTTTCTTTTGCTTTCCGAGCATCAACCGAATCCGCTTCTTTTGAGTAGGAGATTGGAGAAAAAAACGACATTTCGCGGAACTGCACACATGTTGATGTTGCTTTATGCTTTGATGCTGGTCAGTGAGAGCTGTGTGGATTGGTAATTGAGAAACAAATAAAGCGAAAAGAGAGAGGGAAAGATTTAAAAACCACGCTAAATTACAATTCAACGTGCAGCTGAACTGGCATAAGGATCATCATGCCAGTTCGAAGAAATTACCGCCAGTGTCAGAGTACCGAGACTGGATTAAGATGAAACCACCGGACTAGCCGGCATGAGGCGGAAAGCGTTTGCACGTGTTGGAACATAAATTTAAATTTTAATAAGTGGAAAGGGACAAAAATAACAACCGCCGGTGTGGAAAGGGCACTCGCCACCGTGGAATGAGCACGAAGCCGTTGGAAGCTGAACGACCCGTACTCTCGAAGAAAGAAACTGAGTACGAAAAACCTCGGCCGTATCGATGAGCCGTTAAAATACTAACCTTCCGCGTCGGCTAGGTCCATCCTTGAATGAAGTAATCAGAGACTAGAAAACGTTGGCAACCAGTTCAGTTACATCGCGTGTTCACGGACAAACGTTGGATGGACGAAAACAAATGGAAACCAGCTAAACCAGATGAAGGAAAAATATTCGAAACAATTTATGCACCCTTGAGGGAAGCTATTATCAGAGAAAGTAATGCCAAACAAACAAAACCGACTCCCGACAAGTGGTGCCGATTCAAACAGGGCTGCTGTCTTGCTTTGTTTTGAAGGGTTCTCCCTCCCAATGGTCCTCCTGTTTGCAGTACGATTCTTTCCACGTACGGTTCGATGCGCTCGAGGAGTAGGCAAGGCTGTGCGCCCGAGAGGCTGGTAGGGATTTGGTGACATCGTTATTTGAAGCTATTTTATCGAATTTTAAGAGAGTACTGCTTTGAGGAAGAGAAGTGGAAATGAAAAAAAACCTCACGCAAGTAGGCAAATTTTATTCGAAACCGACCCACGAGGCGAGCGGCCTTGGGAAAGAAGGGCCCTGAAGCCGAACGGTTTTCTTTACGTGTTTCCTCTCTTCGTATAAGGATCCGAAGCAAGTGAGCAGCAAGAGCTGTGAAACACACCGAACGGTGGGTTACATCGCCCTGCGAAATGAGGTTAAGACCCGTGTAGGGCTGTGGGGTGGTTTGGTGAATGTGATTTATTTTTATTTTTCGCCCCACCGATTGAAACCGGGCCAGTCCAGGGTTCCGAAGGGTTCGTGCACATTATGCGAGGCCAGCTTCCTCTCAAGGATTTTCGCCACCACGCGCCCAGTTTTAGCCACCTTGTCCGAATGGTGGGCTGTTGTTTCTATTTTCCGGCTCAGCCAGCGGATTCGAAGAGGGCAAAAGCAAATTTCAAGCTCGTTGGACACGGCAACCGAGGGGTAAATGGGATTTTTTCATTCAGCTTTTTGTACACCTAGGATGGGTGGAAAATCTGCCAGAAAACGGCTCCCGACCGACCAATGGCTCGTTTGCGATGGCATAATTTTATTTAAAACTTGTTTTCTGCTTTAAATACCGCCTCTTCACTGGGTTGGTGGACGTTTTACAATGAGCTTGAAGCCCTCCATAGCGGGTGGTTCTATTTAAAGGCTTCACATCGCGTGGAACCGAACCACAAAAGCCCGCACTCGGCAAGCCGCCGTTTCCGGTTAGCTTAAAGTGCGGCTGAGCGAAAATTATCCTTCCGCCTGCCTGCGCCCCTTTCGGAAAAGCGGATGATAGATGGATGAAAGCCGGTCTCGCTCATCTGAATCGAACCACTTTCATTCATCAGTGTTCCGCGCTTCCGTGATAATCGATAGCTTGGTCGAAGGGAAACAATTTTATTTCGTATTTCGGTCGCTCGAATCGGGCTCGTGGGTGGTTAGGTGGTGGTTGAAATTTTCATTCCTTTCTTCGCTGGCCTTGCCCTATGCGATAGGGCATTTACAAAAGGCACCACGAGAAAGGCCTCGCCGGAGCTCGCGGGTGGGCATGCAATAATGAAGGAAAAAAAACGTTTCGGTCCTTTCCCGAAAACTCCCTCTCGCGTTGTGAAATGCGCGCAGAACGGGAAACCAAAACAAGCAAAATTAAATCAGCCTTTTTGACGAATCCATCCATCCACTGGAGTGCTTTGGCGTTCGTTTGCTCGCTTTCCACGCTGGTGGCAGGCCGAAATGGATGAAAAATGTATGTGGTTTGGCTCGCTGTGGCCCGGTGGAAGGGCACGGACCGGAATGGAGCAAATCAAACGCGAGGATCCTCGAAGCGCGCTCACTGGGAAGCCGGCTCCGATGCCGGGACGCCACACGCCAGCCGATTTAAAATGGATTAATTTGTTTTGATGTCGTCGTAAAAAATCCCCCGCTTCGATGGAGGAAAACACTGGAGAGAAACGACAGACATGCACACGCACATACAAACACACACACACCAGCCAGGAGAAAAAAGAGGTGGGAATCAGTAGCAATACTCGGATGAGGAGCCCCTAGATGGGGAGCAAAAAAGGCCGAATTTTCGATTAAAGCGAACGCGATAAAATTAATGGTTCTCACCCTGAGGCGGCTGGCGGATGGTGGAAAATTTCTACCACCTTCGGGTGATTTCGATCTATGTAGCTTCCGGTGGCTCGAAGGAAACCCCTTGCACTTGCCATCGACCTCCTGATCGAGAACACGGGAACATGAAACTGGGGGCTCGGAGAGTCGGTTTTAAGAACTCGGCGTGGTTTGTTTTTACTGCCGGCTGAAGAATCGACGCTGATGGTGTTTTTCCGCCACCATAATCGATTGCCGGATTTGACGGTGCTATCAGGTTTCAGCTGTAGTGGATAGAGGGATGCAATTTGTGAAGCGGATGCTGCCTGCTGAGGTATTTAACGTCTTTCATTAGGATTACAATGGTTTGGGGAGTATTTCGGCAGAACTCTTGTGCACCACTGTGCCAAAGAATTTGCTGGATTGACTAGCTCCGAATTTAACCACCCAGCCGTGCCTTATCATGACCGTGGTTCGGTTCTCTCCGGATGCGTTGTAATGGCTGTAATGGGTCCCATCGACCACTGCGTCTCCTCGCTGATGTACTATCGTCCTGGCCTTCGAAGCACACACAGAGCTATTGACTGACGCATTACGGCACGCAAATATACGGACTCCCCATCCACTAGGTCCAACGCAGTTAACTTGTACTAACATCGCGCTAACTGACAATGCAAATAAACATACTAGTTTAGGGGTAAGGCATGAAGGGATTGGCCTCTTCGTCCTCGCCATCTAGCGGGGCTGTCTAGATTACTGCATTGCCCTGGTGGAAATGAAGTAAGCATAGATTAGCCGACCCGGAGCTCTTATCAGCCGCCATATGAGGCGTCTTTATGCGATCTTGCCAATAAACTCCGGTGATGTCTCGTGCAATCCGTTGGCCATCTTACAGTAGTTTTCGTTCCAGCGTTTGTAGCCCGGTTCGTGGTAGGAAACATCCGAACAACGCCGTTACTAGTCACTGTCGGAGGAAGATTTAGCGCAAAAGGAGCCGAAATCAAGATTACTCGAAATGGATGATAAAATTATTTCTTTATCAGCAAGGAATGCGATCGAACACGCCCGTACGTGGTCTATGCGTCCATATGCACACTCGCGAGACTATATACACCTCGCGTAAGGTCTGCAGTTTTATCAGTAGATAGACAAATAGATAAAAAACGAATGTAAAATTTAATGCGCCTGCTAGGACGGGGACGGATAGCGGCAGTGTTGAGTATTTTTTTTTCCAAAATTTGCTGCAGTACGCATACAGAAACATAAAACGAAGATAAAACAAGAAAAAAACGATTTTGGTAATACCAATTTGACATACGCAAATGATGATTCGGAGGCGTAAAACTGTCCCGTACCCACCGACGCTTCCATGGCAACCGACTTCACAGAATGGCTCCGGTTCGAGTTGGCAGGGAAATCTCATTGAAGGGATGATTTATGAAGCCTGGCCGTTTGTCAACGCGGCAGCGCCATGTGTGCTGCGTCGTGCCGGACCGCGAACGCATGTGTGCGTGTTAATGTGAGATTGTGCAACCGAACCGGGCCAGTTGCCTTCCGAAACAGGTGCGCATCGTGGATTCGAGGTTGGGGCCGATCGCTTGATGCATTTTTAAAGATGCACACCGGTCACGTGATTTATGGCCCGGCCACGCGGTCGCCAGCCAAATTTGCTGACAGTGCGTAATTAATTTACCATTTCAACCGCCCTCTAGTGTCTGGTTTTTGCATATCGATTAGGGAAGGCCGACGCACACGTTAAGGGCCTTGCAAATGGCGCACTGCGCGAGTGGTCGCGAGTAGACTCGTCTTATCAGTACTGCGGCGTTGGGTGGAGATAATTGAAACAGACGGTCAGAGGGGATGTAACAACCGTCTCGCCGTGCATAAGGGGTGTAAGTTTGTGTTCTTATTTTTGCTCGCTTCTTCCTCGCGGCGGGTCAGAGGCGGTTAACGAACTCGTATGCGCAGGGAAGCAACCCGGAGAGATACGTGCACCGGCATTGATGCTTCGAGTTTCGTTTTGTCAGATGACTTGCTAGTTTTTTTTTCATAAGCCTTGGTTTTTGGGGTTGCGTGATCATTTGGAGAATCCTTCCACGTGCCATTCTCGCTGGAGCAACGGCTTAAGGGTAAAAAATCCCACGGAAGTGGAGGTATAAAATTAATAAAACTTCCGCAAAAGCCGATTCCGTACGGTGAAAGATTTTAATAATCTGCGCGAGCTTCCGTGTAACCGTTTTTGTTGGGAGTAAAATCCAAACAAATTCCACGTGAGAATGGTACGGCGGGAGACCAGACGAAACGTTAGAGCAAAGCCTATCTAAAATGGAAACGGTTGGAGGGTGCTGTCAACACACCACGTCCCGAATTCCGTAGAGCAGACGTTTGAGTGGCGGAAATAACTGTGAAAAAGAGGGAAGAAGAAAGCTTACTCGAAGGAAGCACGTGGTTCGTGATTTTGTATTATCGGGCGAGTGTTAGGGTGGATGAGTGGAGCGATATACGTTTCAACGTCGAAAAGCAATGGGATCTCGCTGTTCCTAAAGAAAGAGTAGAAGGAACATTATCGGGACGTTAACGTTTATTGGGCTATTTGCTAGTGGGCCGTAGGATCGGTTATACTGGAAGGCTTCGCAGTGGGCCAGTGAAAACTCAATCGAAAATATTATTGCTTCCATGCTGCGTTTTCCACCACCAGAGGGCCGCTGATTGTTTCCCCGCAAATAGACGGAAACACAGCGTCGGCACACGCATGGAAGGAGGCGAAATGTCGTCACGTTCTCTGGTTGGTCAGTTGGTATATTTAGAGTGGTTAACAAAGCTGCCCGGATCGGAGGTATAGGGATATCCTTTCACATGCTAGGGCGATTCAGAAGCATTTTTCTGGCGAAGAGACTGGATGCGAAGCATGTCAAGATAACAAGCATGTCATTTTTTTTCGTCTACCTATAAATACCTACCCAAATGAGTACGCACATCGGACGGCAACACCCAATAAAATGTAATTTCATTCTAGTTCGACCCGACCTCGCATCTGTCAGCCCTTGTCTCAAGGGTTAAAACCCAACAACCCGCACGTAATTGCTGCCGAGCACGTTTCGCCCGTTCGGGACCATCTCGGGGGTCGGTTTGGATTGAGAGCTCACCCAAAACTCCGCAACGGCTGCAAAACCTCATTCAACAAATCCCGATCCGATTTTCCGAGCACCCTCTCGGTGTGTGTATGTGTGTAGCACCAACGGGTACGGAAGTCAATTTTCAACGGCTCCCGGGGGACTTATTAACATCATTTAGAAGATATCAGCATCGGATCAATTCGAATGCTGTCGAGTGTGTGTTGCGTGCCTGCAACAGAGCGCGACGAGGAAATTCGTTGATATTTTCCACCAAAACACTCCTTTACATAGGTTGAATGCACGACGCGACTAGCCGTGCGCGAGTGGAACTGCTTGGTGGAACCAGCGAGTCATCGTACCGTGAGTTATAAGCCCTCTTTTGCAACTTTCCGGCATACACGCTTGCAACTGAAGCAGCTCGCTGTGCGCGATTCAATTCGAGCCCAGAACACGGAATTGAATCGGATTAATTTCCTATTTTATAGCACAGTAGTGTTATGTGCTTTAATCAGATCGGAGGTTATCTCGCTGGGGGCTTCAAACGCCGCACTCGCAAGGGTTCCACTGAGCCCGAGCACTTGGTTGCACTTGCATTCGCGCCCGGTCGGCCGTTCCGGTGCAGTTAGTTTTTAGTTGCAATTATTGCAAAATTTTCGGCAGTCGATTAGTTGCTAGGCAACCGGGTACTGCTCGGTTCTGCTCGGAGCCAGCCTCGGTTGCGGTCGAACGGGCGCTTTTTGTGCCAGAGGGCGTGCAATGAAGCAGCGTGCTTCATTATTATTATATTGAACATCATTGTACCGGGCTCGGATCGGGGTGTTCTGGCGCAGGCGATGGCTTTTATTGATACTGGGCTTGAACCGCGCTCTGACCAAGGGACGGTTGCTTTGGGCATAGGGGCATCTGCTTTTTAATAGCGAATTTCGATAACCGGCCGATAATGAAGTTGCTCGCGAAATTTATTGTCTTGGTGCAACCGGCCGCTGGACGTCCTACACTTGCGTTGAGATTGGGCTGGAAATTGGATTTTTGCAAACCGCACCGCGTGTCGTTCGAAAATTCAATTAGTTTCGTGAGTGAGCGTGCTTTTCATGCGCATGAGGTTGGTGCGTAAGCGTCAATTCAAGGAATCCAGTCTACTTAGCCTCAAGTTTTGGAATAATCTCTAAAGATGTGTGAGGGTTGTTAACGTGTTGCTATCTCGCCCGGGTTTGAAATAACTCAAAAACTTTCCCCACAAATCACGCCCGTTTGGTGTTCAAACAGAGGAAGAACCACGTGCACATCTCACATCCGGAAGGGCTCGTGGAAACCACTCGATAGCGAGGACGGTGACTTGATTTTTTACCTATTTTCCACCTCACCGGTAATCGTTACCAGCACGCATTAGGAAAGTTTCGCCACCGTGAGCTAACAGTGTGGCTTTGGGGTAGTTGAGGTTGAGGCACGTCCACGCCATATTCCAACCACGCGTGCCATACTCCGTGCCGTCGCATCCAGCACAGCTGTAGCGCTGATAAGAGCTGGTCCTGGGTTCCACATTGCGGATGAGCACAACCCGGAAAGACTCGGACAGATACTCGCCGGTATGTCGAACGGCGTTGAAATTGACCAGCTCTGCTGGCGGCGGGTTGTTGTGCGGAGGTGATCATCAGCGGTAGATACCGTGGCGTGGTGGTGATGGGGTGATGATAACCAAAAAACGAGGAGGGAAGGTAAAAAAAGCACTCAGGAATGAAATTACTCCGAAACCTGGCGGCACGGTTGGTGTGTACACACCGTCGGATGTAGTTCGTGTCGCGTAGCTGGAAGGTAAATATTTAATCATTTGCAGCGTGCTTAGGATAGCGAGAGCGTTTCACGCTGCAGAAAGGTGTAAGAATGCGCGGTGTTGCGCGGTACCGACGCGATAATGCTCGGGGGGTTGTGGATTTCTTAGAAAGCTAAAATAGTTAGCCAGATAACAGGAATTCGTTGGGTGTGGAGTGGAGCATTAGGCGCCAAGTTAGGATATTGGTAGCATGGTACTTTAATGGCTGAAAATAGGATGAAAATCGTACAAATTGTAGATAGTTTTCCACCTTTTAGCCATTTAAATTCCTCACGTGGTGGATCTGCCATCATCGGATGATCCTAACAATTGGCAGAATGTGTTCTCACCGTGTTTTCTGCGATGTTCATTTTGATGCTATCTCCTTTGCGGCTGTTCCAGCGGTTGCTTAGATTACAATCAGACGCCACCACGTGACGTGATAACGTAACGCGTTAGCGCATCCGCGACACACCTCGCGTCCAGAGTGATCTAACCTCTAAAAAAAACGTTGACTTTTGCCGACCGAGCTGGACGTGCCCGTGTGTCTTCTTTCGGGCCGGCCGGTGGCCGATGTCGACGGTGTTGAACAGCGTTGTCAATGCTGCCACTGCTGGTACCGTTGTCACCTTCATCGTGTTTATCTTCTCGGGTTTCTGTTTGTCCACGGTCGTGCCGAATCATCGGCTCGCCAACGGGCCTCTTGTTAAGCTGTTTTTTTGGGTGTTGTTGTCTTCACTCCCGGTTCCCAGCGGCGCGGTGGGATCGTCGACGTAGCTCGTGAAGTTCACATCTCCAAGCGCTGAGATAACAGACGAGATATCAAAACTCCTCGAGTGGTGAAGAGACGCCAGTGACGTTTGTGACGAGTTCCACCAGAGTTTCCCGACGACCAGAGAGTCAGATGCCACATGATCAAGTAGCTGACATGTTTTTTTGTCTAACGGAGCTCCGTGCATTGATTAAAATGTTGTATTTTTTTGCTGAATCCCTCCTCATTCGTACAAAAAAGGATCTTATGGTATTTTTTCCCTGTTGCTCGGAACGCTCAGGAGGCTCAGGGTTTTCGAAGATCAACCGTTAAGCGGTGCTTGATTTGTTGAGTTGAACCTCCTGTAGACGCGAACAAATCGCTACCGTCGGTGTGTACTAGCTTCTCTCGCGTGATGGCCTCTAGCCAAACTACATGTGCGACTGAACCCGAGCTCCCCCGGAGCGGAAACCTTCGAGCCCCAGCCAAGACGTCTCATCCCGACACGATCGTTCCTTTCGCTGGTTCAGACAAGTTTCCCAAGGAACCTTCCGCGAGACGGCCATGTCATCAAGAACCCATCAATCAAAAGTCTTTCAATCACACTTTCGAATACATTCCGGCTTCCTGCATCACTTCGGGCCCATGAGGTTCGGTCTATTCCTCAAGAGAGACGAGTCCGTCCAGCATCCTTCTTCACCGGACCGGTCATTATTTAGTTACCTTCCGGGTTACGCCTGGGGGAAAACATGCCTCTCGAGCATGAGCGTCGGGACGTTATGCCAGTGTTGGGGAAAATGCTAATGTAACGCCACACCTCCTCCTTTACCCCCTCCCCTTCCCTTTCTATCTCTCTCTTTCTCCCTTGGTTGTCCTTCGATGACACACATCGGTCCGGTTCGGTCGGGACGGATGACGGATTATGGACGGCCCTGGGACGGTCTTTCGGTAGGTTGTTCGCACCGACTGAATTTTCACTCACTCAACCGTCACTCATTTGCGGCTCGCTGTGTGAACCGTTTTCTTGCCGTCCATCTGCGATCCACCCGCAACTGCGCACCCTTGAAGATGCTGCTACAAGGAGGAAGCTTCCTCGTAAACGCCCGCGGCATGAAGCTGGCACTGGCGCGGTTTTCCGTATCGAATTTCCTTCGTTGACAAATATTTTTGGGCCGTGCACGCTTGGGTAGGTGTCTGTTTTCTTAGCTCTCTTTCTCTCTGGCTCGCGTTCGCTGTCCTGTTCTATCTAGCTTGCTTTCGCGTGCGCTCGCACCCATCGCTAGACGATGAAAAGCCGGTGAAACCCCAGTGGTGGGCCTGGAACGCGTTCTCGAGTGCGCCGAGCGGGAGGGAAATCTCAGTCTAGCGATCAAGATGTTTGTAGTGCTTAATGCCCATGTTTGATTTGATTTATTGAATGTGTTCTCACCAAAATAAACTCACCCTCAGGGAGGGGTTTTCGGTAGAACGAACGCGGTTTGTGTGCGTGTTTGCTTTGCGTTGTTGGCCCGGTTGGACAGATTCGATCGCGGAACAAAGCGTCTCATTGTTGTACACACGTGGTTTGTCCACACGTGGGGATCAGATGATGGCTACCGTTGTGCACTATGGTATGGGCGGGTAACAAGATAGCGAAGGTGAGAGAAAAAAAAACGCTTGTTATCGATTTGTTCCGAATGGGATGATGTTAAACGTTAACGTTTCCGGGACGACTTTTCTTCTCTCGTTGGAACGAGATCATTATCGCCTGAAGGATTGTTTAAAGCGTCAGAGGAGAGCGAGTTTGTAATGTATTTGTTTCTTTAATGAATTTATGCACTTCAGGTTGTACTGAATTTAGCATTCAATTTGATGTCTTTCGTAAGGATATTTATGAGTTCAGATGGGACCATTCATAGTAAATATTGTGTGTCAATAGGTAGCTATCAATTGTACAGTTCATCATCAAAACTACGTTATGGATGTGGATTTTAATACTTTAATTTACAGCAGTAACCACCCTCTCCTCCCCATTGGCTAGTCTCGACCATCCGATTTCGTTTGAAAATGGGAAAGATGTGTTCGAATGGTTCCAAAGGGATTTGTAATAGAGCGCCATTGGTGAACAAACAGATGCTCTGCTATGTTCCGGTGGTATGCTGCATCGTGGCAATCTAGTTGTAGGGTCACTGCAACGGCGTAGTGGTCGTGCTCGAAATTGATCGTCCTCGGACATGTGCCGTGGTGGAACAAGCGATGGGAGAAACGCAAATTTGCAGCGAGATGACACGCAATGTTGCTCAATTGAACCCGGGGAGAATTGGCCGAGAGAATTGATTCTTTTTCATCTGCTCTAGGCCGAGTATGAGTGTTTGTATAAATTTCGTTACAAGTAGTGTGCAGCAAGATCGTACTCTTTGCTAACATACAAACTGGTTGATTTCAGCTTACAATGTTCGGTTTTATCGTTAAGTTTGCTGGTCATTATTAAGCGGTGGCGTAATAAATTATCCTGGCACAGGTGTCAGTAAAACGTCCTTTATAAATACATTGAAATATTCTTTCAAAATCAAGGGAGCGAAATGAAATAAGTTTAAATTTTATTAAATTTCGGTTTTCTTTTCTTTCGCTTTCCAGGTATGTTTCAACATCTGCGTACCGGAGCTACCATACAGGATAAGTAATGAAAAACAATCGACCATCAGCCCTGCCCCATATGGAGCACGATTTTCAGGAACGTTTCCCGGAAAATAGGACCAAACTCTTCTCGAAGCCGAGCTCAATTTTCCAAAATGCCAAATTATGGTTACATCGGACGCAGCACATTCAACTTCCGAGTTGAGCGTACTGCAGACCCGATAAAAGCGCATCAGGAGGGCCACCGAATTCGCACAATGCGACTATTTCCTAAGCTCATTGAAACAAAAGCGAGACATAGAGAAAGTGGATAGAGAGAGGCCGCTGCCAGGCTGCGGCACTATCAAACCCCGTCCAGGCAGGCAGTACCGAGCGAGGCTGCATATCTTCACTGCAGGGGCACAAATCTCTGCATCCAAAGCCCCCGGTGCAGTTCGCCGGGCGCGTGCACATGCGAGACACCGCTTTTCCATAAGGGTTTGGGCGAATGCGAGGATCGGTTAGGGCTTTTCTTTCGATTGTCCCGAGTAACGACGAGAAGAGAGTGAGTGAGAGAGAGAGAGAGAGAGAGAGAGAGAGAGAGAGAGAGAGAGAGCAGCATAGTTCGACGGAAGCAAATATTTTCCCACCCACGAAGGGCTTGAAATTGCGGTAACTCTAGGAAGGCTGTTTTTAACTGGCTCTCGAGTGAGACGCGACGGCATCTCTCACCGTTGGAAATGAGGTTGCCGCGTGTATAACCACCTTCTAATGCCATCCATTATTTATTGCCCTGTATACGGTTGGGCTGCCGAGCTTTTGCAGCCCACGTTGGAAGTGCATTCCATGTCTAGCACATCCGCAGATAAAAAAAGGCTTCTCTGGGGGCTATTTGGCATGCCGTTCCGGCCAAACGCTGGCCAACGCGTTCCAGGGTCACCTATAGCTTCCATCTCTGCCAAATCGCTGGTGCCAGGCTGAACTTCGAATGCAGATAATATATAAAAGTTTTATTGGGTTTTAAAGATCTTGTTTATTTGCGTGCTGGAGGAACCGTGGCTTCTAAATCGGGATGCGCGTTGGCGAGGGGTTTTCCTTTTGATTTGTGGGGCCGTCGTCCGGTACTCCCTAGCTGCCAAAGTGCAGTTTTTCCGGTGCATTCGGAGGCATGCTTTTTTGTGTGTGGGTGTTTTTATTTTCGCCGTTCGCCCTCGCTATAGGCGCTGGCCTGGCGTGTTTCTGACACAGGAAACGGAGCCCGTTGTCAGCAGCTCCGGCCCTAGTTGCCCGGTTTTCTTCGATCCCTGGGTCATTCCAACCCATCGCCTACTTATTCTAGTGCCAGCCGAAAGGCAACCTTGTAGGTTGTACGCCCTTCGCTGAGCCGAGTTAGGGCACATCGGAAGGAGTCCGCTTCTTTTCCGGTGAACTGTTCGGAAAGTGCTACTTCGAACTTTTGCACTATCGACTTACCGTAAACGGCGTAGCGGTGGTAGGACTTATGTTTTTTTTTTCTCGAATCGTCGGTCCTCCGGCCTCTCTCGAAACCGAAGAGTAGCCGAACAACACGGACAGACGGACAGGACGTTGAACAGATTGAACGGTGATTGGTATGATTTATTTCGCTCTTTTGGGTGGCGAACTTTTAGGAGCCGACCCTGGCCGAGGCTCATCCCTATGTGCCCTTCGGTTAAGGCCAAACGGTCTGGTGGTGGCAAGAAACAGCATAAAGCGGTCCGGGCCCATTTTGAGTGACCTGGGGTGCTAGGCGGGATGGCGGACTTCCGATGATAACATCGTTATTTGTATCGCCCTCGCGCGTCCTCCGAGTCCCGGGAGGCGCAGTTGCCGAGTTGATAAAGCAACCGGGCCGCGCCTTTCCGAGGCCACAAAACTTTCCGTTCGCTCATTTAGGCTTCGGAACGGGTTAGTGTGGGATTTGGGAGTGGGCACGAAAAGGGAAAAAGTTTTTTACGGGCTCCGGTTCTTCGGTAGTGCGGCTCAGTTTCGTCGCCATTCATGGACAAGGATCTCGTTCTTTCTCTCTTTCTCTTGTGGAGGTAAGCTTTTCAAGACATCCAAAATCGCATTTCCGGGTGGTCGGCGAATTGAGGATGCTTTCTTTGATTTTCTTCTCGTCTTTTGCTTCCTTTAAGTTGTAGGTTCCTCGGAAGAATTTCAGGCCGACTCATGTGATTTGATTCTTCCTGCGTTCCTTCCCGTGAGTGAGCTTCGTTAGGCGAAGAGTAGTTGCAGTTCCTTGACAATGTGTGTGTGAGGCTTTTTTGTTTCCTTGGTTAGCAAACCTCGAAAGCCTAGACCTGGCTTAGGAAGCGGAAGTCCTGCCCGATTATATACTGACACTGCGAAATAGTTTTAAATGGGATGGCATTATTTTTCAAAGTCACTCGCGACCGGCGTACCGTCAGGACCGGAGTCCGTGACATTCGAGCCGCGTGTGCTCCCCGACACTTGGTGGTATTTCCGGGTATGGCCGAAAGTTTAACTCCTCCCCCCCCCCCCCCCTCCATCCCCTATTGAAGAGTGGAGTGGCTTGGCGCTTCCGGTCGGCTACATTCGCGTGTACCCTTTTTTATTGCAGTCCACTTTCCGGTGGGATTACTTTTTATCGCCCACAGAAAGGGTGCCGGCGCAGACGACGATGGTGCTCACGTTGGCTGGGAGGAGAAAAACGTTCAAAAATCCTTTTCCCCACCATTCGCGCTGGCCGTAAGAGCGATGGGGTAAGTTTTCCCGTTCCGCTATCGTGTCAGTTTGTGTCACACACGGCGCCCCACCACCGACGGGTTGATACGCCGTCCGGGTCGGGGAACTGTACGGAACGAGATTATCAGCACTATCCAACGGACCAGCCGAAAAGTCACCACCTCATGCTCCGGCAACAACAAGCACGCACGCAAAATCGCACAAGTAACGGAAACGATAATAAACCCGAGTTTTGGGTAAGGCAGGGAAAATTGTGGTGGGGCGACAACAACAAAAAAGTCGGAAAAACTGCCGGAGCAGATGATTTCAAAAAACTTTACCAGCGGAAATCCAAAAAAAGAGGGAGGTAGAAAAAAACCCTCATTCGGTTCCGGTTGGGAAATGGACTGCGAAAATGGCACCAGGCAATCGTGCAACCGAAGAAACCAGTGGAACGAGAGTGGAATAAAACCGACAGGGGAAAAAAAACAACAACAACCTCCAATCGAATTGTCTCTTCTGCTCACGCTCAGCCCCCATTTTGAAGCCTTTTCTAGCTGGCTTTCCTACAAGGACCTCTGGGAGGGCGTAGGATCGGCAGCCTGACGATGACTCTTTTTCCACGAGATTACGAGTCTGTGGTACCACACACACACACACACACACACACAGCACGTCGGTAGCCTTTCTGTGGTCCTCTACCGGGTCAGCTCATTGGCCATCGGCCGGGAGGAAACTATTATCTCGTTAGAGGGAAGATAATGTCTGACGCCGCTCGTAGCTAGAAGTTCGTCGGGCCAAAATCATGAACATTATCGCTCTCATCATCATCATCGTCGTCATCAGTTTCGTCGACCTCGCGCTTGGCCCCATATGCCCATCGGGCCGGGGACCGGGCTCGTGACGTAGACGGCATCGTAAAGTGTTGTTCCTGTTGCATTTTTCCGCGCCGGATATTTCAACCGATCCGAGCGAAGCAAAAAAAAATAGAATAATATGGGCTCGGCAGAAATAGAAAAGTTTTTGATTTCCATGCTAGTGCCTTCGCCATCATCATCATAAAACCGAGATCCTTTATGATGGGTGTGCGAGCTTGTGTGTGTGTGTTTTTTTTATTTCTTTTTCAGCTCCGGAGAGCAGGTCACGCGGGTTTTCTTTGCGCCCTTTGCCTTTGAGGTTGTACTTTGTTACGGTATCAGACGGACAAACTGTGTGAAAACGGTTTTGAATCGTTAAATAAAACGCACCCAAAAAAAAGCTAATTAACCCAATCTAGAGCTGCGGATTGGAGTATATAAACGGGCAATTTAGTAGCTTTAAGAGGCGCTAAAAATAATCCAAATTCCAACCATTGCGATGAACAGTACTTGCGTACTAGACGCAAAGTTTCGGTTCTGCTGAACTTCCTGCTCTCGAGTGGCTACGCTCCAATGGTCTACCTCCTGGGCCATCGCTGGCAGGACTGGTGTGGACAACGGCGATGCGATTGCTATTAATAATATTTCCCAAAATAATTAATGACGTTGTCAAAACTCGCAAGCCGGGCTGTGACGACTCGCAACCGGGGCTCGAGTGTGAGCGAGCGGGAAAATTAAATGCACATTAGATTTCCGAGGAAATCCGTGCCCGGCCCGGAAAGTTTCTCACAAACTGCAGTCGAGCAAGGGTTGAAGATGGGAGGGTATATGGCCCTTCTTTGGCCTCCTTCCGCGTTCTGCTCCTCCGAGGACGAACGATCGACGGCTGCAGCTGTGGTGCACTTCCATTCTAACTCTTAATGAACATCCGTTGCATTGGGGACACTTGTGATGGGATGGGGATAGGGAAAAAGAAGCGCTTCATTATGCTTCTCCTCCACTCGTCCACGGGAGTGGTTCTCCGGAAGGCACGACCGGAAGATCCGCGCAAGCAACGATAAAGATTGCACACACAGCGACCGATGGGCACGTTGAGAAGGGCCACGACCCTTTCCAGGCTTTTTCGTGTGGTGGTGTGCGTTGTTTTTTTTTGTTTTCCACCATCCTGATGGAGACCGGTAGTGGTGTGGGGAGGAAAAAAGCTAACTCTTCCCTCCCACTGGCTGCGCCACACAAAGTTTGGAGCTAAAACTGGCAGTCGACTTGTTGTGCAGTGCTTGTGGCTGCGCTGGGTGTGTTTTTTTATTAAACGACCCTCGGAAGGGACAAGGATGAGAAGGACGGATCGGAAGCACGGGAGTTGGCCCCTGAACGGGGTCACACCGACACGGACACATCGCCCCAGCAAAAGTATCATTATTCTTCATCCCATAAAACTCTCAACCGCAGCAGCCGACCCTGGCGGCCTAGATTGAAGGGCGTCGGGATAGGGCCATTGGCCTGGGCTGGTGGGGACGTTTGTCAAAACCAACTGACGGTTGGTTGAGTGATAAATTAAAATTCACACCATCCCCCGTGGGTCGTTGCGTTGGTGGTGGTGGCGACGCGTTTCGCACAGTCTTTAGGAGTTTTATCTCCACGAGCCAAAGGGTCTTTTGGGTTTGCGATCGCGCGGGCACAACCAACAGGCCGTGGTGGGTGCCGAATCGCATGAATCACGTCATCGGCCACGTCACCGGATGATCCGCTCCGTTTTCTCGACATAGCCCCGGCTTTGATAGGGTTGTGCGCTTGCTAGCGAACCGAATATTAATCAAAATATTCAAATTATGCCGGCACCGGCGTGTGGGGTTGTGGACTGCAACCAGGCACGCTAAGACGACCTGTCCGTAGCATAATTTGTGTTGGTAGGGCTCTACTAGCCTATGAAGGGTATGGACTGGAAGAGCTAAAACAATTGAATCTGGAAAGCGACGTTGAAGTGCGAAACGAAGCTGATACATTGGCTCCCATGGTGCGACCCGAGCATGTCCAACAGCTGTAAGCGCTGAGGATCGGTAGCCAATATGAAGCCAATAAAATGGCACCAAAAGCCTGTATCGGCTCAGTCGGACGAAAGGTTGCTGCTGTTGATCAAGCTTTACATCGGATACGCGTACGGTTGATTAGGGAAATTCAACATACACGCACACGTTATTAGAGGACTCGCCATTCCAGAGACACGTTTCTGAGGTGGCTACTGAGACTGAGTTAACTAAGTTTTTTCCCCAACGTTTTTACAGCCTACTAAGCCTTCCTGGTTCGAGAACGAACGAAGTGCTTTTGAATATGCGAACAGGACGAAAAAAATCCACCATCCGGAAAACTAGCTAGTAATGTATGGCGCTCCTGTCCGTGTGTGCGTGTATGTTTGATCTCGCAGATAAGCGCTTGGCTTCGCACACACGCATCGGTGGCGCGTTTTAAAAGAAACGAGGGCCGACTTTTGCCGGCCTTTTTAGCAGCCCGTTCGTGCGTGGCCTCATGCTTGCGTATGGCCTCGTTTTGCTTTGATGTTGGCCCCACCATTGATGTCGACGTACTGCGAGGATTAAATGCCTGCCGGGTGTCGAGGTCGGGCGTGGGAGAAAACTCCAAGTGCCAGCACTGGTGACGGTGGGGACGATTTTTCCGAGGAGAGTGATTTTTACTCAAAGCACGGGCGAGCAACAAACGGCCGAGTTTTCCTTCTCGCATCCTGATCGGCCTGTCTGTCGAAGCTGACGCTTGACATTGGCTGGAGTGTGAGTTCACTCCACCTTAATGCGATGCCGTTCGAAACGAACGAGACACCAGCCTGGCATGGTGGGGCCGTTGTGGGGTTTATGGTGCACCATTTGCACGCCTCGAAGCCGCCATTCCATTCATCCAAGCATGTTGGTTGGTTGCGCGGGTCGGCTGCCGGTGGTGCGATAACGGAAACGGAAAAGGAGAACCGCACCCGACGCGCGGAACAACAATCAATCCCGCCCATCCACCCATCCGGCGAAGGGAGCATATTGCGAAATAAAGCACAACTGCATTAGCATAATTATATAATACACACCAAACGTGCAAGTAATTCACACTTTACGCCTTATGAATATTGTGTTTTTGTTCCCTGCTCCGTCGCTCGTGCCTCGGAGCATGCCTTATCTGGCACACGGACAGGGAGACCGGGGAAGTTGGGCGGTTGGTTTTCCGCCCGTCGATGTTCGTGTGCATGCACACGCACTGATAAAGCGACGCCAAAGCAGCAGTGTAGGCCGTGCCGCCACGCGACACCTTTGCCGGCTTGCAATCAAGAGCCGCGTTGATTGGTCCATGCCTTTCGATGAGCGGAGTTGATTTGAATATGGAGATGTCGTAACGCTCCTGTCTGTGTGGCGTTGCGAAACTGTGGCCATGCTGGTGTTGTTTCTGCTATTCTTCTTTTCGCAAACAGCTCGCTGATTGTACCTCGCATTCTCGGGTGCATTTCCTATCGCTGGTAAAGGGCTAGAGCGGGAGTTATTTGTACTACTTCCAGCTCTACGTAAATTTGTCATTTCCGGTCTGTGCGTGTGTACGGTTATCGGGATCGAGTTCGGAAGTTTGGGATGAAGTTTATGCCATAGCTTTTTGCGATGCCTCCACGAGTGCGCGGGTTGTCATTGGATTCATCGCACCGGTTAGCGCAGGAAATAGATTTTCCGAAAGGATATTGCTTTGGCAGGTTTGCCGCATGTGAAAAATCGGGGAGCTAAACGGGATAGCATCTGTGGTTACCAGGAATTGTAGATGCGAATGGTACGGAAATTAGCCAAAATGAAGGTTTAATTAGGCGCATCGTCGAAAATGGCACGTGTATTAACGCAGCAGTATTCGAGCAATTTGGCAGGAATGATGTTGTGTTCAATTACTTTAATCCATAATCTCAAAAACACGGTCCCCGGTTACGCCCTCTTCATAAACAACGGAGTGGTAGTAAAAATGAGTAGGAGAATTCTAAATCCAACCAGCGCTGGCATCTGTTAATCCTATTTAATTAACTTGTGCTATTTTAACGACTATGGACGTCCAATACACTGTTACCTTGTCCGTTATTACCGTTTCGTTTTTGTCTTCAAAATGCGTTACCGTTTGGATTGCGGGAGGTGAAGTAAAAACTCAAAACAAAACCAGGCGGCATGCGGATAGATGCTTCGTAGCTTCCATCACATTTTAATGATGGTACATAAATCAATCATTTACTGAGCCCTTGCGGCCACCGTCGTCCTTGCCCCGTTGCCCGACACGGTTACACGTTTGATTTGAGTCGTATTTATAGCTCGCTTTCACTCCTTCCTTCTCTTTTGCACTAACTGCGGTGGCTATGGTGAAATAGAGAAAAGAAACGGAGGTGAGAACCTTCATTCATCATGCCAGCACAGTTTCTTTCGTATGCTTTGGATCGTCACCTCGTACTCGCGCGCATGTGCGTGTGTGTGTGCTTGTGGGAAATAATTTCCTTCGACGATAATTTTTCATTTGCTCTTTTCATCTTGCTCACGTGTCAATCGTAGCCTGAACGGAATCGATCATGACGCCGTTTTCGTCATCACAGCCATCGTGCTCGTACATTGGTGGAAATGGAGACGCATGGTGTCTCGTAACGTTCGGGTTGTTCTCGCAAATCCAAGTATGAATGAGAAATGCTCACCTTTCGCCGGTGAAGAATGGCGTTCGCTCGATCATCGGCTGCGGATAACAAGGTGAGAGCGTGCCGGTGTTTTGCAAGTCCCCCAGGACATCCCTATCTAAAATACAATTTATTCAAACCCCTTTCCCGGTGGTATAATCTATGAACAGTTGCCCGTTCTAAAGTGACGCAAAATGGCAAACAAATGAAAATGGGATTATTTAAAAGCAGTGGCTGAAAAAAGGAAAAAAAAACAATCAACACCCTCTCGGCCTTCTGGGATAAGAATTTTGAATAAATTTGAATGTCCACTTTGCACTTCAGCTGCCATGTGACGAGATCCTATTTACATTACCACCTTGCCCGTCTCGCTCTCCTCTGCAGGGAAAAGATTACTCGCGGTCCGAGAGGGACGAGCAACCCTCATTAGGCTGTGGGATGCCTTTGGGGGCCTTTTTGGCTGCTGTTTGGCACAACCGCATCGCACCGGACCAGCTGCCGTCAAGCGGAGTTGATTGAGCCCTTCACGCGACCGGTGTTGATACAGCTTGTGGTTCAACCGTTGTGACAGGCATGCTGTTGGCGACAGTAGCGCCGGTTGGAGGAAAAGAAAAAAACATCTATTTAACCGCAAATTTAAACTTTGCTCTGCAATGATTGCGGTTAATTTTATTACTGACTGTCGTTGATTGAGAATCGGTTTCCGGGGACGGATCTCGTTTGTTGGGCCTTTCTTAAAGCGGTTTTATTGTTTCGATACTATAATTTCCCTGCGGAGCGCGCTTTCACGTGATGTAGAATTGTGATTAATGGTGGCGATAAGATCGCTATCAAAAACGCTAATAGCTACCCTCCATCCTCGTCCATTACCACGGCGAATGCTTTGATTGCATGATTGTTGGAGCTAACCGCCGATAAGGCTAATGATAGTTTGAGTTTGGGGCGCAATGTTATGTGTCAATAATTACCTAAATTATGTTCCCTTCCTATCGGTGGCGGTAAATCAGTTCTATTCTCCACTGGCAACAATTTGGCTGGGCAGCTCCGATTTTATGGGCGTTAGAAGATGAATTTAATTACGCAGACGCCCTTTACAGCCAATTGTTTGACAGTTAAAAGTTATGGATGAATTCGAGCTTTTTTGTGCAATTCCGCTCTATAATAGGGAGTTTCCTCAGCTCACTAGTGATTGTTTCGTTTTGTGCGTTTGTTTCAGCAAATATGCGCCACTGTTGCACATCACCCGGTGGAATGCCAACCGGTGACGCGGGCGTTGGAAGGGCTTGGCCGTGATATTGTCACTGTTTGTGCAGTTGTCAGGCACTTGTGGCATACGGCGGCTCAATTCATCAGGCCAGTAATTCATTGAACGGAACAAACAACCCCGCTTGGCCACCCTCTAGCTCTCGTTCAACCGTACCTCAACCGTGCTTCAACTACTGTCCACGTCGTTACGATGGCCGGTTGGGTTAACTGGTTGCATGTTGCTTGAATGCTTCCCTGATTGTTCTCCATTCCGATTGCTACCGGAGTGCTGGTACGGACGGTCGTACGTGTGCCCTTGCGTGGGATGAGTCTCCCCCGTCAGCCTCTGCCTTGATGCCTTCTTTCCTCGTACTCCACCAAAGTCACTGCCACTGTGACATTTGGCTGTGCGTTTACTGTGTTGTCACTCGATGTAACGACGCTCCACAAGCTTCATTTGAATCCGTACGGGCGAAGCCATTCGTGTGAGGGTTGTTCTCCCGCTTTTTCTCTTTCTCTCTCTCTCTCTCTATCTCTTTCACTCTCGTTATACCCCTGAACATACCATTTTCCGAACCGTTCATCGTAAATCTGGCAAACTTACTATTGGCCGCCAGGCTGCAATATAAAAGGGAATCGAGAAGAGTATCCCTGCCTCATCAAGGGCTCAGAAATACGACTCCTAGACCCAAGGAAGACAAAAAAAAAACAAGATGAGAAAAAATCAGACGTATCATTGAGACCACCACGCGTGCACGAGTATTTTATTTGTGTGTAATTTATGCGTACTTGTTCGTCGCGCGTTGTCGTTATTTCCAGTGCGGCGTGATAACCAGTTTCCACCGGAGCAAATTTTTCTGGTTTGTTCATTTTTTGGCCTGATCGTTTTTTTTCGTGGCATTTCTGGTCTTTGCGAACAATTGGAAAATGATACAGCAATTATGTAATCACATGTGCGTGCAGTCATGCATCTCGTGCATCTCGCCCTCAGTAACGGGTTCATTTCGAACGGTCGGTTCATTTCGCGTGTTGCTCTCTTCCATAAGGAACGGTGAGAACGCACCAGAGCAGAACCTCTGCGTGGGCAGTTTAATTTCCGTTTCGTTGTTCTGCTGAAGGGTCAATGAAGGCACAGAGCGGAGTTTGATTGAGGAACAAAGTTGTTTTTTTTCATTCAACCTTTCATAACTTTACCACCATGCCGGCTCGCTAATCATCTCTCGATGGGCAACATTCCGGCAGCACTGACCTGGGTTGTAGCTGGTAGATTCATGGCTCCTTTAACGGAATCGCTCCGGGTGTGAATGCGATTGTGACTGTTTGTTTGCTCTGCGTGAACGAATCACTCATTATCGGCCCCACGGCTCCGACCCATTCCGCTCACTACGGTGAATGTTTACGTGTTTACTGATGCTCGAAAGCACCTTTCCGGCTGTGCGAGATTTTTTTCGATCGTTTTTGGCACTACCAAACCGTCCGACTATGTTGCCGATCCATGCTGCCAGCCTTCGTTCGTCGTTGGTTCAATTGATCATTTTTTCGCCCAACTTCAGGCGCCCCTTTTTCCGCGATTCCCATCGAGTATTCATCACGTGACGGAGTTCCCTCCGTGGAGGTCTGTTCCGCGCTCGTGTAGTTTTTCAATCGGAAAACTTTCTGCCCTTCCCCGGAGGCGGCACGTTACTCTCGTTTGTTGGTTTAGCGAACCGTTAAATTTCGCGATGGAAATTACGGATGCAGGGAAAAATAATAACACAAAAAATAAGCTCGCCGGATTGCGGTGCCGGTTGAGCCGACGGTCAGGACGAAGGAATGCATCCCGGAGCATTGCGGAGCTCAACCCGGACGAACGCCGGGTGTTAATTGTTTCACCGATGATCATCTGACTGCTATGGGGTAGTTTGATGAATGGTTGCGGGATGAGGCGCATACACATATCTGATCAGGGCCGGTAACAATGTGTTGCGCAAAGTGACGACGTCTCAGTTTCGACGTAATTGGGTGGTTTCAAGCGGAAAAATTGCTTCATGTTCCGTCACAAACATTACTTCATTAGCGTGTTGTTTTTATCGATGCAGCACAATTTTGATCAACAATGGATCACAGCTCGACATAATATTTTCGAGGGGTTGGTGCGATTTTACTCCGAGGAAATTCACAATCGATTGTTTCGTGACGCTCAGGCTCGTGTCGGAAAAGTGGGTTTGATCAGGACTCCGTATGCTCGTGGGTTGTACGTTTCCTAGTTCCTGATATTTCAATATCATTTATGTAGCAAAATCCTATACAGAAAGCTGGGCTCCGTTAACTTATGCTGACTGTGTTCGGTGAAGGAAAACTGTCAGCACCGAGCGCGGGATTCCTTCGCCCCGCACCAACCGGCCCAGGAATAAAACTTCCTCCTGTGTGGGAGCCATAGCAGCGACGATAAATGCGAAGTCTGTCTCTCTTTTATAATGCAGAAAGCAATAAAGCATCGATTGAATCGATGATAATTAAATAAATCAATCATAATCAGTGTGTGTGCCCGGCCGGCTGCGAAACGACGCCCGTGGCGTTGTGTGCGGCATGATGAGCCCGAAGTCGGTCAATGAAAACCACGTCGAGGAGGCGTCGGAGTGGGAGTCGGAGCCGGATCGATAAGAGTGTGCTTCCGTGGGCCGGGTCGCTTTCCACGGCAAAACAGGGCCCTGCCGGCACAGTCCGGTGTTCATTAAAGTAGCAACGGCGAAATTGCTACGCTGTGGGGCTTTTCCTCGTCTTGGGTGTGTGCGGAAAATGGCGGAGACACGGTCCAGAATTGATTGAAAGCACATGCACACGTCGTCGCACACCCGGGTCGGGCTGTTGGAGTTGTCTTCGATCGGCACTCGACGTTGCTTCGGTATCTTTTCGGTGGCGATGCAGTGAACAGCTAACCTAGAAGATGGGCTCTTTGGGGCGAGGAAAAGGCCCCGGAAGGATGGTCGGCTTATGATGGAACATGTGTTTCGAATCGAGTGCCCGTTAGCCGGTCGTTGGCAGCAGCAGTGCATCGCGGTCATCGGAACTGCATCCAACTGCTGCAGAGGGAAGCGAACCGGTAAAGCGCCGTCCATTAACTGGCGCAGCTGAATGCAACGTTCCGTGATGCACGGATGCCACCGTTTATGACCAGTTCGGTGCAGGTCTGGCAATCAGTGCGGTGGCTATTACGGATGGATTTATTCTGCAGTCCGTGGCACATTAGACTGCAAAAGCACGATCGATTCGTGAACGGGGATTAAATGTAATTTTTGGTTCACTTTGAATGGCAGTTTTAACAAAATTATTCCTAAGCCTCTCGACTAGCGGTGGTTTAAAATTGGTTTGGTTTACCCTGGCTGGGTTCATAATGCCTTAGTGTACCGGATGGCCGCCCATGACGCATTTAGTAAAACATTTCTGTCGGCCTAAAATCTCCCCCAGGCTATTCCTGCCCAGTGACCTTTAGCGTGTGCGAGCGCTCTTCGCACGTTTTGGAAATGCTAGCGGTGACATCTGTCAACTGGGGCGCAAGCTAGTTGTACTTGCGAGGATATATTTAGCAGCGATTGCCACTGCAAAAACTATTTCTCTTACGGACCTTTAAGGCTGGAACGTTTCGAGGCATGGGCTCGGTTCGAGAAGCAAGGAACGGGTTCTAAATTTAAACTACGCCCTGATCGGGCTGACTTCTAATTACTTTAATTAGATGTGTTACCTTCGCAAGATGGATCCAACTGGGGCATTTATACATGATACGAGGCCGTACGAGAATGGTGGGAAGGATTGTTTCAATTCAAACCCATCCTTTTGGCGCCTCTTGTTGATTTGTTCCGAACCGTTTTTAAGTGCTACTGCCGCGCTGGTATGTGTCTTGCACGGTTCTTGTTCTATTTCATTCGGAGGTTCGCTTTTCTTGAAGGAAAAGTTACCCCAACGATTTACCTTCCAGCGCTTAAGCCAGTCACTCATCATAATCGTTTGGCATCGTCTTGTTAATCACGCACCATAATCACCGACCCAGCGGAGGGTTCCGATGTTGGGCGTTTATTAGGTCCTTTCGCTCCAACAGCACGCTCCTTGGAAATTGCTCCCAGCTCCTGCAAGTTAATTGATGTAAAATTACTTTGCGCCGTACATTTCATCCATCGCGCGCTAAGGTGGGAAAATTCACCTGCACACGGTGTGGAACTAGGAAACGTCATCAGGCAAACAAAGCGTAAAATGAGGTACGATTGCTCTTCGGCATGCCTAGCTCGTGAAAAACCGTTCGCCAGCTTCCTACCAGTCTTCGCAAAGTGGTTTTCCTTTTAATGTGTGGCCCGAGGACTCCTTGGCTCCTGGCGATGGCGACGATGAAAGGCTGTTGCGAGTCAGCTCGGGCGCAATGTGCGTCGACCGCACCCGACGTCGTAGTCACGCGCCATCGCATGTTTGGGCAAATAATTAGATATCCTAGGCTTTCTATGACTGGAGCAAGGATGGTGTCAAAACGGACGTGGTCATGGCGAAATGAACCGACGCGGGAAGACGCAGATCGGCAATATTGAGCTTTCGGATGCGAGCAGCTGGGCTGCGTGCCTCCAGATGATGTGAATCTCGAAAAGGGTGCTTTACCCGAGGGTCGAGCGTGTTTACTATCGGTGTCCCGAGCACACGGAATGAACATATTAATTAACAGATGCAACCGATAGTGGGACACACTTTGTGGAGGATCTGAATCTAGGAGGTTGATTTTTGGTTAAATATTTAACCAGCAACACGACGTAAAGTGGGAAATAAGAGCCAGCTCGGGTGTTAAATCCGACCGATCTCGCGCCTTTTTCGTTCTATAAAATAGTAAACTCCTTCCCCAGCTCCGTCAAGCGGTTCGCCGTTCGATCATTTTCCCTTAATCAATTTTAATTGAGGAAATGTAGTGTGTGGCACTACACTTCTACAGGCGGGGGCAGTCACACACTCACACCCTCATTCCGTGCGATTAGATTGCCGCCGTTCGCGTTCGTTTAATTTGACTCGTTAAGGGGTTGGTTTTAGCTAACGGGGAGTGGGCTAGTTTTTTATCGTTCTGTCCTCTTTTTCCGCCACGAACACCAACCAAACGTCACTTACCGAGCCACCGGTGGGTGGTGGAGGTAATTAAATTTAAATCTGTCACACTGTCAAATATCACCCGGCCCGGATGGGTGGGGGTTCCGATATTTTCAGACCCAAAATCCTCCGCTCCATCCAGGGTGTCGGCACCAAGGACCTGACATTCGGTCACGTCAGCTGTCGATGGAGAAACGTTCGTGTGTACCCCGGGATCGACCGGGTCTGGTTGTGGTGGCCGAGTTGATTGTCGTTTAATTATCCGCCCTGTCACGATACATTAAAACCTGATTATTTAGAATTCATGCCAGCGGTTCTAGGATTCGCAGTGGGAATTTGTATGTGTGAGCAGTTCTGTGTTTCCAGCTAACCTCTATTCGCTTCCACCTGGTGTCTGGAGTCTTATTCGGGAAAGCGGTGCATTTTCAAGCACGAAGGATCGCCCAGACCGGTGAAAGTGGGCACTTTTTACGCTTTTTACCGTGCGGTTTGGTTGAGGTTACGTTTTCCGTTTTCACGCCGATCGTTCTCGGTCTGGTGTTCATTGGTTTCTACTCCGTGGTGGAGTAGCCTCCCGAACCCGTACTAATCGCGTCAAGTGCTTCAATTCGCTCGTCCGTGGAACAGCCGACGGATGCATTTTATACTTAATTCGTTCTTTTTTTACGCTTTTTCAGTACCATTTTTGCGAACGTTGCTGGATGGGCGGCATGAGCGGGGTCAACGGAATCTTCGTCTTGATCGGAGGCGATAACGGGTTTTGAGTTTTTTTTGGCCAAAGCTTCTCTCGCACGTTGTTCTTGTGCCATTGGAAAACGTTTTCTTCTGGGTTCGTTTTATCCTGATCGATAGCGCTATATATGGCGTTTTTTTGTCCACCGTGGCCCAATCGTACATCTGTTTGCTTGATCGTACCTTCTTTCTCTCTCTCTCGTAGGGCATCCATTAATTTTACACCTCTCTCCTCCAGATCGTTGTGGTCGAGTGGAAATCGTCTCCCGACGGGACTGTTTTTGTGTGTTTTCGGAAGCTGGCGAACGTTCGTGCGTCCTTAGATCTCGTCGTTCTCGAGCGACTGCTGCTGGAGCCGGCAAAAAGCAGGAAAAACAGTGAGGCAACCGAACGCGGTGCCTTCAATTTATCTGCACTCATTATTCATCTGTTTCGAGCGTTCCGCAAATTGTTCCCGGGGCTCACCGTCGGATGGGTTGCAGCGGTGCGACATGAACGGTTGTTTGGATTTTTGGAATCCACCACTCCTTTGGTTAATGCTCTTACTGCCGTAAAGGGAAAAATCGTCCTGCAGAGACGTTGCGATTGGTGTGAGCTGAAGATTGAGCGCGTCGGTGCGTCGTGGCAAGGAAGGCTCAAGTCTTCAACTTCAAGCAGCACTCAAGCGTGCAGTTAAAGCTGGCTCCAAAACTCAACCCACCCGACGGGGTTCGTTGAAAAATCTCCAACATTACTAGCAGAAACCGTCCCCACCGTCAGGCAGAGGCCTGGTCCAATTCTGTCGAAAGAAGTGCGAACGGTCTGACATTCGGCCACAGATTGATTGCACCAGATTACATTCGCCAAAAGGGCGCGCGCGGTGAAATGTTCACCCGCTAGCGTTTGGGTGCGTGCAGTTCCAAGATGCATAGCCCTTTGCCATCCGTGAGGAAAACTGCTCGTAAAGGGCCGTGGTGCAATTGTACAGGAAATGACATCCCCGCCGGACTCCGCAATAACGCCACGAACCGCGCCACGAGTGCTCGCCGAAGGCAGTCCGTTCGCAATGCAAATGAAGTAAGGGTCCGTCTTTTAGATTTCATCTTCTTTGGGCGATGGGCGATGGGCGATGGGCGTAGACCGTTGGCTTCTACGCTTGCCGTTGGACGGGTGCAGATTGCGATCGGAGGCCTTTACAAGTCGTCTCGCACCGAAATCTGTACAATGCTCCGACGAACGGACACCGCCAAAGTTTGGTCTTGGAGGTTGTTTGCGTGTGGTGAAATGCGAGAAAAACAGCGCTCAAGGAAGGAGAGAAAACTCAACAGTTTGGCCGTTTATTTCTGTAACCGGCTTACCGGAGTTCAAATTCCACGGCTCTTTCAAGTGCGTCTGATATTCTTTCGGGTTTCGATTCCATCTGTTCGACGTGTGCCTCAGGAAAACATAACGATTATAAACATGCACCACCCGCTCTTAATGGTCCCTCCTCCCACAATTTCGTTTACGATCATCGGTTTGTGTGCAGAGAAAACTAACGGTCACGTGAGGTCACTTTTCCGACGGGCAACCACTTGGGATTATCCGACAGTGAGAATGCAGCTGCAAACAGGCTTATCAAACACGCGCATCCTGATTGTTAAAGCGACATTAAGGACATTGAGAGAGCTTCGGAAGAAGTCGATGTGGCTATCGATCAACGGTAAAGAGTCGTACTTTGGACTTGGGGTGTATTAGATCGCCGGTAAGCCGTTACATCGTTTCACCGAAGGAGAAGGGCTCGAAGACACACGGTGAGTCGCACTGGCATGCCCGGTCGGAAGCGCCAATCCTTGCGTGTGCCCATTTTCGTGTTTCGTTTCGTGTGCCCGCGACGCAATGAAAACAGAAAACCCACGTTTTTCCGGTGGCAAATGGCTTGGAATGAAGAGGGAAAAATACACGCGTTCCCGCAACACTTTGGCGCTTGGGCGCGAGGTCGGAAAAGCTACCGGGGCATTCATTTTCCAACATTGTTTGTAAATATTACACGCGCCGGCGCTGCTGCCGCGTTCGCGTGTGCGTGTTTTCCTGCGGTGTCCGGAAGCCGGTCTTCCCCCTCTTCTTCCCTCGCTCCTTCCCATCCCCACAAACCGTACAATCTCTCTCGCTACCACCCCCATACACACACACACACACACCCATGCGCGCGTTTGCTTTTACGAGCACCGCAGATAAGTTAATAAAAGTTAAATTACTCCTTAATATTCCACTCATTTTTCTTTTGGCACTCCTGCGCCCCTCCCGACTGTGGCCTTTCGGGTTTTCCAGGCAAAATCGCTCGGGAAGTGAATGGTGAATGGGTGGCAGTGTGGGGAGCGATTTTCCGCTCTGTCTGCGATGCAGCACGGACCTTGCCGGGAGCGGTTGGGAGCTGCCGGTGGGTTTGCTACGATTGCCGAACGATTTTCCCTTCCATGTTGGCGCTTCTTTTTCCCCTTACCACCCCCGATCCTCGGCCTCTCTTTCACTCTCATCTCCACCCACCGCTTGCCATGGAATGGCCGGGAAATGGAAGTTCATTCGTTTCAAGTGTAGCGACCGAAGCCGAATCGCATTCGATCGTGCGCTTCTGGTGACTTCATCGTGACGGAGCGCATAAAAGCGGGCAGATAGAACGGCTGCGAAATGAGAATGCCTATGTTTGGGTGTGATGCGGTTCTAGTGGGAAAACAAGGCTTGTGTCTGTACCTCCGGCGCAATGTGCGCGTGAATCATGTTAGCTGATAAGACCGAGGCTCAGCCTGCAAGCGATATTTACAGCCAGCTTTCCATGGTCCCTACGAGTCCCGTATGCACGCCCTTCGTTGGCGGGAATAATTTCCTAAGTGGACCGTCCTTCGTTTCCGCCCGGTGAACCACTGAAGGGAGAAAAAAAAGAATCACCCCAACGAACGATCGGCCCCACCCAGCGCTGGACGTAGGCACGAAGACAAGAATCGCCAACGGCACACGCTTCGCCTCGACATCAATCGACTGCCCATTGATTCTCGCTCCTTGGCCACGCAATCACGGCAAAGCGATCGCAAGGGCGCAGCAGAGCTAGGGAGTGTGAGTCTCGCGCCAAACGATGCGTCTCCGTGCTCCGCTATCATTTTCCAGTAATATGCTAATAAATTTATTGATAGGAAAGCGTTTCTTCGCAGGAGCGTCCGACTGGGCTGGACTGGGTAGGGCTGGGCGCAGGGCCGTTTTCATTTTCAGTGGCATTCGGGTGGGTTGGTCGCTGAAAAGGGCGAGGGGTCAAATTAAGCCAACCGGGCGCACGAGGCAAAACGCACGGAAGGAAATTGGGGCGAATGAATCTTAATGGAAACTATTCCTCATAACCGTAACGCTAAACGCTTGGGACCACGACTTTTGTAGAACGGGTGAAAGGGGGGGGGGGGGGGAGGGAGGGAGGTTTGGTGAGTGGGTTTTTTTTTTCGCGCTTCGTAGTGGAGGGTGGTGAAAGGGCAATGCCTTGCCACCCTTGCCCTCACACCCTGAGACAGGCAGATTGATTTCTGGCTCGAGCGTCCATTAAGATGCGTCACGGACGAAACGCGGGCGAAACAGATGCCCCCAATAATAAGCGGGCCGGCTGGGCGCCGCCGCCATTATCAGTCCGCGGGGGAAAAAGGCAGCCTGATGTCGGACGGCGCGCAATCTGTGCGCGACGGCGATGGGTCGTGTTTTGATTAATTTATTGTTGATTCCGGGGACGGAGCTGCCAGGCGAATAAAATATGTCAATAATTGAACCCCGCGTGTGCGTCGATGCGCTTCGATTGTGTCGTGTTTATTCGAGGCATTGGATACGCGAGCGCGCGCGTTCGTTAATGGTGTCAATTTAGAATAGGGGTGAGAAAAAGGCAGGGCGAGATGTGGTTGAGATTCCATTGGCACAAGCGGTGGTGATCGCGATCGTTTTTGTTTTATTTTTCTGGTGGACGTTTTTAGGGGAAATTATAAAACATCGACACCGAACAACTCCACATTGCCACTAAATTCTTCGGGAGTTGCAGTTCTGTGCGGAACCCGTGTACGGAAAAGCGAGTCGAGCCAGGGTTTCTTTCGTGCCTCGTGCGTCCACACTAAGTGCACTTTTCCCGCTCGCCCAGCCGACACACGCTCGTTAAACATTAATCGAGTGAAATCAATTCAATGGAAAAAAGGTCTATTTATAGGCGGACCGAGGATTCACTTTTACGCCGTACGAAACGTCTTCGGAGCATGGCCTCACCATGTTTCGAGGCCGTGTTTTAGTTCACTTTTCGGTGTGTGTGTGTGTGTGTGTGTGCAGGGTTTTTTTTCGTTGGTCCGGCTGCTTCGAAAACACACACACGTGGCGGCGTTGCAGCTGAGAGGCGGCTGGCAAAATCAGGACCCGATAAATCGATGCCGTTTCGGGCCGATGGCGGGAATTAGCAGGCGCAGGCGAAATAAAAGCAGACGCTCTCGTGCCACGAGGCCCAAAGCGAAGATATTACATTTCAATCGATTTATTTTCCCGATTTACCCTCTTCGCTCTTGCGTACGCGTCCCGGCAGCCCCCAAAATGATATCGGTCATTTTATCTTCCCCATGCTCCACGTTGGCGCGTTGGTTGGGTGATGGCATGGTGTAGTGGGGTGGTAGAGTAGGAGGAGGGGGTAAATTGAATCCTCGGCAATGGGCCACTCATCCTCACTCCTGGATGGCACGTGAACGAGGCTTCTTGTCGTGTACGGTGGCGGAGTACGGTAATCAGGACACTTAGCTCTGTAATCCGGTTAGGACGGACGCACACACACTCACATACACCCATCCACGGAAACACGGCGTGAAGTTATTTCTCCCTTGCAGGCCTGCAAGTGCGCCCCCATTGTCGTTGTGTGTGGTGGAGGTGGAGAAATGGTCAGCTGGAAAACTTCGAGATCGGTTAAGAAACGGCAGTCGAAATGTTCCGAAAGTTCTGCCGTCGCTGGAAATGAGTTTTTGCTGCTTCCGGTTGACCGGTCCGGTGAATCGATTGGTTCGGTCCACGGCGAATAGAGCCATGCAGCAATGGCCAAGCTCCATGCCGTTCAGTGTCCTTCTTTCTGCACGTAAACGGTTGAGATTATCGTTTTTGACCGGGGATTTGTGCGCTCCGATACACCGCCGCAACTCGCTGAGTGCATCGTACGGGATCGTTCTCGGAATCGAGCGGCAATTGCCCGAGTGAGTTAGTTTTCCATTGTCTGGCTGGAAGAAGTTTGCGTTTTCTTTGTCTTTTGCTGCATTCCGCTCACTTTGCACGTCTGCTAATTGTGCATCCGGTGTCCCAATTGAATCACCATCACTCTCTAATGGGTCCGAATGGGGGCTTTTCCCCATTGGGCCTTGGGGAGAGCTAAGCAGCTCAAAACAACAGCACCTGAATACTCAGCGACGGGGAAGACCAAAAATCATAGAGATGGAACATGAAGGACAACGCCTTAGATCGCACTGGTTGACGGAAACCGGTTAGTGAATGTTTTCTGATGCTGGTTTTATGCGACGGTTTGAATGCAATGCTTTGAAGTGTTCAAGCTATCGCTATAGCTTTAATTTATCCTAGTGCACTCAAATTTTCAGGACGTTACAATATTCCAGCGAACTGTTGAAAGAATTTTCACGTGAAAATGGCACACAATTAAATGTTCGTTCCACGACTTACAAAAAAAACGACAAAAAGTTTTTCAACACCCCGCTCCACTAGCACGTTGCGTGGAAATGGAAATGGATGGTTTACATATTAAATGGCGGTGGCTGGTGGATGGGACACCTTCTCGGCGGTAACGTAGAACGCAAAGACGCCTGATGAAGATCTTAAGCGTTGGCAAGTATCACCTAGTTTGAGGCGGAGTGGCCCGTAGAGCGACTCAAAGGATGTGCACATAATTGAATTTGCATGTCAGGAGATAGTTTGCCGTTCCGCCGGTTCCTCGCGTCAAGCTTGTCACGCGAACCAGCAGCACCGCAGCACGGCGCATTAGACTAGAAAGAGGACTGCTTTTTTGGCCATGGCTGCCATTTGATGTCTTTAAAATTTCAAGCCGACAGCCGCTACGGCCCATCGAAGACCGGAGTGGTTGGTCCCGAACATTCGGTGCCACGGATCGAGCCGGCCTCCCAGCCAGCACTTGGGCACCGGAAGCCGTAGCGAAATAAATTGTTTCGACCGCCGGGTATCCTCGAGGAAATGAACGTCCCGTACTACGGGCAGCCTGAAAGTACCCTTGTAGAATAATTATGGGGCAACGGGAATGGTTCGGGGTATATGACGCAACCGTGCACCGATACATTAGTCGCTGGAATTGATGCCATCTTCTTTCCAAGGACTCCCAAAAAGCAACGGAGCCACTGTCAATGGAATCGGGCATGGGAATATGCCTTCTTGGATCGATTGTTGACAGTTATCGAAAAAGTCGCATGAGAAATTGGAGTGTTTTTTTTTTGAGTTTTTCGCTGTTCGTTGGAATTACTCTTAAAGCTACTTAATCAGCATTTTCCAAAGCCTACATAAGCCATGCCAAATTAAAGATTAAATTGAAATCATAGCCGATTCCCTACTCGAGGCATGCGTGGAAAAGTTCAGCGAGTCATAGTAAAAATGTCTAGAAATATGGAACCACCGGCCACATTCTGACGTTCTGGTCACCAGTTCCGAGAGCGAAGAATAAGTTGCACGGCTTCGCTATCACAGTTTCGAAACTCAATTAACGTAGCAACAATGATACCGTACACCGGCTCCTTCATCGGCACCGTAAGGTGGTGTTTCACTTGAGCCTCATATGATTTAGAATAAACTAATGAAGCGAAATGGAATACTCGGCGTAGAATTAGATAAGGATGCATATAAGCGATAAAGGTGTATTGGTAGGGCAACCAGCACATCAGGATGCCTTGGGAAGGGCACGTATATTTTATCCGATCCCAGCTGAAGCTCCGGCTTGGGGCACCATATGCGCTTTTATTTGTTCGTCTATTTCTCTCACCTCTCGAACGACGAAGGACCTCACGTTCACCAGCTGGATGGAAAATTATTCTATTTCATCCATTGGGATGGAACTCGATACAATCGTGCCCCTCCAAGCAGCCGAGCGTAGATAACGGGCTGAGTGTTGCAGTTTTTTCTTTGCTAGTGCTCTTTTTAGCGAACAAAAAAATGCATCCTCCGCCGTCATTGAAACATTGCATCACTTCAGGTCGAGCTGATCCTCCGCCGTCCATCATCCGGTTCGATTATACGCTCGAAAAGCTTTGCATGGGATTGCGCTTTTGGATTCGGTGTTGGATTCACGCTCGTGTCTTCCCGACCTAGCACTCGTCTGCATGTCGCATGGACCAGTACACAATTGCAAATTAAATTTCGTCCATCAAATTTGAAAATGGACTTTTTCGACCTTTTTCTCCATTCCACCCGTGTGCCTAGCCACGGACACGCGTTGCTACGGATCCGTGCCACCGTTTGTGATTGCAGTTGCACTTTTAAAGCATTTCGAGCTGTGTGAGGCTTTGAATAAATTAGACACCGAGTGGCGCGTTCGCGTTGGCGGTCGGTACCATTAGCCTTTTCTGATGGTTCGCGCGGTGACCGGCACGCTTGAAGGTGGGTGGAAAGCATGCTTTCATCTTTCGTTTTGCGATTCCAACCGCCGGTGGATTTCCATTTTTCATCATTCCGTGGTCCGTGGTGGTTCGTGCGCTCGAACCCAGGTTGGTCCTGTCAATTTGCCGTAGCGCTGGATCCCGTGGAAATGGCACATTAGCGCACTGCGCTCGATGGTTGTTGCGGGATCAAATGCCATCACATATGTGCGCGTCAAATTAACGGATGTGCGCTGTGAGAGCGTGTAGACGTTAGAAGGACTTTGAATGCATGTGAATTTAAGGATAATTCAGCTTGTTTTGTGCTGTTTTTCCTTGCCGACATTGTTGTTTGGTTGGAAAGGTTTCAGATAGAAATTCGGAGGCTACCAGTTATATTTTATTTATACCAAGTATTGGTTTCGAGAATTTAACTGATTAGTATTCAATGACTGCGTGTTATGCCATGTTGAGAAAACTTTCGATAAGACTACCGTTTGAAGTGTGGCCCTGTGTATTCAGGTCTGTGAGTGTTTTTTTTTTTGCAACAGAGCAGCTCCACTGACCCTATAGGATAGGCATAGAAATTTAAAGCTTCAACTTTATCACCACACACGTCGAGAGCCGAAATGTGGCCCCGTTTTCGAGGCCTGCCCCAAGTAATCCCAGTATGATAATAAAAAGTAAACATGAGGCTTATGATTTACTACTACCTTCTCGTCAGCGACAAGTGACCTCTGTCGGAGAAATCAGAGCAAATATTTTACCATCATCATTTATCATCCCATTTTCCGGCGTCCGGGTGGTTGGGGCCAATTTGGATGTGTGGGGATTCCTTCGAAACGCCTGTTCCATGCTCCGGGGAGTTGAAGGGCGTAGTGGACGGGCGAATGGACGGTAGATTCGCTTACATCAAAACTTCAATATTTATTAATCAATCTCCTTCATAGCCTTCCCGAGTAAACATTTCCGCTTCGGAGACTATCTCCTCACTCGGTCCCACGCTCGGTGGAGGCGTAAGCCGCTTCGATCGGAAATCAGGAAGTTATTTCGGTGGCCCTATTCAATCACCATCCCGACACAAGTTGCTCCCAAGCGAGACCTTCGGGGAACGCGTCGACGGAGTTGGGGGCCCCAGAAATAACGTGTTGCAAAATAGAACAGAGAAAGCGGATGAAGAACGGGAACCAACAAAAAAGGGCGGCTTTTCCGCTGGCAGGTTGATGCAGGACTGCGAATCATTTCCTACGCCACCCTTGCGGGGCAAATGCCGATATTTCTATTTTTTTTGGAACATGTACCTTTCTTCCATCGTTGCCCAATTTTATTGCTTTCTCCGTAATCCCGACCGAGAGATTATGGACAGTATTACGGGTGGCTTTACCCCCTTTTGCGGACCAGGCGTAGGGCGAACGGTGGGCCCGATGGGCCCTTTTCTGCCAGGCGCGAAAATGGACGGGGACAAACGGGTCGGAATCGATTATTCGGTGGTGAGTGCTTTCGGAGCGGACAGATTTATTTTCGGTCCCGCTATCGAGGGCCAAGGGATGTGATGACGACCTTCCAAGCCGTTCATTTGCGTGCCTCGGAGAAGATTGCTGCGTTCGGGTCGAGAAATGGGAAGCATTCGGACATCAATTCTTGTTGCGGCTCCGGCGAGACGAGGGCGAAATTACGTAAAGCCAGCACTCATGTTTGCTGGCCGGAAGGTTGGCGGGATTAAGTGGATTAATTGTTGACGAAGTCAAGTGTTGGTTAGACGTTTGGGTATTTATTGATGCCCTATTTTGCTTCCTTAGCGAACTGCAGTTTCTTAGAGCGTATACACTCTCACACACACACCGGGAACGTTGACCAAAAATGGATTGTTTACGTAGCGTCTGTTGTTAAATTGTGTTTCTGGAATTGTGTTTCTCATCAGCACGATAGACACAATGATTATTAAGCTCGTCAATAATGACGAGAAACTGAGCAGGAAATGAGGATAAAAGAGAATAAGAGCAACGAAAACACACTTCTTAAATCTTTATAAAGCGGCTGACAAAATTATCAAATTTTTGGTTAGTTTGAGCACTGATGAAAAAAAACAAGACCAACTGTTAGGCAGAGTATTGTATATTTGAACATTAAGCGAGTTTCACAGTTCAAAGGTATACTACGCACAATGCACTGAATAAACTGCTAAATTGTTAGCTGACTGGCAACACGGAAGCCATCGTTACTTGGAAGCAGCTCCGTAAATCTGATCAGCAGTTTAGCCTGGACAGCATTTTAATATCCAATCAAAATAGCGTCATAAATTACTGCCTTCACACACGGAAGGTGACCTCTAGCACTAATGACGCCCCGGCATTCATCCCCGGCAACAGCATCCTAAGTGGGCATGCTTTCCTTAGTCATATTTACCGTTCCGCCCGTGATTCCGAGCCGGCAAATCTCTCAGCCCTATTCCAAGCACGTTGCGGTGCCAGTTTGTGGTGCTGCCGATGCGCTTTTCTTCTCCGACATTCCCGGCCCAGTGGTCAGATTTTTCCATCGTCCACCTGGTACGGCTGAAAGCTGGAATCCTGTGCTGCTTGGCCCTGCTTCCCGGAAGCTCGACAGAGCACCGAGTGTGAAGTGTGAAAATGCCAATCCCCGCCTCGATCTCTTGACGCTTTGCTTTCCTTCGTTCCGGTGGTGGCTTCAAAAACATGCCGGTTAACATAGCACCCGGCGGTGTTACGGGCCTCCGACTGGGCCATGGGCACGATGACCAGACGACGGGTTTGGCGTGCGTTTTCAAAGGAATATTTCACTTCTACGAGGGATGGTTGCGCACCTGCTGCACCTGCTCGAACTCCGAGACAGGGCCGTTTCAAACCGTCCATCAGCATTCGATGCTGGTTGCATAAATATTATGCTTCTCACATCGTACCGTCCAGCAGTCGGAAGCGGCGTACCTTTTGCCTGGTTTGCAGGGCGAGCCGCCACCGAGCTGACGATGGACATGTCACGGGATCGGGCGTCCAGGATCCGTTTAGGTGGATTGTTTGTTGAGCGACACCCGGTGTGCCCCGTGGTGAAATGTGTAACCTCTCTCGTCTGCCATAGCTCTGGGCTTCACCAAGGCCGCGGATCAGGACCGGCAAATAGACAGGCAAATTTTTCAGATTATGCATTCGCCATTCGACCGGTGGACGGCCGCCGTCGGGCACTCGCTGTAGGGAGTTATTAAGCACTGTGCCTCGTTTTCATTTTCACGCCTCCTTTGGTGGAGGCTTTCACTCGCCGCTCGAACGAATCATTTATTTTCTCCATTGCTTCACACTGCGATGGTGGGGGCGAGAATCAAAAAAGAAATGGCCACAAAAGACACGGTGTGTTGGTTGAGCCTCTTGATGCGACGAATGCGCTGCAATCCGATGATGATTGAGGTGATGTTGATGTCGGTAAACGTTTGCACAATTAAATTCCAATTCGCCCGTTCGCGATGGCTCTGGGCACGTTTCGCGTTCGATTTACGGGCACAAATCGCATCCGAGGCCGGTAAAGGCACATCGATCGTAGGGTAATGTACTAAAATCGCTCAACTGAACCGAGCCGACGGATGATGAACGGAGCGACACTAGGAATCAAAGGCGATGGGTGAGCGAATTTAATGTCGCGGTGTAAATTTATGCTAAATGCGATTCCATCAGCATTCGGGCCGCGGTTCGTGGAATCTGCAACTCATAAATCAGCCCGTTCTCGACGGCACACTGTCACTGGGATTCGGTGCGGTGATGTATGGCATCCCGGTCTCGACCTCCCGGGGCCAACTCTCGGCTAGAAATCCACGCTTGACCTCTCCGCGTTTCGCAGGTTAGATAAGTCATAAGTCAATGAGCTGGCATGGAGACCGGAGGGTTCGGGCTGTCGAAAATTGTCACCCAAAAGCGTGGGTGTTTACAAAATTGGCTACCGGTTGATTGTGTTCGCCAGAGTGGGATGGCGAGAGATCCCCACCGCATGCGGGGGGGTTGAATTGATGACAACACATTTATGCTGAACATCACGCGGTATGCCACATAATGGCGTGCGTTTAGACGGTGGCGTGGTATCGATGCCATCGACGCTCGTACTGGAACGCAAAATCGTCACGGGGCGTGTGATAATCATGTGCAAATTTCGTCTATGACTTATAGGGTGTCTGGTCCGCTAAGGGGGTTAGTTGTCGGTCAAAATTTATTTTAACGTCAACACATTTGTGTGCGAAACGCGCCATGAAACTGGCGCTTTCATTTCAATCGTTTGCTGATTATATTATAACACACAAGTCTTATTGCTTCGGAGCTAGATGGACGGACGCTTCACAGTGGGCAACGGTTTTCCGCTTTTCTTTTGGACGATCAAAAGTCCGGTTAGTTTTCATTACGTCACAATGGCGCGTTCGCAGAAATGGTGCAGCTGCGCGAACAAAATGTCCCCCGTATTAAGCTAATCACCGGGCGTAATCAGTGTGTGAGCGTTTTGCTGCACTTTTCCCAGCGCCCGTAATTACGTTGCGTAACAAAATGACGCTTAAATTGTCGTCGTACTGGTTCGAGTGCGCGGCGTTGGCTCGGCAGCTGTGGCCCTTCAAATGCTCGCAGGAAAACTGTCGACTGCGAATGCACATTTGCAAGGGACCCGTTCCGTGAGAGCGGGCATTCGCTTCTTCCCGGACGCGTTGCCATGCGAGATTGAATGGAAAATATGACGACGCGTGTTACGGCGGCCATTAGGCTTAGACGAATGTGCTGCTGGTAAAGCCCGGTTCGACCCCTTAAAGTCACGCGATCGTGATTTAAAGGTGATCGCTGTTTGGGTGTTTTGGCAGCGTGCCGCGCAACGATGGAAAAGCGCACTCGTGGTGCGTGGAAAATGTTGTGGTCTAGCCGGAGTCGTCGAAGACGAGAGGGCGCTCTGTCAGTGTGGCAGCTTTATGTCCGTATGCTCGCACACTTATCTCGTACGATCGTGTGGCTCAAAGCGGAATACACATATTTAGAACATCTCGAGCCGGTACTGAATCCGCAACGATAAAAAGGCGCCTTCACGATGGATATTCCATCTCGTTTTGTTTCTGGTTGACGTTTCCTTTGCACTTCAATAGCTTCGGAGTCTCTTCGTCGGCAGAGTGACATTTTGGCGGTAAATTTAGGAATCGCCATTTGAGCCATCGAATGACAGCGCCCCGAGAGTGGGAATGGAGTACATGGATATAGATGGAAGGAAAAAAAACCATCACTACGAGAACGCACCGGCACGGAGGACACGACCTAGACAAAAGGCGCGCTCTCGGCTCGGAAATGCCGCGGAATCGGGCGTGACAGAATGATATTTATGCTCGCCGATCGTTATTCGAGTTTCGGGTTCGAAGCATCGTTCGCAGGATGTGAATGTTTTCGTCTTTTTTGGATTTTTTGTACGCGGCAGCGATCGAAGGACCCCCGAGTCTGTCGAGGTGGGTTGCACGTTGATGTTTTTCCCTCGGTTTTGCGTCTCCGATGATTTTCCTCCGTACGTTTGAGCCTGTCCGCTGTCAGAATTGATTGCTATCGATGGAATATAAGCGACAGCGGGTTGTATAATACCTCGGGATGAAGAGGCACAACGTGTCCGCATGCCTGTGCCTAACCATCTGCGCCGCTGGCACTGCTGTGCTAGACAAGATTTGACGCAGCGGAAGACACCAACGAGCAACCAAACACACACTTACGCGCCCAGATCGGCCGCACGTTGAATTGACCATGTTCGCCGGCACGTCCTGGTGAAAGCATCCTGCCTGCGGGTCGGTAGATAACCGACTATTTGTCCTCCGTTGGGGAATGGTAGTCACTGGGATAATATATTTGCGTGTGGATCATATCGAGAGTGGGCACAACAGAATCGAATCAGGCGTACGGAGAAGGAATCGTGGTATGAATTTCCACACATTGCGTTGGTTGGTGTGTTCATTAAGGAAAATTTCCCTGCGTTTTCAAATCAAACGAAAATGCCTTTCATTATTACGCGGTTTATGCTAGCTCTACAGGCCACTTGAGGATGGTTGTGCAAGACTTTGTAATAAATTGTTCGATTATTGCCGGGAACGTCTTGTCTTGTTATCCAATTAGGGTCCCATCCGTGGGTCGAGTTTTTCTCGAGATTCTTCCCCTGCAAATCCCGCATCCGTACGCTTAAGCTGGCCAGCGCAACAGATCGTTTGCCAACGATAATAAGTTTATTCCCTGTTGATTTCGGCGGCATCCTTCTCGACCTACGGTGGGCCTTTGTAATTTGCCGTCCACGGATGAAGCGATGAAGGCGACAATCGGCACATGGGAAATGAAACTATCGCGACCGTGCTTGGTAGAAAGTAGTGCGGTAGCATTAGCACACGTCTTCCGTCGGCTAGAGAAGAAAAACCCCTTTTCATCGCTTGGTCGCCAGACCCGGCATCTCGGATTCTGATCGGTAGAGGTCTTTGACCAGCTGCTGTGTGTTTTTTCCCTCGCTCTCACTGTCAGTTGCTGGGGGTCAGGCGACTGAGAGCGAATGTGCGCGGAGGAAAATTCACCAAACACACACACGCACACACATGAACTGCCCGGTCATGGTGGAGCATGCTTGAGGCTAAATTAATGTGGGAAATTTTATGCCTCCCCTGGTTTACGTCCCAGTCCTTCGGCGGCTTATCCTGGACGCGGGCAAGCGTCTCGTCCGGGCATGTCTTTTACGTCCAAACACGTGCTCTTGGGTGCTCGGTTTTTATGTTTCTTTTTTTTTTGCCCCGCGCGTGTAATCCACTCGTTCGCTCGGCCAAGCTGTGGGGCTGGGTTTTTTTGTTCACAATTTTATTCTCGTTTCGGCTTTCCCGAGAGGGGACTGCCGCTGAGGATTGTGGCGTGTTTGCGGCAATTTGTACGACAAAGCCGCTTCGTTGTCTTGCATTCGGTTTCAACGTATGCCGGGTTTTTTTTCTGCACTTTTTCCAATCGCTATCCCTTCTCTCGTTCTGGCATGTGCAATCTGGATCAACTCTCGTGTTCTCTGCCATGCCATTTTATAGTCTTACCCCGGGCCGGGTTCCCGGATCCCTGCCAGCAAGGAGCATGATGATCAAACGTGGTGTTTTGTTTCACCGGTTTCTGGGGGGTATGTTCGAATGTGTGTATTTTCTTACGTTCCGATGTGCAGTTTAAAAAGTAATTCCCTCCTCAGTCTGGTGGGGCTGAGAGACCATTAATTGACACTCCCGCGGAGGAATTGGTCGCTTATGTAGGGTTTGGTTTTTCTGGGATTTCCTTTGGCATCCGCCACCCGTGACATGTGGTCGGTGAGACGTGTGTTTTTTTCAGCCGATGTGGTGTAGATGTTTGTTAGTGTGATGCGGTGGATTTGCTCTATGCATCGGCTAATGGAGGGAACGTGCTAGACCGAGATGTGTCGACTTATTAAGAAGCGAACGCATCATCGCGTTTTCAACGAGCAATGCACCGAGCGTGCATATGCTGCACACCCTTCAAGCCGCCAAAGGGTGCCCATTATGAAGACATTCGAGGCGCGATCATGACAACGTTGGAATGGTTTATTTATTTGAAAGAATGCCGATTAAGTTAGGAACCCTGTGTTCCCGGTTGGTGTTAAATCGACGGTTCGGAAAACGAACGAAACTAACTAACTCGGTTTAACTAACCTGGGCAGAGCTGGTCTGGGTGGTGAAGTTCAGCTCTTCATCGATCGATTTCAAGGGGTTTGTTTATTTTTAGACTCTACACCGCTGGAATCCTTCTCTCCACCGAGCGAGGCGAATGTGCACTAAATTCGAATCGAACCACCCAGCTGGACGAGCGTCTTGCTCGTGATCCTTGAGAGCGTGTGCCGTCGGTGCGATCGAACGTGAATTAAAAAGACTCCCAATCCGGCCTGCTCTGGGTGGGGCTGGGATTCGTCTGCCAGAAGAGGATTGGGCCTATCGAAGCAGGGCCGGGAGGAGGACATCTGTTCCAGTTCAGTGCACGATGCTATTTTAACCGGTGGCGTACACTCGGCGCTACGTACTGCGACGGTGTGCCTGGGTTTCGACTACGGGAGCGATTTATTTTTACGATGACATGCAAAGGCAGAAATAAATAACCTAAGCCTGATTGTGCAAGAAAGCCGCCAGCTCGAGCTGGCCCTCCATGCCGGTGGTGTCACATACGCGTGGGTAAATTATGGTGGTTTGGCATAAAAAGGGGGATAATGTGTATGGAGGAACCAAAAAAATAATACCGGAAAAAGGACGAATCATTAAGCGAGAAGGTTAAGTATGCCGAACGATGGCTTGGACGATACAAAACGTCACATCAGCGGAACATAATCGGGGCTCATCTGGAGGGTGGTTGAACGGTGAAGAAGCAGACATTGACGATGAGATTGTAAATTTTCAAAAAGCACACGTTGCCGCCAATAGGGACCAATGGCACGGCACAAGAGGACAACCTAACCTCGACGAATTTGGGGCTTTGGGGTTGTGTAAGGATTTTCGTGCCGATTTTTCGTTCTCCTGCCGAACAATCCCTATCATCAACTTTTTTTTCTAATTTACTCATAACTTATAACTCATGCGTGCCAGCTTTGACGCAAGCTTTCGAGCATGGCATTTAAACGCACGTTGCTTCTGGTGGATTCTCCGCGAAATCCGCGACGGGCGTTGGTGACGGTGGAGTTAAAAAATAAACTTTCCTTCCGCGGTAAACAACACTTGACGACGCAAATTAAATTTTCATCTCTCTCGCCTCGCTGGGGCGCGCGCTTTTTCGACGTCACCTCGCCCCACGAGAGCAGAAGGTGGAAGATAATTTATTTAATTATTCACCCCAACGCCGCGTGCCGATGGACTCGCTGCCTGCACATGCCGTATGTGCGTGAAAGGGGTTTGCGTGTGCAACTCCGGGAGGTTGATTCTGGCTGGAAAGTTTCCAATTCGGAGAAAATTTCACACCCCAGCACCCAGGTTTGTCGTCACCAAACACGCGCCCAGGCAACGATGGCGCTCGTCGATGCCCGGCTCGAGATCGGATTCTGCAGAAGTTTGCTGACCCAATTTACAAACGGGCACGAGTGAGGGCGGTAGTTTATCTTGCGTTGCTTTTCACATTGCGTGACCCCGGTTTGTGCCTTCGGCAACTTCGTTCGGTGCGGTATGCAAATTGTACCGCCCGCCGAGTAAGGACTGTCGTAAAGGGGGAGAAATTCTAAATTTTATTTTCACCCAAAAGTTTGCTTCCTCTCGTCGTCGTGACCCTTGGAGCAGATTTTGTGACTGCCGGTTGGTTGTTTAGGAGCAACGGTGTGCACGTGGTGAACCATTGTGTCGATGTTGCGCCATGCTGTCTCCATCGAAAGGACACTGGGAAATGAAAACTAAAGATGGTGAGCTCGGTTTACGATGAGCGCTGCGGCGACGCACGTTTTGGTTCGTGTTTGAGTTATGTCTGAGGTCCAATCTTTTTTTTTGTTTCATGACGCTTTCCGCTTTTGTGACCGCGACGACGGAGGTAGGTGGGCTGTTTGTGCCTGGCTAAAAGTGGTGCAGATTTTCGAAGGCAGAAAATCATTTTCGCAATAGCGGAAAACGTCAATAGAGAGGAAGCACAACTTTTCGCGGAGCACGGAATACGAAACGGAAAGTAAATTTACACCGCGACCCGTGAACCACTCGAGTCGCGCTGTTGGTGGTTGGTTTTCCACGATTTCTTCTCATGTACTCCTCGGGCGCCCTTCTAACCCTTGTCAGCTGCCTCCACTTTCTAATGCAATGAAGCGGCCTAATGTCTGGCGGGAAATTCTGGGTGGCTGGGTGGCCCTCCGTCACAAGCAACGATACGGTCGGCAACACCGGAAGCACGGTATTAGAGGTAACGTTTCGCCTTCACCGGTGGAATGGTTCAGTCGAAAGGTATGACGGTACTGCTCGAGAACGGCCGTACGGTTAGACGGCGTCGCCGACAGCAACTTCGCACCATGCCAGATTAAATTGGTTCTTGGTGGGGAGCTCTTTTCCTGGGCGAAGTATTGCACGATTAAAAAAAGCCCGACATGAGCAAAAGCCGCCCGAAAGTGCATGAAGCATGCATACATGAAAGGTTTTTACCTTACGATGAATTATTTCATTCGTCTGAAGCGCAATTGCGCCCGATGCCGTCTACAACTCGCACCGTCCCACTTTCCGGGTGGAGGGTTTTTGCATATTTTACGCCACGTTAAATCGTACCGAGGTACTGCATTGCACATGCACCTTTGCTTGGAGCGCTTCAGAGTGATGTTTGGGGAAAATATCGGCCATTTTCGGTATACGGACAAATTTGCGAAACCAACCGACCAGTTGGTTGGTGAGGCCGCTTTGACCTTCCCTTTAAATGACCTAGGATTTATGAGGCATGAGTCTCAACTGGCAAACTGATTTTTCTCCTTCACCCGCCACGAGTTTAAGCTGTTGTTGTCCGATTTAAATGGGGGCTGGCCAGCGTATAAAGTCATTAGGAAAACATATCCACCTTTCTACATATGCGCACGAGCGGCTCTCTCTTTCACTTGCTATCCTTGCAGTCCCCTTCGCGATTCGCCGTTCCATTGGAGGTTCCTAAAGCAGGAACCACCAAACGCCGACCCGTCAGAAACGGGCCGGAATTCACGCTCGGTTGGGTGTGAAATATTTCCTGCGGCGCAATGCATTACATCCTCTCCGGCCTTTAGTGCCTCTCACTGACATCCCACCCAACCCGGAGGTTGGGCAAAAATTTATGCACTTTTAAGTGGAAATCCAACATTTAAAAACATACAAATACAACCCTCATTCACCGAGACCAGGCTGCTAGAGGGTAGTGACATTGCAGCAGCAGTAGTTCCTTGGCCACGGTGTGTGTGTGGAGACGTTGGAGAAACACTGGAGGATGTCTACAATTAGCGATGAATTTATTTTGACATTTATGAGATGTTCACGCCATCGCCATGACCAGGGAATAGCGACGGTGAAGTGTTGTTGGTGAAATTTCTTTACGATCGCCTTCGCCACCGTCTACGTCGGTGAGTTGCGGCTGCTGCAGAGGAGAAGTTGGGGGCGTTTGATCTGGAACGAATATGCCTCATTGTCTCGACTGTGGTGGTCTTGACGCTGTTCCGCGGGTGTCTTGTGCTAGAAATAAATGTTTGTTCTGGATGGGTCGTTATGTTTTATCACACGTAAGCTGGTTCGTCCACGTGCGAGTGTTTTTTGCTCCTTTCCTTCCAAATATTTGTTTTCATAACTTATTTGTTTGATTTAGTATGATATATACACGCATTTATATGCATCCCTTTTGGCTGACTTCATTGGATTGAATATAAGATATGTTGGATATAAGACTAACTATTTACAAAATTACGACTTTATTTGATGATCTATGATGTAAGAAATAGTTTCGTTGGCTTTGCTTTTAAGATTTTCCACAACCTTAGTTTTCCTTAGACTGTGAATATAAGTTAAATACAAGTCCACGGAATTTCTAGAACAAGAAATCGAAGAAATCGTTGATTTAGTGAACGATTTGTAGTGATTGACATAATGAAGCAGTTTTTCGCCCACTTGCCATCCGTTATGCCTACCGTAGCACGTTGGTCATCGTTTTAAATAATGTTAACATCATCGGCAAGTCATTAATCACACGTTCCGCAGCACGGCTCCTTCGCCGAAGCTTTAAAGTGCCGTTGACGTGGTGAATTAAACTTTACGTCACCATTGTTCTTGCCAGTTGCATCATGCTGCAACATATGCGTACGTCCCCACAGCGGCGCCCTGCCATCGAAGCCGGAAATTGCTCACACATAATCGGATCGTTTAGGAGAAGCCACGAGTCTCATTTAAATAATAACGACGGAGCGCCGTCGCGCACTTGTTGTTGCAGGTCCCACCAAGGCGATGAATGAATCCGTCCGACCGACCGGGAGGGCCACCAGTTCGTTAGTTTCGCCATTGTTGGCCGGATTGGCCCCAGTGGCGGAAGACAAATGCATCAGCCGGAGCTCACGATCGAAGGGCAGTAGCCGGGATACCCAGCACACAAGACAAGACGGTACACTGTGGCGCATTAATCAGCGCCGAACCATCTCTCTCGCTTGCAGCCGCTAAAAATGGATCTCATCTTGCCAGCGTTCGCTTCGGATGCACGGATGGTCACTAGAATTCCATGGAGCATGCGAAAGTGGATATAAATACCAACGGGGACCGTGTTCGAGGGACGAATCGGAGCACTGGCAGAGCTTCCGATGGTTATTCTGATGAACGGAGCGATGGCGTTCTCGAGGGCAAACGAAAAAAAAATAGAACGAACCTAAATGAAACGACGTACAACTTCATTCTTGAAATGTCCGACAACATCCAACGGATCCACACGACGACAACGATGAGGCCGACGTACCGCAACGCTAACGAGCTGGAACCGTTTGTGGCAAAGATTGGCCGGGGTTCACCGTGCCGTCGACGCCTAGGTCATGGTCGCTATGGCAGCGTCGCGAACCGGTCGGTTTTGGTACTTCGTGCACGAACAATTGCAGTGAGGTTCTCGACGTTCTTGCTGCATATCGTTGCATAAATAAGGAATGAAACTTGTAGGGGAGTGTGCACGTGTGTGTTTTACAAAAAAGAGCTGCACTTTGCCTGGGTCGTTCCGCACAGCTGTCTTTAGTCCTCAGTGATGAATTCCCACTGAGACAGATGGGTTGAGGCGTGACGACTACAAGCTGGAAGAGGGCAACTGTATTCGGTTGGTTAAACTACCACTGAAAATTCACTCACAACTAATGGAAACCAGATGTAATACTATCTCCGCGTATGGATCGAACGTAGTTGATCTTGCTCGCGGATCCTTGATTGTCTAGTTGAGCTTGGCAATTAAATGCGTAGCTTTTCGGGGTTTGGTCGACTTTACTACTGATTTTTGTGGCCACTAGTAACGAGTCTCACGTGAGACTGGCTTATCTTACTCGACAGCACATGGGATGCTGTACTTGTTTGGTGTCTCATTTTGTGATTGAGTTTTCGTCCTTCAACTGACTGTTGCTTTGCATCAAGAAAATCGGCTAGAATAATGACGTCTTGCTTTGATGGAATCACGGAATGGTGTAGCGAAGGTAAAGGTTTACTTCTTGCAGAAGAAGCAGGGATGTTAGAGCAAGCTCTGATGCTTGAAAAACGCTATACGAATGGATGATTTATTTGATTTGGCAAACCATTTGACGTACCCAGGCAGGAGATTCCCGAACGATTGGCAATTTTCCAGAACACCAGTCTCACCCGCGTATGGTGTAGGCGGCACATTTTATCTCTTCATTTCTCATTACTGGCACCATGGGTAGGTTGAAAAATATACACGACCTCTGCAGCCCCTGGTCATCCATCGCTAGTGCGGTGAATCTATCGCGCGTGCCTTCAATTCATTTTTGCGATGATAAGCGACCCGTGGAGGGCATACTCCGCCAAGCGAGTCGAGCAAACACTGGTCAAGGATTGGTAAACATAAATTAAAAACATGTTTGCATGAGCCGGTCCCGGACCGCAACAATGAAACCACCGAATGGAATGCCACCGCCGAGATAAACGTGCACCACAACAGCCATCGAACGACGGCGGGAACGAATGAAAAGTGTGTGAGAGAAAAAAAAACACAGAGACAGTGGAAGGATAAAGTAGAAGGGTAAAAAAAATTGCCACCTCCAATCGAACGCCACACGTGCAGATTATGTGCGAGTGTGTTCTGGCATGCGAAACCGGAAACCGACGACGAAACGGAACCGTCACACCTACGCGCCGGAGCCAAGTGTCCTGTGGAGCTGACGTCAGTCTTGTTTGCCGACGTCCGGAAGAGTTTTGCGAGGGTGCGCTGCAGCCTTATCACAGCGTTGATATTAGTTTTTTCCGCCTCGTTCGCTTTGTAACCGTGTCGTGGCTCTCCTAACGCTAGCTACTCCGGGACGCTTCTGCTGACCGGAAGGGGCTAGTTGCGAGTCGTATCGCAGCGAGCTGATCGGTTCAGTAAATAAAACCGATGTTTATCGATTATCCTTCGTGTCTTGGACGGGTGTGCCCGGGATTGTTTGTTCTAGCGCAGCCGGTTTCGATTTTGCGCCGTTTCCTCTTCCATTCGCCGACTGGGAGCTATGGCGCGGGAGCAAGGATATGGGCTTCACCTCAGCAACGACGAGGACTGGTGTATGGCGTGATTTTTATTCTACTCCCGGACGCGCTGTACCACTTGCAAACTGTCTCACGCCATAACTCATGGCTGGATCGGTGTGGGGCAGGCTCGGACACCCTTGGCGTTCTCTCGTGAACGAAAGCCACAAAGCCAAACCGGGTCCAGCCGAAGTATAAATTTGCCTGTGGGAAATTGCACGTCGTAGGTCATTTAGGAGCTACTTGGAATTTTTAATGTCACCGGTGCGGTGTAGTTGAACGGATTCAAATACCGGGTGTGTGTGTGGATGAAAAAAAACATTATCTCCGAATGGAACGAGCTTCACCTCGTAACCGGACTGAACACATCTTCCGAGCCTGAGCTGCACGCGAGCAGCCGCGGCCCGTAATAATTCCCCCGCAATGACGGCTAGTTGCAATAAATTATCATAATAGAGATTGGCCGTCGACACCGACGCGAAAACCAGCATCGGGAAGGGTTCTAGGGCCCAGGGCGACAGTGCGCTGCTACGTAACCTTCGCTGGACGGAAAGAAACTTTGCTTCTGGCGAGGCACAGTGAGGTAAGTTGGAGCTCCCGCTCCTTTCGGGGACAATTGAAGGCAATAATGTGCATTTCTTGCAAAAAGCCGTTCCGTCCGCGTAATTGTGTCTCTTTTTCGTCGCCGTCGTACCACGTGCCCCGATCGGACCCTGGAGGGCTGTCGGAAGGAATGATGAGACAAGTTTTGTGAAGGTGAAATTTAAATATTTATTACCTTGCGTAAACTAGTGCCGGTGGGTGGGTCAGGCGTGGTTTTTCCGCGCCGAATGGGAGAAGGAAGCCCACGAAACGAGGGAAAAAGTTTATTTTCCGCTGCGCTGCGGACGGGCGTGTACTGCGGGGCGAGTCTTTTTACGAATTCCGCATGAATCAATTTGCACGTAAAAGTTCTAAATGGATGTACATTTAATTTCGGTTCCTGCCGAAACCGAGCGACTAACGGGGGCTTCCACCAAAATGGAGAATTGGACGGATTTCGTTCGGAATGAAGTAAATAGGGCGTGAAAAACGAGACGACCACAGGGACACTCACCGTTGATGGGGTTTCCGTCGATTTTTTTCCTCTCCTGATGCTCAATAAAGTACGAGTAAGGACGATTGTGTGGCCGCAATTGTTTAGGATGCGGTTTTAAGATTCATTTGGTTGGAGATTTTTTCATCAACATATATAGCAAGCATAGATATCGAAAGGCGTATGGAACTACTTTTTTACTTTAGGGTTTTTTTCAGTTTGTCGGGTTATAACTGGTATATTTTCAACGCTTAAGACATGGTAAAATCAACTTCTATTTCTTTTCTTTATCAACACCAGTCTAAATTGTTTGCAATGGTTACATCGATAGCAATTAAACGAAACGTTCGGTGATTAAAACTATCAGTGGTTGTGGAATTTCTTAGAAAAAATAGTAGCTATCCTTCCACCAAAAAGCAGCTGTCGGTCGTGTTAAATCTCGACTCGAAATGAACCGACCAATCACGCGAACGGAAGCAACTGCGATGCGTACGGTGTTCCGTAATCTGTTCTTGTCGGGATGGACGGAATCCCGAAAGGATGTTTCACCGGTTGGAATTTGCGTGGCTTTGTGGTTTTGCGGTGAAAACCACTACCGGGAGCTTGCCAGTAAGGGAAAATTTAGCTGAACAGGACGGTAGCTGTCATATTCTGACTCGCATGGGACGATTAGGGTTTCAGGGTAGCTGGACGGGGATACAAAATACCCAACAAATGACAATGTGGCAGCACTGATTGAGCGTTGCCTATGACAGTGCGGAATACCTTTTGAAATGGCTCTTTTTTTGCATTAATCAAGAAATGATGTATTGTTCCTTTAGTTATACAATAGGGCATGAAACGACGAATAATAGAATGTGAAACACACAAAAAAAAACACACACAAAATAGTGGAGTAGGATCAGACCCAAATCTTTAAATTAATCGAAAACTACCGGAGTTTTAGCACTTATTTCGGTTCTCCCATTGCGGAATCATTCAACCACCCTGCTCCACAACTCTTTACTCAAACCACTGGGAGTTAGTTTTTAATAACCAAACTCCCTGGGCTCCTTCCCGAACCGCAGCGGGCGCCAAATGCCAACGTCGCGAAATAGAATACGTGACATTCCGCTGATGGGTTCTCCAACACACTCCCCCATGTGGCTCCCGATGATGCTTAGTTTGTATTATTAACGGCTTAGGCGGCAGAGAGAGAAAGAGAGAAAGAGAGAGAGAGGGAAAGAGCGCAAAAAAAAACAAATAAAACAATACTCCCAACCCAGTGGGTAATAATAATGATAATAAAAAAAGGATAACCAAGCTAGATCGCGCGTACCGCGCATCTATTTGTGCACACGTACAACCGCACGCACACATGTACACCGCCGAATGCCAAGTGACGAGGCCACAGGACGCACGCGTTGCATCCGTTTTTGCGGCAGGGAAAATTGCACGGCGTGGACACGACAGGACGAAACCGAGCTCCTTCCAGTTGTTTGAGTGCGCGAGGCAGACCGTGGGTTTTATTACTATTGCTATTCCTCGTACCTACCCTGCTCACTCTTCTCCCACGCGGCAAAGCTACCGTCCTTGTGACGAAGTTGACGGCAGGCGCCGTTGGTCGGTGGAGATGATGTTTGGATTATGGTTTTGCGTATATGTATGTCCTTTATATTTGTGCCGTTTTGTTTCTCCGTTAGTCACCCGTTGTGCTCCATCAGTAGCACCGGGGACGCGCGCACGTTTGTGTGAGTGCTTCTTCCTTCATATTGCGATTTTTTTTGCACCGTCGTTTGTGTTTTGCTTCTTTCATTTTTCGTGACTGAGCCCGGCAAATTACGAGTGTGCCCTCGTCCGTCCGTCCGTCCAGCTCTTCTCCACGTCCTCGTCCTTCGCTAGGACCTCCTATTCAGGCCAGGCGCTTGTCTCGGTGGGTCGTTTATAATTCATACACGGAATCGTGCACAGTTGTCGCCGGTTGGTGCGATCGCGTCATACCAATGTCATCTCTGCCACTCGCCCCAGGTCCTCATGGGGCTGGGGTGCGTTCTCACACCGCCCTGTTGGCCCTTCCGAGAAGTCACGTAAAGCGAGCGAAAAGAACGCGTTCGACACTTTTGCAAACCCTGTGGGGAAAAGCCGGACGACCCCGTGCGACCCCGGGGCGGTATGACCCTCCAGTCTGGGCTGCAAACAATTGCAGGGAGTCACCCCCACACACACAAGGGTGTGTGGTGTTTTGCGTGAGGCGTTTCTTTTTCTCTTCACGCGGCTGTGGTTGTTGCAGCATGGCCGTTTGTTGCGCTTGGAATTTAGGAGACAGCTGTGTTTACCTCGCCGTACGGAATACATTAACGGTGGCGTCGCACATTCAGTGGAAAACTGGCCAGCTCCGACTTAAGGAAACGGAGAGGACGAGACCTCGGTGAGAGACAAATGGCAAATAGAAAAGTCTCCCCTACGTTTATCCTGAATAGGCGCAGGCGACGAACGGTGCGCAAGATCGGCCGTCTGCCAGCCCCTATGGAAGGATGCCATGGTCCAGAGCCACGGTCTAGATCACAGTGCTGTGTTCTTTCACGCTTTTAATGAATTTTTATTGAAAACGACGATGCCGTCGAGCGCCGGGTGAGGATATTTATTCATGGGACGCCTGGTTGGCCGGGAATCAAGGACAGAAATCTGTAGGCGTCCGGGGGAAGATTTAAACTTTATTCATGCATCTTCTCACACTCCTTCCCAAAGCCGTCGTGCAGCAGGGGGTTGTTTCTCACCACCGAACACTCATCCTTCTCGGGGGTCGATGCAAGGGATGTAAATGCAGCATGTTAATCAAAGGAGTTTTTGTTCTACAACCTCTCTGCTCGGTACGCTTTCCTCTTTCACTCTTCTCGATTTCCACAGTGTAAACAAAACATCCTTACCCACGCCAGCTTCGGGAACAAAATTACTGATGTTCTTTCATTTTTTTTCTTCTCGCGTGTTTCGTCTCTATTTGCAGAAAAATGTTCATCGGTGGTCTCAGTTGGCAAACAAGTCCAGGTAAGTGGAAGCTGCTGTCCCAGCGGATCCCAGGAATCGAGCTCTGTCGTGAAGCCGCTATCAGCCCTTCCAGCCAGGGGGCGTCGTGTAATGGGCTTGGATGGTAATTGCGAGATTAGAATGCCGGTTTGGTTCAGGGCTGCTACTCCCCTGCGGGGTGGAGATTAAGCGCACCCGGGGGTGAAATTGCGTTTGGGAAGCTTGAAACGAAAGCTTGGGTGAAGGAAAGGTAAGAAGACGAGCGAGACAAGGGCTATAGTCGCACCTGTGCAACTCTCGGGATGCGTTCCCGGAGACAATGGGTGGATTTGTGGTCTGTCAGTGCGGTAGTGAAATTGGTAGTAAAATTAATGCCTCCGAATGTTGGATACATTTTGCTTGGGTTGATTGGTTGGTGCATCAGACGAACGAACTTATAGCTCACCGGTGCTATGAAAAGCTTAATAAATCAACCTCCTTTGGTGATCCACCGATGGCACGGGTCTGATATTCGGACTCGCGTGCGATTAATTCTCATGGTTATATGTTTTTTCAGCTCTACAAGCTGCATGGCACTGTTTTCGTTCATGGTAGCTTTCTTTTATGCGAATTCGATTGCAACCCTTTTCGTGTAATTCGTATCCATTTCAATATACCATTTGCAGGAAACATCACCATGGAGGTGTTAATGCTTCTCGTGGGAAAATTGCACTCTGTGAAAAACGCCCCCACAAAGTCAGGTGTGAAACGAGAGCGGTTTCGTTCTATCGGAAGTGTGCTTTGTTAGTCCTTTTATCCCAGTGCCGTTTGTGAGTTGGTTTTGCCACGAAAAGGGGTGCATTTATCAACGTTGGTTGATGAATTGGTCGGTTGCTAGCATCATGGTTGATCGGAAATCGATTTGGATGTTGCCTTCAAACGCATCGCGTTTTTTGTGGTTATTATCGTGGGTTGTAAATCTCCCTTGTAAAGTAAAGCCAAGTGAATGAAAGCCAAAAGTACTTAGTATTAATCGAGCTGATTTTTTTATCACTTTTTTCACTATTGCGACTTCAAGAATAATAAAATCAACACAGCTTAGCTTCCGTTCTCGAACCAGGGCGGCATTAGCATGCCTAAGGCGACGATAGATTATTCATCCTAATTTGCACAAGCTCAATGGCGCATGAAGGGGCTCGATTTGGAGGCACAACGGATCCCGCACGATATTACTGCAGAGTTATGTTTCATCCGGGTGAAATTGAAAATCAAGCAACGATAAAACACGCCCGTGAATGAACCTCCCGAAGGAGCCCGAAGATGGGTGAGGAAACGCAACAACAAAAATGAAAGAAAACAAAACCTGCACACCAGAAAACACAGTGCTTCGAGCCACCCCCTGTGGAAACTCCCACCCGAGAACTCCCGGGAGCACCTTTCGCCCGGCGAGAACGACGCGAAAGCGCTGCCACATGTATGCGAGTACATTATTCGGCGTGCCAGAGGAGGTGATGGCTGAAGGCACGGTAGAGCACTGGCCCGGGCCCGGAAAATCGATTCCACGAGGATGGAAAAGCGAGCAAACAGCTGCGGCACTCGACCCCACCAACCGACCCGCAATGGGGTCGAAAGTATCAATCGTCTTAGCGTAAGCTCTTCGCCTCGAGGTTAGACCCGCTCGATTTCCAACCAACCTACCCTCGTTCTTCATCCCACCCACCCACCTACACAATCGTGCGGGGGGCCAAGTGTGATTGTCTTGCACGGGCGTCGACGGCGTCGTCGGTCGGTGGTGTGGTGATGGTGTTTTATCGATGAAAGCTCTTCAAAGACGCCGCGTGAAATCGAGCGCGGCCCGGTCTTCGGGGGGAAGTGCATGAGGTGGGCATGGCCTTTCTTCCAGCCCTTCGACCTAGTTTGGGCCGCGGTTTTGCTACCGTTCGTTAAGCTGCCGATGTTGATTTGGGACGCGGATTTTTTCCCCTGCTTCTGCTTCAACGAGCGCTTTAAAGAATATCACCCGAAAACAATTCAATTCGCCGGCTTTTGGAGTGAGGGCGGAATGGCGAGGTGCGGGTGGTTGCAAATTTGCACTCCCAGCGTCGCTCCTGGCACCACCTATTTCCAGCCCCACGTGTTTCGAAGGGTGTTGTGTAGATTTTTGAATATTTTATCCCTTAAACGATTCTGTCGATTTATGTAAACACCCCAAAATGGCCCAGGGACCTTACGGTTGCCCTCGCTTCCGGCACCATACCTGGGTGGGTCCCGTGTGCATGCGTTTTTTCGTGCTCTCTCTTTCTCTCTCGCTCGTTTCATCACGCCTATTTCACTGGTGTCCTTTCTGAGCTCTGCGGCACTGACGGCCCTTCAGTGAGGAATTTCAATCTGCGCTATGCCCCGGGTGCGCGGTGGTTTCTCTTCAGGCTTGGTTTACGGTGAAAATTGATGGATGATTGGCGAATCCAATGAAGTTTGCGTATATGATGTAGCGAATGGATATTTATTTCCGACAGGTCTGTACCGCCTTCCGTGAACGAAGCGTGTTCAGGGGACGTGGGCCGAAAAAGTAACGGTGAAACTGATCACCTGCGGCTGGTCGATGTTGCTGATTGCGAATTTTCTTTTCCTGGCATCCCTAAGGGGCGCGGTTCTGAGATCGTTATGCGTATATTGCTTCTGCTTCATCTTCTGCTGCTTGATTATCTATCTATCTCGACCCATCAAATTGCCGCTCGGCTATGGCGGTGGATGATTTTCCATGCATGGGTGCAAATGTTATTTTATATTTCCCGCGGAGTGCGAAAGGATTTGAGATGGATGGTTGTGCATGTATGGATCGGAATGTTTTCTTTTATCGTTCGCATCAAGTAATTTAAGCCCCCGGTCCGTGGTACGGAGGTTAGGATGGAATTTTATCGAATATCCCATCGCGCACTGTGCTCGCGAAAAAACCCTACTTGAGGAGTCAAACCGCCTTGTGCAAGGCGCTAAAGGATACAACGCAAAGAAGAACAGGTCTACCGAGAGCAATTCGCCGCCAGTGGTGCACTGGTTCATTGAACTAACTGCGCCAGGATAAGCACCAACGACCGGCCAGCCGAGTGAGCCAAACTTCCCGGCTGTGGGTGAAATCGCTAATTTATTGCACACGGCTGCAATTCGGTTCCATACATTATATCCTCATCGATTTCCGTTCCATAAACAATGCTCGCCGTCTGTCGGGCCAGGCCGGTGGTGGTTTCGTGGGTCGCCCGGGAAAATCGCGCGTCCCTTCGCGATCGCGGGCATACGTGTTAGTCAGCGTGTTCGGTTGCACCAAACCACGCGTCCTACGACTGGGCTTTTGAGGGTGAAAGCGGTGGCACCACGTTCTGTTTTGGGTGGTATTTGAGGCTCGATAGAGCTCACTCGTGGTGTGTGGTATCCCTTCACGAAGGCTCGTCGTGTTTTGTACGCGTGCCATTGGGGTAAAAATCCCCAAACCTGCTGGTGCGAAAGCCACGAAACTCGAAATGGCGAGCCCATGAGATCGAGAGAACGTCAGTTGGCGTGTGAAGGGAATGCAGTGGCCGCCTGCGGACGAGAGGGAAGTATTGCCAAGTATTGCCGAGGATAATAAAACTCTCTCCACCCGTTGCATGCCAAGGGCCGCACCGGGGCATTTGGCCGTTCCGCCAAAGAGCGCAGCACCAACACCGCGTTGGGGGTGGCATGTTTTCCGCACTATTGGCGAAAAAGCAGTCCCATTTGGCATATTTCGATATTGGAAAGCGTTCTTTTGGGGGGTGTTTTTTTTGGTTTTGGTTTGGCGCCTTTTTTATTACGCTCACATTTTTGAGCTTTCGTTTATTTTGTGTTTTATTTTTTGCATAAGGGTCCCTTTGGGTTTGGGCGTTTGAGTGAGAGCGGTTGCAGCACGGTCGCAGAATTTTTATTCGAGCAGCAATCGATGTAGGGTTGTTTGGATATGTATTAAATGAAGGGTTATATAAGCGGGCAGACATTTCCTCACTCAATCGGTTGCATATCGGGAAAGTCAAGCGAAAGTAGTGGTATTTGTTGCTTGCTGAGTTTGAGTTTGAACTCAGAGGACCTAAGGAAGGCCAATTTAACATTTCGATACCAAAGAAGAAATATTTCAGATTTTCGATCGATTTCAGATTACCTTCGTCCATGTTTTTTGCATATTCCTTCAACGGCTTAGCAAATTTCCGGCCAATATCAACAGACCAATCCATTGTGCAAATTGTGTTGAGAGATGCAAGCGTCACCGCAAGCACTCGCTAAACCGCTTCCGTTTAGCGCTTTCTTTGTGGTTCACACCGGCTCAAAAATACCTCCCTGACTAGATTACGGTGGCCACCCGGGCCGCTGCCGTGTTACGTTGTGTCAAGTTTTCCCGGACGTTCGTCAAGCGTGGGAGCGCGTGTTTTGTCATTAATATTCCTGAAACGTACGCGAGCCCGTTCCGCAGGATCAATTAGCCACTGCCGACCGCAGGGTACAGCTAGGACTCGCATTCAGATCTACACGACGGTGCCTGGCTGTTCAATTTTAATGTTCCGAGTTGGCGTAGTTTCGTGCCCGGGACGAAAGCGCTGTGTTGGTGGTGCAAATATTTTCGCTTATCGCGGCTTATGCCGGATCGTTCTGGTATCCACTTGTCAAGGCTTGGTCCCGCGAAAGAGGCCGATATATTGATTACTTAATCAATCGCGCGCCCGGCAACGCTACCACCACTAATGACTTCGGATCTGAGAGGAGGCCCAATTTCCAAGGATAGAACAGTTTTCGGACTCCAATACTGCCCTATGACGGGCGTAGATACCGCTGGCTAGTGGCCACCGTATAGTTTATCCCGCGTGGTAGCTTTTTAATGGGCGGTCGGCTCGTAGCCGTCAAAGGGTTCGTCCGTTTTGGCCCGAAAATTGGCCAATGTATGAACGGTGCGTAATAGCGGCTGTTCCCTCGGGCGGAAAATGTGCTGATATCGAATTCGTGGCCATGGCTGAACGGTTTCGATGCTGACGGTGGCCATTTTTCATTCAGTTTTCGCTTCCCTTATAGCTCCTGGACCTGAGAACGGGACGCCACCACAAGTGGTCCGGTTCGACGGACCAGAAAACGATGAGTTGAGCGTTTTCACGTACCGTGGCCACGCAGCGATAGTAACGCAATTTTCACTAAGCCACCGGTGTGAATGTTCTTTTGCGATATTAATTAGCATTATTGGCCGGTGATGCAAAATCGGATAATATGTTAGGTGTTTGAGGATTTGAGCGGTGTTTTATTCTGATGATGGGGATTTAACGGATTGGTTTCGCTATGTCCGTACGACTCCATCGCGTCTAACGTTGTTTGATGTTCACCAAAACGAATTATTGTCAGGGCGACTAATCTGTTTTCTTGCTTTTTTTCTCTGTTAGCGCAGTAAACAGCCAATCAATATCAGCAAAAATTAGCACCCCAGAAGGAAACGCTCAATTTCAAAAGGCTGAACGGAGGCAAAAACCCGCTTACCCACACTTTTAAGACGGACAAACAATCCGGCTAATCCCGGGAGTTGGTTCACTGAAGGAGCTTCCGCTTTTGCTACGATTTAGTAGCCATCCATCCTTTTGAATAAATAACCAGAAAAAAGGGTAACGAAGTAACGGTTTAATCTACTCAAAAGGAGTGCCTATTGTCGCATGGTTGCCCTCAACGTCTTGACGGCCGTTGACAGCGAACCCGAGGCAGCATAAAGCGGTTCTCGGTCCCTTCTATTAGCTGGCGATCAAGCAAAACGCATCGTTTATCATATCACCCGTTGGTGCAATCGTTCCACTTGATTATACACGCCACCGTGAGCTGGATTCATTATGTCCTCAGCTTCATTTTTCATCTCTAGATACGCGCACCCTAGTGTTTGCAAATTCGAAAATACAATGCTTGGTTCCAGCACTTAATCCCGAATGTTTGTGGTTAAAATTGTGTAATTAATGAACTTGCAAAGAAGGGGCTGGAAAACAGCCCGCGGGCTCACTCGGTCGGGGCAGTTTTAAAAACTCATCATCGCTTCTCGTCGGGGCACCGGAGTGAAGCGCCGCGCCTTAGGTGTGCTACTCGTCAAAGCCCGCTCGTCCTGGGGGATTATCTCCGGCTTCTTGGGACGGAGGCTGTACAATTGGTCTTGGCCTTGGGGCGTTTGCGGATACACTACGCACTCGGTCTCGGGATTGAGCGGTAATTACGTTCCGGGAGGTTAATTAACCTAAATTAATTATGTCGACGCTAGGCCGCTGCCGCCTGCCGGCCGTTGTTCGTGCCATTAATTTTCGCGTTTGTGCCGCCCGAGATTCTGGTTCTGTCATCCGGTAACTGCTTTCGAATCGAAGCCTAGTTTCCGTGGAGGTGGTACTTTAGTCGAGGTGCCGTAAATCCGCGCTGAAAGGATATTTTCGAGCGTCCAAACCAGCATGAGGCTTTTCAACCGCCACTGATTGCTTCTGATTGCGCTGGAGTTTGGGTGCGTTAAGCTAGACATTGTATTCAAATGACGCCAATGAGAGGTTTGCATTGAATTGAGAAACCATTAACGGCAGCAGGAAATATGTTTGATTCGGCTTTCGTGGAAGAAATGTTTAGACAATATATCATTTAACCTATTCTCTGTAGATCAAAAGGCGCATTTTGTCATTTGAATGAGTGAATGTGGCATTCTTCGATGTGGCCGTTTTGTTTGTGGAATTTAAATTAAAAATTTAATCAACATTAATCCGTCTCGATTAAGGATTTTAATTGCGCTTTTCGTTGTTCGTGGAGAAATTGTCACCATTCCTTCCTCGTTATTAACTCGTTCGCCAAGCAATTTGGCGGAAAATGGCGAGCAAACTCCTCTTATTAGTTCCTCTACCGCCATGCGCGAGTGATTCCAGTTTGTGTCGTATTTTGTCCGCCGTCAGCACCAACTAGATGGCGTACTTAAAAAGTACATTCCACGACACGACATTTGCTTTCCATTTTATTGTTGCCAAAGCAATCTCGTAAGCGTTAGGGAGGGTGCTAAAATGCTGCAAAAGAAGAGAAGAAAAAAGGCATAATTAGAATCTTGGAGCTCGTGAATGTTATCTCGAGAGCAAACGATGTCAGTCCGTTGAGCATGGCGTTCTTGGCTCCGATTGCTATTGCAACTGCTGGTGAAGAGTTTTTTTTGGGTGGGTCGAAGCATAACAAAACTGAAATAGAACTAAAAACTGGTCCAGAACTGAACGATATTCCTCTACCGGGCTAATCGCAAACAAAAACCCGTCTACCAACTGAAGGGCCTCGTCATGATTGTCGCGGGTGCCTACACGCGTGCGCTATCGTGTAAATGTATTTATGGACAGCTTTTGACTTCACCCCATTGGGATCCCTTTCCTCAAAGGCATCCCTTTGAATCCCGTGCGGCGGTGGTGGCGTATGTCACACTTCGGCAAATGATGACTACGTGACGAAATGTAATTAGCATCGAGTGGGGCGCGTTGCGGATCCCGTCCGCACCTGTCGAGGCGAGGGGTTGTCTTTTTTCTTCAATTATTAAAAGACGCGTTCTTGGTCGAGACTCAGGCACCTTGAAAGGAGTCACCGGTCGGAGCGGTTTCGACTTGAATTCTTGCGCTTTATTCCCTCTTCGTAGCTCGGGAAACGTTAAATCCTCGTCAGTAAACACGAAAAGCGACGTGTACTTTTCATCAGCGCGTCTCCCGTCCGGCCTCAGGGTAGCGAGCGCAATGGCAACATTCTTCGTCGAGGCACTGAAACATCCGCCTTTATGCACGAGGACGGGCTATGGGCCATTGGTGGTTGAGATGCGCTGAGCGCGATGCAGCTATTATGCCCGGGCACGTCAGCGCACCGCGCCACGGATGACACTCGCTAAAGGAGTGACAAGCGTCTCAGTGTCCTCCGCAGCATCCTTTGATTTCGCCTGGTAATGACGTAACGTGTCTGCACGTGCGAGACGAGCAAACGAAGCAGGCATTGATGCAAGAACGCCCGAAGAAAAGCCATCATCGGAATGAGGTGGTAAATTATGACCGTCGGGAACGGCGAGCCTTGGCGGGCAAACATGCCGTAGCGGTGGCAATGAGCGAGAAAGACAGCAAGGAAGAATGAAAAAACGCGAACGAGGATCAATGGTGAGGATGTCGTAGGGTTTGCGTAGCGGAGCATAAATGAATGTCTAATGACGACCAAGGTAGCACATGTGTGGGTGTATGTTCTGCCGGTTCGGGAATGCAAATCCCTTCCAGGACCTTCTAGGGTTGAACGGTTCGTAGCGCCGGCAATGATTTGTCGGTGGCAACTGCACAGGATCAACCTTTGTGACATCGGGTCGGGTGAATCCTGCACCGGGTGGATCGTGTTTGATGGTTGCAGAGACATACATGTTTGCTCGAATGTATGGCATCGGGCGAGAAAGGATTTTAATTTTCTCCCAAACGTAAAGAAGGGTTAGAAACCCACGAGCTAACACGAACCAGAAAGCCAACCAACCAACCGATAGCATCGCTTTGGTGACATGCACCCGGAGGCTGCTGACGAAAGCTGCATGGTGGGATGCACGATGCTCGACCGTTCGAAATGAAGGCTCGAGACGCGCTTTCAAAGGATGAAACAGAATTCTGAGACGTGTAACAGGTTTTCTCCGACCACGACCATGATTTTGTGAAGTTTTTAATTTGCGTTTGGAACATTCGCGTACTCTCAACGGCGAAATCCACATGTTTGTGCCCCATTTTGCCTCTCGAACAAGCAACCGATCTGTGCGCAAACGGCAGTATGATTAGCGCAGAAGCATTGACGGAACGGGTCAAAATGGCTGCCTCCTGGTGGTCTGAGGTTCTTGACGACCCGTCGGCGACCGGCTCGGAACAAGGCGGTAGCAAAAAATGGTGGCAAAATTTATCATTTACATTTATGCCGGAGACGCTCGTTTGGCCGTGAGTCGTCGGAGCCTCTGTCGTCCCGGATGCAGGGCTAACGAGTGGCATGCTAGTGAGTTGGCTGCCAGAGGCGACTTAAGGCGCTAGGGCTCACGTTTCGCCACCCGCGGATAACGCCGGGGTGCGACAAATGTCACCCTAATCGCAACGATGATGGTGGTTGCCTGCCAGGGTCTCGTTGTGTGTTTTCGTGTGGCGTTTGACTTCCCGACATAAACGTGGATTATTATGTAGCGAGATAATGAGGGAAAAATAGATATTTCATGTCGGCGTAAGTGAAACAAATAAAGTGGTCTGCTTTCGTTTTTGTTTGTGTGTGTGTGTGTGTGTGTGTGAGTGTTGGCTGGGGTGCATCCTGGAAGAAGGAAAATGGTACGGCCATTCCATGCGCAATAAAGAATTCCCATGAAACGGGTGCTTATGCGCGTGCAAATTTGATTGTGGTCACTGCAACGAGGCGTAGGTGTGTGCATGTACCCGTGTGCAGCGGTGGCTATTGTAAGGTGAACTCCACTGGAATACTAATTTTGAGAACAACAATGTTAATTAACTGGAAAAAAGAGGTTTTTATTAGAGCAACCGCAGTACTATGGTTGCTTTAAACCATTGTTTTACGTATAACGGTTGAAGGAAATTAGTTTGGCTTAAATGCTCGTTTTAATTTGCTATAGTTTGATTCTCAATCTTGCGCAGCTAATACTAATGCGCGTAGTATATGTTACACTCTCGTAAGTAAATTATAATAAACAAACAATTGAGCTGCATCGGTTTTATGTATTGTCCCTGCTGGAGGCTTTAAAACCACTGCGTGTCATCGAACCCTTCGTCAATATCAATTAAACGAAATGCTGCCGGGTTGGATTCCTGCTTTGCCATAACGGTGGGCCAGTCCACAGCTAAGTCCCTTCCACAGGCAATTACTTTCGCCGTTCGACGTAATCACGTCCCTGCTCGTCGTTTGCGTTTTACGTTCCTGTTTCGTGCGCGAACCATCAGCTTTGCTACACGCGTGGAGCGAAGCCGCATATCGCATTTATAGTGTCGTTTTTGCGTTAGATAATACAAATGGAATTGAAATCCCATTCACAACTACACGGACACGTTCCACGTTGAGTTTGAAGGATATCTGCGCTAGGTTTTGTTCCCTTCAAGGAGCCACTCCTTGCGATCGTGGAAAGCTTCTCTCATTCAAAGCGGCTTCGTTTGGGCATGCACAATCGCTGTGCGTGTGCTTTTGGCTTTGGATTTAAGTTTAGCGTAAAAATGAGAATCTTATCGCTCGACACCGTCTTCAGCCGTTGTCTTTTTGGGGTGGTTTTATGCTGATAACATTTCGTTTGTACGCCTGGCGAGCTTTCCTTGCGTCGCTTGGTGTCCTTCTGGGTGTGACTCGGTGATTGGAACGATCGTATCGTAAATTTGCCGTGCAAGACGCGGTCGGAGAAAAGGACCCTTAATGGGCTTGAGAGGCGCGAAACAATTCGAAGCATTTTACGGTCATTCGATAGCTTCCCGAGCAGCGTTTTGTAGGAGCGTCCTAGGTGGGGAAAGTGCTCGACGTGGTGTACATTCCAGCAGAAGGTTCCAGCGGTGAGAAGAGGGCGTTTACATGGGAATCGTCCTTGGGCTATTGAAGTGGTTCCGTCCAGTGAGCGGAAGGCGCAAGGCTACTTTGATTCGTTTTCGCCGAGAGAGGAAGTAAGAGGCATCGAAACACTAACAAAACCGAAGAGAAGAATGTAAAAGTACCCAAAACCATTTAAGGGAATCGCTATCAGCATTTTGTTCCGCGTGAGAGCTGTGATGTTGCCTAGCTAAAGGAGAGATGTCCGAAGTAAATTGATAAATTAATCATACGCGAATTGCCTAGCGGTGCAAATTTGAATTAAATTTTTCATTAAAGAGCACAACCACAGAGTGTGAGTATCCGGGAATATCTTAAAGATAGCAGGATAAATGCCTCTTAAAGCCATACAAATGCTATATTGTCGGGGAATGGAATCGTAAGAAAGATGAACTTCCATTTGTCATATCCTTGTTTATTGACATATTTTGCTAACCTCTACACATTTACTTTGTGAAAGAACTTTCGATTCGTCTTTAAAATCCGTCTCCTGTGACTTTTACACGAGGGAATGGAGTCTATAGAGTTTTCTTTGAAACGGTGAACTCGAAATACGCAAGTAAACATTTGTACGTCCCGGATAAGTCCATTATCCTTGGGCAAACATTTCACCACGGTTTGGTCCCCCCACACCACACTCCATTTGAGCGTCGTTCATTCCGTTTCGTTAACCACCGGAAAACCGACAGATCACGCTGATATCCGGCTAGCCGGTCGGTCGGTCGTAACGGGTGAAATAGGTGTTTTTGGTGATATAAAAATCATCCACACTTTCGTTCGCTTACGGCCCATTTTATCGGTGTTTATCATCGTCATCGGTGCGCGGTACGATGACTAAATGTGACACAGTACATTTACATCGATTATTTTGGCATCCTGTGCCCGGTGCCTAACGGGCTAGATTGTCAGCGTCATCGGCATCGTAATCGTCATACGCGCACACGGCACGTGCCACCGGTGGGTCGAAGGAAGATTTATACATCCGCAGTTAGCACACTCACCGGGCTTCTCCCGGGCGGTTTGGCACGCTTCACTGGCCTTGCCGAAGGATAACCGGTCCAGAAGCTTGGTTGAGGGTGTAAAAATCATCGCCCAACCGAGCCGAGCAGGTTGCCGACAATCACTCAATTTCAATCAAGCGAGATGCAATCCATCCCTTTCGATGAAAACGAGAATGTTGTTTCAGTCTCGAGCTACATCCCGACCGTGTATGTGTGTGAAGGTGAGTTTGGATTTTTTTCGGTCGGTTCGTGGAAATCTCCCTGGGAAAATGAACAACGACCAGTCAGCTGGCACTGGAGGAGAATTGACTTCTCAGCAGCACTTGCGCTTCGAAATGAGCAACACGGTGGCGGAACGTGGTATCTTGCAGCTAGGGTGCTTGAGCAGGCTCATGTGATTTCCACCGGCATCGAAGCACGTTTTGATAATGGATTCCATGGCCCTCCCTGACCGGCAGGGTGCGGGTCTAACAAAAATATTAGTGTAGCAAAACGGCAACGCCCGTTTGTTAGCCCCTCACCCGAATCCCAACCGTCGTGCACATTTTTACTAGCAAACGATGAAGTCGAGCAGGGTACTTAGACTTTCCCATCGAGAAAGCATCCACGTCGACACGCTGACGTGGCGGAACGGTACGCGGGAAAGATAAATCGCAGCAGCCGGGTGCTTTCATCGCGAAAATGATCGTTAATACCTTATCGATGGTGTTGTCCGAAGAGTGCAGGCATTCCGGGGCATCCGTTCATGCCGAGCCATGAATACGGTCAGTGGTGCCGTCCATCTGGTGCGGTAAAATCGATCATTCCAATGGGTAGCCATCTAAACGGAAAGCGAACGAACGTCGTGGGTTAAGTTTGTTTTCACGACGGTTAAGTGGCGGTTCCGCACTTCGAAGGACTTACAGACCGCGTTCCGTGTTCGATGGAGGAGCTGGAGGGTTACTCCGGCTACGGCAGACGATATAATTTATGGTGCGCTCATAAAAAAAGCACTTTGAAAGATTTGACCGACCGGTTCGGCACATTAAAACCGGTGCAACCATCACGATGGTGATCTTGAAGCCGCAAGCCCGTAGTGAGGGCGAGCGTGCTGCGAGTTTGTCGCTCGAAAATTTGACCGATAGCAACCGGCCAGATTATCAACCGGGCTGAAATGATATATTAATCATTTGTTCCGCACCGCTGGTGATTCGTTGGCGGGTCGGAGCACGGATATCCAGCCACCGAAGTCACTTCTCCGGAACGGCATGTGCGGATATCGAGTGAGCGTGCAAGCAAGAGGACGCGGGAAAACGGGCCGATTGTCCTGTTTAGGAAGGATGCTGTAATGGATGGGATGGTGGATGGCGTAGCGGGAGGGATGCTTGCATTTAATAGCCACTGACTGGGATCATTTTCCAGTCCAGTGTTTCTGTCATGTGTCGCGCCGATCGGCCCATGCTAGGTCAGCTGGAATGGGCCGAGCTCGTCGAGGGGTTGTTCCCTTCGTTCGATGGCTGTGTGCTTGAAACGCCTGCGATTGTTAGAGAGCGACCGCGTGTGCGCTGCTATTGTTGCTTGCTTTTTTATTATTATTTTGTCAAACGCATACCATGCGTGTCGTCGTGGCTTGTGAGAGAACATCGAATAGGAGGGAAAAACAGGACGTGAGTTTGATGGAATTAATTTGATATGGTTTTGAACATTTTAGGTGACGCATACGCGCGGAACGGTGCAGGACAAAATCGGGATGGCGAATTGTATTATCAGCTAATAATGTTTGTTCACGTGCCGTCGTCGGATGTGTTTAATCCCGATAAACAGATAAACTGATTTTGCTGCATTTTTTGCCTCCTGGATGTCGTAGTACTAATCTGTGATTGAATTTAGAGCTCCGGAGTAGCTGGAGTATTGCAGGCATCCGATTCAGTTTATTTCTTTCAGCTTGTGTGAGGGAATCTCTGTAATGGAGTACAAATAGAAGCATTTATGGATGAAAATCAGATCATAGTAAGCTGTTTGCGAATGTTTAAACAGTATTCAATATTTGAAAATTAGCTTGTTTCATTAATTTACTGGAAAAGAATCGCAACATTTAACATAGAGCTCGCTTTTGTCCAAAACGGGCTCATTCTTTACAATTCACATTCCTGGTGTAAACGCCATTTGCAGACCTACGTCCGGTTACGCAAGCGACGGCTCGTACCTTAAGCTGTTCAGTTTTTTAAGCAGCGACCTCGTTGAGCAAGGCACGCAACCAAACTCAAACAACCTAACCAGTGAGAATGAAAAAAAAAATATGCCAACGAAAAGCCCATTATCAGCTGTTTCGCTTCCATCGCCCTCAGGCTCACGCATCGTCCCGGGGCACGAATGCGAGGTGTTGACGAAACACGTCAGATTATGACGCCTGCTGGGGCTGTAGCTGGCCCGACGGATGCTGCAATCTCCGGCGGTTCCGGAAATAGGGCCGATTCTTATGCCTGTACGTCCCGTACGCACTTGAGAGCCACACTGCGTGGTAGCTGCGACGATGCTGCTACAACAAACAAGAACGTAACAGAAAGGGTGGGGTTGATGAGTGAAAAAAGGAAAGAAAACTCAACCGGCAGCCACTTCTTGGTATGTGCCCGTAAGCGTTCGGCGGAGGATGGATAAAAAACACGAAAATAAAACTCGCACGTCTTACCCACGAGGACGCGCGTTGTGAATGGAATCCGTGCCCTGGGAAAGCGTAAGACGCAGGACGAAAGGCGCGTTTCCTTTGCGCAGGAACCCTCGTCGGGCGACGGTGCGATTGTGTGTATAATTTCATTAAATATTTACTCCGAAAATACACACGTTCATTACGAGGCGCCCGCATTCGGTAATGCGCGGGTGGGCTATACTGGATGGCATGGGCGTTGAGTGGGCGGGTGTGGTGGAATTTGCGAGCGCCCTTCACCGAGTGCGGAAGCCCTTCGAAATGGTGGACATGAATCTTACATCTCCTGTGTGCTCTTTTCGACGGGAAGGATTTCCGGGCGCGGCCCAAAGCATCGCACGTCTTTTCTGGCGCTTCCGGCCGGAATCTCTGTTAAATGCAATTTGGGCAGGAAATGGAAAGCGCGGCGGAAGGCAACCGAATACTAGCGAATGGTGTGAGGAATCAATGTTTCAGCGTTTAATTTCGTAACACTTTGGGAAACTATTTCTCGGCCGGCAATAATTCATCGGTGCAGGATTATTTCATCGATCGAGGATGCAGGACGCTTCGATTGCTTGTGCTAGTGCTCGTGGTAATTGTAAATCTTCGCTTCCGGAATTCCGGAATTGTGGCATTAACGAGAGAAAGAGAGAGAGAGCACACAACACGACCACTTTGGAGACTTGCGAACTTTCACATTCCCGTGGAGCACGATTGGGAGTACGGTAAGCGAGTGCCGAAAAGTAAATAAAACTTTGCGTGTGCCTTCGCATCCTGCACTATTATGGAGCTTCGCCGGGAAAGGAAAGCGTAGAAAAGTGTGCTTTCCTTTTCACCCGAGGGTACGGATGAACGAGCCATCGAGCCACCTCTCATTCCGGAGGCTGCCAGCGCAAGATAACGTAGCGAAGCAATTGAAGTCGGCACGAAACGCGGAACCTGAAATTTGCCTCGGACCAGAGCACAATTCAGGCCCTCCGCGAACGATGGGTAATGGTAGTAGAAAAGGCACCTCGAGCTGGTCTCACCTTTGCCCACCCGACTAGTTCGTGCTCTTAGTGAACTTAAACAAAACCCAGCGCCGCAAGAGGTAAGGCAAGAAAGATGCAAACGCAATACAAAGGAATTGCGCGGAGTAGCCTCTTTCTCAGGCTACGGGCCTCGGAAGGCAATTGTCGTGGAAGCAAATTTTCACCCTCACTTCATCCAGGGGCGTAAGAGAAACACACAAGCACGGTCGTGAACTGGAGAAATAGCCGTTTCCTTTAGAGTGGGTCGGTTGCGTTTTGCGGATTACAAAAGGCGTCAGGCTGGCTGCTTTCCCTGGAATAGAACGGTGTCGGGCGTAATGAGAATGAGATTAATTCGCCACCGTTCTTCCGCGTCGGGAGTTTTCTTTCCACTTGGGGCTCGAGGAAAAATAAATCAAACGAGCGCTCGGCAGAAGGGCAGAAGCTGTTATCGCGTTCCACCTGTACGTTTTGATGCGGAATCTAATTAGCGCCCCAGGAGCTCCTGGACAACGGACCAAAGCTTGAAATCAATTAGAAATTCGAATAAAGGTTCCCGATGGCTTTTATTTGATGGGTTTCAGTTTAGCCTTTCCGGGAGCGTTCGGTTTGTTTGTCGGTTGCGTCAGGTGTGATTATCGCCACCCCGTCTTGGAAGGTGTGAAAAACACGTTGATATATTGACGTGAGCCAGGAGACATTTTAATCAAGAACGTTTTCTCCTCAGCATGAGTCAGCAGTTGTCCAGCTGCAGCCAATTGGTAAAAAAAGACCTCAATAGTGATCCCTAGAATTTGGATTCTGACCACCGAAAATCAAAGCGGCGGACTGCGTAGGGAGTTTATTTTTCATCAACTCGACGCACGTCGTGTTTGTTGTGGATGAAGCTTCACGCTAGCCAGAGGCAGGTTGATTTATTTACTTTTTTATACTTCCTCTGGCCACTTCGGTGACACGAAACGATCCAGCCACACTTCCACATAAACACACACATACACGTCATCCTTCCATCTCAGAGGACCAATGAGAACCAGTTGCGTAGCGTGTAGCCGTCGTCCGTCCGGCCGTCCGGCCGTGTCGGTTGGTCCTGGTTGTCGTTATCCTGACAATCTTTTCAAACGTCCAACCAATTTGGCCGGAACCCCGTTACGCATGAAGTAATCCGAAGTGCGTTCCGACGCGCAATCTGGAGCAAACGGCTACGGATACGGAGCCGGGTGAGCGGCGGTTGATTGTTTCCGTTTCGCTTGAAATCAACCCATCAACGCGCGTGAGCGTTTCCGGTTGTGGCAGTGGGCTTGAGCACCTCGCTGGACCACGACCGGAGAGCTACAAAGTCTAGTCCGGCTTCGAGGGAGACGAGATACGTGCCACTCGGAATAGGCCGCGCAGCATTCGTCCTTCCACCGGGGATCCTGGAAGGTGGAAGGTATCACAAACTTTGCCGGCAGCCCGGTCGGTGGAATGACGAAAAGTTTCGCTTTACCGCACAATGTGGCAAGCAGAAGCGGTGCGGCTGGAATATCTTGTTTATCTGGTTGACAAGAGTGAAATAAGGCAAACTGGCAGTGGGAAGTAGTCCAAAAAATCTCTTCTTCAAATATTGCCTTAAGAGTGGCTTGTTTTTTGTTGCATGTTTGAGTTAGTTTGTATTTCAATCATTTGCGTTTGAAAAAGAGCTTTTTTTGAGCGGAAACTCTATTAAAGAAGTATGCGGAATGGATTCCAGAAATTTTTGTTGAGTATGTAGCAAAAGATAGAACATTGTCAAGAGCTATCAACATTACTGGGACTCCTGACACCACTGTGCGGACTCCATCGGGGGTTATTAAGCACCGTTCGTCTGTCACCTGCCAGAAGGGCGGACTTCGTTCTCGTACGAAATAAGTGCCCAGATCTGTCCGGTATTCGATCAACTGGTGCGAAATGAAACGCAAAACCGTATCCTTATTGACTGCTGTTTGTTGGAGTATGAGAGTTCGGCGTGATGCTATCAACCGGGAAAGCCGACAATCGCATCTCTTGACTCGTCCCGTCGAAGCTGATGGCGCCGACGGTTGCGGCTGTTTGGGTGAGCCACATCCGGCTGGGACCATGGCATCTATGGTGAAAAGAGCCGAGCAATAGTGCCTCTGAACGGTATCAGCGGCATCAGTTGTCATAAGCACATAAAACTGTCCCGAACAATCCTTCACGCCTTCCAGGAACGCTTGGTGACGTCCCCGAGAGGGTTAGTCGTTGGTGATGCTCAGGAGACGGCTGTTAAACAGCTTTGACATTTTTGTTTTGCAAATATTTTCAGAAGATTAGGATCATTTGAACTTGGATAATAATTGAGCAACAAATGTAAAATTGAAATGAAAAGAAGTTAGGCATTCTGGAAAGCAATTTAATAAAACTTTAGTTAAAGCTTTAACTTTAGGGTAAAGGGATTTGAGCTCTCAACTCGTTTTATTTTTTTGACTATTTTTCCATGTTTCACTCGACCAAAAACACGGACGATAAATATGCCTGCTTTCGCAAGGAAACGCAAGGATTGGAGTAGATAACTGCGAGAAATTGACGTTTTCGTGACCTCATAATTCTCGTCCTGCGGGTACGAGTGAATAACTGGCCAACCCCACCTGAAAGCGACGCATACACATACATATTAGTATGTCTGTATTGGGGTGTCAATGGTGGAAGAATTATGATTACGGTTGAAAGGCTTTTTATTGCCACACCCGGATGTCCGATTTTCCCTGGCATGGCCACTCGAGCTCGTTCGCAATCTGGACATCCCGAGCAGTTAGGTTGTGTGGCAGTTCGAGAAAAAGACTTCAGCAACAACACCACACACAAACTTACGATAGAGTCGCTTCGAATGCTCTTTTCTACGGTATCTACAAGGAAAATGGAACAAAAAAAGAAAAGCGGTCCTGATTATTTGACGGTTTTGCTGGGCCTCTTTCGGCCTGAGTGGCCGAATTCGAAGGATGCGGAAGATGGAGAATATGGTGCTTTCCGCGCGTGGCTGCCAGTGATAGGCAGACCGACTAACGAACGAATAAACAACCGAAGAGTCAAACGCGCCAACTGGAGAACCTTTTGATGGGGGCCAGCTCACCTGGAAATCAGCGCGAGGTCCGAAGCCGATGCTGTGGTGGTTAGTGCTGTTAAATTTTATGGCACATAAACATGATAAAATGGCTCGTGTGGAAATAGATTGTCACCATTTGCGAGGCTGCCACCCCGGAACCTGGTGGTGACTTTTTGTTTCGTTTTGCTGTTTTTTATGACCCGTAGATGATGTTTTGTGCAGGATTCGTAAGTATGTCGAGGATCGCCTCCAAAAAGATATTCCGACACGTTTGAAATGATTGAACGAAAGGCGATTTACGTCAATTAAAATTTTGAATTTTGAAAAAATCCTAGTGGTTTTCTATTTAAATATACTTGAAAAGTAAACTCCCAGTTGACCAATCGGCATTTGAACAATGGAGTGTGTGTTTAAAACTATCTTAAATTTAGTCTTCCATCCATTCGGCTATGAGCGCAACTTTGATCATAATTTTCCTCACCACCAAGTGGCAAGTACTCGCTGGTGAGCTTTCGGTACAGCTGCCCTAAAAAGTTATCCTTTGCCAGCGGTTGCAGACGCTGTAAAAATCCCTTACGATTTTCCATCGACTGCTCGCATCCGGTGTGGGTGTTCTCCTTGGCAGCAGCAGAAGCTCGGACGGAATTAAAGCCAAATGGAACACGGCTCGAGCCGGGCAAGTTCGATAAATTTACATCGGTAAAACTTTTGAAAATAAATAGAGAAAGCAAATCCCGATGGGTCTTTTTGCCATTCACTAATCCCCCAGATCATGATCGTTCGGCGTGTATATTGGCGCGTTGGTACGATGGAACGATGGGTTGGTTGAAAAGTCTCGCACGGAAGAAAGTGAATTTATAGTATGTCGAGTACGATAATCTCCCATCGATGGCTTTGAGAACGTACTTTATCTATGGCAGCTTCTTTAATGAGCAAAAAAGCGTCAGTCGTTTGAAAAACAAACAATGTGATCGGTAATTTTTGCTCCGTGCACCGTGTAATTAAATTTATTTCTACTTGTGCCAAGTCGTATTTGCTGATCCGGTTCGTCCGATTTTCCCACCCACGACCTGCAAACCATGCAGCATCACACTTATAAAGAGATTATTTAATGAAAAGCGCCAGGCATCCGGAAGTGCGAGCTCGACTGGTGGGACACCTTCCCGATCCCGACCGGACCTGGGTGCAATGGCGACGGGAAAAGCCAACGGCGTTCATGGAAGTGTCGTTTGGCCGTTTTGGGAATTTATCATCGTCGCCCACGACGACAACGAAGCCAAGCTTTTCCAGCGGCCGGCACGGGAGTCGGGATATCTTCATACCTAGCCTTGTGTGCGCTTGGGTATGTATATGCATGTGTGTTTAGATGTGGCTGTGTGTGAGAGTGTGGTTTTTCCGGTCGTTTTCCGAAGGTGCACGGCATGACACCTTTTGGTGTATCGCTATCGCACAGCATATCGTTTAATCCTCGGTTGTTTTCATCGTTCTCATCCCTTGGGGTCCTTTTGTGGCTCTGGAAAGAGCTTGTGTGAGTGTGTTTTTAAAAACTCTTTTATTATCCTTTCCTCCGCATACCGGAGACCGGTTGTAGAGTTTTCCCCGTCAGGATGCTTTCTTTCTTTTCACTGGAAGCATACAGAAGAACGGAATTAAAATCGCAACGAAATGAAAAGCTCACTTAGCAAGCGATCTCGCGCGCACGATCTGGGCTATTTTCCTTCCTCTAGCCCCGTTCTAGCGAGAACTGTACAAAGCCCGCTGGGCCGGAACTGGCGCAAACGAAAGCGGAAAAGCCGAGGTAACCCGCTCGCCTGGGTGTGTGTGTTTTGTGTCCACGGTGTTGCGAAATGAGGTCGTTGTCAGGTGGGACCTGTATTAATGAGGCGGATCGCCCTAGAACAACAGGGGCAATACCTGTGTGTGTGTATGTGTGTGTGTGGATGTCCAACACCCAGCCAGCGTTGATGAGGATCTTTTTTTCCTTTTCGTTTCGCTGTCGTAAAACCCTCGTTAACGGGATTCAATCCCGGCCGATTCTGGTTCATGCCATCCGTTTATGCCACAGGTTACGGGAGCCATCGCTTGCTGACCCGTTCTTTTTCGCTGAGGTTTGTTTAGTTCTTTGTGGGTCTGTGCTGATGTTCTACTCCATTTGATATCCTTTTTAAAAACTCGACCAACGACGACTACACGTGCTTCTTGAACGAGAGAGGTGGTTTGGGTCGAGTGATTGGATTCGTTTTGATAACTTTCCTGACCCACTTGCAAAGGGATAAGCGTTATGTGTGTGTGCGCGGTAGTTTGCGTAACCCTCTTGGAACGATCGTCTCATCACGATGGCATCAGCATCAGACGGACGAAATATTTGTCCGTGCCAGTGTATGCCTCACTTTCCGTTGAAACGACGAAGGCAAAGGGATTTCTCACAAGCCCTCTTTATGACCCCTTTCACGCTACTGCAAGCCTTGGTTGAGGTTGAGAAATTCATTTGTTCACAAGCTGATGTGCCTTTTTTGGGTGCCCAACGTCATCAGAATTTTGAAGCGACGAAACTGTCCCCACTGGCTAAAGGATGTTGCCCGTAACACTACTTATACTTGCGTGTTTTTTGTCTACTTTTTTACCACACCCATCCCACGCATACCATTGCTCGTATGTGTGAGGCTGCTTATCACTTTGAACTTTTGATGGCCAAAGAACATTAGAGCACCAATCTCTAGTGCAAGAGAGCAGGGGTGCGCTGGTATCCATCCCTAATCTTTACGAGCTTAGAACGGGTGAAAGCCGCTTTTCCATGCGACTGGGGAGCGTAGAGGATTAGATGGCTGAACAGGGGTTTGGTTACGGTATTATACGGTTTTTTTTGTCAGCAGGCAAACCACCAGGCACTGTGGTCCTAGTGGAATAGGCTGCAAAACTGAACATTTTTACGTATTTATTTTTTTCTCCCTGAAACGATACACGAGGGTGAGTGGAACGTGGCTACTGGAGCGTGTTGAAATGATGGGCACAATAAATTTCGAGTATAAATAGCTCCGAGTTGTAAATCAGGCTGTGATAAATACATAATTTCTTAGCATGGCACCCTTCAGCGGTGACGGTCGCTCACCAGCTGCAATTTCATTACATTTCATCCTCATTTCCGGGCATCATGCGAGTCAAGCACCGTCATCGTTTACGGTGCCGTTGGACAGCACGATGAACTCCCCGGCGCCTGTTAGGTTGAAGGGCGGCTTTCGCCAAATGGCGCACCATTCGATTGGAAGTGGTTGGTAAATGTTGGAATGTTACGCTAGGGACCAGTTGTACCGCCAAGTGCCTGGCCGCAGGTTCTCGGGAGCTGAAACAATAATACGGCGTCATCTTAACCCGTCTCAAACATCTCCGTCGGAACATCGTCAAATCCGTACCGTGATCGTGTGTGGGGTGAGAGGCTCGATTTTTCCTTGCTCGTGTGGCCGTCGACCATGCGTCTGAAGCGACAACGCAACGGCGAGACGGCTCCTGTTGCCGGGAGTGCGCCACACGTCAGTTAAGAGGATTCTTCAGGATCAGGCAAGAAATTCGCCTCCTCCCGCTCGGGCGGTTGATAAATGCCGCTTTGCCACCGGCATGCGGACCCGGACGTTCGCCGTGATGGCTGACGGATCATAAAACCGAGCAGCTTGCCCGTTCGGTCTCGCACGGGGATTAGTGGAAAGCGATCGGTATCGGTGGAAAACGACGGCCCGCATGTGTGAGGCCTTGGTTGAGTGAGGAAAACCTCATGGTGGGAGCAAACCTCCCGATGCCGGAGATTGCGTGGAGTGCGGAAAGAAATGCTCAAATCGTCGTCCAATAAAGGCTAAACCGCCGAAGGAACCGGCGGACGAAGAAAAGGACCTCCTCTTTTCGCCCTCGTGCTGTGTTGCGACGGCCCTGCACGATGGTTCGCGTACGTGGAACGTTTTCCCGATGAGGTGACATCGATGAAAAACGATCACCGATTCGTCGTCCTTACGCTAGAGCCAGGAAGGGGCTCTTTTCTGGAGGATGGGAAATCATTTATTGCGGATCAGCCGGAATAAAGCCGGCCTGAATGCATTTTCTCAAGCACCAAAGTACCAGCCAATGTACACCCCTGGTGATGATGCCCTGTTCGCTCGACTCCGGCTGGTTCGACTGTTCGACTTTGGATAAGCTGCAGAGATTAGGCGAATGACGAGCCTTATGTGGACTCTGACCGGCTCGGGTGCTTGGTTAGGGATTCATATGCCTTCTCGTGGTTAGCGTTTATGACGATTTGCTGGCTTTGCGCGATTGTGAGGCCGGATTTTTCTCCCGGAAAACCATCGATTAGCACCGCAGGGGAAAATTCCGGGAATCTTATCTACCCTTGACTTTCAGGCCCTCGCATACACTCACGCAAGGTATCAATTTCATTCATTTTGGGTGGCACCATCGCTACACAAACGGTTGCAACCAGCAACGCGATCGTCCTTCCTCGTGATGAAATGCCTTCCAAATCCCCATCGGTGTTGAGGGCTAGCGTTAAGGCAGCTCTGAAATGTCATCGAAGCACGCTCGTGGTCCTTGAGGGGGAGGAAACTTTGTCATTACCATTGAATTACGGTCATCCCTGGTTCCCCGGGGGTGGCTGTGATTCGACCAGCTAGCGAGTTGGTCGTTGGTACTTTTTGCCTAGACCGCCTAGACATACCTCGCTCCGCGGTGCGACTTTTCCACCGGGAAGTACCCTTCAAACTCGCGCGAAAGGTAATGCAATGCTTGCCTGTGGTGTAGAGTTAAACATAGAGAGAGAGAGAGAGAGAGAGATAGAGAGGGAGAGAAAGAGAGAGAGAAAGAAAGAGAGAGAGAGAGAGAGAGAGAGAGAGAGCGAAAGCACATTTTCCAAAGCGAGAGCGGCAAACGTTTGTGTTGGTGTTTTCGTAACGCGACGAAAGACGCGCCACCGGATAAGTTGCCGCTAGGAGATCATGTTTTGTGCATAGTTTTGAAAAGCGGAAAAACATGCCACAAGCTAAAAAGAAGAGAAAAAACAAGTAAGCTAGGGACAGGCAGGCGGCATAAAGTGTAGTAAAACTAGTGGGCTGGGCGGAAAGGCTTTTTTTCAAATGCTACTTTATACAACTCACATCGGTACGAAGGCAAGCGAGGTGAGGCAAAATATTCGAGAAACAAAGTTAAATAAATTTTTCCATCCGACGTCGCGCGAAAAATGGCGGTTTCAATGGTGTGCAATAAAAATGAGTTTTGGGAAAGTTGACTCCCTCGCCTTGCTGGCGAAAACCAACGTGGGTGGAAGGCCGTTTGTTTGCCATCCTGCCGGCCAGTTTCACCGCGAAATTTCACCGTGCTTAGGTGACGGGTATGTCATTTTTTGTCCCGTTTTCACGTTTTTTTTCTGTGTCGTATACCTTCCAATAGCCTTGTTTGTTTGTGTCCTTTCTGGGTTGAAAGTTCGAGACCGCAGGATTTCCACGCGGTGAATGTGCGCGATCTGGGAGTTGGCTCAAGGTTATGCGGAAGGGCTGGTACGTTGTCAACGCTGGGCTTCAGTCCACCTCGTGAGTTACGTGGCGAGGAATGCGTTGTCGCTTTTTTCTGTTGGCTTGAGGGATTTGGATGCTCGAGCTCGGGGCTTGTTGGGTCGTGCTTTATGTGACATCGGTCTGATTGGCTATTGGGTATTGATTCGCTTGGAATGTTCGATGTTTGACAATGGGGATAAAATAAGGGATTCGAAATAGGTGATTTGAATAAACTACGGGGCTTTAAAGGCACATTTTGACGTAGTTTTAAAGATGGAAAAAAGTGCAAGAATAATTTCATATTTCATTAAATTGTTTCATAACCCTAGAATGTTCACTGAATTCGTTTGAATGAACCCATATGCCTGGTGGATGATAAAACGCAGAATTCAGGATTTGTATAGAACAATTTAAACTTGAAATGAAATCTTCAACACCGAAGCCACCGCAAGGCATTCAGGTCTGCTACCGACCAAACACGATGAGCCCAGAGCCTTACTGCCGCTGAAGACTCAACGTCACAATCAATTACGCAACCGTTATCAGTAAAGCCTAGCAGCCGCCGTTGCCGGACGGTAATCCAGTCCTTGCAATCAAATTACCGCACACGGGCCAGTGCGAAGGCCCAACTTTCGTCGTTCCATTTTTCATCGATTCAATCCAACCGCACCGTTCGTCGTGCGGAAGGATGATTCATTCGGAGGAATCCCACCGATGTAGGTTGGACGGTGGAAGACGAGCCCGGTGGATAAGACGTGGCGTTAACGAACGATTCGATCGCATGGTGGAGTATTTCTGTCTATTTTTCGTTTCCAAGCCAGCGGTTAGCGTCTGACACTATCGAGACCATCGGCACACGATGCGCCAGCCGGACATACGGCGAATGTCCGCTTTCTCGTCTTGGCCACGCTAGGGTATGGAAGAACTGCGCCAGTGTCTGGAACTAACAAAGATTGATGATGTAACGCGATGTATGTGGCGCTGAATTCGTAGTCGAACCACACCGGACCGGAGAGACGATACACCGGGTATGGCTATCGTTCTTTGAGGGACCTTCCTTTTCATTGCGCAGGGGAGCAAGAGGGCAAATGGTGACGATAGGATGAAGTTGGCTACCGGTGGCTGGTCTGTGTAGGGTTTATCAGTTCCGGTTTTTATTTGTCAACGCTTAGGTTCATTTGTGCGAGTGTTTTTTTGTCCCACTTGGTGGGGCCGTTTGCGGTGGTGTGTTTTATTTGGATCAAGAAAAAAAACTTAGCAGCAAATGGAAGGCGTTTTCTTGGCGTTTTCTTTAATTGGGTTAATTTAGTCGCAAGCATTCAGAAGAAGAGTCACATCGTAGTATCAATGTGTGGGCCCTAAGAAAAAAATGTCAATGCGTGATATTGTGTCGTTTTTTTTGCAAAGTTTGCGTAACATCTTCATCGTCGGCTTTTCTGATGGAATGCAACACCAAGCGTAATAGTTCTCAAAAACCATAACCGGAGGGTTTTTTATGCCTAGAGAAGATGTTTTATTCTTAGTTTAGGCTTCCCATCGAGAGAATGGAGAACTGACTCGAAGGCGCGTATGTGCGTCGCACAAGCAAACAAAGCAACTGTGGGAAATATAAAATATTTTGCCAATTTCTCCCGCAACCGTTCCCAAAGTGTGAAAAGGAAGATGGCACTAGAAGACATAACACAAACCAAAATCCTTCCCCTTAAGACATGACAATGCCAATGGAGCTATTTTCCGCGCGTTCGTTACAGAACAAAAAGCCACGGATTGGCTTTTCACAGCACAGGCACGGTGCAAAACCATCGGCGCGATTGTTATCCGGAATGGCTCGGTCCTCGAAGACGGATCGCCGGAGCTCGCCTGCATGCGGCATAGCTATGCAGCTGGCACGGTCGCACCGAGCCGCAGCCGGAGAAAAACAACAACAGCTCCTCTGTAAACGGATCGAAATATGTCGCGCAATGGAGGGACGGTTTTTCCTCCGCGTGTAATTTTGCTGATGGAAAATGAATGGCATGAACAATGGTGTAGAATGGAGCAAGGAAAGCGAAAAAACAGCATAAACATTCTCCAGCCCCACGGTTGCCTGTGCCCAACGCGTCCAAGCATACGGTTCACACGTAAACACCCGGTGATTTCCTACAGATTCGCGGACGAATCGCTTCAAGAGGGGTGGTTCGGATTTCCCAGCCCGTAGCTCGTAAGCCGCGCGGATTGTCGCTCGCGCAGCGACTCCGATCCATCGGATTGCTGTCCCTTTTTCTGCAGCACACACCAATACCCATATCTGCGACCGCAGTACCATTGTTGTTCGCAGTTCGGTTTGTTGGGAATAAATAGGAAAAAAGGAAATAAGCTACTGCCGATGGAAAGTGCGAAAGAGCTAGAGCAAGAGAGAAAGCAAGAGATAGAGAAAAAGAGTCTGCTGTCTATTGTTTCCATGGATGGATTTAGCTCTTGCGATGGTTTGCCGATTGCAGTATGCGAAATTCAAAAACTGGCGACTAAAAAACGAGGCGCAACGTGTGGTGAAAAAAGAAATCTGCATTGTAAGTAATAACAACGACAGCAGCAGTATTCGAAATACTGCTCACAGGCAAAAAGAAGAGCTTTCCACACGCGACGACGAGGCGATACTGAGAGAAGGGAAACTTTTCACTCCATCTTTTACGACGATTTCCGTCAGCCGATGACGCGACCGTTCGGTGCCGATGATGACATACCGGGGAAGGTGGAAAAAGAGAATGATGAGGAAAATGGAAAGCTCGGTCGCGGAAAACTTACTCCTTCTTGCCTAGACACTGGCTCCGAGGGGAACTGTGTCGCCAACGGACGGGAAAATGGGGCACTTTCGTTGTGAAAAGGGTCGGGATTTTCCCGCGAATGGACAGGCTTACAGAGAAGGGAGAGAAAATAAAAAAAAACTGGTGGAAACTGAGAATGAAACACGAAGCTGTCGTGGGAGGAGCAGAAATGAATGAATGGGAAAAATCATAAATTGGGTAATTTATAAACGTCGTGTCATCATTAGCGCTACTTCCTGTATCCTTGGTGTGGCTGGAAGGCGAAGAGCTGTTTGATGACGGAGGCCAGGGTTGATTGCCATTGTTGTTGTGTTTTGCTTTTCACACCAATGCTCGCAATCCACCCAAGAAAACGAACGGAATTCTAACCACTAACCGAGTAGCAGAGGCAGAGACTCGGTGATAGTTGCAAAATGAATAGAAAAAAACAGTAAAATAACGCTGAAATGACGTAGCGATGTTTAGTTTTGTGGATAAAATCGTTGAATGGAAATCGCGCTTGTATCCATCAACGGGGAAAGAATGAACACGTTCGTGAGATAGCAAGCAAATAACAAAGCGTCTCGAAATAGAACGATACGAACCAATTGGGAAAATTCCCACAGTCGTGTATAGGCAATTTAAAGTTGCTTCATTTGGTTACCAGTTGGGTTTTAGGAAAAGTGCTTTGGATCGGGGAGCATAAATTAACTGGCTCGTACAGACTCGCGCCACCAACAGGTAGTCGGCGCTATTACTCTTCATTTGGGTATGCGATGGAAAATGGTTCCATGTCTCGGTTTTACGCTTTCCGCGTTTTCCTGTCAGACCGGCGATGGGGCTTTTCAAACCGCATCATCTAGCTCGAAAGGGTCGAGGTCGGTACCGAAAACAGAGAATACTCGTGCTCGGTATCTTCCTGAGGCGGGCAAGCAAGGCATGAAGTTCGCATTCGACCGACACACAATCGTTAGTTGACACAATCGTTCCCGACCAGGCTCGAAAGGACATTCGATTGTGCGGGCGGGGAAAGAACGAACGAATTTAGTTTCCTCTCACCCGTAGGAAAATAAAACCTTTTTCACATTCGCAGTGCGACAGTTGCAGCTTGCAAAGCAGTTCGGTGCTTGCAGAGGGGTACTATTTTTATAAATTGCATTAAATTAAGCACAGTAAATGTGGAACATTTCTCCGCTCTACTACTAGAAATGAGCTTCGCAGGCTGCTATTTTTCGTAACTCATTTCTCGTGGTGTTACTGTCGTTCTTCGCTACAACTCTGGCCGGTTGGCAAAAACGTTGGCCGTAATTGCTGACGGCATCGTTTTATCACGCCGAAAGAGTCACTTCATTCAGAAACACCCCCAGGGTCCTACGGTGTGGTTGTGCCGCTCGTTCGGAATTGACTTCTGGGGCCAGACCCGTACTCGTACACGATTGGGACGAGCCGACGGTCAAGCCGGCATTTCGACTGGCAATGAAACGAACCGTCCAGTCCTAACCGTAGACTGATGCGAACTAATCACTGAACCAGTAATGGTCATTTTTCTAGAGACAGGTGTCTAATATTGCTGTTTGTCTACGGTATTTCATCTCTCTCATTCTTTTTGTCTCTCTTTCGTTACAGGTAAGCACGACCACTATGGTAATTTGTATTCAGTTGCTGTGGGTTTCGTCGAAGGTTTTCACTATGAAGTGGAATGGAAATTTATATCACTTCCGCATGAAGAATGTTGCGACCGCTTGTTCGCAACGTGTGGGTGTGAAATCGGATAACTTTCTCCCTTTTCGCCGTCCATCGGGTAGGTAATAATCCGAATTTCGACACTCTCATATAACAACCCGTGTGGTCTAAGTTTTCCCATTCGCTGAGGTTCGGTCGGTAGTAAAAGCCTTGCTTGGGTAGCGAACTATTCGCGAAAATTTCAATAAAATGAAACAAAATAAAAACATCCCTTTTTCCTTCACCTTGTGACACGTGAACAAGGTCGCTGTCACGTCCCGGTGGTGTGTCAGCGGGGACTATATAGGGAATAAAAACCCTCCGACGAGGGTGTTTTTCAATAATGTTTTCACCGGTTTAATGGCTCGTCGTAGGGTACATGTGTAAGCTGAATTTTTCCCAACTCCTTCAGTGGCATAGATTGTTTTACAAATCAAATTTATGTACCTCACTTTGAAGTGGGTTCGAGAGTGCTTAAAAGCACATGTTACGAAGCTCGTCTTCCATCCGCAGATAATATGATAGTTTTCCCAATTTTAACATCAATTTTAAACTTTTTCGACCATATATAAGACGAGTATCTTGGCAGGGAAAGATTAGGTTTTGCAAGGAAAAAATACAGAATGTAATATTTGTTCCTCCCGTTGAATTTTGAGCCCTTTGAAGTGCGCCGAACTTTTGCGGCCTTTTTTGTGATCACATTGAACAAACACACTCTCTGGAGTTCGGCTGAAGCTTGCTTTTTTTGCATTCGCCATAATGCGTTTGTATACACGGTGCCAAAATCACGTGCCCAAAATCATTCCACATGCGCTTGCTCGCTTGCAAAAGTTATACGCCTGGCTAGGACGATGGGATAGGCGTCACCGATTCCGGGCTTGAGAATGGGAATATTATGGATATATTGTTCCATTACGGGGTGGTGGATCAATATGTGGGTCGGGGATGGGTTTGAATATGCTAGCGCCACGGTGTTTCGATCGACAGAACCCGTAGGGTTGGATAGCTCAAGAACAACAGCAGCCATTTTGCCTCAAACGGGTCTCCATTGCGCGGCTAGTTGGAGCCAGTTGGTTTTGGAAAGGGGTCGTATCGTGGGGGTTTTTATATGTCGCCAGCGTTCTTTCGCACCTGCCATAAATTTTAAGGAACCGACAAATAAGTTCTCTCTTCCCTCTGGAAGAAAGTTTGGTCGCGTGTTTTCCCCTAGTTCGACGTCTCGAATATAAGGAGCTCTTTTCTGGAAGCGCTCCGAAACGGAAGGCAGTTATTCAATTAGATTATTCTTATCTTCTAGTAGGATTATTTGCCGATTGAAAATGCAGTGGCATTACGATTGAGGGTCGTACATTAAAGCAGAGCGCATTGTTGGTTTACTATCGTTTGTTTTGCAGGATTTTCCGCAATAATTTACTTTACTAGTAAAGCATTCCCATTAGCGCACTTGTTTTTAGTGCTACAACTGGACTTCTGGAAGATATTACACTCATCTGTCTGGGTCATATTTGATTTATCGCTAAGCTCACCCATCCGGATAAGCTGTGCGAAAAATATGATTGGTTAGGCAATGTGTTTTTGCCCCTTCTTCAAATAATCTAACTAGAGTGGAGTATGGAAAATGTAGGAACAGAATTCATCGTGTCACTTTACACTGGCATCCATTAGAATAGTTTTTTTATCATTTCTGTTCATCCTCTTCCCAATACCGATAAATGCATTTGCTGCGAGAAGTTTGTTGCATTCTAGCGATTACGCAAAGGGCAACGTGATTTGGTGTTTGCCTTCGAACGCAATGCCAAAACTGTACGTGAAGCCGGTTTGGAAGATTTTTAAATTGTGTAAACTGTAGCGAAGAGAATAGAAAGACACCGTGCAAACTGGCGTACCATTAGCTGGTATAATTCCGTTTGCATTGGCCAGCATTGTAACGATTTCTTGGACGGATCTGCAATCGAACAATCGGAAGTGTCCAGCGAGGAAAAATTATTCCGGGGAAACCACACACCGACTTATCATACCATGAGTATCGGTAGCTGGGAAAAGAGGTTCTTCACTGATTCATGAGCTTCTTGCTCGTCCATGGTGGTTTGCCAGGAGAGGGCTATCGCTTTACTCGCATTTTTTGCCGGCTCCTATAGTTCGTCCGATTTGCGGCGAGAAATCGCGCAAACAGTAAGATGTATTGCGAATTTTTTATTCGCCATCCTACAGCCATAGGAATTTCCAGCCAAAACCACTTCGTTCTGCATGTGCGCGCATTTGGCGTTGCTGTCAGATATTGGAAAATTGGCATCCTGAGCGCGTGTGTGGGTATGTTTGGGTAGCCAAGGGACCTTCTTTCATATGTTTGGACTGGTACAGGAGATCTTCTTGCGATGCCGTGGTCGCGGTTTGCGCGTTGCATTTCGTAATGCGTCCCGCCGCGTCGACGCGAACATAACGTTTTGGAAAATGTGCAACGAAGAGTTGCGGCCTCTCCAGTAACTTTCCCCCGGGCCTCTTTAGGGTTTATGGACCGTATGTGTGGGTGTGTTTATATTTTTTGTTGCTTTCTTTGTCGATTGGGCATGGAAGCTACCATCTTCAGCGACAGCTTCATTCCAACTTTTCGACAGTAGCCGACAAACACGAGCTCATCCCAAGGGCCTTCTTCGCCGTCTGCTCCAATGTGTTCGGTGCTATGAAATATCTCTACAGGCGAGCACACGGGTTCACATACGTGAACATGCACAAAGTCAATGCGTTTGTGCTGTTTTGGCCCTGTTTCCACTGCGCTTCCCAACGGGAAGTTCGTCGGAAGGAAAAAAAAAAAAAGAAAAGGAGCTGTCAGAAAAAGTTATATTGGCAATGGTTTTAGATTGAAAAGCGTCCAAACTGTGATTGCCGTTCGGCCGGTTGTTATTGCACGGGTGCAGGTGCGGCCGTGATTGTTTGGTGCGCGTGATTGAAACAAGAAAATATATTGCTCTCATTGCGGCGCCACGAGGTTGCGTGGGAAGAAAGACCTCTTTCGGTGTGTGGCGAGATAAATTCGAGTAAATTCCCGCACCAAGCGATCGAGATTGTTGTATTGTGCAATCTTAAAAATGCATTCACAGAACCAAAAATCAAATGTTCAAATAGCACCCCCGGAATGGATTGGCTTTTAAAAATGGTGCTGGATACAGTGAAACAGCATAAAGTCGCGATCAATTTTACTCCCCCTAATGTGGTTATCTGGGTCCATCCAAACGGAACCGGTAGTCACCGTCTGCTTGGCGCGTTTTTGCATAAACATGCAATTGTTGCAACTCATTGCACACGGCGTCGAATGGTGGAAGGAAGAAAAATAAATTCTCGCCACCCCCTTGCCGTACATATCGCCCACTCCACGCACGCGCCAGCCAGCCAACCAGTCCATAAACCATATACTCACGGGTTATTTTTTTCCTCGCCTCCTGACACCGATCGCAAAGATTGCCGGGTTGGCATTTCCATTTGCCAAATAGCATTATCCATGCGGTGTAGCGGAAGTCGGGTATTTCGGCCGGGGCACCGACCCGTTCGAGGAAATAGTTCTTATCTAAGGCCGGAAAGGAAATAGAAACACAAACAACTCCAGTACGAGCTCGCCGATGCGGTGACCGTGGTAGGGAGGGATTTTTATTTTCATTTCTTTGCAACATTCCCGCCCCGCTCGATCTCCACGCCGGGAAGATTAGTTTTGCATAATTGCACCATTTTCGGCGGCGAAACGGGCGACCCTGACGTTCGAGTGCAGCGGCTTCGTGCGGATTTGTTACCTCGACGACGACGTTGGGGACGACCGAATTTATGTTATGGGACGAAAGTTTTCCGATAAATTTCACCCGAATTTATAAGTAAAAAGTTGTCCCCCGCCCCGTGCGCCATGTTAGCTAGATGACATGTGTTTTCCGACTGACTTTCGGCGGTGCGATCGATCTAGTTTGCCGGTGCTTTCTCGTAGAAACCCGGTGGAGTGGGAGATCAGAGGCAACCAGGAGACGTCGAAAAGAGACACGATAATGGACACGACGTGAAGCAGGAGTAGTTTTTTTTTGCTTCTTTCTTGGAGCCATATTTCCTGAAGCAGCCATCATCTCGAGCCGTATTTTACGGGGCATCTGTCGGGTGGGGGAGTTTGTTGACTACATCTTGCCTTTTGTTGCTGCTGTTTTTGCGTTGTGTTGCAACTGCTCGTCTGCCGCGGCTGTGGATTAACATTTAATGGAAATTTCGCTTCCGATAGCGTCGAGGGAAGTCACGCCGGATGATGACGGAAGCAAGCCTGAGAGAGAAAGACAGACAATTGTCCAAGAAAAGCGTCTACAATGAATCAAACATTCCAGCCAAGTGGGATGACTTGGTGGTGGGTGGGCAGCTTTTACTTCTGGAACCAATTTCGAATCGTTTTGCAAAACCACACCGCAGACGTCGGTGGAGTTGGGTTAAGGAAAACAAAAAACCAAAGGTAGAGCAGGGCACAGATCCGTAAGATCGACGGCGGCAGGACGGTGGGCAAATCGTCTCCGGGACCCGTGTACGTAATTGTTGTCCTTGCGGCAGGAGTCTCGGCATCGGAAAAAGCGCATTTCGAAAAAGATGTCCGCACCGACAGGGGCAAAGGAATGGTTAGCGAGAGTAGGCTAGCGGGGCTAGTTGATGGCTTCCGGAAGCAGGATGACAAATCAGAACGGAGCGGATGCTGAGCCGAGTTGGGAGATGTACGGCCGCGACAATCCCGGACGATGCCGGGTGACGGGTCTGTAAATATGATTATTTAATATTCTGCAAATAGTGGAACGAAACCGACGGGAAAAACGTGAAACACCGGGTGGTTTTCCCGAACGGCCGAGGATAGTAAGAGCGGTTGCTTTTGTGCGGTCCTGGCCGTGTCTGCGTGTTTGAATGTAACGCCACCGTAGAGAGCGAGAGATGTTGAGGCGACCTTTCTCCGATGAGGAAAGGGCAAAAGTTTCTCCGGCCCTCGGTGGGCATTCATTTCCATTGGGTACGCTTCCGTGTCCCGGTGTGGTTGCTGGTTGTGCAATTACGAAAACAAAGTGTCACCTGAGCGGTGGATTGGATCGGAAAGCAATCCAGCAATCCTTTTTCGCCAGGTGGGACTTTTTTGTTGTTGGTTTGGCTCAGCCATCTTGAAAGATGCTGCTGCGTTTGGGCTGGGGATGGCTTAACGGGCGCCTCACGGCGGACGGAGGCACTAGGAATCTGAATAGTGATCCTCTGCCCTCTCGGCATCATCCTGCGAATGAGTGCGATGAGAATGGATTCGTTAGGTGAGACTTGACTTTTCCTTTTGTATTTATTTAACCTCCTCAAGTGTCCCGTCCATCGCTCGCCTGTTCTCTTTCTGACCGTGGGATGGATTTTATTCTATTTATTTACCTTCAGAGCATGAGCGAGAACTGCCAATGCATAGACGGGGATCATTATGAGCGGGAGGAAAGCAGGACCTGTCAATGCCAGCACAGAGCCGATGAGCCCCAGGGTCGGGTCGGCATTCTGGGAGATGAAAAGATTGGTGACGTGAACGAATGGCGCGAGGATGATGCTTTGAATGCAAATAATGGGCAAAAAACGGAGCGCCCGCAGCCACTAACCTTTGGGTTGCTCCCTGGGTTTTTGTTTACGAGAGCAGTCAAAGGGATTTGCCGTCTAATGGTTGGGAAAAGTCTGGGGGTGGTTTCAAGGACGACACGTTGGAGGCCGCAGAAGGGAGCCCAGGGACCTTTCGCACGTTTTACGAGAAATTTTTCAAAAAGTTTAAATGGTGTTTACTTAAGACAGCACCGTGCGGGAGTGATTCCGTTCCGGGAATGAGCGAAATGTTCCGATCTGAAGTGGCTCGTTCGTCCTTTTTGCTACGTCATTATGCAAATGGAATGCCACCGGAGATCCATCGAATATACACGTATGAGGATTTTTTACAAACGAATCTAGGCAACTCCTTGGTTCACGAGACACGAGCTAGTTTCGCCCTACACCATCGTAAACCCGGCCCTTTATCCTTTCCGCATCGGGAGTCGGGCACGCAATGAGCGTAAGAAATATATAGAAAGCAAGAAGGAAAATCCCTTTTCCCACCGCTGGCCTGCAGCTCGGGCCTGCATTTTATTGCTGCTCTAACGCTCCGTAATCGTAATCTCATTTCCACCGTTACCGAAACCGCACGAAATGGAGCGATGGGCCAGCCCCATTTCGTCGGTCGCTGGTGGCGCGATTGCAGATTAAGCATAACCAAGCACTGGGCAGGGCAAAAAATAGGACGACCACCCAGGGGCTTCTGGCCACCGGAATGTGCAAAGTGGCGCTAGATGTCATGCACATTGACAGCTTCGACTCGTGCGTAGATTGCTTTCGGCGATGCGCCTCGGACGACGGTGTGTGAGGAAAACGAGGGAAAAAGCCACGAGCAGCAGTAGCAGCATCATCATCATCATGATCATAATCATAATTTTCAATTCCACACCGGTGCGTGAAGTGACGCCGAGTGGCTTGTGCGAGGTGGCCTGGATGGGTGTGAGCGCAGGAAACGGATTTGTCGAAGAATTTGACCGTGACCCGTGTCGGTCGTTCCACGTTTTTCCACCAGCAAATTTGTCCCCGCAGTTTTCACTGGACCACGTCTAACACCGGACTGGGTTGTGGGTTGCAGTGACGCATCCGTTCGCATCTCGTAGCAGCACCTTCGAAGACGAACTCCGACGAATGTCTCGAGTCCTTACCATGCTGTGTGGAAGGGGGTCTAACGAGCCGTTAACGGTCCGGGAAACAGCTTGAAACCCCGGCGGGGTAGCTTGATAGTAGTGTTCCGAAGTCATCCCAGCGGGGTTGCCGTGATTTTGGGAAAATTATCCTCCCAAAGCGTAACGTGAACAAATCGCGCTCCTGGAAGCCGTAGAAGAAGACGGAGACGGGACGAGAATCAAAAAATAAAATAAGAAAAGGAATAAACAACACGGAGAAGGAAAACCTTCTCATTCTTCACCAGTGCCACCGGCACCGTGGGATAGAGTATGCAAAATGGCACCGAATTAAAGGCAACGAATTTGCGGCACGGCGCGCATTAAATAAATACCAAAACGTGGAGGGACCGAACGGAGCAAAATGGCAAAAGCGTAATTTAGGGACAGCGAAAAGTGGGCAACGGAAAAACTTGTGTGCGGAGAGACAAGCCGCCTTCCGTGTTTCCGCTTGCGTCGTGGCGGTGCCGGTGGCAGATTATTTCGTCACAAGTGGCTGCTCGAGATGTTATCGATGTCGTGGGATCTGCGCGTGGAGCAAGTAGAAGCCCTTCGCCATTTATCGCCGCTTGTTGACTTCGTTGTTGTTGCTGTTGTTCGAGGGGGACGCGGCAGGAGGCTGGCACTTTCCAGCTCACGTTTTCCGCCGGGCCGGGCCGGGCCATGCGACGCGTATAACGTAAATCAATCAGAGTGCGGCCGACTCTACCGAGATTGATGGAGATTGGATGCCACCCGGGCCGGGCTTTTACAAGTGGATGGTATTTTGGATGATGCTCTAAGTAAAAGCCATCGGCAATCAATGGGCAAAGCAAATCGGATTGCACGTCTGTTGGCACGTCCCTGACTGGTGAGTAGAGTTGTGACCGAGTGAAAAGAACCCGGAAAAATCGATGCGTGTATTTATAAATACTTGTGAAACATTTTGGGCTCAAGCAATCTACCCGTGAAGATCTGCCAAAGTTGGCTCCGTCGTGGGCGGGTGAGTGTTAAAGGTTTTTCGGTTCGGATTGACGAGCGCCTAGCGAAAGTTGGCGATCGCTTTCCTTCAGGACTGTTTCTTGGACTTGACACCGCACGGCAGAACCGAAACCCAAACCACACCCCCCACACTCGATCGTGAAACTTTTCCACAAGCACTTTTAAATACACTTCCGAAAGAATTCAAATATGCGCCCATTATGATGGAAGTGAAAAAGTTTTTGCTCCATTCTCGACGCCTTTAGAGGGGCTCTCTCTCATTTTCTCTCTCTCTCTCTCTCTCTCTCTCTCTCTCTCTGTCTTTTACTGTTTCTTGGGGATTTTCTGTCTTCCCATTCATGACACAATGTGCGTACGAACGGGCGAAGCCTGCGGGTGAAAGGAAGATACAGGAATAATTTAATTAGAACTCAATTATATGATTCCCTGTTCGGTGGTAAGCGTGTACTTCGCGACGTTCTAGGCGGTTGGCGTGATTTTCTCGAGACGTACATTCTCGCACAAACTCACATGCGAACACAGTACGCATAATATTTGGGGGTTGCTTGTGCGGTTTTCAGTCCATGTTTAAGGACTTCTTTCTCGTACACTAGGACAGCGAGAACGGAAAGGAGGATGCATGAACTGTCTCCTAAAGTACGATATAGAGTGTAGGTTAAAACAGTTTCAAAAGCGTCGTTTTCTTATGGTTTTCTGGAAGAATTTGTTGCCAAACAGAGCATGGATGGTAAACGAAAAGAAAAACTTAATTATTAAGAACACAAAGCACCGTGGGCCTTCGTTTTTTTTTTCGCTCGTGCGCACTAATAAGCGATTGTGTGGACTGTCCAGCATGAAGCGACGTCTTTTATTGGGCGCTATTGTGACTGGAGGCCACAGGACGATCCTTTTGTTCGAGAGTAATCAATCGGCCACTTGAAAAGTTTTTGCATTGATTAGACTCGAACGACATTGTTCGAGCGAGTCTCCGCTTTGAAGTGTCCAGGATGCAGTGAGATTCATTTTGTGAATCGATCTCACCCACTTCAAGCTACCTTGCGGTGAATCTCGTGTCTTCTACAGCAGTTTCTTTCTATTTGTATTTGAAAATAACGCGTCTTTTGATCACGTGGTACAGTTTCTTCAGGGTACTTTAATTTACTGAGAAAACGATGATTTAAAAGCCATGCCTGGGGTTTGCTGGCTTCTAAATTATGTTCCGGTTTATTCAGCAACAGTTACTGGTCTAACTGCCCGCTAAAATAACGCTGAATAATAGCTGGCTGCCAATGCCAGGGAACCCGTTTTGAAGCCGTTGCATAAGAAAAGCACTCGGAAAGAGATACAGTCTCATGCTTTTCACGCGTTTCCGGAACGAAGCCACCGCTCGGCTCAACCGCAATGGATTGCCGACGGGTGCGGATGATCCGGCAAGAGGCGCGACGAGCTTTTACTGCCTCGACCGAGAGCCTGGCCTAGGATGGGCATGGGTACCCTTGTGTGCAGGGCGCTGGGATTATATTTATTGACTGTGGTCCAAAAACTCCACCCAACCACCCTGCTGGGAGGCTGCTCGTGGAGGCCTGGCAGGCTCGCTGCCAGAACCCAATAGCAACAGGTCGTACAGTGGCCCTACAGTAATCTCTGTGACCGTGTGTGTGCGCTTTTTTATTCGACACGTTAAGCAATTGCTAGGCAATCACCGAGCGGAAGTAAATTGTTCCGTTTAAGAAGCGACTTGAGCGAAACACTGGGGTAAAAACCGGCACCCTGTCGGTGCCAATTGCCGCTGCCATTACGGTCGCAGCCATTTACGGTAATGCATCTGGAAACAGATTGTTTCAAGCTGGGCAGTTTATTTAAATTTCGGGATAATAAAAACGTATGGTTTTGGAGGGTATATTTCTCGAACTGGTTTTTAATGGCATTTGAGCTCATGCAATATATCTCGAAAAAATGTCTCAGCGCAACAGTGTTCGCTATAAACAGTGTTCGGCTATAAGATCATTTTAAATGGAGGTTAGCGAACTCCAATATGTGCCGGAATGTTACTGATACTTCGTGCGAATTGAACCTTTTCCAGCAGCACATCCACGCGTGTGCATTAAATAATGCTTTCTGGAAAACTTTTACTCGACAAACGTGTGCTTGTTCTTGGGATTCAATGAGCGGTTTTACCGCTGAAAGTCCATCAGGCAGCTCCCTCCAACGCGTGTCTGAGACTAACATGGTTACAGATCGGTCTCGGCAGCGGCTGGAGTGAGGTTTCAGGGGGATAACTTTTCACTTTCCATGTGAGGTAGAAGCACGCTCGGCTTCCGGTGGGAAAAATGACGCTAAAACTTGTTCGTCCGTTCTGCAGCGAGCCCCCTTTTCTCTTGTTTGGTGCAAAATGTCGTCACGATTTCGCCCTCACGCGCTGTGTTAGGAGGGCGACCTTCCCACCCGTTGCGCTTGTAACAAATTGTGCCCCTCCGCCGTGTCTTCATGCGCCACCCGAGCGTGCCAACTTCGGTGGCAACTTGAGCGAAAACTTCAAGTGTTCCCGGACGCGGTGGCGAAAATCGCCGTGCGGACGCTGAATGCCGAATGCCGTTGCACCTCGCGGCGATTACTCTTCATCTCCCAGGCGGCCAAGGACAGCGAGGTTCGACGTGCGAGGCCGTACCTTATCACCCTTGATGTGCCTTCTCTCTTTTTGCTCTCTATATATATATCCCTGTCTCTCTCTTTCTCTCTCAATCTCTCTTTTTTCTGTCTTTCTCTCCATCTCCCTGGACCCAGTTTTTGGGGGTTGGTTCGGTCGATGTAGGTGCCATTCGATTTGTTACCTTCATTTTTCACGTTCACTTCACACTTTCTGGCCTCGGGAAGGCCCAACTTTCTGGCTGTGTACTGCCTTATGACAACGCTTTTCCGAGGAAGAGCAAGAGGTGGAGTTGGCGAGCGAGTTAGGAAGGGAGAAACGCCCGATCCGGTGGACAGACAACTTTACAGCTCGTGAAACAAAGTGGAAAGTTGTTTCCTGTCGATGGTATGAATATCATTCGGAAATGAAAACAACTTTGGTGAACGGGCTTTTCTCGCGGACGTTGTTGATATTTCGGTTTTCCGCTATCACATAACACATACACATCTCTCAAATGTTGTATTTACAGAGGCAACGATTTTGTTGAGAGCGGTGCAGTGTTTAAATTGCTGAAATTGTTTTATCAAATTAAAAAAAGCGTAAACCCCAAAACGGTTTTCTTTGTGTCTCGGGTATGGGTTTTACATCGTCACACTAGCAACGATTCCAATTTGCATGTGTTACATTCGATGGCCAGTTCACGGATGGGAAGTAATTTATTCAACTTATGCATATCATGGCTGTGTCGAGTTGTTCAATATCAATTTCAATTTGTGGCACAAGCAACTTTTGCAGCTGGTACTGATGGGAAAGCGAAGTGAAGTCAAGAGTAGAGAACATCTACTTTTTTACGATTTCAAGACTCTGCAGTCTAGGTTCGTTTGTTCGTGTTCATTTATATAAGCGTAAAGCTCGAATATATTTAAGCTAAGTTTGTTAAAACGACCAGCGAGATGGGTTTTGCGTGGCTTGCAAAAACTTATTGGGATATTGAAACCACGTGAAGGATCTCATTTCCGAAGCAGAATTGCATCATCATTGGAAAAGTAGAAGTGTGCATGTAGGATTTTAGCAGATCCAGCAAAAATGTTGTGGAAACTCACAAGCTGCAAGACACGTTTTGCCTTTGGGTGTATACTCAAATTACGAGCAGAAAATACGGTTGTGTTTGAAATGAACAAATTGATTTTATATTGTCTTTCTATTTTTCGAATGTTTAATCATAGGTATTGTAATTGTATTCTATAGCTTATATTAGAATTTTGTGTTCTTTTGAAAATTGAAAGTTTTTTCAAAAATATGTTTATCTTATTAACTCTATTTGACGCAACAAGGAGATACTATCTGTTATCTACAATAAGGGGCTTTCAAAAATAATTTTGCCTTATATAACCGTTTCTCAAAGATATATTTTACTGCTTTCGCTAGATTGAATCCGCTTATTTCTGTACACCCTTACCGTTTGTCATGATGAGCGATGGTGGTGTTTTGACCTCTAGGGTTTTATAGCTTAAAAGTTGGAAACTGAAGCAATAAATGCAATACTCATCGCATATTTATCGACCGTACTGTTATCCGTGGAAAATTATCTAGGATCTGAAGGGTTGGAAACACAACGGCAATGCATTATATTCCCCCCCCCCTCTCCCCTTCACTGAACGGTTATCAACACGCCATAATAGCTTCATTACGTTGTAACGGTTTCTCTTGCCACGTAATACGCGTTCGATCTTCATTTGTCGTTTAACGTAAGGCGTCTTGTTCCACGGCGTAATGAATCATTTCCTTCCTTTCGGGATCGCAGGATACCTTGCAAACCACCGCAGCTAGGACAGATTATCAATCGATTAAGCAGAAATTAACAATCATCATTCACTCCACTCGCACGGCAGGCGCGTAGGTCGAGCAGCACTTGCTCTTTCACCTTCGCATTTCTCACCGTAACACGTGCCGGAGAAAAGAAGTCCGTTTCAAGAAAAAGGAGCTTTTTGTATGGTGCTGCGAGGAGGATTTTAATCGAGTCGAGATTGGGTTGCGACAGCACCCACCGGAGGGATAAAAGCTTGGATGGTGGATGCTGGAATCGGGTGAAGGGTTTAATATTGAAGCCAACGCAACCGATCCTGATTACAGCCCGTGCCCGTACCATTTGCCATCAAGATGATTTGCCAGATCGATTCATTTTTTCTCCACCTTCGCCATTACCGTATCCCGTTTACCCGATCGGATCCGATCGAAATCGAAGCTTCTCGTGCTACGTCTCGTGTCAGCCAGCCAGCCAGCTCCTGCTCTGGTGCCAAGGCATGATGTAGCTGAAATGGATACGGGACGTTCACTATCATCCCCATCGCCAATACCGGTTGACTGAGGTGCAAGGAACGGGTGTTGTAGGAAACCTGAGCGAAGCGATGATAGCCTTCTCCATGCGCCTTCGCCATTCATTCAACGGGCTGAGCGTGATTCACTTCCCATTGCTGGCCACATTCACTCACCGGTACATGTGGCATCTCGGGGTTTTGAAGTGTTGAAGCTGGGTTGAATGGTTTGTCCTCCCTGTTCCAGGGAACTTTCTTCCGTTTGGGGCAGCGTGTGCGCTTCTTAATGCGCTTTCGTCTCGGCATGGATTGACTCGTTGCTTAATGCTTGCTCGCTGGCTGGTTGGTTGGTTAGCTGTGGGTGAACTGAGTGAGACCCGGGCACGAAGTCCTATTTATAAATCTCATCCTGTGTTGTCGAAGAAAAATTCAATAGCTTCCGACGGCATTGATGCCGAGCCCGTCGTTCGACAAGATGTGTTTTGGTGGTTATGGAGGGGAACAAATGGGCGAAAAGAAGAAAAAATACACGACGGTGAGCACACGTGGTGAAAGCGAAAAAGAAAGTGGGAGTTGGAAAGGTATCAGTGAACATTCGGTTTCGATCGTTCTGTCATGTTCATCGTCACTGTCGTCGTTGTCGTTGGAGCCGTCTTTTCTATCGCTGCTGCATGGAGGCGCCTGGTACTTTGTACTGAAAGGTGAGCTGTGCTTACAACGTGCTTTTTACGGCATTATACACAGGACGGAATTTCTTCCATTGCAAGACAGACATAATTTGCGAAGAAAAGTTTTGAATCTAAGCTAGTGTGAATAATTGAAGTAATTGAACATTATATGTATTTGAAGTAATTGAACAATATATTGTCTACCAATCCAATATATTGAACAAATTTTTTTTCACCCTTTCACTTCGTATATCTTACTATATATATTTTAATTATATTTTTCATTATCAAGCAGAAAATAATATTTGTTCAACTATGTGTCGCATGCTGTTCATATTTCTCAAAGATACTGGGTGTAGAGGTATTACTCACAAATTTGATCAATAGCTAACTGAAAATTGCACAATTATATGGTTAACTTCTCATCTGGAAGAATATCATTATATTCGTGACAAATCTATGGCCTATGCTGAATACGCATTTCTGTTTAGCTGAACCAAGCTTGTGAAGCAGACCCTTTTCCCTTCTCAGCTCGGTCCGTGCGGTTTTGTTCCGGCCTTGCATCATTTGCATCAAATTGAGCACTCTTCAGATAGCTGAAATACTTTTAATCAAAGCCATTCAAAGGCATTTTCCGGTAGAGCTTGTTGAATGATGCACTTTTCTTCATCTGTCTCTTTTGAATTCGAAAGCATTTTTCTCTTCTTCGCACAATATTTGCATTACAAAGATGCATTCCTCTGGCTATCATGAGAATCATGCAGCTGGTTGGAGTCGTTTAAGAAAAGATTAAGCTCCTGGCGTTGAACGTGCTTAAGTCAACCCTTTTTCCCCAATGCACTGCTGATTGCTCACTGGCCGCGAGCCTGTGCGATTTGCTGCACTTGCGGTCGGACACCGTTGACGTGTAATTTTATTGCCTGTGTTTTATTTTTTGCCACGTGGAAAATTTATTAAAATCCTGTCCTCTAGCTCAGCCATCATAAATTTGGTTCCCACATCAATCAGAAGTTTGGGGTTACTTTTAATGCGCTCGTGCATGCAGCTGGGTACCGTCGGCTCTTAGACGTGCCAATCCAGGTTGCAAGGATGGCAAAACTGTGACGGACCGGCTTTGAAGCAATTCGAGCAGCCACGGAGACCACTCTTGCTCTGGCTGGGAGCGGTCCGTTCTTTAGTTTTCCTATTGTACATCTCTTTCTCTCCTTATCGTATACTCTATCACTCTCTTTTTCTGGTCGTTCTTTTACTACGACAAATCTGGTAGCAAATACCACAACCATTACAGCCAGTGGTTGAAGGTGCTATTTTGCCCGTGCGGCTTTTCCAGTCATCTCACATAGTTTGCTGTGCTACGCTGTTCCATTCGGTGCACGTGCACATGCCTACGGTGGGATGGGACGGCGAAATGCTCAGGTGCTAAATAATAGAGTTCTTAATCCGGTCAGTGCGGACGGGGTGTCGAGGTTTGAGGTGGAGAGTATGTTTTTTTGGTATGTCCCAGAGGGATTTGGGAAGGCAAAATAAAATGACCTCGGGACGGGAAACCGCAGGTGACAAAATTATAGTAGTCCAAAAAGGTCTAATATGGATAGGTGAGAAAAAGTTGGACGATGGAGTTGCATGAATCAGAGCAGTAGGATGATAGAAAAAAATGTATTATTTTCCTTACATATTTACTCAAAAATACCGCTCGCTGAAAGGTAAAAGAGTTGGGTGGATTGAGTGGAAATATTTTAAATAAACTGTACTGTGTAAACATTACTTAGTAGCACGATTGATGAGTTTGATGAGATTGATTTAACATGAGGTGCTGTTTCTAGCATTGATTGTAAGTATTTAAGCTCGCCCATTACCTCACTTGCAAGAGCCATATACTGGTTAATCGTTTCTTACAAGATCTGTTCTATCACTGATTCATTAGTATGACACCCGCACAACTTTCGCACAAGAGCATCCGTTCGAAAAACGATTATTTAGGCAATTTAAATTTCATTTCACTCCCATCAGCATCACCGGGGGATGGCAAATTATGTTTTATGGTCCTTCCGAAAATGAACCTGGAACCTCATCGCGCTATATCTTCGGTTCACTTAACGTCCAAAACGGCACTCCTAGGTGCGCCATAAGAGAAGCAAATAATCCTGCCGCTTCTTTTACCTTTGTTAAGAATTTTTATGGCACCTACTATCCACTGTTGCGAGACACTCGGGGAAGTCATTGTAGTCCGGTTTGATGGTACCCTCGGATAGGCTGCCCTTGCCATCTGGGTCTGGTAATGACCATTGAAATATGGGTTTTATCGCTTTCGGGAGCGCTTGGATGTTTTCAATTAAAATTTTGCTCCTACCAGTTCTCAGTGACGGTTGTTGAGCTTTGCTGACCCAGCTCACAGGTGAGCTAAGTTTCGAGAAGCAACAATAACAGTCTTGTTGGTGTGTAAAGACATTTATTTGAAACCTTAAACTCCACCACCAAGGGTTTACAGCCATGCGATTATAGCGTATTGATGGGTTTGTTTCACATGATAGAAGATAGGAAGTATTTCAGTGATGTGGATAAATTCATACCACATTTCGGCCACCAGAAACTCACATGAAAAGGTTAGCTTAATAAGAATTAAATCTGGAATGATTTAATTCAATAACGCTTCAGGCCATCGCGGATCTTCACAATGGGGCTTCTGCTTGATTTTTTCCTTCGAATAGTGTTTATTCTTCCAAGCCTCTCTCCCGTGGATGCCGTTCGTCGACCATAACATCAATTAACGATGCCGGACATTATCGAAATTAGAAATTCCATCCACGTAGCCCACGGATGCCCTCGAGGACGAGCGAGCGAACTACTTTAGCACGAGTTCGACGGATAATCTGCACGATGTAAACGATTTCAGCCATGTTTGAGCAATCGATTAACTTAATAATCATCATTCATAAACCGTACAACCCACTCGCCGCGTGCTTTTCGTGTGGTGGGGGTGGAAAATCAACACTCTTCTCATGGTTGAGGTGGGGGGGGGGGGGGGAAACGGAGCCATCGTTGACGGCTGTGTTGATGGTGGTTTCAAGCGCTCACACGCTACACCTGTTCGGTTTCCTCGGCTCTGGCATCCAGAGCATCAGTGCTTTAAGGAAACGTTCGTCTGATAAACTCACAGGCAACTTTGCCACTCCAAGAGGAATGCCAGTGAGCTGGGTGGGAATTGGTATCCTGGCAAGGAGTACCTGTCGACTGGAAGGCAGGTGTTATAATTCCCGGACGTGAATGCACACGATTAAAGCGGCTGGATCCATGCCGCTCCAAAGGGATTTGGGGTGATTCGCTGAGGCTATCGTTCTATTTAACGGGTATACATCGATGAGTTCAAACACATAAACACACACATATATATATAGCCACGAACGCGTTATGTTTGTGCCGGATGTGTACCGATAAGGAAGAACACGGATTAATGTGGCGTTCGTGTTTGGAAGCACAACAGGCATTGTGTGCGACAAAAGGCAATATAATTAAGGCTCCTTACAGAGCCAATGCCCAATTAGTCGGTGATAACGAAAACCGCCTAAATGAACAATCTTGTGTGAACTAATTTTAATGTGTGAGGGAAAAAGTAGCTATATCATTACTTTTCCGATGCATAATTTTGCTGCAATTAACGATGCCTTGTGCTCATCCAAAACCTTGCTGCATCCGAGCGTCAAACCGCAGCACGGCGTCGTTATCGGTTCGGCCAAGGTTTTCTTTCTCCGCTTCCATGCTACCCGTGGTCTTTTGTAAGGTACGCATCGGGGCTGGTGCAAACCCACGTGTGTGTGGTGAAATTTATATGCTAATTTTTGCTAATATTGAAATGTGTTACGGCGCTAGTGCCACGGGAACGTGATATTGCTGGCGCGGGTCGTGCCGGCTCGAGTGCGTACTTCGGGATACGACACTCGGCAGGCTCCACTCGTGTGCAGTTTCAGCGAAGAGGAAGCAGCGTCTCCATTCGTCCAAGAGCCCAGAAAGCCTCCGGCCAGCCCTAGCTCACTGGTCGGTTAGGGTGGCTAGATGCGCTGTAAGATTTCCTGCCCGTACGAAAAAGAATCGCGCTCTTCTCGAGTGCCTGTAGGTCGGCCGAAGTCGGTGGAGCCGCCATACATAGCCTGCACATCCACACCTACCACATTGAATGGTTTTTCATTTCTCACTTTGCTCGCTCTTCGCCGGCCGTCGAGAGTCGGCCCGAGGGTGACTGGAAAAACCACTGCGACAGCGACGACGGTGAAGACGAGGGCTTTCGACTTCACACTCGAGCGCATATATTGCCTTGTCCTGGTGCTTCCGCCTCGTCCGAGATTAAATTTACATATGCGAACAACATGGGCCCTGGCGTACATTTGCATGGCGGTCTGGCTCGTGAGCGCCTCTCCGACCATCTGGCTTCCCCTCGAAGTTTCCCTGTTCGATTTTCTTTTTATTTTGTGTGGCATCTCCCCGGAGAAGCCCTAGAGGCGATCTCGAGCACGAACGCGCTAGCGGCGGTGCTGGCAAAATAGTATGGTAGATTTTCAATTTGAAATTTACATTCAAAAGTTGCTCCTCCGTGGGACGACGGAAGGCGACGCTTTCGGCCTCGAAGGAGATCGCAACCTCTCGCTTCCTAGCTTGCGAAGGGCGTTCGCAGCTCAATATGTCTTGATAACTTCCGGCCGGGATGGCAGAGGCAGCCTTCTTCCATTCTAGATTTGCACATATGATTTGGAGAGCGACAAATTTGTTTGTGGTCGCTTCCTAGCAACAAGCGGGTACGGCTGGATATAAATATCATTTGCGTCAAGCACGATCACTGTCGATCGGGGTGTTATGCGCCCTTAGCTAACCCATCGGGGAAGGTTTTTGCGGGTGTTATATTACAGATGATTTGCATGTCGACCTCCAGAAGGGATTTGAATGCTGCATTTGTACCTCTTGGAATTCTACTAAACGCTCGTTGTGGTAAGAGTAGCACGCGGTGGCTGAAAGGGTTTTACAAGTTTTCTATTCGGTAAACTTTTCAGTCTCACATTTTTAGCTGGGATGGTTTGAAAACTGTTAAATTTTCAGTTATTTAAAGAGAAAACAAAAGACTGGTTTTGAAGTTACGTTCCACGCAATGCACTGCGCTCGATCGTATTTGCCATTGTAGAAAACGAATTGAAAATTTTTCATTGTTCGACAGTTTGAACGTGGTAAATTTAAATGAAATACATCAAAATATTTCAAAATGTACGTTGACAGTTAGTTGGTAAGAAAAAAACCGTGAATGAATCGAAACTCATGCAATTTGATGCAAACCGGTAGATTCCTCCCCCGGAAAGGATGGTGTTATTTTTTCTCCTTCCGGCGGCTCCCACAGGAAATCCGAGCTTCTTATCCTGCAGGGAGTAACATTTTTCCTGCATACACCCGGTGGCCGAAGAACTGCGGGCGTAAACTACGCTACATGATTCGCCATCACTTACGGGCCTCGGTGCGGTTTGCTTAACTAAATACCCTTGGTGGTATAACTTTCTGAGTTGGGTTTTCCCGGTCGTGCATGTCTCTCCCGACTCCCGGCTGACTTCGAGGCGACGGCAAGCCTGAACCTGCTGCTAGCTCGGAAAAGATCCCACGGAAGCTCGGGACTCCCTGGGGTGCTCGTTCGGGCTTTAGGATGAGGACGAGCTGGTGGTTTTTGTTTTACATCCACCAAACACTCTCCCTCGCGTGACACCCAACCGCGGGCACGCGCAAGACCACCGCTCTCGAGGCTTCTTTCGACGACGACCTTCTTCTGCATGCCACTGTTCGGCTAAACAACGACTGGCTTCCGGTTTCCCGATTCGGCTGGGAACGGATGTCTCGCAACAAGAGCGGCCCAAACAGTGCCACAGCTACCAGTGCTGCGCCGTTTTCGTTACCGAGATTTGGCGCTGGTGTCTCTTAATCGCTTTAAATTCGTTTATAATACAAACCCCACGGGCAGTAACACCATCGAAATGGTGTTCTCTTGCGACGGGTGGTTCACCGAAGGGCAAGTGTGCAAAAGTTCACACGAGGAATGTCAGCAGCAATGGTGACCTAGCCTAGGTTTTGGTCGGTAAACTGAAAAAAAGCAAAGATACGGGTATTCACTGCAAAAGCTGTGCTTTTTGACCAACAGCTGCAGATGAAACACACAAAAAATACAGTATTTCCGGTGAAAATTCCCAAGTAGCTAATCCTGCCTGCGAAAAGGATGGAGCGAAAACCGAGCACACGTGAGCGGAGCGCTTTTCCGGCTGCTCGCGCTCTCTGTTTACATAATTTTCCTGGAATTATGAGCCCGAACGCACCGCATCATCGTTTTCGCATCGCCGGTCGCCGAAGGGTGTGTTTGTTTGAGTGTCGGAAAAGCGCTGCGAAAGCGCTCACTCTCCCCATTTTACGCTATTCACCGCAATGCAGTGAGTGTACCTAGTATCCTTCGGTAGTGGTGAAGGTGAGAGCGTTTTGTTTTGAAATCCGACACAAACGCTTCGTTTTAAGGATCTCACCGATACCGTGCTAGCCCCCGGGCCGCCAGAGGGGAAAGTGGATCTCAGCTCGAATGTTTACAAACACCAACCGGGTGCCGGCAGCCTGTGTATGGAATTTCCGCGGAAATTCACGCAGCTCCCGCCAGCATCAGCGCCGCCTGGCAGCGAAACGGGTGGTAGCCATTTACTACTACCGTCACACCTGGGCTTTTCGTGAAAGTGTGCGAAAAAGGATCTCATTTTCACACCAATCCACCCGCACCAGTCGGAAGGATCGTTTCAGGGTGGAACGAGATCATACCAGCACGCGGGAGAATTTTCCCCGGGTTTAGGTGAGATTTCTCCCTTCGGTGGAGTACACGGGTCAGGCACAAGAGGAAAACTGTTGTGAATGTATGAGAGAGTAAGTGAGCTTGCGATAGAGTGAGCGAGAAAGGGAAAACCGAGAGAGGTTGTGACGGTAAACCCCCTCATCATGGAAACGGAATGCTTTGCTTATATCTCCACTCTTTGCTGCCAAATTTGCTAAATTTGAATGGTGACTGGCTATGCATAGTAGGCCGTTCATTGTATACTTAAGTTTCCATTGAACGTACTTTATTCTGTTTCGACAAGGGTAAAAAATAACCCACTGTGTCTCGTGGACTCATCGAAGACGCATGATTGTGGTATCTAAAAGACTTTCCGGATTATTTTTCGTTCAGTTTGGTGTTATTTCTCGCCAAACTTTAGACGAGATTCATTAGAAAAGGATGTAAACCATTATTACAGGACCGTCACTCGACCGTGAAGGATCGGCCGGATGATGTGTTTATCTTCCGTTCAATTGGACATCGGCCGAAGCGATTATGCGCGGATAAACCTTAAATTTGGCGCACGCGAAATTTCACTTTCGAACCCGGATTCCCTCTAACCCTTTTTAAGCGGCCCTTGCGTTAAATCCGACTATCAATTCTAGACCACTCTAAATGAGCTGGACGGTTCGGGGAATGTTTTGCGGCGGCGCACGATAATGTTAGAAAAACACCCGAAAAGTAATGAAGTATTTACCATGAAGTGTTTTTCGTTTGTCTCAGAAGAAGGCAGGTACGAGGTATTTTACCTCTTCGGAACGCGGATGCCGTACCATAGCAGTAACCGATTTACACGTCGAAAAAAAAACACACACAGAAGGTAATCCACTAAACCGCTGACAGTGATTAAGTGTTGTACATGTGCCGCAGCACTGCGCCGTTGCCGTCGGTAGCCATGCGAGGTTTGATTTTGTTCCGTTCCTGCGAAAGGGACACGGTTACGTGGGGATTTGGTTCGCACAACAGCTAGAAGGACAAGAAGAAAAAAAGCACAAACTGTGACGGTGTCGTAAAATTCGGCTGCACTTTGCCACCGGCACTGAATTGGGTTGATGTGGGAAGGAACAAACAACCCACGTGCGGCAAAAAAGGCTCGGGCGAAGGGGAAAGAAAACACATTCGGAACCGGGAAACCATTCACCCAATTGACGGAGCGGCGAACGAGAATTAAACAAATGGGGATGATTGGCGACCGGCGGTATGGCAATCGATTGCATGCCTATTTGGCGTCTATTTTTACGGTCAACACTACGCGTCCTATTTTTCGTCCTTTTGCGAATGAGCTTTGCGCAGCTTTCGAGGACCTTTGCGGGGAAAATAAGGACGCCTTTTCGGATCTGGCTGAACGAGCAGCCTTGGATGATCAATACACGATGAAGAACGTTTACCCGTCGTGTCTTTAGGCTTTATTGATATTATATCAACGTTGTTGATGCTTTAGCTCCTGTGGTGGCGCAAAACTGCCGTAGTAATAAAGTAGTTTTCATGACCATGACTTCATATAGATTGGCATTGGGAACATTCGGGCGCGGTAGGTAAATATTTTCCTCGCCAAACGGAAGTGTATTGATTGTTAACTGTGCGAGTGAAGCACATACTGGTGGCGACTAGAAGCTCAAGGATCTTTCTGCTATTGATCGTTTGGCTTAGGGGTAAGCAACAAAAACTAAAGGATTCAGGATCCCATTCGTCACCACGTCTGCTTCTGCGTGAGCCTTGCATCGCCGCTCCAGCGCCAGAAAAATGATTTATGGATCGATTTAATTAGCGCTGCTCGTAAACGCTCTAGTCGTAGGTGGCGAAGAAAATGGCACACACCGTTCGGCGACAGTTAAGTTCCTTTGGAAGGTCGTGTCTTCAACATTGCGCATGAAGTAATGATTTATTGGCAAACATTAACCCGACCCGGCCATCGGGATCGCAGTCGTCGGTGGCGCTATTAATCTCCGTGAGCTATGACCGAAGCATGTCGTCACCGACAATCTGCAGCATGCCATGTCGCCAGAAGCATGATGCACTTTTGGATGCATCGGTACGGTGTGTTAATTTTAATGTCCTTGGTGTGGGAACTTCTCAAATATTACTCGACTTCAAAATTCTCTTCTTATGGAGAGAAACCCGGCGATTTTGAATAAAGCCACTGTGCCCAGTGCGCTTTATCAGAGAATGCGTAGTAGATTTATTTTCGCCCTTGATTCGATTTGATTCGCATGATTCGTCACACCGGTAACCCGATTTCATTTTGCGAAATCGCTTACGACCGCGGCCACATGCAAATGAAGCGAATTTTGCTTTTGCACCTGATTGCCCATCGTTTACGCCATCGGAAAATCGATCAATGGTTGGCGCTCGTCGCAAAATCGAGGTTCCGTGTTTTTTTCCTCCTTCCACTGCCCTCATTGAAATGCGATTTCCGCAATGAATAATCAATGAATGGAGACAATCAAAAGGTCCAGCATTATTACGGTACGGCGCGTTTGATGCCGTTCCCTATACCCAAAGCTTGCCGTGAAGCCACCTCGCCCTAGAACAACGTAGCTATTAGATGCCAGGTGGAAAGACACTCTCCAATAATCAATCCACGGTTAGGAGATTGCAAAAGCCTGGCGTCAAGAGTGAAAAGAGTGAGAACGAGAAAAAAATAGAGAGAGACAGAGAGAAAGAACTCGTGGTTTTTCCGTTTGCGATATGCGGCAAAGTCCGATAAGCATAGACAACTATCGTCGTTTTCTTGTGGAATGAGTTGGGACTCATGCTCTAGTGCGTCTTTTGCTTTTTTTCCATCGCGAGTAGGAAACTTTTTCTGGGTATCAATTTCCCAAATTTGAAATATTTCAAATAGGAAAATTTTAATTGAATTCTCTGAGCGTCATGTCGTAGGCGATCGATATCTTGTCCTCGGCCTGGACCTAGGCGTTTTAACCGTTCATGATGTCGGAACTCTCTCCGGCACTGTGTTCGATGGCATTCGAACGTCTTGAGAAGTTTTCCTTCTCATATCGGTGGGATGACCGGGAATTAAAATGGCACCATCGTTACACAAATCATTCCGGAGGTCGTGTCAAGCAACGACTGGTGTAGTCGTCAGTATGCCAAGAAAAATGTCGTCATGAGGCCGATGAGCAGCAATCACGGTAGGACAAAGAGGTTGAGAAAGCCAGCAATTCCCTCATTTATCGTTATCGTTACTTCCGGGTGTAATGTGAATCAACGCTGCAAACTCCTCCACCAGGTGGTTGGTAACGAAAGGAAACGGGTGCACAGTTTTATGCAAAAATTATCAGTGTAATTCGATTAAATTGGCTAATTTCAAATTTTTCATGGGCTCATCAGCGGCGATTGTTAGGTGCATTGTCATTGTGCAGGCGATAAAGCTGGTAAATTGATGTGAATCGTCCAGCTTTTATGCAAATCCACTGATAAAGGGTCGTTCGATTGGAAGGATGCGATTGGGCAAAAAACGAGTGTTCTTTTCACGTTATTCGTTGGCCATAACTGTATGGCCACGGTGTATGATAATTTTTTTCACTGTATCAAATCCCACTGAAGTGGTCAAGGTGAAACAAGGACGTGTGTAGTCGGAACGTTTCCCTTAAATATTATTGATTAGTGACGAGCGATAACAAAAAATGATCACTGCCCTATGGACAAAAGAGAAAGAGAAAGTGCGTAAGAATTTTGCATATGAGTCTAAAAATAGAACTGGATGTTCAAAAACTTCGATGGTTTGTTGCATGTCGAATAAAACGGAACGAAAAATAATACTGCCACAAAGAATTCATTCATGAAGGTTTGTGTTAGTGTTAAAAAAACCATAACTCGGCCATCCGCGAATATCAAATCACATGCAATAAAAATTACCAAAACCCTGGCGTCAAAGTGGAAAATAAAAACCTAAGTCGATTTTATTGTTCATCGCTTGTTCATCTGATGTTGGTACAACTTTTGGTACATAAATCGCTTTCATATAGAAGCTTACACATTGCTGGTCACGTTTCCTAAACGCAGCGGACGAGTGCAGCGTTTGTCTATGCTGGAGGATAAAAAAAACTGCCCCCAAAATGGTTCGTGCTCTGGAACGGTTGACCCTGGGCGCTTTTCGCTTTCGCAAAATATTTCCGTCACTGACGCGTGTGGATGGACTTGTGAGTGGGTTTTTTTTCTTGCGTTCACTATTCCACATTCGGAATTCCGGCTCGTGTCGTTGCGGGACCTATGTCGCGTTTTTTGCAGCGTACTTTCATTTGCTAAAATGAATGCAATGGTCGGAACATTTTCATTAGAATCTGTTTTATGTCTCACTTGCCTCGAGACCGTTTCTTTTGCCTTGCATGTTCGCATTCATTAATGTTTTGCTAGCGGGAGCGGATAGCAGCAGTTGGAGGGATGAAGAAATAAAACGTGTGTTGAAGGTAAGGAAGGAAAAAAAAGATTGCAGAAAGAAAAAGTAGTAATCATTGCTGCATTTGCAATTCATTTCTTGCACCCTTCGCTTGATCTGCTACGGGTATACAATCACACTATTCCGGACTATCCGGAGGTCCGTGTGGGAAATTTTCACCGTGACCCTACGAGAATATGGTACGCTGAATCGGTTCAGAATCTCTACCGTTCGTTTTGAGAATAAAATATTCCAATCAGGATAAAAGAATAATATGGCATCCATGGTTATGCAACTGCGTGTCGCATTTAGCATGTATGGTCATTGAATAAATGTATTATGAGAGCTTAAACCAATCTAGATAAACTGACTGCTGTCCTGTATTAGCATTTTATGTGGAGTACAGCTAAACATAAATGTAAATCAAAAATTTATAATTGAAAAATCACAGAATTTTATATTTTATGAATGACATTGCTTAGCAAAAGTTTTTATAATTTTCGAATATTGACTCTTATTTGGCAAGAGCTAGTTGAGAGACACGTGTGCCTTCAGAAAATTTTGACACAAATGACCAAATCATCACATGATTAATTTCCATTTTTCTTCTCCCGTTACAGGTAAACAAGCTCTCGAGGAAATCCAAATCGTCGTCGATGAAACTCGGTTCGTCAAATGCAAATAAAACACGGTAAAGTAGGCTCTGCCTAACGATGCTTCACGTGTCAAACAAACATTCTGCAACATCAGCGGGCGTTTGGCGTCGATTTCCAAGCGAGAAAGAGGAATGTTGAATGGTAAAAAAGAAGCAAAAATGCAAACTTTCCGATGTGTGTTTACAGTGAAAAATTGCGACCACTTAGCGGTTTGGTGGTGTGCCGGGGTGTATCGTTTTTGTCTCATTCGCTCGCTTAGTCCGTCGTCTGTTTTGCCATCAATACCCTAGCTCGAGCGCTTTGTTTCGTTTCGTTGTTTTTCACGTGCAATGGTGCCACCATATCAACGCTCTAGTACGCGCTGAAGGACATGCCGGTGCCATTGTTTTGTCTCCGGGATGATGTTTGAGCGGTGATTAGGCCGCAGGGCGTCACAGAACCTTCCACGTCCCCGTTGCGTTCTGCTGACGCGCGTATCTAGTAAGCCGGAGAAAATCAAGAACCCACCAGCGAAAGCATGAGTGGTTTGCCCTCGTGAGGGAAAAACGCTCCGGCCAGAGCACCTACCCTTGGAACGGAACATAAATCATACGCAGGGGTGCGTGTTCGAGAAATGTTCGAGGGTCGATGGTTAGGGCGATGTCTGGCACTTGACTTTGGTTCAGGCAAGCAAAAAAGAACTCCAAAAACTTCCCCTTCGGATTCGTCGATTTCGAGAGGGAATCTAGCCGACGGACTATTGAAATGGGGTTTTAAATCTTCTCTATCGTCTCTCCGGATTGGCCGTGATTTTGGCCAGCTTCACCCTTTCTGGCGGGTACGTCCCGCTGTCCTTTAATGCGTCCCATCGACTCGTGGGGGTTTGGCGAGTGCAAAATTTTGAAAATTGAATTTAACCTCCCATAATCAGATCGGCGATAAAAGTCAACCGCAATGCGCGCCAGGGCAGGAGTGATGCCGTGCAGGTGCCAAACCCGTTTAGGAAAAGGCTGTTCCTACCGGGGCGGAATGAGAAGCCCGCAGCCCGAAGCCCAAATGACGTTCGGCAGAGAGATCCGCCCTAGCGCGACGATGGCACTGAAGTGAAGCATCCGTGAGTGTGGTGTGGCGAAGAGGACGAAAACCCCGTTTCGTCCTCATCATCCGTCATAATCGAATCATCTTCGAGACGGCGAAACAGAAATCCAATTTAAAGCTTCCTATTGCTTTCGATTTCATTTCGCTGCCGGAGGCGGTACCGACGTGAGTCCTTGGTCGACGCAGGGCTTGGTTGTGAGACTGGTGCGGACATATCCAGCGGTTCATCCAACGCCCGGAAATGGATCGAAAGCGGCGAGGTCCGGGCTCCGGGGTCGAACGGCAAAATTACAGCATCCCTTCGGTCGCATCGAGGCCACAGTGACGCGGGAGAGTGGCAAAGCGGTAGAGCTTGAAATTGAATTTCACGACAGATTTTCATTCCCGCTCAACCGTGCCGGAATGTTTTCCCTACCTGTAATTCAAGCGACGGAACGCTCGGGACCGGGTTGTCGTCGTTGCTGACGCCGCGGTGACTGGATTGCTTCCGGTGGAGAGCTTCCTGCTGGGAGCTTGACGAATGTCCGGCCCATCCCGGTGCCGATGGTTTGTGGCTCATCACTTATCGGTCTGGTCCGGCCAGGCCTGACTTCTGGTATTGGCAATGGGGAGGCAACTTTCAGGAGGTGCCTGGATTTCCTGCGAGTGATTGATTATGATTTTATAAACACTCCTGCGTGGACGTGGCCCAAATTAAATGTCATTATGGGAGTCGCGATCGGTAGAGGGGATGTTCGTTTGTCGGGGAGGTAGCAATATTTATGGACAAACTGAAATGCGGGGAAGTACCTTCACTTAGCAAGGTTCTTGCGATTACTGTGACAAAATCGCCCAATATTCAAATGCGATACGTATTGGATTAAAGTTCAGTACATGAACAATTCAACAAGTTTGTCATAAGCTATTCTTGAATTGCCTCTCAAAGGCTGAAATATTCCAACGTATGGAAGAGAAACTGATTTGTCCTTCTCTTTTCGGGAGATAAAAGGATTCTCCTGTTTCTGCAGCTATCCTAGCGATTGATAAACCGTATCATTGCCGTTGAGAAACACCCTTTTCGATTACGCCTCGTCGTTTGGACTTTGTGGCCGTCACTGCTCACTCTCCATTTCCGACACTTTGCCTAGAGTGGTGGTGTTACAAACAACAAACCATTTCGAGCCCGACCATAGTGACTCTAGACAAGCGTTTTCTCGGGATATTGGAGGGGAAGCGCAGAGACATGGACGGATGTCTGATTGCACGTCTGGTTTGTGGTTTGTGCTGGCGTCAGAATCGAATCCTTCTCCACCATTGTCGTTCATACTGTGGAGGGTTGAATAAACCTCAACGCCACTGCAAGTAAGCCCCCGAGTGCATTGCGAAGTCATAGAAACCGAAGAGCTATTCGGTAGGCCAATTGATTTATCATAGCCTCGGCACTTTTCGGCTACCATTTGAGGCTCCCACAAGTAGAACGTGGAAGATAAGTATGCATAAAAAATACACATACTCGAAAGATAGAATGATCAACGGAGCGGATGGAGTTTGCATTTTGTTTTTTTTTAATACATAAATGTGCACTTTAACTTTTGTGCCAAGTTGGCAACTTCTCGGTACCTGCCGACGAGAAAGTCGGCATCTTAGTCCTGCAACGCACGTTTCCATCGAGCCACAATCCGATAAAAGGATGTGATGTGGTAATGGAATTGTATGCACCTTGTACTTTGTATTGTTGAGCGCGTGTGTGTTTGCACAGTTGTATAGGAAGCCTCGTTTTAATATCGCTAACGTTGCAGACTAGTGATTTCACACGTTTCATGCAAGCGATAAGCGCATCCCTGCTAGCTTATAATCATGCTAATTACGGTCGTATCTAGTATTGACATAGCCGTTGAAAGCATCCGGCAACCGGAAGAGGAATGAAATGCAGGGCGCCTAATTGCGGTTTTGAAACGTTCCATTGTTATCCTTCCCTGTCGCTTCCGGGCGCAGCGAGGTGCGACTTATTAATAACATAATCAAGACCCGAAACGAACAGCTTTGCTGCGCATATGCTTGCTGCACAGCGGCTTCAGAAAAGCGAGTCTTAATTCGCGTTAGTTTACGCCAAGAACTCGTGCGCCCCTTGAGCCATGTTTTAATTTGCGTGAAGAAATCTCCATCCATGCCCGTCGGGGGCATGCAAAAAGTTTATGCAATTGTCCCCGCAGGTGTCAAATTAAGCAAATTTTAGCAAGGAACGTACGGATTTCGGTGAGTTCGTGTTCTGATTACCACCGAAGAAAGAGGGTCCGCTATTGGATCGACCATAAATTCAAGCTCCCGAAATGACACGCGTTCACAATGCACATTCCACGTTGGGAGGAAACCACGAGGAGCATTCTCGCTAAATATCTTACCTTACGATGCGTTCGCATAACGTATTACTTTGCGGAATGGTTTTTGACACTCAGAAAGGAAAATCGAGCAAAGAGAGAGAAAGAGAGATAGAGAGAGAGAGAGGGAAAGAGAAACCGACTTTCGTTCACTTTTCTCGGTTTGGTGGCTTATAAAAATAGTTCTCGGGAAAACGAGTCGCCGTTCGTCCGTGGCAGGGCAGGATCGTACGCGCGCAAAATCCCAACCGGAACGAATCGGCGTCCGCAGAAAAGGGTCGTTAGTTAGGGTCCATAAATCTCATCAACACAATGAGTAAGGAATTTAATTTTCCAAACAACGTCTCAACTGCAATTGCCGTCGGGCGTGGGTCCGCACAGGGCAGTTGCGAGACGTTCGGGCATAATTTCATGTGCATGGAAATGGTGCTGCAGTGGCGCAAGGTAAAGATTTACCACCGGTCGTGCCCGAGGTCCGTTGGTCGTCTACAGCTAAGGCGTCTAGGACTGGGTAGCTTTGCGCCGCGGTCTGCCTCCAGCTCGAGAAGCCTGTTTTAGGCACTTGTCACTGCCGGTGGAATCTACCGGTCGTGTCCTCCGTCCGATTGCTTTCGGGCTGCGTTCGTTTGCTGCTTAACTACTCTCCATAAATGATGTTCATTCTGCAGCCACCTTCTAGCATATCCTATATGGAGCAGGGAAGGATAATACGGACGCACGCGAGGACGGAGGTTCAAGTGTTTGCAGCTTCATAATTTAAAGGAGACAATATAGCTCACCTAGGAGGAGGCGAACTTTTCATGCATTTCTTAAACGGTTAGCACCGAGCGTCCCGGACCGGGAAAACGTTATTGGGACCGTTTGTGAAAGCATTTATATATGCATTAGACGTCCTGCACTCGAGGGTGCTTGTGATTGTTTTGTGGGAATTTAAATATTGAGTGCAATTTCATGTAGTCTTGGTGCAACATACCATAACGTAAACGAGATGAATATGAAACAAACATTCAATGGCTTTGGTATCGTTTTTTAGCTAGTGTCATTAGGGAAAATTAATCAAAAATTACCAACACTAATGCACGCGCCATAAAACTTCCTGCTGATGTCGAGGCGATTAGCAATGCCAACGTTGAGTTCTAGTTCGGTGCAGTATTGATACCTGCTGAAGGTGGCGAATAAAAAAGCACAAACGTTCTTTTCATTTAATCGAGCTCGGTTCAGTTGCTTCGATGCATATTCTCAAATCGAACCGACGTCCTCCGTTCGCGTCTGAGGTTGGTACTCAGTAAGATGGTGGCGAACGGTACGAGAAACCGAAATCGAAACGAGCCACCGACTAAAGGAGATCATCATTTCGTTCGTCCGAAGGGAGATAGTTTTTATTAACACACCCCATGCTCCGTTTTCCACCTGCTCAATCCGACGCATTTCACCGCACATCATTTCGAGCCATCGGATTTAGGGGGAATTGCTCGAGCTCGGAATCTCGACCAGCTCGTTGTAATGGAGGATGGCAAGGTACCACCGAACTAACCGTCTTATAGAACTTCCCACTAAGCTTGGAAAAGGTGCGAGGCAGGCACTACTGCCAAAGCAGTACAGCAAGCAGGAAAAGAAAAGAAACAACAAAGAGACACGTGGAAAAGAAACGAACTTGATGAAAGACGTCCTTGTGGCAGGCATCCGTTCCTACCGGTCCTGCGAGAACTTTCATGCAAGTCCGCAGGCAAATGGAGGAAACGGGAAGAAGAAGACGTAAAGATAGCATCCATCCCACTGAATGGGGTGGACTGGCGTTTTTTTGCGCCCTTCTGGCTCTTCCTCCTTGCAGCATCCTTTGAGTCGTGCGACGGCTCATCCGAGTGGAAACGGGTAGATATCAGCGCCTGCAAAGCCAAACCGCTCGTAAGATATGCCGCTCGTGCAAGGGTAGTGGCTGCGAAATCGAAACAGTTTTCCGCGCTTGTTCGATCTCGAGCCAGTATCCTTCGAGCCGCTCTCCTGCACGCTTCTGCCCTTCATCGGCGGGAAACGTTCACGCAGGAAGAAGGCTCTCTTCCTGCAAGAACCCAACGATCCTTCTGACAAATAAAGGACACAATTCTCGATGGGCCGGTTATTGGAGGAGAAGAAGTGGAGCTGGCAGTGGACGAGGAAGAAAAAGCGGAAATAATAATAAAAATCCCTCATGTGCACATAATACAAAAGGGAAGCGAAGTTAACAAGCTCTCCTACCGCAGCCGTTGTGTTCGAGGGCTGGGTGGTGTGGAAATCTTTGGAAAATTTTCACCGTCCGGGTTGGTGCAGGCGAACAGCGAGACACTCATCGAGATGAATCCCCCTTTTCCACCCTGCTAGTTCCTCCCATCGATGCACGAGTCTCCCTATCAAGAAGGGTGCACAAAGTAAGGCTAGACGTATTATAGTGGCTTCTTAACCAACCGAAGGCCTTCCTGCTTGCGGATTCGAATGCGAAGCGGGTATCCTTTTTTCTTCCTATTCTTTTTTTTCTCTCTTTTCTGACACCACCATCCGACGCCTGAAAAGTCTTATTAGTGTTGAAGTTCCCTTTGATTATGTTGTAAATCTGGCCGAGAGGCGCGACTTTGGAAGTAACCAAGCGCACCATCTCCGAGGGCCAGGTTTGTTCCGTTTCGTTTGGCGCATTTTCTCGCTTGCCGTTTTGAGGGACTCCCACTTTTATCCTTTGCGCCTCTTTTATGACCCACCTCATCTCGCTACGAAGAAATCCTTTCGGGCCAGTTTTCCGATACGGACGGAGAACCATTCGCAATTGCTTTCTTGTTTCGGTCGGGCGTTTCTCATCACAAGCAGCTGTCAATGTTCGTTCAAGGCGATGCCCGGAGGAATGTGTCCTTGACTGTGTCGCAGTTTAACACGCCGCATGGGCCCGCGTCGCGGAACAATGATTGAGCCACGAAGACCCACGGCGAAGATGCACGGACACAACATTCCCCCAACATCGAGGGGTACGTGCGCTCGCTCACGAGTCGTTCCTTATTAGTGTCCACAAGAGGACGCTCAATTAGTGATAATAGGTGATTAGTGTTTCTCTCTAGTGGCCTGGTCTACTGTGGGGTTTTTGGCGTGCGCCCGCCTAACGATGGTTCCGTACGCGACGGCACTATTTAACCGGTGCAGCATTACAGCACCATCGCTTAGGTAACACCTTGCCGTCTACTTAAAGATGGTGGCCACAAGATAATGTCGGCAAAACGTACGATTAAGCCCTCGCTTTTTGTGCAGCCCACCACAACAGCCAGGGCGCAGATGAGCGAAGGGGTTTAGCGTAGGTTTGGCTTCTTCGCGTGGCGCTCGGTTGTCGGAGATGTGCGCTGGCATCTCGGTTGGAAGCCGTGATTAATGATTTTGATAAAAAGTTTAACGATATCTCGCCACTGACTCGGCTGGTACCGGTGTTATGATCGGAAGAGTAATGGCGCACCATTACATCGTGTGCAGCTCGAGAGCACCGTAATGGGGTGGTTCTAATTTATTTTTATGTCACTTCTTTATTGTAGCCTCGACACTCGAACTTCGATTCTTGGATGGTGAGCGAGGAAAAATATATTGTTGCCACCCTACCGAAGCAGTGTTTCTTTTGCTGAAGCAATCAATTTGTGGGAGTTTTTTGTTGTTGTTGATATTTTGCATCAATTTACGAGCAATCATTTGCATCAAGTTTCTTCGCCTTCAGGGAGGCTTGAAATGAGCTTGAAAGCTTATAACAATAACGATCACAATCCGGCTCCCGTTATCACGTCGTTGCACACGTTGTCACTTGGCGCTGTGCAAAGGTGGAAACCGTCCACGGTTGAACGGCACTTGCCACATAATCTGCGCCTTCAGCTGACTCCCGGAGACGGGCCTTATTTGCATTCTCAACATTCACTGAAATCTCCGTCCAAAATCTAGCAACATTTTCCACTCCGAGTCCGCCCTTCCCAGTCACTTGCTCGTAATTATCAATATTATCCCTTAACACCGAGCAACGTGTCTGGTAGTGGCGGTTCTCACGGATGGATAATCTGAAAAGAAAACTCGCTTCACGCAAGTGGCAAGCGAAGGAACGCTAGGATTTTTACGAAACTACTATCATCCTCCCTACCGAAGGGAGGATGAGTTGCAGTGTGAAAGAGGAAAACTTTCTCCCTTTTTCTCTCTCTCTCATGTCGCAACGTCGGCGAGCGTAGGTCCGATAAGATTTTAATGAAAATTTTATTCACCGACACGGTCGTCGGAATAATTAATATAACTAACCTCACCTCCCGTGCGGTGTGTTGGGAAAGAAAGCGTGGCACGAGATTGGAGGCTGCCGTGTGGGACCGTTGTTAGCACACAAACACACACACACACACACACACACACACACACACACACACAAAAGAGAATGAGCAGAGAATTCAAGTAGCATTACAACTAGTTGGGGGAGAGGAGAAAATGAAATAAAAACCACCATGAGATGAGATGCAAAAGAGCAACAAACAAGGGCGACTGAATAGGCGCAAGCGAGCCGCAGAGTGCATCCTCCACCAGGAGACTGGAGGGCAAAAACCACGGCGATTATACAATGTCGACTGGTCGGTCCGGTTTTGATCGACTCGGACCGGCGTCGTTACGAACAGGGACTTTGGGCGTGGAAATGCAAATAAAAAAAAGTACAACAGCTCCATCCACGACAGTGAAAACTACCCTTTCTTCGAGCTGTAGATGCAACAAGGAAGCAGAATTTCATTGGAGGGATTTAAGGAAAAACAAAGCAAAACAACAAAAAATGCCAGCCGTACGTCACCCACCACCCAGCAAGGCACTTGCATAGCATTAGCATAAGAAATTGCACCATTTCGATGCGGTTCACCGTCGGTTGCATTCACTTGATGCCATCGCAGCGCCGGCTGGCGACCGCAGATTGTGCGAGGTGTGGCGGTGGATTTGGCCGGATTATTTCGTCAGGTCCGTTTCACGCCGTTGTTGGGATGTAATGCACACTGTAGCGTCCCACTTTGCCTCCCCACCAGGTATGGTGATAGCGATGGTGCACCGATGATACCGGTTAATTATGCGGTTGACGAGGTAAAAATCTCATTTGTACCATCAACCCACCAACTATCCCTCCCGGAGCTTTTTCCTTCTGTTGACCAGGACTTTGCACCAGCTAGCGGAGAGTGCGAGAGGAAGAGAGAGAGAGAGAGATAGAGAGAGAAAGAGAGAGAGAGAGAGAGAGAGAGAGAGGAAGTAAGAGCGAGAGAGAAAAAAGAGGATCAAATTAGGCTGTAAGCTGTCGGCAACATTCGCATTAGCAGAAGATGCAGTTTGGCCAACCGCTGGTTGCGGGAAAGAAAATCCAATCAGCCGGTGTAGCTTCATCCGGGTCATTCGCCCATCGAGCGCTTTTCGATATCGGAGTCCATGGCGTCCGGTGTGTCCCATTACCGAGGTGACGGGGGCGCATCAGCTTAAACCGATATAGCCCCTATCATAATTCATCATAATTAAGCGATGATAATGGGAATCCTGATGTAGCATAAAAGCGTCCACCTTTGCTTTTAGCACATGGTGCCCCGGGTCCCAACTTCTCAACCGGTTCAGGTGGACAATGGACAAGGCCGGTAAAGTGTTTCGCAACCACGCGCCGAGCCAGGTCAATAGACCCGGGAAACAGGGTGCGTATTCCAGACCGAATGGGCGGATGAAAAGTTTTCGGGTTTGGTCAGCATTTCCGTGTTCTGGTCGGTTCAGCAAACCAGGCGTTTTCCCAAGGTCCTTCAGCCGAGAGGTTTGACAAAGAGAGAGGTAGATAGAGAGAAAGAAACAGATAGAGAGAGAGAGAGAGAGAGAGAGAAACGAATGGGATAAAGCGGCACCAGCGGCTTGTGGCAGAGAGGGAGAAAAAAGCAATTGATTGTGTTTAAAATAAATGACAATCAGATAACACCGGATACAGCCACTGACGGTGAGCCTGCCATGGAGCGAAGGGAATCAGGGTGCTCTCTTGGGGTCTAGGGTGGGACCGAGGGTCGACTGAAAATTAAATCGAGAAAGTCCCAGCTCCGGTACACAACTTTTCGGGCTATTAAATTACGGGGCCGGTTTAACCGCAACGGTTGGCCGGGTTTGGTCGGTGTAGCGTCAGGTCCGACCGGCCGAGATCATCCCTAGAGGGAAGTGAAAAGCGATTTTTGCTCAAAAGGGACACACTGATTTAATCTGTTAGATATTTTTTGTTTTGTTACATGTTTTCCGTGAATTTGTCGTTGAGTGATTTAAATCGATATTGCGTCTCCCTGCTAGTCGTTAAGGCACTTAGGATGTGTTAATTTATTTAGGAATTATAGTTCCGTTCTCTGCACTAGTTTAAGCTATATACAATCGCTCTGACAATTGTAAGCGACGCGTTTTATAGTACTCCATTACATCTGCACTGACCGCACGCCATTTTTTCATGAACATGCACGAATGGTAAAATGGCCGCCACCGAGTACGCTGACGGAGCATGAGCCGGCGCATGGACGATTAAAAAGCCCTTTTTCAATACGAACGACCGGTTTTGCAACGGTTATCGATTGACCTCGGAGCAATGGCTATCGCATGGTGAAGTGTTAAACGGTCCATTCATGGAAAGCGCTATCGAAACCCGAGTGAAAATCTACTTGCCATCCCCGAGCCGACCGTCTCTGTCTGGTAAAGAGGTGTTGGAAAGGCCATTGTTCGAACCAATTGTTGTACCTTCGGGAAGGGGAGTTAATTTTTGAGGCTATAATTTACTTACACTCATCCATTGATGGATTGGATCCAGTATCGGTGTGTTCGCATGCGAATCCCAAGCAAAACGTCGTAGTCTGACAATAATCATCAAAGGCGTGTCGCGAGCACGAGTCCTTACACGGTTGATAATTTTTAAATCCAGCTTCAAATGGTGTTCGTGCGTTCGAGAGGCTTCCATGCGGTTTCAGCAGTACACTCGATTTTCGCACTGGGTGCTTTTGATAGTGAAGTGCCCTTAAAACCAACTGGTACTGGAGCATAAATCGTCCATTGCATGATTATATGCACTGTATTGAGTGAAAGCTTTAAAACGTATTTATGCTTCATCATCATAAATTGATTTTTCCTCCACATTGGTGTCATGCATTCAGCAGCCGGTTACAATGACGCTCCACGAATAATGAAACCGTATCCCTACTCCACTTTTTTTTTCTATTTACGAAGTTGTCAGAAAGACACTATCCATAAATTACATTATTTCTGTACGCACTACCCATTTTCATTAATTTTGTGTCTCGCCAACGGTGGCGTAATGGAATCTACTGAAGGAAAAGAGAAATAATTGAGACAAAATTATTGGGAACGAGTGGGTTATTTTTATTACAATTATTTGGCAATTTTTACCAGAACAGGTTGCTGAAACACTGGAACAAGTTGTTCATCGGTTGAAAAGTTAAAATAGTGGATGGGCGAAAGATGCAAAACCCTATGAAGAGCATAATTCATGTGCTATGCGACATCAGATTAGTGAACTGCAATTAATGAAAATGAATGAGAATATCTCTCTTTAACACGTCCATATTTTACCGCCATAGTCAATCGTTTACCTTTTTGCATCATCAAATACTTAACTGAAAACTGTGGGACAGAATCAAACATATGCCCATTTCTAAACAGATACGTAGTGAGATGTTTATTATGTCGGCTGCCGCTGCGAGTGAGAGTAGGTGGATTTATTTAGTGGTGGATTTATTTGGCAATAATTGATTTCATTTTTCGCCGAACATAAATTTTGCTCTTTTTGTCAAAGATTAAAAATATCTGGTGCATTTCTTACGTCATGACGACAGACATGCAAAAGTTATTTTACATAAATTTAACCAGCTCTGGAAAAAAGTACCTCGTATGCAACGAATGCAATTAAAATACTCCAAATGTTTCGAATATGAGATCAAACGTTATATTGAACGAGAAAACCCCATTCGCAGTCTCCTTTTTATTCGCCCACACGGCGTGACATTCTCACTTCTTCCAGCGTGACAAAACCAACGGCTAGCCTAATTACCACTACATAATTTTCCGTTTCTCCTTCGTCCCCATGAGCATGGTGTGCTACGTTGTTTTTTTGCATGTTCAGCACAGCATTGCACTGCATTCGTGCAAACGCATGTGAATGTGTGCTTTCGTAACATCAAGCATGAAAACAATCATATGTACGCTGGCACTGCACTCGTAGTGCATTTCGGAGAGGGCACAAACAAATCACAAGGATGGGTGGAGAACAAAAAAGGGCGAGAGACAATATTCACCATCAGCCAACAGCTTGTTCTGGTCACAAATCTTGTGCACTTGTTCTACACATCGGCCTGGTTGACTTTTTGCCGCCTTCCGGGGGTTTGTGTTTTTAATCGGGATGCATTCCAGCGCCGTTTCTTTAGCTGTGCGATAACAACATTTTCCACCCCATCGATCTGTGCCGAGAGGATACGCCGAGCTTTAACGGAACCGATTGTGGAAAAGCATGTGTTTATTTTCCTCCGCTCTTGCGTTCTGCTGGTTTCCTGCGTTTTATGCAACGCGTCGTGAGAGAGTGTCGTCCATCGTCCTTGCGACACACATACAGAATTGTGTCGTTTGCTCAAAGGCATTCGTTCGACATGAAAATAGGTTCGGGGAAAAAAATTCATCCAACATGTTTGTGTTCTGTAAAAAAGATTGCATACCGAGTTGTTTTGCTATCTTATCATGGACAGCGTGCAAGGGTGTTTTTGTCGCTTAATGACTTGTTTTTTCGCACGCTACGTTGATTTTCATTTCTACGCAACTGGTTTGCTGCATGCTAATTTCATGTCTTTTTTTTTGTTTGGTCCAGCGTTGTTAAGATTCCCCGTGGTGAGCATCAAGGCTTGGCTATAGATTTTTACTGTTGACACGTTGGATACCTAAAGTCGTAAAGAAAATGAAATACAGAATTATTTCAAGTTTGGTTGCTAATGTAATCGCTTTTGAAATAACTCCAACTAGCGTATAATGCCTTCTTAAGTTTCATCCGTGCTTACCTCTTCAAAACCCGTTTAGAGAGACAATTTGAGTTTAATTTTTTTTCTCGAAACATGTGGTCTTCAGACCGAGCCCTTCAGAGGAAGGTATAATGCCATCGTTCTTTTAACCATCAATTACGCATTAAAGGAATCGTTAATGGGCCTCGAAGAGTGGATCCTCGAGTGATTAAGAGGCCGTTCTTGATGCTGAGGATTTAAGCAGAAATGCTTCAGAAAAGCAATCCGGCGATTGGCAGGCGATGCTCAGCGAAGGATCCACTCTCGACGCGCGGTACAACGGACGGCTCGACACTCTTTACCGAGCTTTGTACGCTCGTTCGTCTACTCGACGTAGAAAAATTACTTCACTCAATCACGTACAACAGCGTACTGGGCTCAGCGGTGAATTAGACGGGAGAAATGCTGACAAATCAAATGCTGCCACGTAGACTGTTGAGTGTTGAGCTAGGAGAAACAGTAATGTTGAAATGTTTCAACAGGGAACACGGCTGAAATCTTTCAATTAGAAACAATTAGCTTATGCCACAATATAGGCCTACTTGAACGAATTTTTGATACCATCCGATCGTCTGGTGTGGCGTGCATTTGTTCCAGAAAATAGCTACCACTAGCTGCATCCCGGAAGAGCATAGTGTAATAACCCATGAACCTTGGCCTCTCTTGCACTGTAACAAGCGAACTACAGCAACGAACTTCGCTACCAGCAGTATTTCTACGGTACCTTAAACAAACCGACGCCACCAGCCCACAACCGAAGCCGAAATGAATCCCTTCATACTTCGTTGGGTTTTCTCACCACCGCTAGCCAAACTGCAACAAATAACGCGCCAATGGCAAGAAGCCGGCTCTCGAGCGCGGCCTTAACCGAACAGTTGAAGAGGAGAGGTGTCAGCGGCAATGAAATGAAATATTATTATTTTTATGATTTATGCAAATGAGCAAAACCAAACCATTCCGGGGTCGGGCCCTGGTTTTGCCTCTTCTGCTGAGGTTTTGCGCCTCGGTCCGAGCCTTTGGTGTGACTTTGCTGCTCGGCTGGCCGATGAGACGAGCAAGTTTTCCTTTGACCTGCTCCTGCTCGTTGGGTGGCTTTTCTCGGATGTTTTTTCGTCTTCCAATTCTCCGTGGTATCCTTTTTTTCTTCTTCAAGTCCTTCCACTCAGTTGCGTCATTACAGTGGCTAGTACTAGGGAATGGAGGAGCTTGAATTAAAACCACCAGCAGCAGCACACGCTCACTCGCAAGCAGAAGATCGGCCTCGTTACTTGGGTGGTCTGTTAGTCTCTAAATGGTGCGCTATTGGGAAGTGGATGGTGATGATGATCTTCCTTTTTTGTATGATAAACCGTGGAGTTGGTGGAAGTAAATGGCGAGTGGAAGTAGCAATTTGGTGACCAGAAAGTCGCTTTATTTGGCCGTCATTAGGAAGGGTGGGTAATGAAGATGGAACGATAACGGCAACGAAGAACAAATCTAGATGAACCTGCCTACGTGCAGCAGCCGATTGTCCGTTATTGAAGTTACCAGCTCCAGCTATACCTTTGCTCAGCGTAGAAAGGAGCCACCTAACAAGGATAGCGGAACCTCACATATCATCTATCACTAAACCATTTACTACTCTCGAAAGGGTGCTGAGAGAGAGCATCGATTTGGTGGCGTTTATTGGCACCATCAAACGCACATCACCGACGAAAGCTTTATTGGCAGGATGTCCTTGTGTGTCGTCCACCACAGAGCTCGTCCATCATCACAGCCAGCTGGGGCACGTAGCCGGCCTGAACATGCATATGCAAAGCTCATTCGTATGATTGGTCCGGCCATTATGGATAGTTCATCTTATTGTAGTTTTACGAGCAGTTGGTCTCATTATTTCCAACCACACGAGCGCTGCTCCGGATGGTCGACGGTCGGACCGGACCCGACCACCGATCCATCGAGTCGGGTTGGTTGCACACGTCCTCCCGGGTGGCTCCGAGGCGGCGTCTTATCGTCTGAAGTGTCACAATCTCGTTGAAATCTTGAAGTGAAATCGCATCATAAACATCACTCCGTCTGTTTCTTCAACCCTGCTACTGCTGCTGTCTCAGGCCCAGGGTCGGGCTTCCTTTCGTGTGCCTGGGTCGACAGTAATGCAGCCTGAAATGCTGCCTGTTGTCGACGGGTGCTCCCGTTGGGGCCGGGTCTCGGCGCTGGAATGTCGGTCTGTTCGCTGAGTCCAATTTGGATTTAAGATAGCTGCCGGAAGCTGCCAGAGTCTCGTGCCCGTGCTCAGGGTCACAGCCGTGCGGGCCCTCCGGGGTGACAGATACGGTAAATGGACGTCGTCTCACGGTGCCCAGTGCTGGTGAAAAATCATCTTCTACCACGTCGGTCCGCTGTCTGCAAACGATGGTCGCGTAGCGCTTTTCTTTTTCACGTTGTCCTTGCGCCGTTCTCCTGTTGCTCGGCCCGCGTGGAGTTTATTTCTCGTGCGGCTGCGGATGCTTCCCGCAGCAAAACTGTCTCCGCTCAGCGAAGCGCGCCGCTGTCTTGTTTCGTATGAGAGCAATAAAAAGAAGGAAATTTTGTTTTATTGCGCGTGAAAATGCGATATATATTCCTCGCGATTATGCTTCCTCGGGCATGGTGGGATCTCGCCTCGTTCGGTTGTGTTCGAACTTCGCTGTTTTCTTTATATCTTACGCCCGATCCGCGCAAGGAAAGCAACAACAGATGACAGATGGTCTGATGCACTCGAATGCGGAAACTGGTGATGGGGCAAAAAAGGAGAGAGGAAAAAACAACTCAAGAAAACAAAAACGATAACCAAAACCAACCCGAAATTGAATCCAAACGAGCGCCCATGAATTTAGGAGCGCGACTGCGGGAAAATTGAATTCGCCCAATGCGCCCAGCTCCAGCTGATCAGATTAAACTTCCGCGCAACAGATGGGGAGGTCTGTCGCCGAAGATGAGATGGTTGTGTGTGTGTGTATTTTGTGTATGGAGAACATTTGAATGGTGCCCGTGTTTTCGAACTGGCTAGGAGATATGTTCAAATCTCGTTCTATTTCAAAATAAACTGCACCTCGTGCTTTCACCAGAACGGTAGCTAGAGGATACCGAGCTGCATGAGGTTGGTTTACGCTCCGATAAGCAGCTCGCTTGCTCGGAAAGGGCCATGGTGCGATGGTCCAGTCCTCGCAGACAGCTCCATCCCTTCGCCACGTAGACCGCGAGCAAGACAGCGGGCTGTCGGCAAGGCACGGCATGACCCACGACAAATGGCTTACGTCCGGGTTACGTCGCCGCTTTGCCGCTTTGTTTTGGGCTATGTTGCGACCTGACCGCGGCTTGGCTTGCCAGTGACAGTATTGGGGGCGGGTCGGGTGCTTGGTTGCAGTCCTTGGAAAATGATTCCCAAGGTCTGAACCCCTCTGCAGTGGCGTGGAAGCAGGTAAATGACCTATAATTATCTTGTTTGCGGTTTCACGTTTGAATTAACTCGAAGCGCTACCAGTTAGGGCATTGCGGGTGCATTCTGAGCCATGCGAGGGTGATTATGGCCGAGGCTGGATGTTTGCTTTCCGTCATATGGCTGTGTCAAGCGGCATTTTGACTTAAATTGGATGCAAACATGCTCGAAAGAGCAGTGGGATGTAATGAAGGGTACATCTTCGCTCTTTTTTGATTGTGATCGGTGGAATGGATGTCTTGTTGATAAAATTTGCGTGATCACGTTTAATGATGATAAACTTGATTGTTTTTTTAAATAAACAGTTTTTATGAAACCTTTATCAATAATAGCAGTGCCTTTTATAATGTTAGTATAAGTACAGGGCCATCTCATAAGTTTGCATTCATTCAGCTACATTCGTTCGAAAAAAACATATGTTCTAGTTTATCACAAAATGACATTCGCGATAAAGTATTTACATTTATGTCACACTCTGCTTTCTGCGACACAACTAGCCTAAAACTGATGTATTACTAGTCAACTTAACATTTGAGAGGCCAACTAAATCTCATAGAGTGTACATCCGGGCACTGGATTGCGAAGGGGAATGATTCTTCTTAACTAATGCTCGCAACAGCAAAACTTTTCCTATCAATCCACCCTCTCGTTCGGCATTAGCCGATGTCGGCCGTCAGCTTACATCGAGCGAACTCTGCAGCAGGCAGCGCCGCATAAATCATCGCGATCGGTTGTCCAGTCACATCTCACGAATCAGCTGTTTCGCAACAAATGCGCCAGCGGAACCGGAAACGGTAACTTTCTATCGCCATCGGAAAGCTGAACCATCTCGGCTGAGTAAGCTTTTCTTCGTAAGGTTCGACAGCAGGTCGGTGGAGGTTTAGAAGGTTCGGGATTTCTCCTTTTTTTTCTGTTATCCATTCTGCTCGTTCCAGCCGAGAGCTAGAATATGCAGACGAGCGATGGCGTAAGTAAAACAAACACAACATTCGTCCATGCCCAGCCAATCGATTATCGCTCCTCGAGGCAGACCGGAAGCGACTAGTTCGCTCGAGCTGTCGGTGCTTTTTCGGGTGTTAAAGCTCAATTTTTTTGGTTTTTTTGTTTTGGCCTTTGAACGGATATTTTTTTCTGCTGTTGCTGCTTCAATCGACTTACTCCGAGTTATCCGTCTATGCTTACGAAACCTGTGCCTTGTTGCTTCGTCGTGTCGGTCTCATGTTGCAGTTTCGAGCAGAGATTTGTGTGTGTGTGCTATTGCATTCCAATATGCTCGCCTTGTCCAGCTTGATTATGCGTTTAGTCCTTTTTTATCTGCCCATTGAACAGGCGACGATGCAGGACAAAGCGCTTAACATGTCCTTAATATGTATGAGCAGCAATCTTCCGTCGCTATCGAAGCTACTGTTTCTTGCGAAGTGCTGTGGAATATTTATGTGTTTTTGACATCAAGCAGTAGCTTGAGCAAGGCAAACGACCGAGAAGAACATTCCTCACTCACTAAAAGAGCAATAATTCTAACACAACAGGGCATGTGCTTTTTGAAACCAAACAAATTAGTGGCTTTTTTGATTTACGTAAATTTCATCTGGGTTGGTGTAACTGAGCACCAAGGTACATCATTTTGCTGCTGCAGTCCGTTTGAATTAAAACGATGCAATCAATTTGCCAGTCCCCGAAGCAACGTGATGTCCTCCAGCACTCTTTGAACGTTTCCCATCCGACACCGTATGGCGTGACAATTTACTTCAACCGGATTCTCCAGCACGCGCCACTGTTCAGGTTAGGAGGACTTCGAAGGACGATGTAAGCTATGTTCCCTCCTGTCGAACGCGACGACACTATGCTATATTGGCAAGCGTTAGCGTCACGTGGAACGAGGATTCGATCCGAAAGGATTGGGTAGTAAATAATGGAAATGAATTACGACGATGATTCTACTGATTTTTCCGTTCCATGCAGCGCTCGTTTACTGGATTTTTTCGGTTCCTTTTTTCCCTCGATTCGTGTGCTTGTGTAAGCCCTTTCCAAGCTTGAGGCGTGTGCGAGCACGATGCATAGATAATGGAGGGAAACGCCATGCTAAGGGAGAACGAGAGTCAGCCGTTGTTGGATGGTTAGATTCCAATCACTTCGCTTCATTGTCGAAATCCATTGTGGGTGACAATTTAGATGCGACTACAATCATCGTTTTTGCAAAAGCCGATGGCGTTGCTGACTCACTGGTGCTCGCGGAAAGTCCTGGAGGTTGTTCATTTTATTCCCGCATTGTTCACGTCTGCACAACCCCTCTGCCCGGCCATTGGAGACTAATGGAAACATGTTAATTGGGGACATGAAAAAGGAAGTGATTTGCGAACGAAGCGAAGGCTTAGCGTTTTGCCACGGAAAGTTTGGGAGTCAGCGACAGCCAAACTGTCACGTAATGTTGCAAACAAAACGAACGGCGTTTATAGCAGAAATTCAGATGTCTAGTGGTGGTAGTGATGATTTTTGAAGAACTACCGAAATAATTAATTACCGAAATAATAATTTGTAAAGAACTACCGAAATTAGCACAAAGTTCGAAGAAAACAAATCGAAAGAAAATCAGTTTGGCGCGATGATTGGTGGGGTGAATGAATGAAAAATGTTTTTGCCAAACTGAAATGAACTTGAAACTACATGCATCATGAGCCGTAAAGCCGTAAAGAGTAACGTCTTGTTAAAAAGGCAGCATATTCAGCATATTCTTGAGAAAAGTGACGTACGATCGTGATGCATGTGCAAATAATTAACACCTTCATATGGAGCAGCTTTCACAAGTGCATGAGACTGGAAGGAAACTGTTGTGTACTTCGTTAATGGGCTAGCACCGATCGTTTACCGTCCGATTGCCATCGAAGCCCGTTCACGCTGCGCTAATTATTGAACGTTCTAATTGAAAAAAGTCCGTTACCGGCTGTCGAAGTTCGCGTGCTGTGCACATCTTCACATGAAATCCGTCTTTAAAACGGTCACTTGCAGGCACAATGTTCCCAATGAATCCTTTCTCTAGCAGGCGGGCCGCGGAAGGGTTCGTTGGTTGCCTTATGTACAATTGTGGTTGCAAAATAATAAATTAATTACCATCATCTTTAATGTGCTATTTTGCGCCAGGCCTAGGGTCCTCTTTCCAGCCCGTTAAACTGTCGTTCATTTTCACGCACCCAATCAGCGGCTTGGTTTAATGCGAACGGGTCTAACCCTCGCCGAATGTCTGCCATTTGCATGTGTGGCCAGCGTGAGTTCGATTGATGATGACGATGGTGGTGTGGCCTGCTCCTGCTCCGGGCAATTGGTGATACGCTTCTGCTTGACTTACCCTAGAGGACGGATTGGCCTCCCACCGCGACTGAAGTGCAGGCAATTAATTAACGTCCAATGTCACCTGCAACGGCTAAGGGTTGAGATTGAGCCACAAAGAGGGTTGCGTGTGTGAGCGCCTTTGTAATCGCCCGTACGTGCGGATAAGTCGCTAAGGAGCGAAGGAGAAAGAGAGAAGGGTGAACCTTCCGGTTCCGTGCCGGACGGCAATTGCGCGTTCCTAGCGTGCAGGGCGCACAATTACAAACCGGCGATGAGTGTTTTTTAACCAGTGCAATTCCGTTCAGGACTCTAGCCGTTGATAGCGTGTGAAGAGCGTCGGGGTTTCTATTTCCCTATCAGCGCGTACGCGACGATTTGATGTAATGCTTAATTTTGTCACTTCCTGTTGGGATTTAGTGGCAGAGTCTTCCTGTAAACCGTTCTGCTATCTCGCTCTTTCTCTCTCTCTATCTCTCTCTCTATCGCTCTTTTGGCCTGTGAGAGTGCGCTGTAAATCAAACCGGAGATGGAAATTCGTATTGAAATTTCCTCCTCGGGAAGGCTTTCCATTTTCTTGCGCTTCGGTTGACGGGCCGAGTGATGGCAATCGGAATGATTTCCGTGACGGAGGATTACCAAACTGGCACAACAAGCGCATACGGGCTACTCTCCAGGAAATGGATGTCCATTTCCCGCGACGCAACTAAGAATAAAAAACGCGTGCTGCAAGGGCTCATAGGGGGTGACCTTTTGCATTGCTTTCTAGAAACGTTCGCTCTTGAATGGCTGATCTATTCGCTTTATCGATACGGGCAAAGTCATCGAGCCCAACGAATCATGCTAGCCTGCCGATCGGGTAAATTGAAAATGACAAAAATTTTAATTGAAACGCAAATGAGCCCGACACGGGCTACCGACCATGACTGTAACGAAAAACCACACAGCAATGACAAGACGAGTTGGTTGGCACGAGCTTGTTGATATGTGCTTTTGTTTTGCTGTCTTAAAGTTGTATCTTTTTCAATCGGCGTGTTTCGCGAGTTATGTAGCCGAAAGCTCTAATTTCATTGCTCAACAAAAAGAAAAAAAGGGTCCCATCCGCTGGCAGTCGGGCGGGAAATTGACATATTACGTTGCACTTCCGGCATCCGTGACGAAACAGCGTCCTATAAAAGGTTTGAATGAACAGAGATTTTTAAAAATCAGTGTGTCATATATACTGTTTTTGTTGCACGTAATTTGAGGCGTTCATTACTAGCTTTTTGTAAATTCACTATACGTTTAAAAATCGATTGAATTTCCATTTATAATTGGGCATCGCACTTCTATTCACAAAAAGCGTTCGACAATGAACCTTTTCGTATCACGGGAAATCGATCAATGAACCATCGTAGTTGAACGGAACAGGCTAAAGAAAAACTAATGGAATTCCACTTTTCAAACGCGCGTACTTACGGCCCAAGCACCTTTCCAGGCGTTGCCGTGTTCAAAAACCCCGACCCGAAAAGCTGAGCCACCTCTTCGGTAAAATCGGCATGAGCAAAAATTTAATTTCGAACTTTAATTTCCTGTCGATTTGGCGATTGGCGATCAACCAGCAGCCGCTTCGAGTGCTTCGAGTGCCTCGACATGTTCTATGAAGCCCAATTTAGCTTGGTGGGGGAAATATCGGTTGATTTGTTTACCAACCAATTCGGTGCGCGCCCTTTTTCGCTCTCCGTGCTTCACTTGCTCCCTCGACAGCACGGCGATAAATCATGCCGGGCTCTGGGGTCGAGGATCGAACACCGGATGCACCCGTTGATCCGTCGCCAAGTGTCTGCGGGAGTGTGCGAGAGTCCCCTCCGGGGGGCAATACGATTTTCCATCGCAATCGGAAACGATCGAGCGATTAGCAATTCGCCTTCAGGCCGGTTGTTTAGTTCGCATCCGCCTCCCAGTTGGTAGGGAAAGATGCATTTGGCTTCCCGGTAGTAATTTATTTCGTTTCTTCGCTCCGTAAGACACAATCCGTATGAGGTTCGAACTCGGAACCGGCAGGAAAGGTCGTAGTAAATTTCCCGGGCGACATGTACGTCCGATGGCATTTGCTAGGCCATTTCGGAGGGCGCAACCAGAGAGTGTGGGGGCAAATGTCAGGCAACCTGTTCGACGAGCTGTCAAATGCCTTCTCTTCTAGTAGGAGGAGTTTGCACTCGTGCCACTTCTCGGGAAGCAAAGGCAATAACTCAATCGGGCGAACGGGTGCCCGATCGATTTACATGCAGAAAGGGGTTCCCATTGCGCTGGTTGTGGTCTTTGGTGCAGCCCCGAATGCAGGCGCGTCGTCTTTTCCGGTTTCCATCAAAAGAGTCGGTCGCTCCTTCGGTCGGGAAGCGATTGACACTGACAAGCCATCACGTGCGGGGGTTGAAATTTTTTTTGCACAAATTTACGCAAATCTGCCAAGACGTCGAGAGGACACAAAATGCCATTAGCGCCTGGCAGACCTAATTTAGTTCGCTCGGTTAAGTGCGCGACTAGCAGCTGTCTGGAGGAGGAATGAATTATGGTCACTTTGCTACTGCGCTGGTTGTCCTGGAAACGAGGTAAACTCCCAACCCATCACGAAGGAGAAGCGTCAGAGCGTTTGAAGTGATTTTCCTCAGCATCACCATGCTGTCAGGATATGTGTTGCTTACTCTCGCAGGAGTTGTGCGAATTTGCATATAAATTTGCATTTCCCGGACGCGCGCTGGGTCAGGGTCGGGGACAGGTCAGCATTCGCGTCGCGTGTCTCCATGGAACCGTAGAAGGCCCCATCGGAGCGGTTTCTTGTTGCTCACAATCCAAGTTTCCAGACTTTGGGTAGCCAATCAGTTCGAGAGTTCGACGCTGAAAGGCTGCGGCTTGACGTTTCCCTTCTAGTGGCGAGGCTCTTATTGCATTTTAGTTGCTACTTGCCAAGCCAGGGTTAGCGCGTGGAATTGCCAGTCGGCGAAAAGGACTTACGAAACGACGTAGAGTTTGGTTGAGTCAATATTGATAAGCGACTTGTAAACATCAGCTATGAGTGGCGTGTCGCGACGACACCGGCCGGCTGATGACAGTCGCGACCGGAACTATGGGGCCAACCCAGACCCCGGGTTCCGCAAACACGCTCTCACAAATAAACCGTGCTTCTCCGTCTCTTTTCCGGGGTTGACCCTCAATCTCGGGGAGAACCGTATTCATACATCGCACACCACAATCAACTAGCGATGGTGTCCGCTTCCTCTCCAAGTGCCATACGTTTCCCGTCCGTTAATGACATCGATGTTGAAAATTACATTACCATAATTTCCTGTTCGTTTCCTACCGACCCGCTTTCCACTCGGTGCTCTAGTTCAGCCGATCGACTAGACGGCGCTAAATAGCACTTGGTCGGACCGTGGAAGAGTGGTGAGAATTTCAGCTACCTTTTCAAAGCGTCAACAGGAAATTCAGAGGACAGCAGCAGTACGGACGATATCGGTGCCGGATGAATTAATGCATCAGCATCGATAAATTTGTCAATTAAGCGTACAATCGCACGGTGCACCTTTTCCCGCCCAACTGCGGCCATCCGGTGGTGTGCACTTCCGCGCCGAGGTTGGTGGAAAGACGAGACGCGTTAAAAGTGCTAGTTTCCCATCCTGCGTTCCGGTTCGTGGTCGGAGGAGTCAATTAGATTAGCACAGCTCGATCTATCTCGTCCCGGTTCGCTGTTTAATGCCATTTTTTCACACTTTAATCAGTTTATTGAATTATGCAGCGTTCCGGACGGCACGTCTCGGTGAGCTTTGCACCACATACACATCCACCACACACATGTGAACAAGCAAAATGGCTCTCCAAGATGGCTTCACCAGGTTGGAGCGAGAGAGTGGGTGGATTTATTTTTTGCATTCCATTAGCATTCCATACAGTAAGTATTTCAAATAAGCTAACGCATTAATTAGATAGAAATGCCGCGAGGAGCTTATAAATGAAGTCATTTATCAATTAATCAAAACTTTTTTTGAATGATCAATCATTGTCTTGTTAGTCATTCTTTTGTTAGAAAAGTTCGCAGATCACTAGAAATGGTGCAAAGCTGGTAGGAATTGAATTTTCCCACACTTTTAGTACCTGTCAGTCAATCTTTGTGGAAAACATGTGTACAATTATTTGCCGTTCTGTGGTTCCCAAATTTTCACCATGTGTTACAGCACGGTAGCCAAACCACAGTTGCGTAATTTGCGGTTTACCAATGTAACGAGTCTTAAATTCATTATAAAACGCATCACGGAAAGACGTCCGAACAGCACATAAGCCTCCCACACTGCCACGATCGCTCACAAACCTTGTACGGGGCGTGATTGATGGATTGTTTTTCGCTCCCTTCACCAACCTCATCCGACCCGATGTCCTCGGTTGCTCGTGGGGATTGCGGTCAGGAAATTGATTGGCCCAAATTAGACGGAGGTTTAAATCGTGTGCATGTTTTATGCATCGATTTAAGCCCCGTCTGAGGGGACTGCATGTGAAAAATGCATGAACTCACAGAAATGAGGCTGATTGGTGCACGGACGACGAAAAACCAGGGATGAGGAACCCAAATCCCAAATCGGACCGAGTGACTCTCCGTTAGGGAGGGTGGCACTGCATGAGGTTGCATAAATGAGTGCAGACGGAGCACCGATTAACACGCTCAACAATTGGCGCACGTATGTTGCGGTTGGTGCTGCGTTGTGGCCGATGCATTTCACTATTTTCCGGGCAGGCAGGTGGTCGTGTAGTAGCGTTGCTGGCAAACACTCGGCGCTCTCTCATTTTTCCAGTGATAAATACAACATTGCTGACAAGCGCGCCCGCTAGCCCAAAACGATCCGAAATGGGTACGCTTTGGAGCCGCGCGCGAAAGGGATTAGACATAGGAAATAACCCCCGAAGGCTTGTTCTGGATGCGGTGTTCATGAAAATTATAAATTAATTGAAATTATCGACGAAGCTAGCAGGAAACGATATAAATGAAGTGGGTTGTAATTGAATTAGTGATTTACTAGCTACATGCACACGTTCTCCCGACTCGCTCAACCACGGTATCACGGTGTCGATAAGGGCGCACCTGGCCAGTCCAGGGCTCTGTAGTGCACGGTACCGTCGAGAGTCGCTCCACCAATCCGCTCAACCTCGAATCCTTCCACCATGCCCTTTAAGCCATGAAAAGGGGCGTTTCAGAGGACAAGGCTGCTCGGGAGCTGGATATAAATTTGACAGCCTGAATTACGCCACCTGTCCCGTGCACTCTCGAACTGCCGACATTTGTTTGGTGCGTCTCTCGGTCCAACCAGACGCCGGCGAAAGGGCAACGTCGTGTTCGAGACGACGGCACTGTAATGAGCGCACCGCTGGACGTACCCGAGCCGCTAGTACCGTCGCACAAGAACTGCCGTCGGTTCGTAAGAAACGGACTCCGCCAGCACCGTAGCCAGCAGCGCACTTGACATTCTCCGCGCCCGGTGGTGGTAATTGGTACAGAAATAAGATTACGGTCGGATGGGAGCACATCGGCTAGCGGAAGGGAGGGAAAGAATGCCCGAACGCGTGGTAAAATAAGTGGAAAACTATTAAACGCAGCCACACCAGCAGCAGCCGTCGCACTACACTCGCGGGCTTCATCACGCACCGTATCCCTCGATATATCGGGTCGTTTTCGGAGTTTATCGACTGTAAATTGGAGTGCCATCGAGTGCTCTTGGAGCATCGGTGCGATGCATGATGCTAGTGGTTTGGTAACACGGTGGATGGTGTTGGCAGCACAGGGTCGTTGTCGCTACAGAAAATATATACAAAATACATCGATATAGCAAAACACAACCCTTCGGGTATGATTCAAGAGCATATATGGATGTTTGCTAATATTTCAAACACTTCATGAAAACAAAATTTTCCACTGTTTTATGACAAGACCTATTATTCAAATGTTCCTCAATAAAATCCCTGAGGTGGTGAAAAAGAAATGCCTTGCTCATTTCACCTCTCTAGCAGAGACACATAGTGCAACTTTGCTCGCGTTACCGATAGAGGGCGCTTCCATAGTGAATGCAATTGCAATGGAAATTCCACCACGAGATTTTCTTTCTCAAACGACGTTTCTTTGGCGCGCCCTCTACCGGGAAATATACGAACCTTTTTTCCGCCCGTATAAAGCATCCTTTCGAGGATGGGACGATGTCTTCCATTTCCACTTCCTTATCCTTTCTTTGAGTCCGGGTGCAACGTTTTTTGTTTCTCCTCGAAACGTGCGAATCCTCGGATGGGCAAATGGTGGACGAATTTCACCGAAAGCTGCACTTGAGCGAGATTACAGTTCAGCTCTAACTTTGTGTACCACCAGTACTAGTCGATCTCGCTTCGGGCTGGTAAAGGAGGCCAGGTGAGTCACCGATCTAACTGTCAAACGGATTACGACAAGCCGCACCGGATCCTCCCAATACCGGAAAGATTTCCAACGCGCATTCCGGACCAATGACCTTGCACCTACGCTGTCCACCGGAGGATTTGAGCGGGTCGGATTTGCTATTAGTTCTCGTTCAATTTCCGCTTCCGTTGGCGCGGGTTGGAAAATTTGACAATGGCAACGATGGCCGCCATTTTCAGTAGCGGTGCTGGTGATGTAGGTGGAAGGGCACTGGGCTTAGTGCGGGCGGGAGCTTAATCGGAAGCGAAAGATCAATCAAACTTTCAAATCCACGCAATCAAAAGTTTGCGACTGTGTTTTTGTTTGCATTTGCCCACCCCGGGCTTTCCCGAGCATCCTGGCATTACATCGAACCCCTGTCCAGGGTTTGTGAGGAAGATTGCGGTAACCCCTTCTCGTGTTGGGGAAACGGAGGAAATAAACGAAAGCACAAAAGCGGCCATGAAATGATGGGCTCGGATCTTGTTCAAAGAATTTGGGTCTTTTTTGTCTCTTCACCAATACCTCTTCTACTCTACACGCATTTACGCCGCTGTTAAAGGCTGTCGGGTTGAAGAGAAGGGATGTTTTGGGTTTTGAACGGATATCGGATATGGTTCTCCTTCTATTACATTCTCTCTCTCTCTCTCTCTCTCTCTCTCTCATATTTTTCTTTCTTTCTCTCTCATACTTTTTTCTTCCTTTTTCGCCCTCACACTACTTACCTTCTAATCCTGCCACATAACGCAATGATTCTGTGAGAAGAGGTATAATTTTTGGCGAGAAATTAAAGAGCTTGTTTCCGGATTGGTAGCTTTTCATAAAAGGGGTAAAAAACAAAGCAACATAAAAACTAAACCGTTTCATGTGCTGTTTTGAAAGGATATTTGGCTGTTCTGGATGTGTGGCTTTAATATTCGATATTAACAAACGAATACAGATTGGGTTAGTGGCACGGTTGATCTGCAACTAGAGCACCAATTCAGGATGGTTTCTAGAAAAAAATGTTTTGCCAAAGTATAAAACCAATGGATGGTTTTAGAAAGTTTGAATTTACGTTTGAGTGACTTAAGCAGGCTTTTTCTTCACCAGAAAGCTTTTCATACTGCCCGTAAAGGACGCGTCATTATCATTGGCGCACATTCAAACGTCTTGCCATGTTCTTTCGTTGAATATTTGTTCACAAAAGAAAAAGCAAATGCTCTATCTCAGAGCCTCAGAGCAATTAGTACCAGTGTGAGTGATTATTTTCGGCTTTGGATTTGGCCAAGTTCCAAACCAGGTTTTGTAAGGTCGACCTCACCGTGCGACAGCGAAGACTTGCTCAAAGCAGCACAGTCTCGTTTCGCAAGACAGGCTGCACACGAATGATCAGTGCTAATTAAATTACCCACTAAACGGAAGCAGAAAGCGAATTTTATAGCGAACTCGTGGAGAAGAGGCCACCGATTTATGGTAGAGATTTTGCTTTTGTGGTTGGAAGTGATTTTGTAAGTCCTAAACGAGCAAAGCCCACGGGTCGGATAGGAATGCACCGGAAGATATAAAAAACCGGCAAAGCATCCCAAAGACGGCGGTGGTTTGACATGCGTCCTTGGCGCAGTCGAAGGGAAGGAATGGCATGAGCTGGAGAACAATTTACGAGCACGAGAACATTTTGCGCCCTAATTCCGTAATGCCAACCAAACAAACACCCGTTGAGAGAGGTGAAAAAAAAAAACAAAAAATCCTTCCTCTTTCCTTCGAAAGGTAATCAATAGAGCCAGCCTTCCGTGCCCTTGTATGTTGCAAGCTTTAGTTTAACGGGAAATTTTTCCGGTTTAAAGAAAAAGACTTGCTTTGCTGCTTTGTCAAAGGATGTATGCAACAACGCGCATAAAAGAGCAGTGAACGGCTGGGTGGTCGCGGGGTCACGTAAACGGTTATCCACTCTGTAGAATATCCGGCCACGACTTTGAGAACCCCGCCGGGCGTCGTTGTAAGAACTCAACAAGAAAAGAAAAAATAAAACACCCTCCGAAAGCTTTCCTGAACACTGAAGCTTGGTCCTTACAGGTAGTGCCATCTCTGGTCGTGGGTAATAAAACGGACGAAACGGCAAACAAGTGAAAATAGAAAATCAATTTTCACTTAACGTTCCACACATACTTTGCTTACTAGGTTCGAGGGGAACCAAATGGGGAAGGCAAGCAAATTAAGGGAAAAAATGAATGAACCAAGAGCTCATGTTAGATAATGCTGCGCATGATAGGAGTGTGCTTTGTTTTAAGCTTTATATTTACGTCGATCCGTTCGCTTTTTCTCGTTTTCATACGCATCACAGCATGAATCAAGGTTTAGTCTCGGTTGTCGAAGAGACTGTTCAAGCTATCGTCAAAATCTTCATCATTCGAAGGTGAATCGTTTGAGGGAAAAGGGTTAAAACTAAGCGTACAATCGCTGGCACTTAGCGGGAAACACGTGTCGAGAACAAACCAAGGAGCCAATTCGAGCAAGCACGCCGTCACGTTGGCAATCATAAACATTATGTCGGTATAAAAATTTTATCACTTCGATTTCAATTCCACTTTGAAATTGAGATGCTCGTTATCCCAAGCTCACTCCACTACCATCAAGTACTACAAGCGCTGGCCGGAAAATGGTGGAAAATGAACGCGATATGAGCGCGATGGCGCAGGGCTGGCTAGTGAGTTTCGAGTTTTATTGCTGTATGATTTTTCTCTTCTTTTTCACCATCAGTATCTGTACCCACAGACACCCCCCGTGCAGGCAATTGAGGTTGTCAATGAAAACCGATCAGCATTATTAGCAGAAGGAATGCGCTTACGCGTTTACGCGAATTTACGATAATCCTTGGAAGCGTGTTCTATGTGCTTTTTTTCCGTACCCTAAAAATGCGAGAGAAAATAAATCTTTACGCCCTCGCGCGGTGGATGTCGCCCCAGGTGCACCTGGTCAGGTGCGGCAGCCAATTACGGCCGTTAAGTTTTTGCGGGAGATCCTTTAAACTGTGGACGACGGACGACGGTTTGTGGCATCGCTGCACACAAACCCCATGGTTAGAACAAATTATCTAAATTACGTCCGCAAGAAAAGCCCACCCGGATGTGAAACCGGTGGTTCCGTCAGTCGTCGTCAATAAATCAAAATTAATTTTCCACCCTACTGGCGTGCGGAGCGTTATGAGAAGGAGCTGGAAAGTGATTTTTATGGCCCCTTGCCTCGCGTTTCACCGAAAGATTCCTCTTCATACGCTTTTCTTTCGTGCTGTTTCCTAACGCAATCGGTGTGGAATCCGTCGTGCGGATAGACGAGAAAACTCAAAGCTGATCGCCTTGGACGGGAGTTCTCCGGTGGTCGCAATAAAACGCCAGGGGGCTCAACAAACCGACCTGATGGGTTGAGCGCTTATTGACTTGGGGAGAAAGTCGTAAAATTCGATAATTGCCGCCCAACTAGTGACGATTTTTGGCTCCCCGGGAGGGCTATAGAGAAGAAACCTTCCGGAAAAAGCCATAAAACACCATATTTACAGTCGGCGGTCAAAGATTATTAATAATTTTTGGTACAAAATCTACTGAGCTGACTTGGCAACCCTGTTGCGAGGAAATAAAACTACTAAATGCTTTGCCAACTCAAAAATATGAAATGCGGATAGAAAATAGGCATGTCGTAATTAATTTATTTTCTACTCTGCTCGCTTTCAAACAACTTACGAGGAAAAATGAACACATTCGCATTAATACACCCATCATAGCACGCGTTGAAACACAGGTACGACATCGCGTGGAAGCTTATTTTTTACTCCGTTCCAACGCGATTGTTCATTTAATTTTTTTCCCCTTTTTTCCGTCGTATTATGTACCGTGTACTGTTCCCCCAAAGCGGGCACCTAATAGCTGTCCTATTAAGCAGATAAGCTAACTACATTAACAGGCCAGAGCCAACCGACGTATGCATTCTTAACGTGGGTAGATTGATATCAGCTACCCGTTTAAGTATCGTCCGATTGACGACAAATGGGGTTTCGCGATACCACCCTGGGACGCAATCGTCCATGGTTCTTTTCGCATGCCCGCGCATGTTGTCGATGCTTCGTGTCGAATCCCGGCGTTCTAATTGAAAATTATTTCCAACCCCCGGAGCCGGTCAACCCGTGCCGGTGAGTGTCACGCGATCACTCATCTGCGAGTGCGTGCGTGCTTTGGAGTTTTTTTTGCGCCCTGTGTTCGTGCGATTCCTCTTACTTTGTTTCGTAATAGTTTTACAAATTGCATGCATGTTTTGAGGACCGATTGCGTGTGAGGGTAGGGTTTTACTTAATTTTTCTTCGTTCTACCCACGATTCACTGCATGCGCTTACAACGCCAGGAGGGTATAATTGCATGCACTTCACACCATCCGGTTGTCTTTGGTAAATGTCACGAGATGCAGGTGATTATTAGATTATGGTTTGAAATGTGCTATGTCAATCGGTAATTAAAATGCTGTGTTTTTTTATTCAATAGTCGTTACCTACACGGATTAGAAACAAAATGCTCGTGCTTGGAACCGCATGCAACACGCGATATAGCGCGGGTTTTAAATGGTATCAATTATTCCCATATATCATTTTCAGATTATGAACCCTTCGAAGTAACGTTTTTACGAAGACATCGTTTATCAGCAAAAATAAGTAGGCTTTAAAAGACAGCATTGACAGACAGATATTATTGGAAAATAATTAATAAAATAGTTCGTGATACGGTTCAGCGAACTGTTCTTAAATGGTTATGTGTACCTTTTTTCTTTTATTTTTAAGCACTTTCTTCCGCATACCACTAGTTTTTTTAAGCGTTAGTAAACAAACTTCTATACAGCGATTTGTTTTTAAACAGATGATGATGATGACGGCTACTAATGTAGTTGGTGATGATGATGATGTTAAAGAATGCTGCTCCTGGGGCGGGTGCTCCAAAAGGACCAACGTAAAGTTGTTTAGTAATTATTCGTGCTTTTCTTGCTCTCTATTCCGAACACCACCAAAACCGGATGGACAGGTGGTAATTGAAGTGAAGCAGGAAATTCAATTGCTAACGTAGGCGCGCACGGTGCGAGTGAGGCGCGTTTCCATCGTCGTCCCGTCCTTTGATGAGCCTTCAGTTCCTTCTTCGGGCAAAAGGATGGAACGGCCACCAGAACATCGACAAGGTCGAAGGGAAGAGTGAGAAATAAAACACTCCCTCCACCGTGCCGACCGGAAACCGCCTTTCACTTAGCCATCGTTCATTGTGATGCGGTGTGAGTGAGAGAAAAAAAGGGAACAAAACAAAAACTAAACAACTGGGGAGCCCGATCGCAGCGCGAATGGAAGAGCAAATACACGAGCTACGATTCCTATGCACGCAATCGTTTTCCTTAATGAAGTAAATGCAGTGCCAGCGCGCAACCCGAAGGTGCAACCTTTTCTGGCACTGTTTCGATCATTTTCCCTACCTGCCGCGGCCAGACGCTATCGTGAACATCGGGCCGTGGAGGCGCCTAGTGCTCGGTGCGACAAGTTTATGAACGTCCTGTCTTGGGGTTCTTGCTGACCGGAAGTATGAGATGGACTGGGTATCAGAGCTGAGGAGGCCACCGGTACGCAATTAAATCATGTCCGCCGCCCACCTGTGCATAAATTTACCTCCCATCCCGAGGATAACACCGTCGGTGTAAGGTATGACGGCGTTCGGTTAACGTACCAACGATCCATCGAACACATCAATCAACCAGGGTGTGGTGGAATGGCAACCAAGTCGGCAAGCGTCCCTCAAAGCCGCTCGATGGTTAACGGATAACACAAAGACGGTTGGCTTGTAGCTTCAAACTTACTTGTGTATACCACCGCCGAATGGAGATTTTCGTGTGGCTCGTTATACTTATTACGTATCCTGTTGTTGCTCTGATTTGAAGAGCAATGAGCAAGCGAGGTCATAAACACTGATCTCAAAACTGTTAAAACTAACCATCAAATGACCGGCGTGGTTTCACGCCTCACTTGGTTTGGGTTTGAAAAAGTTAATTATCTTCAATTGCACGAAGGACGAAGGCACCTTCTGGTTTTTATGATCTATTAATTCATTTTTCCCTACATTGTTCGATGTAGCTGGTCAGAATGAAACACTTCTTAATTGTTTGAAAAGTTGGTGTTTCAGCGCTGCAGAAGTGCTGTTGCTTCTGCTACTAAAGCACTAACTAGCAAACCACAAAAAGCTGGAAAAAAAAGTTTCACCTCCAAGAGCAAATCTATGAATAGAAGTATTAATTTAACCGCGTTACGTATTTTTTTCACTACGTTAGATGGTTTGAATACCGGCACTTTTGCGAATTCCGAGGCGTTCTGTGATAAATGTCTCTTGATTCGGGACTTTTTGGAAAGACTTTGCTTCACAACGCAACTGTGTCTTTTAATATGTTTGAAAACACATCTTACCATTGTGATTCTTCGCACACGCGATAACATCATTTTCTTTTTGTTTTTCCATTTCAGGTACGTATGCCCATAAGAAAACCGGCCTCACAAACAGAAGTCTATCATCACGGGCAGTATCGAGCTTATAATATACAAAGAAGACACGAATCAGCGTTTGCCTAGTGCCCTAATCTTGGAATCGCATTAAGGAACAGAATCGCGTGCATGAGAAACATTATACGTTTTCGTTCGAGATTTGACAGCATTGAGAATTTGTAGGCTGTTGTTTGAGCAACACATTTGTGGTGTTATTTGTAGCTATGCAGGGATGACTTCGGTGAACCACGCCAAATCATATCAAACAACTCGAGAGTGACTTATCGCTTGGCGTTGTGCAGTGAAGTCAACTCAATTAGAGCTGATGAGATAAATTGGCCTCAGAAAAGTCCTGAAAAACATGCCTTGTGGCTGTTTATGGAAAACAGTTTTGCTTTCTCGTGAGTTAGGGGCGCACCTTGGAAGAAAAATATTCAAATTGAGCGCTGTATCAAGTGTTTAATTCCCCATCAACGATAACTCCACGTGCCAGGCACGATAGAGATGCTGTTCGCGCAGCTCTCCTCATTTTTCGGTCTGCGAGCGCTATCTGGCAGCAAGTTTTGCGACTTCATCTGCAGGCCGCTTCACTTCGGGCCGGTCCACTGCCGATGCAGAGCGGTCATTAATCAAAAACGATTTACTTACACACCACGTCGATGTGCTGGTCCCATTCCATCCGAGAGGCAGAAGCGCTATCACCGTTTTGGGGTGAAACTTTTCGTTTCCTCGTACCCGGTTCCATTTCCCGTTCATTACGGCGATGCTCGCGTGCGTAAGTGAAAGCGGGCTTGCGCGTAAACGGCGAGTGCCGGTGTGAAAACTTTCCTCTCATCCGCATAAACGTGAATCTGCGGCCACTTTCTGTCTCATGGGGGAGGGTGTACGTTCTCACACCGCTTGTTTTTGGCGCAGGGACCATTGAAGGAAACAAGCAGAGTTCTAATCGTGGTCGGTGGAAGGGAAAACCGCATAATGAGATAATGGTGCCGCCGTCGGTAACGACGCGCCCACGGCCCGGCTGAGGCTTTGCATTTGCATATTGAATTGCGTTTAGTGACAAAGTGACGCGACAGGGCCATACGGCATCAATTGGCAAGGGGTGGTTTTGGGCTCGAGAGTTCAAAAGTTTCCTCCGACCGCCCGCGCCATCGACCACTTGGTGGTGAATCCTTGAGGTCCCACGCGGGATGATGGTTTTCCGGACGTAGAAAACGACGAGAGCCGCGCACACACCCACGGTTATTTGGCCAGGGATGGGAAGGAGATGGGGATGGGTGGAAATTAAATATTCTAACTTCCCCGTCTTACGGGCCACGTTTGTATTGCGTTTCCGGAAATGGACTGTTTGGCACGTGGTCACACGTTACCCAAGTGTTGCCGAATGGAGCCCGCATCCCGGCGATTGGGTGGCGTTTAATTTTCTGCGGCGCTATTACCGCGACACACAGGGCGAGTTGTGTTTTTATTCTAATGTTCTTTTATTTTCTTCTTTCCTCTGTTGCTTCTACAAAGTGCTTTTCCTGCGCGACGTGGTCAACGTCCGAGCGGTGGTGTGCACCGGAACAAAAATAGCCAACTGGTGGAGACAACTTATTGGGTTCGAAAAGTTTCAATTTGCGCGGAAACTGATTTGAATAAATTCGTCCGCAACTTCCTCGAGGCGCCTGTCTTGGGCTGCCGGTGCCGTTGGGAGGGATTTAGCAAATCCCCATTCTCACGATTCGGGATCACTGCCACGTCTGCTGGTCCAGGCGTGGTTCGGGAATTGGCGTTCGTCGGCCGTTTCTTTTTTGCTGCCCGCTAATGACGACACCAAATTAATGAAAAACTTAACATGGCTCTAAAGCTGGGCGAGCGAGAACGTCCAGTTCTTATCGTATTCGTCGGCCGAAAGTTTTCTATCGCGAAACAAGCGAAGGAAGCATTGTTACATAATCTGCCGTTCGTAGATGATGTCGTGGGTTCACATTGCTATTCTTTTTTTAGGTTCTCTGTCTCTTGTTCTCTTGCACCTAACGTAGCCAATTATCAGCAAATTCATTAGTTGTAAGTCGGAAAATGTTTATCACGGAGTTTCGGGTGCGTCCAACGTTAGTAAAACGCCCCCATTCAACACGTGCTTAGGGAAATCGAACGTCAAGGGAAGCAAAGGACGTCCCCTTAGCGTTAAAGGCTCGCAAAATCTATTAACCGCTGAAGATGCAAAGTTCACGGATTAGGAAAAATATTCCCCTTCTTGTCAGCTCCGGCTGATCTGTTTGGGATTGCGCCACCACAAAACGGGCACATTCGGGAGCACAGTGAAGTAGAATAGCATCGTTGAACTTAATTAAAAATCCCCAACAAACTAGAGAGAAGGAGAGAAAAATCAAACACCTTCACGAAAAATAGATGCTTGAGCTCATCTTTATTCCAGCGCAAATTTGACAATTTTCTGCTGTTTAATCTCGCGAACGTTTGCCGAAATTTGAGAACGAAAAGACGTCCGAAGCTTCTCTCGAATTTTTCAATGAAACATTCCAGCCCCATTTTCATCCCGTGTGCCTCGAACCACTCGCTTTTAGCTAGGAATAGTCCTTCTTGACTGGGTAATCCTACGGAGGGGTTCGTTTTAAATCCGCTCCTTGTTCTCGTGGGTGGATAGGGAAAACCCTCGAACCTCCCCCCCCCCACTCTCAAAGCCTACGTTCTAGTGGCGTTGGTGTGTTCTCTAAATCGAAGATTTTATTGCGATAATTATCCAGCTCCTGACCGGTTCGGTGGCATGCAGAGGCACGGCATCCGAGGTCCGTTCGGTTCGAGCACGAGCGCGCAATATGGAAGGATCGTCGAAGGGCGCGCACTATCTGCGGCCTGCCAGTCGAGGCTCGCGAGCGCTATCATTTATCCATTTAACGAGCTAAACACTTTAATTACTACTGTTTTATTTCCGGCCCATTTTGTCCCAGTGCCCGGTCCTCGGGGCCGATCCGTAGCCGGTGTTTTTTCTGCTCCTTTCGTGGTATAGCTGGGTGTGGGCCTTCTTGCTCCAGTGTGCACTGGGCACCGGCCGATCGGACTAATACCCCGATGTCCCGATGGTAGCGCGAGGACCACAGATTTGCTGGTTGACTTTCAGCCGCACGGTTTGGGCACCGTCTGCTTCGCTATCGTTTCGTTTTCGGCTGGGAAGGACCCACGGACGGACGTGGAAGGGAGTATCGACCAAGCCCCGGAATGGCTGACATTCCTCCCAGAGGCCGAAGGGGCCAGTTGGACCGGCAATAAAGAAATACCTGGTTATAACGATCATGATTATGGGGTTTTATTTCCACCATTAGACTCGCGTCACTTGGCGAGGGCAACCGACCGAGCCGTGGGCGGGGAACCGGGTGGCGATAAGATGAGTGCCTCACCCCAAATCCTAGACGTGGTTTCGGCGAAAGAAAATTAGTTGATAACACGGCGGAAGTGATGAGTGGATCAGGTTCCGTAATTTGGGCCCACAAGGAGAGATCCCATTAGGTTGGTGCTTATGAAGCCAGTGCTTCTCGTCGCCAGGTGAAGTTACATTACTCATGTAACACAAGTTCCGAGCCATTGGCCAGAGAGTGAAACTCCCGCTTCGATGGCAAATGTTTATGCACAATCATTAAGCGCTGGTTAGTGAGCTGTGCATAATGGATAAAGTTTCATTAGCTATTGCTGTGCTGGATTTATTTCTGGTCGAGCAAAGCAATGCAGAAAAGGTCATGATAAAAAGTCGGTGTGTGCATTACAATGTTATCTTACGGGCAATTTGACACTGTACAGGGCATGAAGGGATGAACACTGGTTTCGCAACAACTAGCCAATTTCGACCAGTAGTACTCTGCCGGTACGCACATTCGCACAGCGTGGCGTGGTTAACGCACTCGCAAAATGGGGAAGTAATTTAATTCGCCTCGTCAGAGATCATGGCCTAGGTCACGTGTCGTTAAGCTTCTTTCGGGCTTTCCCAGTGGGCTGCTTCCGGGAAACGAAAATCGCTTAAAAATAACTGCCCCGTCAGATTGATTAATTGAAAACAGCCCGGGCGCGTCTGCTCCAGGACAGCCCAGCCTACCGAGACGGTCTTTCGCTTGCATCAGCTGCGATGGAGTGCTGTGGTATGGCTTTTCTCCCTTAGTAGCCATTGGAATGCTGGCAAAAACCGGGTGCATCATCATCAACTGGCGGGCTCGACGTGTGGCACCACATGGCACCGAAGCCGACCGTGCGCGCATTCTGACCGTTAAAAATTTGATAAAACTACCGGCGACAACGCTGGGCCTGGGTGCGCTACGACTTCCACCAGCTGCGCGGTCAGCGTTCGAAGGTGGCATTATTTTCGCGATGTGTTTTATTACCCTACCGAGCGTTTTTTGAGCGTTTTGGGTTTCGTTCCCATCTCCCCTGCGATGCACTGACATTCGAATCATCCAAAGGCTTCGTGCCTCGGATGGCTGGTTGGTGTGAGCCGGTTGGAAAAATGGGTGCAAAATTATCCCGAAAATACTCCTCCTTGCGGTCATAAATAACGTGGGTACGCGGCGCACGGACGTGGCCGGAAAGAGACAAACGTTTCTCCCTGTGGCTCGAGGACGAGGTCCTGGCAATGTTTTTGTTTCTGATTTTCGAACTCCAGTCTGCGGTCGGTCATCTTGCGCGTGGTCCATTACGGGGGTGGATCGGTGTGATTTTATGATGTTTTGTTTCGCTTTCCGTTCTCCTCTGCATATGGCCGTTTCACGAGCGTGGAAAACTCCTTCTCGCCGTCGAGCAGAAGCGCGAAAAATGAAACTCGACCACTGAGCGATGCGTTGCTCCGTCGGACTAACGAGCCCAGACCCGGTTCCTGGTCCGAGTGACATTCCAATAAAAGCCACCTTCTGCTGTTCATCTCCCCCGAGGTGGAGGCCGTTGGACCGCACTGAGCATAAAATCGAATGTCCGGATTCGGCACGGTAGGGACCATGCGAGCGGAACAAACGAAAAAATCACCAGAATAACAGCACCACATATGCACTCGTGCGACATGACACGACCGAGAGCGGCAACTGCAGCAGCAACTGGGACTGCCATATGGCAGAAGCCGAATATGGACGCAAAAGTAGTCAGAAAAAGCTCTGCATACCAGACATGCGGCACATACAGGATGGGAAAATGCGAAAGGCAGAAAGAGTTATGAAGTGTGGGTGAGAGAGAGAGAGAGAGAGAGCACGAGAGAGGGAGAATGCGATTAAAAATAACCATCATAATGCATAAATCATGAACCATTCGGAGCTAATTAAATTGGACGGATTTTTAAATTAAACTAATTGATATGGTCGGCGCGAAATGAGAAATAAATAACGAACGCGAAAAACGGCTCATCGTCGGGTCGGGAAAGGATCGTTTCGGCTCTTACCAACTCTGTTTTTCCAGCCTCTGGCAGGGCGACTGATACCGTCAAAAGCGAGTGTGAGAGCGAGCGTTGAAATTATTGATGACGGTAAAATGCATCGCCAATAGCGCTGCGATTGTGGCGCGTATTCACCGGCCGTTCACACAGAAGGTCGAAAGCGAGCGGGAAAGGTCGGTAGTAGGTCGAAATAAAAATAATTCATCCCCCAGAGCCCCATTGGTCAATGGCAGGGGAGTTTGTTGCTTTTATTGTGCGGCTCACATTTCGCGTGGCATTTGTCTCGTCCAGCTGGTCAGCCAGCGAACGGACCAGCGGGCATTGAATGATCTGTCTGGACTTTTAACCCTTTGACTGTTCTCCTGTTTTTCTCCGTCAACCCGCTGGTAGCTTCCGATCGATCAACCATCGACGTGGCCATGACGAGCTTGTGACACACGCACATCGAATTGGCACATTTATTTATGCTCCTGCTATGCAACTACAGGCTGTTGGTAGACATTTTTCAATCGACAAAGTAGCTCGCTGCATTTGTGCTTTATTGGTTGAATTATAGATGCCACACGGGAGCATACGCATATGTAACTGATTTTCACAAACAAAAGCAGAAAAGAACTGGCCGATTGAGTTCTGATGATCGACCATTGGTCTATTCGAGCTGATGTTAAATTAAAGATTACGTGGAAGTGAAATGTAGAATGTACAACCAATTGAAATGTGGTTGAATTATAGCATGTAATGAGCAAGCTGTTTCGCTAGATTTAGTGTGCCAGAAAAGCGGATTACACACAGTCTTCGATGCCGATTTAAAAGTCGTCCTGCTTTTATTGCTCAGCAACAAGGTTGCGTCTAATGGGGCGCGCATTAAATAATCAAATGTTCAACATCGCTAGCCACGCAATGATACCGAATATAGCTCACACAAAAGACTCCACCACATGCAGTAAGACAATCATTAGCGATACCTTTTAGCTCTTTTTCGTTGGAGTAAAAGTCACCTCAACGGCGGGCGGACTAGCAAGGAGCGCCTCCTTTCACAGCCCGATCAATTTTTACAACGCATTCGAAGATGGAGCACTGCAATGGGTAACGGTGAATGATACCTGCATATTGTGGCTCCGAGCCTGAAGAAGACCCAGCGGTCGGCGCGAGAGAGCCTTAATTTCATACCGCGGCCAATACGTCCTGTGCGGTACTGGGCGCCTCCACCAGTGCTCCCGATGTCTAACGGCCATTTGTACCTTGCTCTAAGTCATATCGTTAGTTTAGTAGTTTCTTCTTTCACTTGGTGCCGGGGAAAACGTTGCAGTTTCGTTTTAATTTATTTCCCTTTGCGCCACGTTGCCCCAATTTTCCACACCCCACCGTTCGTGGTGCACCCCATGCTGCAGGGATCGGACCAGTTGTGCACGCTTCACCAAACCAATGATATATATGTATATATATATTTTTACCTTCAACTGCAATCGAATTCGTCCGCGCAAAAGAACGAACCTCGGTGGCTTGTCCACCTTTCCCGTCATGCCCTCGGGCGTCCTGTTCAGCTGACACCGGGTCGACGTGAGTGCACGAGCGGAAACGACCCATCGTTAGCCCCCTTTTCTCCCTTATCGCCTCCTTTCTGTCTGCTGCATGTAGTCGGCAGGAAAATGTATTTCCCTCGTACGTTGCGGGCTCGAATGGGTCGGTCGGCCTGGGCCATTGTTCCGTGCCGCGCTCGGCGCTCTTGTTAACTATCAGTTGTTTATCGATTATTCGCTGCACCACCCGGCATCGGGGTGGGCCGATGGACTGCATAGGCATGTGCACCGGTGCAATTGGGTTTGCGATACGGGGCCGATGCCGGTGCCACCGATAGCGACCCCATCGCCGGCAGCTAACATTATCAACATCAGCGCGATCATCAACGTTATTTGATGCCATCAGTCTGTCCGTTGAGCGGTTGAAAGGTGAAATGGAATTGCAACTAAATATACACATTCAAAACCAGGGCCCTCCCGTCTGTCCGCCAGTGTTCGTTCTGCCCTCACTCCCAAGGTGCGAGACCCCTAGTTTTCCGGGGTGTTAGAGTTTTTCCGTCGAAAGTGAATGATGGAAAGAACGCAGGGCTACGATCGAATGCGAACGCCTCTCGCAAGGTGGTACACGGAGCACGTTAAAGAAGCTCCTTTTGCCTACGTTTCCAATGCACGGAGTTCTTCGACGGAACATTGTCGGATGTGGATTTTTGGGTTCATAATGCCGGCGAGGCGCTCATGGAGTTTTGGGAAATTATGGTAAAAATTTCGACCCCATTTGAATACTCCAATGCTAGCGTTCAAAATAGTCGATAGCAGCTAGCGGAAAGCAAGAGCCGGTGGAAAGTGTGCGTTGAGATAAATAAATAACACCCAGCAATTCGTGTAGCAATGACGATGTTTCATATTTTCATGCTGCTGGTCCTCCAATTGGGATGGCTACTTTGTGTGCGATGAGCCGCGATTTTTTTCTCCAGCAAGGCTTTCTCCAACTACGTCGTACTCGGTTCGCAATAAAACCGATCGGCCTCGCCGATGGCAATGGGGTAGCGCGCCATTTCGGTGCATCAATTTGGAGTTTGTTTGTTCGGTTGATTATCACTTTCCCATTGAGCTATTTTTATCGATTTTTAAAGCCCCCTCTTCTCGCTTCGTGTTTGCCCCATCGCAACGGTATTGGCGGTGGAATGGCCCGTTTTTCCGAAGCGTAAGCTTGCAAATACGCTGCATGGGAGAGGTGAAGGGAATAAAGCGAAACGCGAGCGGCAAACGAACTGGTATTTGTCATTGTGGCGGAATCCAACCGTAGCCTGGGACCCGGGAAAGGATGATCGGCATAGACGGGACAGTATCACGCTGGTGATGCCGCGTCCCGGGCAGATGATGTAAAAACGATTCGTCCATCATTCACTTAGTTTGACAATCGGAAGTACATAATTTCCTTTGCGCCGCGGATTTGTCGGCGATTGCGATTCGCTCAGCCGTTTAAGTGGATTATAGTAAAGAAGGGGGGTGCATGAAAAAAATGAACGAATATATTTATGTTACAATCAACGTGAAAAGTACAACATGCGCCATGGCTGTGGGAAAATGACAGATTTGTTTGCGACACAGATAAAAAAGAAAACAGTCCAATCAAATGTTTAAAATTTTTATCAAGCATTTTTACACTCAGTTAAAGCTGATAGCTAGTTTAACGTAGTTCTATAAAAGAGCAAAGTGGTATTACATTAGAAAGTTTCAAAATAATTTCAACTTTTAGCTTGAAAGTACATTGTAAGCATCATATTTTATGTGATATCCACATGGTGAAACATGACCAATACATAATTTCTCAAACCTCTGTTCATAATAAGAAAGTTTTTCACTTTTTCTAACTTCCATCAAGAAGAAAATATTCTTGTCAACTTACGATTCAACTGTGTTACAAAAATTTTAATAAGTATAGAAACAATCATTCTTAACTTGCAACTGAGCGATGCCAGAATATTTTGCATCGTTTAACGGTCCGTTGTTTGAAAAGTGAAGTGATATCGAACAAGATAGAACTGCATGACGAGGGACTTCAAACAGTGTTTTACCCATATAGCACCATAAAGAGCGTCAGAGGACGTCTAAATTCCGAAACTATCCCGAAACATAGTCTAATCCAATTTTTGACAGCCTATCCGATTCCAATGTAAGTCGACCACAATTTCCTTTTGCGCCCAAACGTGTTCGTGGGAACGGTAAATGAACATTTGGCAGGAAGGTAATCAATGCTTTTGCGGTGAGCACATGCAAAAATGTACTCAATCATGCTTTCCTAAACCCGATCACTACGTACGCTCGTTCTATTCTGGTTGTAGGATGCTTTTCCAGGCATGCACGATTCGTCTTAGCTGAAAGAATGAAGCGATGTGAAGCAAGAAGAACTACCGCATGAAGCAGAAAGGGTAAACTTTCCGAAACTGTGCGGTTTCCATTCTCGTGCATTCTTATTCAAAGAATATCAAATGACACCAACAGTCAACTTTTGCTCGTGTCCATCCATCCATCCGTTGCCAAGGCAACAGCAGCGCCACACTTCCGCATCTTCTTCATGGATTGAGCTGTATCTTGACCAAATGTTGCAATTAATCATTTCCTCTCTGTGGTCCTCCTGCTGGCTTGCAGTCCGGCATCGGCCAGGCAACGCTAGGTCCGGCTTTCGGGTTGATTGCTAGCAGGAGCCACCACTTCACGCTCTCCCTAGCCGGCAATATGTCAGCAACGGATGAGTTTTTTAAGGACAGGGATATCTCACACTCGTCCTGTTTCTTGATCAAGTGTGCTAGTAGTTTGGTGGATCGGAGGAAGCAACCGGGCAGCCGACCAGCACCCGGTTGCACAATGCAAGCCCACACGGGGCGAAAAGTTCTGCTTCTGGCCCGAGCACCCGGGACTGGGTGCAGTTCCATCAAGGTTTTTCGCCGGGTTACATTGTTCCCCGTCTGCTTGGGTTGGTACCAACACCCGCGGCGGTGCATATGTAGCACGGTTGGTTCGCTTCCGAAACAGGGGCTTCCCGGGTTCGCCTGGGCAGCTTTTTGATGAAGAAAACTTACTTTTCCCTTCAATAATTGAGCAACACTCCGGTGTTGTTGCCTTTGTTGATCTTTGCTCTTTTCCATACAGCAGGAGAGAGCAGAGGGCTCTATGGTGGAGGCATCGACATTAAGAATGGCAGGTTGCGCGCCATTGCACCATCAGCGATGCACTCGTCTTTCTTCTACTCGTTCCAAGGCAAGGAGCCGTCCAACCCGTGGCCATGGATGGCTAACTACCTCGGTTGGTGTTGACGTAGCGTAACCCTATGACGGGCAATCGGTAACAATATGCTGCCCTTCCCTAGACCCTGCTTGGCTGTGGCTCTTGACGGTCGGTCAAAACTTGAAGAATATCAATAGGAAATTCATTTCTTTCGGGGGTAGCGTGGTATACTCTGAGGCGGCTGGATTCTGAGGGGGGGGACGACGACGATTTGACTTTAAAGAAAATGGGAAAAGTTTCGATGGGTTTGCGCGCGTGTGTGAGAGCGCGTGTGTGTATCAAGGAAAATGTCATTAACGTATTGGTACATGAATTTCACATTGGACACCAGCTAGTTTGCCAGACCAATCGGTCATCGAAGGGGTTCGAAGGTTTACTTTTGGAGGACAACCAAGGAACAATGCTAATCTATAGCTGAAATAAAAATTGACGCTTTGTGGCAACAAAGGAGTATTGAGGATGAATTTATCAAAATCAGTTTAAGTTTTATTTCATTGTTATTTGTGAGCCTTGTAGTTTTCAAAAATAACTCTTTATTTGTGCTTCAATTTTACTTTCAAAACGCGAACGGATATTCAAACGTTTCAGCATTCAAATTTGTATTTATTCTTCTTTTATTAGGTCACACCGAGTGGCAACAATTTGTCTCTCTGGTGGAACCATTTTTTGGAGCAGGAACATCTACCTGTCGAAATTAATGCTCCACCGTCTGTGCGGAACGACGATCGATACATACATTTTATGCGGTTAAGAAAACGGACTCACATAGATCCCCACAAACAATGAGCATGTGCAGATGGAGAGATAAAAAATCCCACCCACGACACTCGGTTGTAAAACTTTCCATGCCACCCGGTCTCAACCGTCTCGGTGGTTGTTGTGCCTTTTGCAACGTGTGCGTGAACGCGCCGGAAAGCGGTTTCAGTCTCTCCGAGTCGGGTTTCGTTTGGGTTTTGGGGTTTCAAGTGCGCCAACACACAGGGAACCTTCATCTGCGTCCAGGAGCCTCCCTCGAGAGAACTTCGTTCAGAGATTACCGCAAAACTAAAAACCCTTTCACCCCGACCCGGGGCTTAGGTCACCTTGTGCCCTCCGTCGGATTGACTGCGCCTCAAACGCAATGGTGCCTTTCGAAGAGGCAGGGCCGGGGTTTTTATCGCCTCGTGCGGTTGGCGCTCACCGACAAAACCGGCCCACCGTTGTCTTCCAGTCAACGGAATATGTGTGGCGCCACCAACGGGGCTGGGATTTTTGCATAGTCCGTGAAAACACCCCGGCGTGCACCTTTCGGGTGTGGTTGGGTGGCTTGGCGACACCGTCAAGAGCCCGGGTCGGGCACTTCATAAAACCGACATTATGCAAATGAGTCACATGAGTGGTTGGTTGGTTAGTTTTTGGGCGTAAGCAAACCGCCTCGCTGCTCTAGCGTTGACCAGTGTGTCGTTCTGAAAACTGGGCCCAACCGCGACCACGGAGAAGTGCGGCGAAGAAAGCGAGCACAGGACGCTCTCCGATGCCTTCCGGGTCGGACAAATATGCGAAATTCTAATGCACGATCATGAAGTTATAAGCCAAGGCATCGAGAGGCAGGAATAAATTACGGATCGGATTAAGTGGTTACGGGTGGCTGATCCTCCCCAATACCCGTCTTCCGTAGGACGTCACCGAAGGGAAACCAAGTGCAGCGCTATATTTTAAGGAGCTCGTTTTGCCACCAATCCTGCCATGGAGAACAGAGGACAAACGTGCTGGAAGACCCGCAACTCGGGGGACTTTGGAGAGTAATTAGAACTGAAACTGCATTTATCTCTTCGTGGCCAGGACTTTTGATTTCCGCGTCCTGGCGTATCTCTTTTTCTCAGGGGAACGAGAAAAACCTCAAAAAAGAAGTTTTTTGTGGGTCCTTCAGAGCCGGTCTTTGACTGCGTTCTGCTTTTCGGTACGTTAAACGACCCAGCACTAGAATGACGTCTAATCTATGACAGCTGAAAAGGACAACTTTTTATCCTAACCCAGGCGATGGCATGCCTTTGTGGATGCTCTATTGTTTGGAGGCAGATTGCTGATTTGATTCCTATTGATTGGCAGTAAAAAGTTGACGCCTAATTGCTCAATTGTTGATCAGTTTTGAAGACCAGATCAGTGGGTGGTGGGGCAGAGCTTTGAGTTACAGTTTTGGGTATGATTAATTGAATCTCAGCAGAAGAGCTCGATCGAATCTGGGATTTTGAATTTAGCGAATATATTTGCAGTCGCACTAGGGGGATACTATATTTGTATCCAGGGTAGTATGCAGGATTCTACTATATTTTGGCGTTACTTTTTCGTGTAACGTGTGTACAATCACAATAGCATAATAGCTTTTAGCAACAAAGGCGATCGCTGGGCGATCAGAAAGGAATCCCTCGTCGCATGGCGTCTGGTAAATGGAAAACGAGATAATAAGAACCAAACCTGAATTTTTTCTCTGGTTGCTTGATAGGATCGTGGGAATGTCTACAAAAAGTAAAAAAAAAATCGCCAAACGCTTGCATGGATGCAGCCTTTTCTTCTCCGTTTGCTTTCCTAACACCTTCTAGAAGAGCTAGAACGCCATTCGGGACAGTATTTCATGTACCGATCCGTTAACCCGTTCACTTGTGGCCGCGTTTTATGATCTCTATGCAAAGGCAAATGGAATTCATTCATCGCGACGGGCCCGAGCTTTGGTTTTTTCAAGCGCCTCTAGTAGCCCAGTGTCGGCGATGAAAATCCCCACACACTAGCGCGCGCGGGCACTTTGCAAAACGGTAAATTTTATTACTGCCGCAGCGCAAAAGGACAAGCTTTTATCTTCAGCAAAGATAGATTATGTTGTTCTCTTCCACCCGATCTCCTCACCCCTCGCTCTCGCGCTATAAACGAGGCTGAAACAGAACCGGGCACGCGTGTTTTTTATTTCGCTTGTCCGTGGTTTCCTCATTGTGGTTTCGGGAATCGGAAGGGAAATGTGTAAAAGTGGGATCGCTTTTTTTCGCTCATGTTTTGTTTTGCACTCGTGTGTATGTGTGTGTGTGTGTGTGTGTTTGCTGTGCCACTCGAAAACCTTCCAACCACAAGTGTGTTACGTGCGCCGTAGTCGAGAGGGTGGGAAAAGAATTCTTTCTTTTGGCACTTTTGCACGACCTGAAACTAAATCGTGAGAACGAAAAAAAAGGCACATTCAAACACACACACAAACACACATAAAATCAGCTCCCTTCTGGGCCGGCAGTGAGCCGAGGATTCGAGATCGGATCCTGGACAGGCTCAAGGGATAACGAACGGCCCCGGACACGAATAGAACAAAAATGTTACAATAAATCATACCACATAAACGAAATCGGTTGTATGCGAGCGCCTGTGCGTTTGTGTGTTCAGTTTGGGTTGTAATCCCACGTGCAAACGCCAAAAAAAGGTGAGCCAGTACGATGGGAATATCCTTCTTGTGGTGACAAAAGCTTTCGAAGCATAAAGGTGCAAGTGTCGTGTCGTGGGCTCTCTCGTGTTTTATGTGTATTTCATACGGTCCCGGTGCGGGGCCATGTGTGGTGGGCTATTTTTAGTCGGTCGGTTGTTTTAGATTACTGGTCGGGCCGGTGAGAGTTGTGTGTGTGTGTTTTTTTTTTAGTTTTTTTCCAGGCTCAAGTTTCCCACATCGCTGACAGGCGGACTATTGTCACAAATTGGGTCGCAATGGTAATTTTATGTGGAGTTTTGAGCTTGTGGCCACGAAACACGCTTGCAGAGCCATATTGTACATCGGAAAACATTTTAATTGCTATTTATCCTTATTTTTCACTCGTTCCCCACACCATATCGGGCTCGAACACCCGAAATGAGAAACCAAAACTAGTTTGCGCAGCTGGAGAACAAATCCGAAAAAGATTTCGCAGCATTCTCTTGTCTCCTTTTCGAAAATTTCCCCGAGATCGCTTCCCAATACCGCTTCCCGCGCAGCGTTATCCTCTCTGGAGAGTACGATGATGATTCGAATCTTGGTTGAATATTTGCCGCTTGGCTGAGGGCTGGGCTTCAGCATATCCTGCGACCGGGCGCGCCACGTGTGATGGCGGACGGTGTGACCCGCCCCGGGTTTGATCCTCTTTTAATTGAAAATATTTATTTGCTCAAAAGCACATTTTTCGGGGCGGTATAGAAAGCGTATTCTTCATCCTCCGGTGGCTACCGGCTTAAGGCCGATGCCTTGCTCGTTCCCGGCAAGGCTTGTGGGGTTGTGTTTTGAGAAAGGTTGAGCCCTCCAGCAAGCTGACACTTTCCGTATTTCGCTTCCGGGGGCTGAATGAATGCGGGTGGCAGCGCGTTGTGTTTAATTGTGCTTCGGAATCGAGGGCTAGATCGGTTTGATTGGGTGGAGGAAAGACGCAAGAAGAAAGGAACTTAATCCTCTCCCTCCACTGCTGGTACCGATTCGACCAGCCGAGCTCGAGGTGGCCAGTTTTTGAACGTTTCATCATAATTTTTTTCGGGTATTTGGCGAAAAACGCTAGACAAAACACACCTGCTTCCTGGCCTCTCGTCTACTCCCACAAGTTCACGATGTCCGAAGCGATGATGGGAAATGTGCTTAGGTTCGTTCAATTGTAAAACTCCACCGTCATCGTGGGCCGGCTCTAAGAGAGGGACGAAACGGTACGGCCGCCGCAAGAACGTAAACGTCCTATCCAGGACGAGCTAGAAGGCCTCGGAGGGAGACTGTACACTCACACGCACAAATACAGGGAACGAAAACAAATCTACAGACCTCCCGAGAGGGTGGTGGACGCAAACCAAAGCAGCATTAAGCACCCGAAATGTGCTGAAAGTGCGTTGTGCTATTTTCTCATCTAAAACGCATTAAATGAAATATTTTGAATTTGTTTTTTGTTACCGTTTTGCTGCTCTCGGCTGACATTTTGTGGTTCTTTTTTGGAAAGCACTCGGGCTGGTCGAGATTTAGTCCTCTTTCCCTTGGTGTCTTACTTCGAGCCTGTCTTTCTTGTTTTCATTTTCCGGGAACATCGCCTTGATTTACTTTACTTAACAGATCAACGTGATCCAAGGGGCCGAGTTTCGGAAGGCGGATCGCAATGAGTGATGAGTCGTTTGGCATTTGTTTACTTCCGTGCAGGATTTACAACCAAATGAGCGGCGTTTCAGGGATAGAAATAGACGATCTACGTCCTTTTTTGTCGTATGAAATGCACGGCGAGTAACGTGCTGATGGAGATGAACAACCATTTTGATGACTATTCTTCAATTTGTACATTTAAATAGTAATTTTTAATGAAGCAAAGCACTACCATACCAAAAATGCAACATAAAGCTGATACTAAGATGCACGATAGTCCATCTCCGGTTTTCTTCCGACGGCTCGTGGCTTTCGTTTTCACCAACACTTTGGCGTTTTTTGGGGTTTTGCAATCGTCAGCATCATCCCATAATGCGCCATCATTTTTGCGATCGTTAAATCGCAGCTTTCCTAAATGGTTTCCTTCGTCACGCCTCCATAACCGGTGGTCTTTGATTTGCCGTTTAGCTAGTCCCTTGGAGAGCTAATCCCAATTTACTCGCATCTACTGCCTCGCGGAACCACGAGATAAGCGATTCGCTAAGACGAGATGAGGGGCTGATGTGTCTCAAGTGGATAGAATCGTGCCTTGGGAAAACCTTCCCCACCGTGTCGGTAGGCAGTCGTTGTAACGGTAACCAAATGCTCACACGACGACGAACTGGAGCGTGGTGCGGCAATTCGCGGTGAATTATTTTATTGCGGATAACAAATTGTTTTACGGGCAAAACACGAGCCGGGCCACGTCGCAGTGTCGCAATTTTGCACAAAACTGCAGACGTTTGTGGGTTTGCGAAACTAGTTCCGATTCTCGTTTGCTTCGTTTTTGCTTCGAGGGCCGCTTACATCAGACCGCTCTTCATGAAATACGCTCACGGTAAAGAAGGGCGCAACAAAAAGGCAACCGTAATGGGCGACGGAATGAAATCATGGAGTAGATAGTGCGAATTCTTTGCTTCCCACAAACCTTCATCGTGTGACTCGTAGCCGTAATGCCGTTGTCATTGTGAAGCTCGGAGAGGAAAAAAATCTTTCCCTTGATGGGCGTAATTTGGTGTGAATAAAGTGTTTCATCCTTCATTTGAAAAGTGTAGTATCGTATCGTTAGGCCAGGTCTATGAAACCGGAACTGATCGACTTTTCTTTCATAGATCAAGAATATGAGTGCAACTTCTTTTCTAAGTTTTTCTTAAATATTGAACATTAACGAAATGCCTTCTAGATAAAAAGTGAGTTGAGAGTTATCAAACCTCAACATAAAATCTTCCATTGCACATGACTGCGTTATGATTCTGTCATGATCACTATTTACGCAGTACCTCCGGTAAGCTCAGTGTATTTAAATTTAAAATGAATATAAATCCCACCAAAACCCCTGAACGGTGACTCAACACTTCCAGCGAGTCCTTCTGCTTCAGCTCGTTAATTAAAATCAAATCCCAGGCACATTCCGTCACGTGCAAGGTGTAAAAAAGCGAAGAACAAAATCGTACCGTGAGCATCAAGTACGTCCGTACTAGTGTCCGTCCGTCAGGTGCCTTGCCAGCGACAAGTCAAGTGCCAATTCGGCTTCACGATCCTGCTAGCAGTAGCTCCAGCATCGGACAGCCTCTTGCCAGAGCCGGTGACATTGCTCGGGGTGCAGTCATGGGTTCGGCGCAGTCAAACTGTAGGCCTCAGCAGCGTAGAGCTTTGGTCGTCACGGTTGCCTTCAATCTGGTCGCATCCTGCTTATGAATATGCGAAACCACAACACCTAGCTCGCACTCCCGGAGGCTTCTCCAGGGGGTCAAGTGTCGTACCGTTCGGTGTGACCGTGCCGAGGCAACACTTGCTGTGGACTTGAGGCCGCGTATTGCATACTTGCCCAGGCTTACACGCTTCCATTTCGGTGTTACGCATGGATGAAAGGTTAAAATCGGAACGATTGCCCTGCAGGTGCGCCGGCAGATCCTGGCGCCGGGATCCGGACCTAAGCACCGCAGTAATAAAATCCAGCTCACGTACATGGTTTGTGTACCCTCTGGTCTCGAGCTGCGTTCCGCCCGTTGACGAATGGCCGCGGTTGTGCGAGGACCCGTAGCCATCCCCGATTTGGGGGTTGAAGATGCATCGCCTGGTTCAGGTGAGCAAGCGCTTACATCGCTCATACTGCCACCTTCCACCTTCAGGGTTTGTTCGAACGCGGCGTGTGGCAACGGTTAAGCGGGATTGCTCTCAAAAACCCTCGACCGCGGGAGGTGGCTTTAATTAGCAAACCGATACGTTTGCAAGCAACATTTATTATGATTTGTGTAGCGGATGCCACACTACCGTTGCTAGTGGACGTTTGTTTGTTGGCCTATGTGCGATTAGGAGTACTTTTGTAAACGCATGTCACACCTTAGGTGGACGATGGCATCGTGTGTGGGAATTGGGCAGGTGTGCATTAGGTTTGCGTTAGGTGTTTGAAATCAAATGGCTCGATTTGTCTCGTAGAAAAATGCGAATAAAAACGCTCATTCCCATTACAAAATCATCAACCAAGTCATTCATGTTCGTTCATTTCCGCTAAGAAAGTGCCTTGTGGCAACCGCTAATTAATAACCGGTGCCACTTCAACTCTCCCGAACGTTCCTTATATTCCGGCTGCTGAAATCTTGCCACTCAAATTTCTTCTTTGATGTGCACCGCTGAAAGGAATGGTATGGGCAGAATAATTGACCATCCATTCTGCCAATTGAACGTGCGCATAATGGTCGTCCAGCGATGATTGCAGTAATTATACCTCCTTGTGCGGTTTTGCGCCAGTGCCCATATACAGTGGGTGGAATCGAAAGCGGAAGTTGGCTCGAGAGGATGAAAAACGGGTGTGCACCTGCACTTACGTCGCTAGGCGAGTGACATATTTAAATCTCCATGAACGGGAAGCATCGTGGGATGAGAAGGTGCCCAAGATTCAGTCAGCCACAGCCATCAAACGGGTTCCCGTACCGGTAACCGGGATCGTTAGCTCTCCTCCATCGGGGGTGGACAACGGCAACCCAAAGACCGAATGTAATTAAAATTGAATCCTTAGCTCTTAGCGTTTAATCTGTACCGAAACGAATCAACCGACCGCAGACCGACGAACAGGACGCAACACTAGCGGCACCCGGCGGGTCGGGTGTCCCGACATCGATCCTGCTTTACGTAGCGTCCTCGCATCCGACAAGGACCACGAAGGAAGCGGGACACAATGTGTGTCATTAAAATGGAAATGGAAACATATTTAATTTCCCAGTCCCATTATGTGTTATTACTTCTTAAATAGTTTTATTGTTGTGGTGCGGCTTTGGTGCTGGTGGGCAATGCAAATCGGAGAAGTTTTCCACCTCGCTCCACGAGGGGTCGGTTTTATGCTTCTTGCGTCGGGTGTGGATGCTGTAAGAAGGTCGCATTTTCGCAAGCCATCAGTTTTCATCTGTGTCTTGAAGATCGCCCCGGGATGCAGCATCATTTGTGCTCGCTTTGAGGAGACCTTGGTGTCCTTTTGTGGTGGTTTCGAAGCATTGGTTTTCACCCGACACTCGAAGGCTAGGGGTTGAAATCAGACCAACGAGCAGCATAATTTCGTGCTGTGGTGATTTTTCCTTTCCGCAGCGCCCGATCGCTCAGTCTTGAGTGACGAGTTTGCCGTTTTCGAATCTCGAATGTAGGAAAAGCGGAGACAACGGGTGGACCCTTTTTGGAGGTTTCGTTGAAGTACATCAGGATATTATATGTCCTTTCCACGAGGCTACTTCATACACAGTGCAGTTAGTTGTAAGCCCTACCCTTGCCCTCTAGTCTTAGCGGAAGTTGTTTTTCCAATTGATTATCAGCCCTGTCGTTTGTGGAGGGAAAGGGGGGGGGGAAGGGTGGTTGCCTCAGTGGTGCAGGGAAAGTATACATGTCGGAGGCAGCCCACGATGCGAAAGCGGCCTTGGCGACGATGACGACGACGACGACTGCTTGGGTCGTTATGCGAAGCGAAAGTTTCGACCGTCCATAAATTATACTGCTGATCTCTCTTTCTCACTCACTCCTTTCATCTCTCTCACTATCTTTCGTTCTTTTGCACCCAAAATCAACCGGTCACAGACATACACACATAATGCCTGCAAAATCAGAACTTCTTCCGTAACGGCCGATCCGGATCGCTCCAAGTTTTCTTTAGGATACCACTACTCTTCAAAGGGCAATTACGGAATCGGTGTCGGAATCGGATAGTATAATTTCACCAAAAACATGCCTGCTTGGAATGATCCCACTGCTCACCCTGAATGTATGCATCACAAGGACTCGTTCGACCCTTCCAAGTGCCCTTTAAGAAGGACGGATCAGGCAGCATCGGTCCATTGCGCAATTAGATTGATGCATGCTGTGTAGCGGGAGGCAAAGCTCAGTCGTCTAATTTTCTCCGCTTGATGATGATTTTATTTGTGGCTTAATGGGTCCAGTCCGAGAGTCAGGCTGTTGAGGTGGGTAGCTTCCTCGCTTTCAACTGCAGTGCCAGCACGGTTGCGATGGTTGCAACTAATCACCATCGCTGGCCGTGATCGGTGACTATTTGGTTGCCGCAATGTTGTATATGCATTGCGGGTTTGCTTTATTGTTTGGTGGCTGGATGCGCAAATGTTGTGTCCCATCCGGTGACGGGTTTTCACGAGCAGCTCTTGGGAACGGATTCAAATTAAAACGGGTAAACTTTCTCCTCAAATGGCTCTTTTGCAAGAAGAGGAATATTCAAAACGTGTCAAAAATGTCTGTCGTCCCCTTTTCCAGCGGATCCGTAACAAGCTGCTGACCCGCCAATAGTGCAGGTTGATCACGCTCTAAACCGAATCCGAGAAGCCTACTTTGATCTCCTATGTTTCTTGTCATTGCTCTCGATCCACGCGTACAGCTCTTACTACTGCAAAGGACACAAGCCCCGAGTGGCGTTTGACGTAGGACTCGGTTCGTTGGATGCGAACGGCGTACAGGATCCCTGATCTCGATGCTCCTTCGTGGTGTACATTTCGTGAGATTTATCACCTCTAGGAAGCGTGCGAAGGAGTGACAGAAATTTATCTTTCGGGCCTTGGTCATCAACGGACCTGAGGAAATAGGCCTCCCGCTGCCAAAGGTCCTAAAGCCAGCCCATAATCACTGTACGCCAACGACCGATTACAACGTGGCCCTTCGTACATCAAAGTGTCACTGCGAACGCGAGCATCCAAAAGGGATTACCACGCGCAAAGGGTGCGTCGTGTGAGACATGTTCAGCTGAAATTCGTGACAGGTTGCCGGTGCCCGTTTGTCGTCCTTCAACGTCAATTGAAACGTTTTGAGAATGTGTTTACGGGCCCTGCCGGTTGATTTATGCGACCAGATTGAAGCAATTAAATGAACTGTATCGACTCTCGGTGATGTCTCGGGTGTCGGATGTGAGAAGGGCCCATATTAAACCAATGGGGCACCAGGAAGGGTTGCAAAAACTGATGCCGATGTAGGTGTAATATAACACGCAAAGAAACCATCCAGCAGCATTAGCCGAATCAATGGAAAACTAATTAATATCACCAACACACAATGAGGCATACAAAAACACTCCATCCGGTCGCTTTTTGTGCTGAATAAGCGCCAAAACCGACACCTATCCGCTAGCACGACTACATCCGTCCGCTCGACAGGACGAGCGAGTGTAAATGCGGTAATTGAATTCATTTAATTTCCTTCATGCAACTTCGAGCAACATGAGCACAATTATTGTTGCTCAACTTTGACGAACTCCTTCCACCGACCTCGGCAGGGTGAATATTTCGCTAGTAGCATTTCCCCAAACTTCGACCAAGTTAGTGGAGTCAAGCGTTGTGGGAGTCAAAGGAGTACAATGCCTTGCGGAAATGTACTACTTTTGACAGACAAATGGTCCAGAAAGCGGTTCTTGACGCCGTTCGGCGAAGGTGCAAGGTGTTGGTTTTTGTCTCCATTTTTCGACCCACCCATCATTCCCTTTTGCACCGGAAGCCAACGAGATTTGCATCATGCATGTTTCGCGAACCAATCCTAAGTAATAATGATTAAAACACACAACTACACAGGCAAATGGCATAGCCACGTGCCGGTTCTTGAGCCACAACAACGCTAGTTTGTCTCGAACTGACGCGGTGAGACGGCTTGTGACAGGCCCCGATGCGGCCGCCCGTAAGTCAAATGTCAAGTGATGAATTTTTAAGCACCCTTGCCTAAGCTCAACCCTTCTGTATCCATCGACGAAGTAGAGGTTGAGTTGGGAAAACTTACGAAAATAAATTACGCCACAAGTTGATGTTGATTTGCCCGAGTCTCGCAGCGACGGGAGTGAATAGTTCTAGTGGAAGGACCTCAAGCCGATCGTACGGATTTAACATTTATCATAAACCATCCAGAATACCCTGCTCTTCTACATCCCCAGCTACTCCAGCGTCATGTAGAGGCTCATGTTTGCCCCTTCATCTCGGGTGGATGCATTTTGCGCACAAGCTAACCCCCAAAAGGAGTTCGGCTCGACGTTGCTGAAACCGCAGGATCGAGAGTCAGCCGAATGGCTCCGAAAATGAGATCTCTTGCTTTATTATTTAGCGTGTTTTTTTTTGCGCTACCACTTCGTATTTGGGGACGTTGTGCCAACGTCAGCTTGAACGCAGGCTCGAACTCGTGCCATTCGTGCCTTTGCACAAGGGGTAATTGCAATCGAGCGAAATGAGCTTTGGTCCGTGAGCAAGACTCGTGTTCCATCGCGTGGGAGTGTCGCGTGATTTTTCCACCCACCGTCTCAGCACAGGCTTGCAGGCTGAGGCAGGCGATAAACTATAAACGACAAACAGAGAACGGGACGAAATTAGAAAACACCAAAACTCCTCCCGCGCCGGGCGCTGTTTGTTAAACATAATTTCGCTTCAAAGGGCAAGACAAATAAAGCCGGCGGTGAAGGCTTCGTCTTTGGCGTCGTTGACGTCGTTGTCGTATGATAACAGGATTCAAGTTCTCGGCGACACGAAAGGCTCACCCGAGTGCGGGTGCATTAAATCGGGCTTATCATCTTCTTTTTCATCGAGCGCTTTCCTAGGGATTGTCAAACGCTGCCTTCACGATGCCTTCCATTTGTAGGTAAACTTCAAACGAATTTTGGGCGCAGAATGGTCGCAGTGATGTTCCAATAGACGTCATTAATTGCTCCCAATTACCACGACGGGCACATAAGACAGATTTCATCTCAATCTAGCCCCATCTGAAACCGCCCGTTCCCATTACGGAAGCTCTTCAAATCTCGCAACATACATGCAACCGAGACGTTTCACTGGCATATAGCGGTGGGAAGAATAAATTTGCAACAACCAACCAGGACGTGTTCTACAGTTTTCTGGTCATCCTGTCTGGCTCCTAACCACCCAAAGTCTCGTTTTCCAACCGGTTCTCGAATCCGAAGCGAACTGGTAACAAGCGCTCGACCATCGGGTTTGGGTGAATTTTAAAACGAACTGGTTCTGCACTCGAGTGTTCAAAACACCGGAAGCTGAAGCAAAATGCCAGCCGAGCGGGACCTCTGGCGAAATATTATACTCGCCATACCCATGGCTGCCACGGGAGTCGATGGCAAGGGATTCACCTCAAGATTTATTATCGTCTAAATATTAAATTCTAAATACTTTGGACGGCCCTAATGGTGAGTTCTGGGAAAGGGCAAGAACCAGGGCAATCTGGTTGCTGAAATCGAGACATTCTGAGATTTCCGTGTTGGCGCGCTTGTATGCGAACGGAACACCAGCACCGAGCAGCGCCCACCGGTGAAAGTGCCGACCGTGCTGTTCCTGTCTCTTGGCCATCTCCGGTAATTAATAGCACTTTGTACCATGTACCGGGTCCCCACGTTTGGGCTAAGCAATGGGCCGATGGTACTATGAAATTAGAAGCTTGTTTCGGCAAACGAGCGCGAAAAACGTTAAAATATTATTAAATGCAGGCACGGCTTTGGCCTCGTTCGCCGGACGGTGAGAAATCGAATCACATTTAATTTCCACCAAAACCACCCTCCGACCATCCAAAGCTCGTTGGCTATCCTGAACCATGGGACACCGAAGTGCACGATAAGCCCGCCCTGGATGCATCATCCTTGCACATCATTATGCGCTAAGTGCTACGTGAAGTCGAATGCCAACTAAAATGCCATTAGGCCATCGATTGTCGCGAGACCACTGCTTTCAGGCGTAGGCACGCATCCTTCCAACGGGTGGTGGCCGCAACCAAAGTGTATTAGCAAGTCTACAACTACATCAATTGTCACTTTGTGAGCTCATTTGCGGCCATTTGCCGGACGGCTCGAGCCTCCCTCGCTTATCCCGTGCTCGAACGGGTCGGGTCCGCGTGATGCGAACGCGTCTCGATTTCGATACGAGCGGAATTAATTTTCTCACATCCTAATTAATCACATGAAATGTGCTGAATCGGGCTGACATGCATAAGTCATGACGGCGTCGCGTTCCCGGGAGCCCGTCGGGACGAAATCTCCACCGTGCGGCTGTCCGCTGGGCTGAAGTCCTTCTCGTGGATCGATACGTATGGACTGCAGTTTCGGCTGCTGTTGCACGATTCGGCTTGCGTTGCACGAAGCTTTGCTGGAGTGGCATTTCAAATTTTAAATTGCTTGTGTGTGTGAGTGTTCGCACTTTTGGGGCCGTTGGGGAGTTGTTGAAGACGAACGAACCTTCACCTCTGGAGGGCACCAGCACCGAAAGCTAATTAGGAGTGAGGAAGTTAATTGATTCCAACGGGGTCGTACCATCGGAAATCGATACTCGTTAGTGGCAGAAAGCAGCGAATGAAAATATCCATCACCCACTTACGTGGCTCGGAAAAGCAGAGGGCTAAGATCACGGCAAATGACTGCGAGGGGGTTGATTTTTAAGTATTTGTGCATGATTTTAGAAACTACGGTGAAATGCGTTCTACTTATGTCCATAGCTTACCTATTATTTCCGTTATAATCCATTGAATCCACCAACAGTCGTGATCGAAATTGAAAGCATATTTATTCACTCTCCTTGCTAATTGTGCTACATTAATAGGCATAATTCTGTCGGACCAACCAATCCTCCTTACTCCGGATACGAGTCTGATACACACGCACCCACGGTCTAAGGTCTTGATTGCTCATTTTCCTTCATTTACATTTGACGCTTGAAATGGCCGGGAGCACGTGACATTACAAGTATCGCCGATGGACAGCAGGACGAAAAGGACGAATACCAAACCAACCTAGTGATTGCTGTGGCCCACCCGCTACGAGCCACCGGAGGGAGCCCAGAACCCATCGCCATCGCAGTCGTCGTCGTCGTGCTGCCCGTATTGATTAGTCAGTAGTTTTCGTTCCAATCGATCGATTTGACCCGTGGAGTTTGCATATGGCAGAGACACGGCAAGGAGCCGGGTAGCAAGGGCATTTACTGAACGGTTTACTGGGCTGATGCCGGAGTGATCGGATTTCGCTTATCAATGTCACAGTTTCACAGCGGGATCGTAACAACAGGACGAACGGGTATTAGTTGCATGCGATTCTTCTCCATCGCTCGCAAGAGCGTGGCAAAAGAGGAGCAGGGAGTTGGGAAAGGAATACCCGGATGGATGATGACGTGACGTCGCAATTTCGCTCCCTCTTGCAAACCATCCACACAAAGTCACCACCTGCGGTGACCGATTGGCTCTGTATCCGTTGCAACAACAGTATGCCAACCGGCTCGGGTGCTAATGGGTGGGAGGACCAAGGACTCAAAATGTCCCGTAATTATATGTGCCTTCGCGCAAACACTGCCCGGTAATTATGCATTGCAATATTGACAATCGATCAAGCGGTGGGGCCTTTAAGTCGGGAGGCCAAATAATTGAGCGACTCGATAAAGGCTACCTTGCGTGGGGTCGACTCGCAGTCGAACTGGCGGCACAACGGATATAAACGGGAGGGTGATCCGACAAACACACCAAAAGGCAACTGTAAAGTCGATTGAACACGATTCTCTTGGAAGCAATCCCGCTAAATAGGTTTGTTTGAAACGAATCAAGCAAGCGCGAGAGCAACCTTAACCGGTCCTTACTTACGGCTTCGTGCTGTTTTTGGCGAGTTCTAGTGGTTCTCTGAGAAGCCATTCCGAATACAGGGTGGGTGAAGAATTTCCATCAGATTCGATTACCCGTCCTGATACCCTGCAACGACGATTGATATTCGCACCTAACCCAGTGAGATTGCTTTAATTCGCCTCCCCATCGCTCGCCAATGAAAGGAGCCGTGAAGCACTTAATCTCTTACGTGCTTGAAAAGGCGGACCACTCTATAACGGAAAGCGTGTAACCGACCGTTTGCCACGTTTACCATATGACAATCTTGCAAGCGCGCTGGGAATTGCGAGTGGCGGTAATGACGCCAATCGTATCAGTATTTTGGGAGAGTTGGCTACGAATTCTGCCAGTTAACAATCCTGAACGCACAAAGAGTATTCGTGTGGAGAAGTGAAATTGGTGACGATTTCAATTCATTTCGTTCACCATTCATTCAGCTCTCAGTTGTTTGGGGAAGTGGGAACTTCGAGAAGAATGTGTATTGTGATGCGTGCAGGAGTCCTTTACAGGATCGGTTTTATTTCTTCCCCACTCTCGTGCGGTGTTTCTTATTGCCAATACGAACAAAAACCTTAAACACTCGCACTGGTGGTGATGATATGGATGTTGGGGGAGTTCCTTAAGCTTCCATCCGGTAGTTCACGCGTAATCCACACGTCACTCAGCCCTCGGAGCGGTCTGGATTGCTTGGAGGGAGAACGGGGAATCCGACGCATTGACCGTTGTGAAAATACCGCGCGATGTGAAGGCCGAGCATTTCCCCGAGCAGCAATCACGCATCGTCGGTTGGCTCGAGAGCTGCGTTTCGTGGGGACAACATTCGTCTAGTTCAAACAAAACATCATTATCCTTAACACAATTCGCACCAGTGTCGTGAATACGTGTGTGTGTGTGTGTGGTTTTTCTTTTATTTTCCATTTCAAACGACTCACGCATCTCAACAATCTCATCCACTCCATCATCCATCTCCCTAGGAAGGCCTAATGGTGCCGGACGTCTTGGCTACCGAATACGAGTATGTGAACGTGAACTGATAGCGAACGATTTTTTGATGCTCCTGGGAAACTTTCACTCGAGGGGGTGGTGTTTCCTCCCTGTAGCTTCATCCCGCCGGCGATGACTTTTACACCGAGCGAGGACAAGCGGGAGCCGTTTGCCCATCCGGCAATGATGACGACGTTTATCATCAAGAGTATAACAATAAAATCGTACAAAATGATCGACTTCTGCACTACCGATGCGGTGGTCGGAAAACGAAAGGAAGTAGCCTCCATTTAGCCCCTTCCTGCCCAGGACAAGGGCCTTCGTGAAATTATGAGGCGAAAGGAAGGAATTGAAGAAGTGCGGGATTCTTTTTTTTCGGTGACGAAGACTACTTACTGCCTGCTGTACTGTGCAGCTTCAGTTTTTTTTCGGTCATACTGGGTGACCAGTAGATGCGAGACAGGCGGTGGCCACTGGAGACAACGTGGGACTGGTTACGGAGCGATTACCGGCCGGACGGGAGGCCACTTCTGCTGACGTAGATCGGAAAAAGTAATCTCCACCGGAGGAAGCTCCCCGAACGCACGCGTCCCTGTCGGCCCGATTGAGCTGTGGTTAGAATTCAAACTCTGATTCCACCACCGCCCAGATGGAGGCGATTGTAACGGGCCACTTCCTAACGAGCCCATCTCGATAAGAGTCCGAGTGATTTATCTCCGAAGACAATGGGAGACAAACTGGTGGTTCCTCTCGAGCTGGAACTTTTACTGTGGCCACATATAGGCATATGGAGCCGGACAGTGGACTGGTCTGCGAGTTGTGTTATTAAAACTGCTGCCAGCTCGTGTACCCGAAGCGTTGAAGGATATTTCGATCCCCTCAAGGCGCAAGAGGTCCTTTTTTCTCTTCTCTTCTCGCGTGTCAGGGCCATCGCCGGTGCGAACAGGCGTTTCGTTTCATCGTGTGACAGGCTGAAACGACTCTCCATCACTTGATCCTGCTTCAGTAGCTTGGTGTTCGCTTGGTGTAAACTAGTTCTATCGCTTCTGCATTTGGTCCCCAGTTGGAATCCTCCGAAATGCGATGATAAACTCCTCAAGTGTATTATTTCATATCTGTCACTTAAATATGTGCGCCTTGACGCTCGGAGCCGGGCACTGGACTCACTAGACGGGGTTTTCTTTGACTGGAAGCATATGGTTACGCGTGGTACAAGGCAATCCTGTCGTCAAGCGGCACATGCCGAGCGCCTTTAAGGCACTGGAACTAGCATCACGTTTAGGCAATGTTTAGTTTCCTGCCAGGGCGGTAACGTGCTCGATTGGGATGAAATATGAGCAACCCATAGGCTTAGCTGACCACTAGTCTGTCGCTCTTCGGATCCGGTGGTTAAGACGTTGAAGGCATATCCTTCAACCAAACGGGATGGTTAGTTCTATTAAAAATATCCCGAGTAAACCACACGGCAACGATGTTAAGACTCACTGCGATGCTAACGGCAGTACTTGTGGTGTTTTATTCGTTACGTCACATCTGTGAAATGTCTCGATTTGTTGAATAAATGATGAGTGTCAAAAATAGGATTTTTTTGCTAAAAACAGGAGATAATTAGGAGAACTTGAAATGGGAAGATTCCTAACTATGTGTTAAAAAGAAAATTTTAAAATAGTTAGAAAACGCCTGAAAGCTACTCTCTTTCAAAAAACATTCAGCTCAATATGGAACATCCTATGCTTGCATTTATAATCTCACAAAGAGTTAATGGTCTCCAAAACAGCGTCAATTTAATGTGCCTCCGTCAGACGATTGTGTCCCGGTGACCTTATCTTTTGTTGCTCTATGCGAACAACGTTCGGAATTCGACCGTTGAGCGATTTTCCTCTAATAGAAAATGGTTCTATTGTGTCCGCACTGTAGCACACTGCTTAACACACACACACGTACATACGCTCGATTACGACTGTGGTAAGTGTGGCGCAAATGTAGAATGGAAAGAAGTAAAGCAAAAAAAATACAGCGGTTTCGGAACGCAAAGGATTAACACACCCGATGAAAGCATAACCACCCAAGCAAAAACCATCATTTCAGCGCCTGAAAGTATACTCATGGCCATCCTACTCTCCTCCCACACAAGCACACACACATACATTACACAATGGCCTATTGTTGTTGCTATGCATCGGGTTTGATTCGCATTTTTCCCCCACATATACGTCCAACATCCTTTCCAAGCTGGGTTACCAACTGGCTTATACGAACAGGACATGAAGGCACTCCGACGAAACCGAGCCCCGCCGTGGGTAATTGGCTTGCTCCCTTCGGGTCTCGTGTGCCTGGATTAGCAATTCCCTATCCTGCGGATGAGGGGCCAACAGATCACAGGGGTTTACGGGACCGGCGCTGCCGACGATGGCGTTGATGCCAACGATGATCATGATACCGACCTGGGATAGGCAAACTTTAATGAAACACAGTAAAAGTACCTATTTTCGGTTTTAAAACAATTTCTATGTTCGACCGATATCCCCAGTAGAAGAATTTTTGATAAAAAACCATTGGTAAACTAGGTTCCGTAAGCTCTAGCGAACGCTGCCTGCCACTCTCCATATCGTGGGCTCGGCATGACGGGAACGATCCTTTTTTTGGTTGGAAGATGCTTTTGGGGCTGGCGCACCGGGGGACACGAGCCTTTTAAGGTGCCTTTTTCGGTCCGGACGCTACAAAGGGATTTCCTTTGGCCGCAACGAGCTAATGCTTAAACCACAGACGACGAACACACACATACGCGCGCATACAGCCATGGGTCAGAGGAATATTTTGCATGCCGCCAGGAGCACCGGCATATAGCAAGAGGGTGGAGCAGATTAAAAGACTTTACTGCTAAAGATGGTGCGTTGTAGATAGGCTTGTATCCGAATGCTGCTTACGCCTCGGCAACTTTGTTGTCCATTTTAATCGACATTAGCATAGCCGTACGCATGGAAACGCATGTAACGAATGGCATCCTGGTCGACAGCTTTCATAGAGCCAATCTGGGAGGGCTGTTATAATTGTTGGAAAAAGAAAACGTCAACAGAGCAGCATATTAGAGTAGATTGAAAAATTGAATCTCGTTTTTAAAGCCCAATCCGAGCTGATGAGCACCATCGGTAGATTAAGCTGCCATTTACAGACCCATAAACGGGAACCGATGGCACTGGAATCGAGTTTATTACCAGTCAAATAGCTTCGGAAGCGACTCACAGTTAAATGATTGTTGGAAAATCCTAAATGCATTATTTACGCTTCAGCAGAACGTGTTCTTACGTCTTACTCTTAGCGTCCCTTTAAGCAGTGACATACAAATCGACAATCCTCGTTCTGTCGCTTCAGAATCTGCTACTCGTTCTCCCTTCCCATGGCTCATCGAATTCATTCCATTGAACGATGGCTCGATAAGGCCAGCAAATATTAAGAAAAGCCGCAGAACTATCCCAACCATTTCGGAAGAGATTACCATCCGTCGGCATCGGCTAGCGGACAGAAAAAGGACATCGATTGTCGAGCACACGAACACAGATGGCCAACGACGCACGAAGAAATGCAATCCCCGGCGTCAGTAAAGGCCTTCACTTGCCATCGATCTAGCCACGGCTGGTCCTACGCAAGAGCTCCATTTTTTAATTGCCACCTTCTCACACTCTCCCAAACGGGACGAACCGACTGCGTAAATGCTCTTGTGGTCACTCGTGAAAGCTTTGTGCTGTTCTAAGCCTCATGGGAGAACTTAATGCTTCCCTTGCCTGGGAGACGCGTATGTGTGTGTGTGCGTTTGTGTGCGAGAAAGGTCGAGAACGTGTTGCAATTTTCTTCACCAATAAACGCACTTTTGCAAAGTATTCTAATTTTAATAAATCTGCTCTCCACACTCTCAGCCACTTCCGGTTTCTAGTGTGGCGTAAGCAGGGGTGGACGCAACACCACAAACGAACCTGGATGGGTAAAAGTTTCCACCAAGAAAACCCACCTACCCCCCCATTCAGGCGCTTCTTGTGGCTCCACCTCAAGCTCCCCCACGGATCCTTGAGTGCACACGCAACACCCCTTTTTCCTGGGGTTGCGCATCGGCTCGGCGCTCTCGTTCGGGCTTCGTTTGAAGTTGGGAAAATATTCAAATTAATATCCTTGCCGTATCGTGTGTCGGCGCATCCTGGCACCGGCTACGGGTCCTGACTCCCGGAGGTGGGCGATGCGTTGGAATACATTACGGGATGGTACAAGTTCGGCCGTGTGTCTTACACGTTCGGCGGTGTGCATGCGAGTGGCGAATAATTTCATTTACCCGACAAGCCTGGATCCTCCGGCGTTGCGCACGGCCAAAAGGGTTAGGGTACCTAGGCACCGAGCGCAAACTTTACCGCAATTACCACTACCGCAGGTCCGTGCGCTCCCTGCTCCGCATAAATGGGCCGCATTTCTTCGGCTAAATCCCTAACCCGTGGATAAGCCACGGAACCGGAAAGCCTGGAGTTGAGGGGTAGTCGTGGAGTCTCCAGAGAGAGAGAGAGAGAGAGAGGGTAATTTAATTCCTATAAAAGTAAGTGTTAAATGTTTCGAAAAGATTAATCTAGGAAAGTTTAAATGAATTAAGCAAATTTATTTCTAATTTGAATCACGAGCCTTTTGGAGTTGCTGCCGTTCCACCCACCCCATGTTTCGCCCTTGGGTGTGGGTCACGGAATCTTAATATCCCTCAATAAGTCAACCTCCGGGGGATTCTTGACCGAAATGAAATAACGACCAATCGTGAAACAAAACGCCTCCAAAACACCGAAACGAGAAAAGGTCACCGAAAACGTGGAAAGGGAAGGGGTGGTTTTCCCACCCGCGGGAAGGGCACGATTCGGCCGTTTTCGAGCCGGAAGGTTTGGCCGGGCGCGCGTTACATCGGCTTACAATGTCACGTTTTTCAGCGGGAGCGCGTGAAACCCGCTCCATTTTTTTCGCCTTCAACTCTCTCCCTTTCTCGGTCTCTATCCTGTTGCAACAATAAGTGGGCACGACCGGGCCGAGGAGCAGATTACCGTTGTCACGATGGAAAGAAAATGGATTATGCGCGCATATTTTCGGGGCATTCCGAGGTGCTAGAACTCATAAATGTCGGGCCATTAAAAAAGTTTTATCTTCTTTCACGCGCCCGGTTTCGTGACGATATTTTGTTTCGTGCCATTTTGTGCACGCAGGAATAACGGGGAAGGACTTTTTCTTCGGTGGCTTCGCGCGCCCGTTCCCTAATTGGTGGAGGGGGCCTGGTTGACGAGGAATGGAATGTATTTATGCTAACGAGAACATTTCAATCCGTTCCCGAAAAAGACACACACCCGGACCTCGGGATGGCACACGTGATGCCATCGGACATCCGGAAAGCGATGGGTGGGCGAGAAGCGAGTGGTTTATTAGGGTATAAACTGTTTTAAGGGCTTGCCGGTAAGATAAATGCCGTTTCGCATTCACACAATGTCTCTGTTGTTGCTTCTGGTGATGCTTCTGATTGAAACGGTCGAATTAAGCAATGTGTTTCATTTTCCATTCTAACGATTTCATTACCACCATTGTTTTTTATGATTCTACTTGCAGAAAGCTTGAGGGACTACTTTAGCAAATTTGGCGAAATCACAGAAGTTATGGTTATGAAAGATCCCACCACAAGGCGATCGAGGTAAGTTACAAGATGTGAGACTGAGAAAGAAAAAAAGTGTGCTAGAGTAAAAGAGATCTTGAACATATGTTTTCTGTGTGCATTGAACGCTTTAGAAACGGAGTAACATGAAGAAATTGTTTTTACATTTCAATCTTGATTTTTTTTGTATCGCTTACCTCACGTTGATTTAGTTTTAGTTAGTTATTTCCATTGTGAAGCATCTTTCCGCCCATTGTGCCCGTAATGAGTTGATGTTACCGTCGATTATAAATTCTTTATTGTGTTCGAAATTCAAGCAACACTTTCAACAAAACTAAAATATCTAAAGGACCTTGCTATGAGCCAACCGATGGCTTTTTTCCTTCCTTCACCGACGACATCCGCCTTTGAATCCATGAATTCACCACCGCTTGGATAGGTGCTTTTTCATTGCACTCCCTCTTTGGAAATCGGTGGTGAAATAATTAGAAAATAAAGAACTTTTACTGTGGTCATAAATTTCATCAACTAATCACGCCCTGCCAGTGCGATGGTCAGACCGAAGGGTGAACGAAGAGCGATGCGAAGAAACGTTCCTACACTTCTCCATTGCTGTCGGCTGCTTGAGTGGGTGGGTGCTAATGGGTTCCAAGGAGCAGGCGGATATTTCGGCTGAGCCCGGCAGAGCCATACCGGCATCCCGTCCAGCAGCCTCAATCTCGACCGAGTAATTAACTGTTTCCCGATACCTGCCTAATGGGAACCGGTGGCGGTTCGCGTGAATTATGTTTCGTGAGCGAAAATTCGGCACGGAAGTTCGTTTCGTCGCGGTCAAACAGCCGTCGGAACCGACCAGCCCGAGTCCCCGGTCCTTATCAGGGGTGCTCATATTTTATGACGTGTGCAGCTTTATGTGACTCGTAGGAAACATTCCAAGCGACATAAGAAGGCATTTTGAAGCGTTGATCGCCGCCAGCACGTGTCGTTAAAAATTGTTTAAAAGGCGGCTAGATTCACACCGCATCGATCGTAGATTTTCATTTCGTTCGCCTGCAGCCCCCTGGGGAAGGATTCATTTTTCTTTTCTCGCTTATTGAGCTCTTTGCGAAAAAGGATTTGTAATGTTGCAGTAGCCAGCGGAAATGGAAATAAAGCACGAATCGAAACAGCACTGACAGCTCACGTGCCTCAAAGCCGTTGGTATGCAATCATTATCGATGCGGTGATAAAATAATGCTTTTACCGTTTTGCACACCGCGGATCCTTCAGAAAAACAATAACAATTTGTCTTCCGGTAATGATGATCTATCGGAAATGATGCCACTTTTTGAAGGATTTTCTCACAAGAGAACAATTTGATTACGTTTGCAAGAAGGAAGACAATTTTTGCCAGAAAGGAGAATCAGAAAATCGCCTATACTATATAAACATAAACTTTCGTGCCGGACACTAATGACATTGCGTCCGCGTCGAATCGATGCACTTCGAAGAGGATGAGAAGAACCCACACACTCATCTCGCACCGGCTGGCGCACGAAACGAGAAGTTTGAAATTTATCACTCTTAATTTTTCCACAAACCGGAGTAGCGGAAATTTTTCTTATCAGTTTGACCACAAGGCCTGGACGTCCTTTCAGCCGGTCACCAGGCTTCAATTTCCTTCCCCAAGTCATCCGGCGTCAGCGTTTGTACCTTTTACTCAGTGAAAAGTCCTTCCACGTCGGAGAAACGCTGGCCCCAGCGACCCGACTGTCACGTAGCACGGTGGCGGAAACGGGAATTGAACTTTCGGGGCCACTAAGACTAAGGGCTGGCGAGGAACCGGTCTCGGGATGCACTCAGCTTCGATATCCCCGGTGGCCATCGTGATTTCCGGCTGCGGCCAAGTGGGAGTAATAAGGAAAAAGGCGCCCAAGGCCCGGGATGAGATACACGGACGGAGTAAAAAAACAGGAACGAAATGGAATAAAATACAAAAAAAGCAATCTCAATTGGTTCATTACTTATCGCTCGGTTCAGGTTCATTCGGAACTATCTTTCTCTCTCTCTCTCTCTCTCTCTCTCTCTCTCTTTCTCTCTCTCTCCTTCTCTCCTTTCCTTGCATCCAAGTACCGGATGTTTAAAAGGAAAGGAAGCCACCGAGATGTTGCAACCTCGAACACGAGCCGTGTGAATCGCCGGTGGGTTTTCACAGGACGAACGAATGAGCAAGCGACCGAGATATATATGAATCGTGGCAATTCGAACTTAATTTCCAATAATTTATAGGTAGTTACTCTTAAATCAGAAGTTGGCCGGTAAGTTTGCTGGCGGCTTTTAGAGCGAAAGCATGTCTTTGCCTTCGTATCATCATGGGACCACACAATATCATCACAATAAATAGCAAAGTTCAATTAATACTAGAAACGAATTTATATGGGCACTCCGATAGTGCATCAGGGAAAGTATATCATGAAGAAATTGTATTTTTTCTACCTTTTTAACGTTATATCTGGTATATTGCAACACATAACATAAAATGGCTGAGATGGTCACATGTAACGAAGGCTAGAGTAACTATTTTAAGTAAAACGTTACATTAAGGCCACCAAGTTTTGCAGATAGAGAAAACCTACTATGAAACATAGCTCAATACATCCGTTAGTGCAGCTCCCTATACCTACGCTAGCGAGTATTAGGCGTTTCCATCCGTCTCCATGAAAGTCGTACCGTTCTTGCGTGAACGATCTGTGGAAAGATTACGACGCCTACTCTAGACCGGAGCCGGACGTGAACCGCTTAGACGTGCCGCTGCATGTCTTTCAGAGGAGCGAAGGACGTCGTGCTGAGAATTGCTTTCTTCATCACCTTCGGTCAATGTTTTCAAGCACGATTCCATGAGCCTTCGGGAAAGCTTTATCGGTGTCACCTCTGATAAGCCGGTCACACCGCAAAACAGCGTGTGGCAGGAAATTGAAAAGCTTCTGGACGCTTGTGAAATGTAAAAGGGGGAATGATAAAAAATGTGATAAAAAATGCAGCCCGTAATCGAACGGAAGAACGGTGGAAAGAATCGTTCCATTCCGATGAAAAGCGCACCGAAGAACCTCGCACACGAACGGAAGTCGAAAGTGATCGCGCGACCAAACCAAGATGGACACCGGACGCACGGCCATGGTGGCATCGAAACACAATCAAAATGTACCTCCCAGGGCGGACAAAGACGATGTTGCTCAGCGAGAAGCGAGAGAGTGAGAAAAAGAGAAAGAACGAACGAAAAAGTTGCTAAGCCAATTGAGCAGAATTAATTGAGTGTTGGTAATGCGATAAAATATAACGAGTTTATAGGAAGGCTAAAATATCGCGGAGAGTGCGCGCGCGCACGCCTTCCAAAAACCGACGTGAACACCGGGCGCTGAATGTTAGTTTTCCATCAGCCTAGCGAAATTACGCCTAATCACGACACGATAATCACCTACGGGAAGCAGTGGTATTGCTCGGATTGCCTCTGTCCCAGAAACACCCGTCTTTAAAATGAGACACAAAAACTCAAAATAGCTCTCGTTCAATTTGTGCTGATTTGGTGATGAGGAATAACATCGGATAACGAGAAATGGTCGCATTGATAGGCCTCGTATTTCATCATGCATCTTGGCAATAAAATTATTGCACGTTTGGCGTACAAGGGCACCAAAAAGGACTAAAGAACGGGCACCACCAAGCGCATCTGTACACGCCGCTGTGTGAAAGAGCTGTAAAGCAAAGCCATCATTTGCACCCGTGCGCAATGTTATTCACATTTCGGGCATTTTCGGATAGCACGTGTTTTTTTTTTGTGTTCTCTCATTGCTTCTACTACTGCTGCTGTTGCTATTGCTCGTTGACTGCTTTTTTTACTCTCTCTAAGCGCATTTTACACGAACGCAATTTTGGCCCGTTCGCAGGACATCATTCATTGTGCGTACGTACTGCTCGTTTACTATCGCGAGTGCGGAGTTTGGGTTTGTTTTAGCTACTCGCCGCTCTGCTGCTCTCCACCGCCCTTGTGCGTCCGTGCATTTTATGGGTGCGTATTATTGCCAAGCTCATGCTAGGCTCCACTCTCACGAGACCCACGTGATTGGGCCCCTTGCTCGATGATGAGGGCGTTCAAGCGCAACATAAACAAACGCTTCCGAAGGAATGCTGCCTGAGGCCGTCATTTGCCTACGGTACTTGGCCTTTTTCCCCCGGCCAAGGGTGTAGGGTGGAAAAAAGAGGAATGGAGGAAGCGAGAGAGAAAGCAAAAGCGAGAAAAAAATCACACCCTCCCAGCACGGGATCCATTTTACATGAGCGAAAGCTGCCATAAATTAACGATTAATAAAAAAGCAATAACAGCTCCCGCATGATAATGATAAAATTATTTAAATTTATTATTTCTGAGCTCTTTCTGCGCGCCCGCGTTCATCGCCATGTCGCGTTGGATTTTGGAGGAGCATTTTTTTCGGTTCTTTTTTTATTCCTGGTCGAACAAACGAATTCGCTTCGTTTTCGATACAGGTTCGTTTGGTCGTTGCTCATTCTCTTTTTGAGCAGGGATTCGTTTTTCGTCCGTTGCCCGGCTGGATTGGGGCCGGTAAAATACGTACCAAAATATATACATATACATTCGAAATGCTCCCTAACGAGCGTCGTTCAACGAGTGCCGCGTGCTGGCACGTCTGGTTCGTGTCCTCCATGGCATTAAAAAGGACAGAGAGAAAGAGAAAACCTCAACCTTTCATCACACCGCCCGTGGGGTGTGAAGGATGGCATTTCGGGCGCATTTGCATTGAAGCAATCGGTGATGAAAGCACAGATAACAATAACAAATCCTTCCCCGGGGCACTGATGTAGGCATTTTACGATCGATGTGCCTTTCAGTAAGCCATTGGTGAACGTATTTCCAGCACCTCAACTCTGGTGCTTTAGCCTTACTACGGTCCAAGCGATTCGTCGAAAACTACGCATCAGATGCGATAACATTTTCTCGGTTTCGCAATGACCATCGATAATTATTTTCAACCTGTTTATTTTATCTTCCGGCTGGTGCCCATTAGCGAACTAGCTTGCCGGCGTACAAGAGGCTTTTTTCGGGCGACACGGGTGGCAGCATCGTTTTTTTTTACATTTTGCTCGTAGGAGGTTAAAAACACTACCAACAGCTGGTGATCGGGCTGCAGGTCCTTGCATCAATTCCTGAAAATTTCCAAAAAAAGAGAAGAAAAATGGAGGCAGCACGTTACGAAGGCACAAATCGCTTTTAAAAGGGTAATAACGGAATTTTTAAATGCCATAAACACAATCTGTGACTGTGACACATACGAATAAATGTTCAACTTGTGACCATGATGATGATCAGGTTCGCACCACAATAGTATAGGGGAAACAAAAACACAAAAAAAAACAAAGAACCATCGAAAAAAAGATACACCGCAAAATGAGTGAAAAAGACACGCGGGAACCGAGCGTGGAGGGAATAAAAAGATTACGTTCCGTTCCCTTCTCGCCAGGGAAACGGCCTGTTCCGCTAACCACCGAAACCAGGATGGTGCACTCGAAATCAACACCGGCAAGTGTCAGCAGGGAGATGGGAAAAATGGGTCGACTCGGGAAAGCCTATGGATGCGACACGTACGATACCTCGACGCGTTATCATCCGTCCCTTGCCATTGCTCTCCTTGTGGAAAGTGTCGCCTGTGAGAAGGGTTGTTTGTCGGCTTGGGGCCGAAAGGGACGTGGCAGGGAGGTTAAAAAAGTGAGAAAAATTGGCGTTTCAGTTTTTGCACTACCCCACGGGCTCGCCGCGTCAAGAACAAGTGTCATTTGCAAGTGAAAAAAGGTTCATTTCTTGCGTGAATTGGTGCCACGTGTTAGGTGCAAGGGGTTATTGGTGTGTGGGAGTTTGTTTTTGTTGGCTTCAAGCACTTTCCACGTTTCCCGGTGGAGGCTGGTAAAAAGGCCTTCTCGAGCAAATTTTATTTCCCGTTTCGACCAACAACTGGACCGAAGGGTTGGTCTGGAAATAATGGTTTCAATTATTCATAACGCATTATGCGTGCCGTTCTTCGTGCTAGAGAATCGGTACAAATTTTAGCGTTTTAGTTCGTTTGAATGATTATGATGTGGGGAGAAAAAATGATACGTTTCTTAAATTATTAATAAAATTTTAAAAGTTGTTCTTTTCTTCACTTTTGACTGCGAATTGAAAAAAATGATTGCATAATACGCATACATTATATCATCATGTTATAGCACTCTTGCGTCTTTAAAAATATTTACCTTTGCTTGTTGAAAATTTAGAATATATTACCAAAACAACATATCTGGATAAATATTGAAATTTCCACAAGAACATTTGATGTCTGCTAACTAATCAGACTCGTTTGGGGAGGCTCATTATTAAAAATTTAGAAACATTACCGTTTGAAACAGAGAACCACTCGCCAGGCATTATCGTTTGCATTAAAAAGAGGGAATAAGAAGAAGATTTTTAATTATAACGAGCACCCGTAGAGCCTTTGAAACCGCATCAACGTGACCCAGCGGTACGATCGCACCCCGGTTAAAGTGGCCTTCCGTGGTGGCCACTCTCCAAGCGACGCATTATTCGGAATGTCACTTTCATCCATTTCGCATCGCTGGAGACCGTTTTGGAGGAGGTTTTCCGGCTCCTGGTTGGAGGTGCTACTGGTAGGAAAAAGCCAACCAAGCCACCCCTAATGAGAGTCGGACCAGAATGTCAACAGCCATTTATCCCGTCCCGATCTTGTCGTGACCGCTGCGTTAACCTCATTATGCAATCGCTTGGCAAACGATCAGTTACACTCTCCTGGGCCGGATCGGGTGACGGGACCCATCGTCTTTAGTCTTGATGAAAGTTTCGGATGGGACAGCGAATCGGGTCTAAAGGCTGATGGGAGCAGATGCGACGTGCGGATGAAAAAGGCCGACCGCACTCGATTCCGGACACGTGTCAAATTTCTCCCAGGAGTATTTAAAAAATCATCATCCATCCTGTCTGCCACCGTCACTCGGGGTGGGTGGTGCGCCGGGCGGTTGGTAACTTTTTCAACCCCATTAACGGAAAAACTGTCCCAGGAATATTTCCTCCCATCCGTCAGAGAGGGCGGTGGTGAGAAAGAGCACAAGAATCGCAACTTTTTCCCGGCCCAGCGCCCTCAGCGGCCGTCAGTCGTTGAAGGGAAGCCGCGTGATGAAAGATGTCCTTCTTGAGGGTGGTGGGTGCGTTTTCCAAAAGCGGGCAGATAAAATGGGGGCCGCTGCCAGGATGGCAAACGATGCGAAACCGACCGAATGACGGTCGAGTTTTGCTTGTCCAAAATCGGAGGGAAAAGTGCGCAGAAAAAAGGAAAGCGAAAAGAATATCCCACACCGGCGATGGGCAGCGGCGTTGGAGGCGAAACCATCGAAACGATAAAACCAAGATGGAAATTGAGGAGATAATCTCTCCCGATGACATTTTAATAAAGTGTGGAAATATTTTATTCGCCTCGGCCATCAAATGGTGTGCTGAGTGCTGAGGCTTACGGCGCTCGTCCCTTTTCTTTTGAGGCCACCCCGCTTTCTGTCTCTGTCCCCGGGATGATCCTGCAGCTGCACCCCGTTTGTTATCCCTGAATGGCATGGAGCTGAACGCGGTCGGACGGTGACAAGAGCGTGTCTTATTGAATTTGTGCCGATGCGATGCCCAGGCGGCGGCAAGCAATGGCATCATGGACGATTTATTTTCATTTATTACTTTCTCTTGATTTTTTGGCAAAGGAAAACGAGAAAGCCCCATGCAACGCTTAATCGACAAGACTACGAAGCGATTTGAAACGGTACGAATGGTGTGATGTGATATAAAAGGCGCCTCGATTAACGCACAAAACGTGTTTTAAAATAATATTTTATACGTGGAAATTTCAGAATTCGGATGTTCATGAAAATGATCCTTTATCTGAATCAGTGGAGAAATTCGTCCTGGGAGAGCCTTCACACCCGTATTGTTTTTTGTACAAATTGAAACAAAATTTAAACGAATAAATCGTGCTCTCTGCGCTGCTGCTGCTCGCGTAATCCATCGTGAGTCGTAAATTCATCAGCGCGCGAAAACATATTTCAAATTTAGTGAGTCGCCATTAACGCCCACGCGGGCCTGGCGCTTGTCGTTTGCGTTCTCCGGCAGCTCAATCACCTGTCTTGCACACACCTCCGTACGCACGATCCATCCATATATAGGCGGAAGAATGGGCGTGTAAGGTGTGAAATATGAGCCCGTGCATGTTCCCATCCACACCTGCCAAAGCCCCTTATCGGGTTGTGCAGCGATAAATGCGGATTTTAGCGAAAAAACGAACCTAATCCGTCATCAGGAAATTTCACCCAGCTGGGTTGGGTGAGTAGCAAGAAATGTTCTCCACCCTGTGTATGGCTCACGAAGCGCTTTTGCTGCAAGATCGTTTGTCCCGTTCGTGGGAGTAATAATTCCGCGCGTATCGAGCCTCAGCGTGTGCGAAGGTGTTTCTTCATCACACCGAAACACCTTTTTACAGACGGCATCAGGCGATAATCCGCTTACGTAATTGCGTTTTGTGGATGTCCTGGAGAATGTGAGGCCGCGCGTGCACGTCTCGCGAATGCAGCGTGATTTGGCGTGTTTCGATGTCGGTCACGGTTGAATTCCTTCCTGAATCTCGCGAGTAAACCGCCCTGATAAAAGGAGCAACATTTTCTTCGTGACCTTTTGGAACCGGGGTGCCGGTTTCTTGTAATTTGTTAACAAAAGTGTCATTTCATCACACTCTCCTGCCGGCACGCATGGTAGATTCTGACACATCAACCTAAACCGTGCCTTATTGATTTCGAAATATAGCAGCACGAACAGTGCTGGCGAGAAAGAAGCATTGAGGATATAAAACTCCAATCTTCCACCCGACTTATGCACCCGTACTCAGGGCCAGATCCTCAGGGGCTCAATTCACCGGCAAACCAATACGTGTGTGCACAAACGGATTCGTGATATGTGGTAACAATCTTCAACCCCAAGGAGATCACTGGGAGGGTGAATAATTTATGCAATAAAATTTAAATTTGCTGAACACAGTCGTTCCGTTTGGCGCGCTTCTTTATTACAAACCGACAATGAGACCGTGGGTCGTGTAAGATTTCACCTGTCAAGTGGGCATCTCACCTTATCCACGATTCATCTCCAGGATTCATCTGGCTCAGGATGTGTGTGTGTGTGAACCTAATTTCACCTTCTTGTGGTTGCGGTGAAGAAATTTGCATCTCTTTTTACTGGTTTGAATAATAAAACATCAATCTGGAGCAAATCTGCGACCGTCTGGATGAATGTGCACCGGTGTTTTATCAAAACGAGACGCTTTATCTCATCGCACCAACTCGTTCTAGGGGACACATTAGTAGGCACTCGAGCGTCATGATTGTTATGGAGCTTCTGTGCGCGCGGATGGTGGCAAAAACGCCTAAGGTTCACTCCAGCAAGTGTCGTGCTATTCGTTTAATACACCTCAAGTCAAACTATCGTTTGCCTTCCTCGCGCCTTCAACTCCCGAAGTCAATGGTATAACGCGATTGCAGTTCCCTCGGCGAAGGATGCATCATTCATCACGCCAAAAGTATGTCGCTACGTTCGTTTGCGCGGCATTTCGTTTCGATAAAAAGTACACCAAGTCGGGCGTGATGGGTTAGGAGAATGATGAAAAAATAGTTCATATCTCAACCCACCGGCTCAAAGGACGCCCAGGGAGTGCAAGTTTTCGGTAAGCCCCGGTTCCCGGCTCTGAGATTGTGCAGTCTTTTTCCAGTTAGGCGAAGCGAACCAGTCGAAAGCAAACGGATGCTGGCCGGAGCTACTTCTCGAGCAGCAGAATATGATGAGAGTGCAAATTTCGTGCCATTGCTCAATCATCGCCAGCACCGGAGGCGTACCTTTCCAGCCAAAGAAAGTGCGTGCCGTTTGCTGTCCCTTGGAAGAGCCCATGAATCGCAAGGCTGTGGAAAGCCGTACCCGAATGGGTATGAAAAATTGCTTCTGCTGTGTGCTGAAGGAAACGCGCTCGAAAATCCTCTTCATTCGGATGAAAGCCAGATAAAAAAAACTCACCGTTTAAAGGAAGCAGAATATAAATTCAGGCAGGACAGCGAAGGACAAAAAAATAAACGGGACAAGTCGGAGACTAAAACGGAGAAAAGAAGGCAAGAGGCAGGCCCTACAGTGACAGAGCGAAAGCATTGCCAACCAGCTCGGGTGGCTCGGGAAAGGAAGTAGTTTTCGCCTGTTCGCATCCTCCCCGATGGCAAAAGGATCATGGATAAAAACGCTGAACCGTTTGGGGGGTTGGCTCCGACGAACCGGAAAAGATTTTTCAAACTTTATCTCGACCCTCAACCGACCACCCAACCGAGGGGTGAGTACACTGCCGTTTCTTCCTTCCTGTGTTATTATGGGGAGGATGGGGAGGATTTGGCTAGTTTCGAACTCCGTCCGGGCGGATAGAGTAGGTAAAAAGTAAAAAAAAGGAGCAAATGAGGAAGGTGTATGAGGAGAGATTCGGGAAAACTCTCCCCCGTCCTCAATCATCCGAACTAAAAGATGACGAAATGCTCACCTAATGCAGTAGCTCACTCGTATGCGCATCGAATGGATCTTGGAGGAAAGGAAAGAACCAAAAGACACTCCCTTTCCGCCAAGGATGGAAACAGAATCGAAGACGAACGGTGTGTGCCAGATAAAAGTTAATGTTTTGCTCATTTATTTCGATTAAGTCCGGTGTCGGTTTGGTGTTCCCTTCCGGTCCCGTAGCCAAGACGTAAGTCTTGAGTGTGGTGAGTTCCGGTGCGATTTCCGACTGGGAAATACTGCGGACTAATCGAATATCGACGCTCCAAAATTGGCACATTCGGATGAGGGAGGAAAAAAATATGTCTCCCTATCGCGCACTGGAATTATTTATTGTATATTTTATACCACGTTATCAAACCGCACGATCTATCCCGAGGCACGATAGTTTCTTCTCCATCCCAGGCAGTCCTTTGTTTCAGCTTGGGTTGAGTTTGAGCAAATATTATCGATGGGCAATATTTTCGTTGGTTCGCTCAACAAAACAAGCACCAGTTCCCTAAGCGGTTGCAGTTTTTGACCAATATTTTGCCACCGTGCAACACACATACAGAAAAAGAAGCTTTCGATCGACGGACTAAATCTTCGAGGGTAAATAAATATCGCTGCTAGAAAAATCGTCTTTCCTAAAAGGAAAGGGCTTTTCTGGTCTGGATTGCAGCAGTATACACAAATTCATATGGAGCAGTCAGCCATGTTTTTGTGTGTCGGCGAACGTGTGTGTACCTTAAAACAAACATTTTTCGTATCGCAAATGTTTGCAACATTGCAAAATCAAACACGATTTGTGGTACGCATTTTGACGTGCTACAAAAAAAACTGTGCGTAAAAGGGAACGATCGCCAGGAGCCTTCACAGAGAGGGGGTCCTTTCATGTGCAACTTGTGTCATAGCCTACCAAAAGGACCTAGCACACTGGACGGAAAGGACAAGAAAAATAATAATTCCACAGGCGACTAGCGACCCTTCGGCATAAAACCCGAACCACACGCAGCCAATCCGGAAGAACGTGGATCGCAAAAGGGCCCTTCGCGTCTCGTCGCACGAAAACTTCACATCTCTCCATTGCCCAACGCATCTTGCGTCTCTTGCTGTTGGCGCTGTAAAACTGTCGACTACAGCAGATTTTCGATGTGATATCGATTAATTAATTTAAACAGGCTGACAGCTTGCGAGAAGGGATAAGCCTTTCTGACGCTCCGGAAGGGCCGGTGGTGGCGGCCTTATAATAGGAACCGCACTCGTAAACCCTCCAGCCCGGCACCCACCGAGGTTGGTGTGTGTGTGTGTGTTTTGCTGAGCACGACATCCGGCACGTGGGTCTTGCCGTGTGGGTCGGTGGCCGCATCCGGCCGAGATTTGCTGAAGCAGGAGCAAACTAAAACCCCCGACATTAGCATTGATTGAACCACCCTGTGCCACCCCCAACATGGCCACGTCCTGGGTTGGCTGGTGTCGGGTGCGATAGCGGTACCACAGAGCCGGCTCTGCTTAAGCACCGGGCCCGGAATCGGTGTAAAGTGAATCGTTAACACTCGCCCGGATGGCGGTTGTTCCCGCGCGGGTCGTACGGCACTCGCCGGTAGCGCCATCTGGCGGACGATTATCGATCCATAATTAGGATGCAATAGACGCGAGATGAGGTCGCTGCTGCGAGTCCCGGTCAACACTCGACTCCTCGAGAACACTCTAGTGTTTCGCGAGCGCACACGTATGAAAGAGAGAAAGAGCGAGAACGAATAGGTTCCGATAATGATGGTGCCACTAGCCCGGCGGATGTTTGCCGAGTGATGATCGGTGGTTTACCGGGAGGAGAGAAGTCTTTGCGGTGCGTTCGCTGCATGTAATTACGCGGAGTACTGGCGAGCGCTGGTACGATCCATTGATTAACGATCAGCTGTGCGTTAGCTGCTTGAGGACGGGTTCGCCTCGAAGGTCGGTGCGATGTTGGGCGTAATTATCGCTACTTATAGTATGCTAGCGATGTGTTGCAAGGCAACGGCTGCTTGTGGTGCAGTGCTGCATTATTTGATGAAGCATTTTTGGTTGATCATTCGCCCGCACCACGAGATGGTGCGGCCAACCACGCCAATGCGCATCGCAAAGTAGTATTGCTGTAGGAACGTTTTGAAAAGCTACATGGTAGGTGGGTTAAATTCTTTTCCATTGTTTTGTGGATGCTTTTGAAAATTGTTTTTCAATGAATTATCAAACACTCATCAATCATACGCTGAGGTTTAAAATAATTTCTCGACTGCTGAAAACAAAAGTTTTTTGAAACATAGAGCTTCAGTCAGGCATTATTCGGATAGAAAACTGAATCATATTCATCTTCTACATTTCAATGATGACGAATGAGTGTCGATGCCGGACCCACAGGTTTGTTAGTAGCAGCATGTGCCACCGTTCGTTAGCTTAATGACTAGAGCCCCATTGCACCCTGTAGCTGTTTATCGATCGCTCACGCATCAACCTGTATGTGTCTCTGGTTGCGTGTGTGTTTTATTATATTTCTTAGCACGCGGAATAGACCCGCGCAAGGATCTCCTTGAAATTGTACCACTAACCACCCACGACGTGTTTGTCCTTCCATGTACGATCAACCGCAGATCATGGCCGTCATTCAGCAAAACCTCAGGTCCTTGTTGGAAACACACACACTCGGTGACTTCTGCCGTCTTGTGCCTCCGAAATTCGAAGCGAACGTGTAAATGATCCCACCCAAAAAGAATACGATAACCAGATCGCTTCCTTTTTAGTCGAGTTCGAAATCGAAAATACCTCTCGTAATTCCACTCCGCATTGGTAAGAGCAACAAATGAGCCACGTATGCATTCTATCTTTTTTATCGAACTAGTCTAGTGCCGCGTGTCGCAAAGCCGCCATAGTCAACTAGGCATGTAGTGCGGATAGTTGAATAGAGCGTAGCGCATCGATAGCACTAATTAGAATAGGGCCGTAAGCCTTTCTCAAGCGGTTTAACGACGGTTTCGCGCGTGGAAAAACTTTAGAGGTGTCGTTCGTTGAAGCAAAAGGATAAATCACAAAATCATCCTATGATCCAGTCCTAGGAAGTGGTCACGATAAGGCCCTATTTTCGCACGAACGGAGGATTCTCAACCACGTCGCTCATGCGATGTTCTCCAAGGTTTCCTTTCGTTCGCCTCCTGGATGTTCTTTGGTTGGTAATAATAAAACATTCTCCTCCAACTTGAACGACGACTGGGCTTAAGCCGTACCAGTCAGACGCTCCCACACGCTACCTCTTGTTCCAGCCTCGGAAAGGACGACAATGGCGCCGGGCGGTCGTTTTGTGCTAAAGCTCCATTCGAAAAAGCGATCGGTAATGTGATGGAGAGGGCGTCGAATGTGTACGAGCCCGCCGCCAATATGAGCAAATGGCGGAAAAATATCGCTTGATGGGTTTTCATTACCAAAACGGCACCAGATGCTCGCATCGGTGTGCGGCTTTCTTGCCGTCGATGGTTCTCGATGGATTGGAGAAAAAAAGGCTGTTACCAAAATACCGAAAAACCCGATAAAATGAATCGGCGCCACGAACGACCACGATTCAAATGTTGCTGTAGGTCTTGCTAGCTTATTTTTCTTCTTTTTCTTCCGCTTCTTTGTGAGCACCGATGACGATTCCATTTCTGGTGGAAAATGCCATTCCCCGAACGGGTGGCTTGATATTTTTTATTCTTTTTTCAACACTCGGCTGCCAACTTCCCCAAACGAGCCCTTGTCACCAGCCGCTCTGCTTTATCGGAGTGTATTCATCGTTTTTCTTGGGCTTTTATGTATAAACAAGCACACACACACACACACACACACACACACACACACATACCCATACGTTCGTCTTCTACCAACCCGTCACGGACCCCTCTCTTGACGATCAACCCGCAATGACAGAGTAGAAAGTAACAAATTTTCCGTATGTTTTCCACTCGCGCCATGTAGACCTCTGGCGCTAAACTGCGGGCGCCGGAATGGGGAGATGTGGTATTGCAAAAAAAAAACGCCTTTGCGTCCTTTCCGATTTTTCCACTGGCGTGGTGTGGGTCCCAGGACCTGCTTTGTTTCGCGCTTGTCTATTCCATCGCGCAAGTTTCCCAAAGCACCTAGCTAGAGGAAAAGGAGAGAGAGAGCACGAGCGAAAGTTGAAAGAAGAGCAAGAGAAAAGGTAAAGAACAGAATGAAAGCACAAGATACATCAAGCGGAGTTGGTAAAAAAACATCCTTTCCACTTTCCTCGGGCCTTCCCAACTTCTTCTAAACCGTCTTCATTGGCTGTTCCGGAATGAAATGAGTCGTCACCGAAATAGGGAAAACTACGGCGAAATTGAGAGAAAAATTCATTATCGTCATATGATTGATGAGAATTTTCCCGTCTCGCTGCTGCCGTTGTTTGCCATTTTTCGACCAAACCGCTGCGCCTGTCAATGGCGCTGGGATGCTTTTCCCGCGCGGCTCAGGGCAAAAAAGAAAGCAACTCTTCCCTTCAACGGCCCGCTGCCCTTCGCCGGCTCACCGTGCGCCATGTGCATGTGGGGGATTGGAAGATTGTTCTTTATTTTCAATTTTTTTTCTGTGCTGCTGCCGTTGCTGCTCCCGTTGGAATACCAGACCAGGCTGGAGACTTCAAAAAAGTAACAAACAATGATTTACGCTTACGACTCATTCGAGCATTTCCCGGAGCGGTTGGCGAGTGGGGGCTGCTGGGATGGTGTGGCTGGCTTCATATTCTTGGGCGATTGTCGTGCCTCGTTCGTTCGGGAGTTTTCTCCTCACCGGTATCCTTTCATCTTTTAAACACTTGAAACGATAAGATCGTAGCTAGATGGTGGTGTTTTGTGTATGTATGTGTGATGTATTCTTCCTTACATTTTTTTCAACGCTCCAGTCGCGCGTTGATGGCATTCCTTCCAGCACCACAAAACCTGGCGTAACGCGAATTGGCGAAAATCCTCGTACATTCGGACGTCGAGTGGAAGCCACGGCACCGCATCTCTTTGCCGCGGTCGTGATATATTGTCAGGAGTTTAAATCTAATCCGTGATACTTTAAATTGATTTAATGCTTTCCTGCTCCAGTGTGGTCGTAGCTTCGGTGCCCTCTCTCGCCCTTCGGACGTGATGACTCCACCATACATCTCGATAATTTTGAGATATTTCGCCGTTTGTGGGCAACTCGGCAAGAGTTCTGTTGTGTTGTGCGATTCATTTGTTCTGCGCTTGTGTGTTTTTTCTTATTTTGTTTGTAGTTTTTTTTATTTGATAGTTGCTTGATAACTGTGCTGCTGAGTGTGAAATTGCTTCATGGTTTTCCACCGCCTCCATTTTATCGTAGCTTAGTGATATCGGATATATCAAACGATTCCATCATAATGGTTACTATTTTCTAGACATTTGCCACTATGTTCACGCATTTCTTCCTGTTTTCCCAGCTGTTCTTTTATTTTTGAGTTCTTATCATTAATAGCTAATTTGCTCCGAATACCGTCTCGCCATTTATTTACTCTTATAATTTTTCTTTTTTTTAATTTACTGCAAATATCATATTAGATGAGCGAAAAGAAATAGTTAAAAACTTCACTCACAAACAATGTAAACCATTAACCCTCGCGGTCATGCAACTTAGTTTGAACGAGTACACCATTCTCTTTCAGCTCGTCTGCGATGGGATTGGCTGATTCCTCGGCTCCTCTGTACTCGCGACCAAGGTAGGTGTACCTAAAAAGGAGCTCCTAGAGCTGGTTCTAGAAACTGCCATCCGCCACAGTAGAACTGCCGCCATCGATCTGCGGTTGCGATTGGCTCTCGTACGCTGGGAAATCATCTGCACCAAATGATTATCTGCATCAATTAGGCTCTACAAGCAATCGAAGCAAGGAATAGTTTATATGGAAATAGTCTCCTTTTAAAGCCTTTGCACAGGACTTTCAAATAATTGTTAGGATTGGTTGTAAGAGCGTCTCTGTGATGTAATGTTTGTGGAAGTAAACATTCTATCAGCAGGGGGCATAAAGAGCGTTTAACATTTTAAGCCCATTAAAACCCCCGACAACAGGAAAGGTGGCGCTGAAAACTTTACGATATAATAACCATACACTTAAGATTGACAGCTACTCCTGCCGTATGTCAGCAGGAGCGCCTCCGATAGAGTTAACAAGTGTCAATTTATCACCCTCATTTAGATATACGAGCCAATTTACTAACACCTCTAGCTGGTCAGGTTTGGTTGCCACACTCTCATGCGCCACCGCCAGCTACTCACACTCGAACGGCTCGATGTCGAGGCTACACATTCGTACGAGCCCGCTAATCGCTGCGATTCTGTCTCATTCCAGGGGTTTCGGCTTCATCACATTCGGCGATCCAGCCAGCGTAGACAAAGTGTTAGCACACGGTACTCATGAGTTAGATGGCAAGAAGGTAAGTAAATTCTTAAAACTATCGTTTAAGGTTCTCATGCGTCGGATTTATTGTAGGTATAAAATAAAAAACTGCCTTCAATTTAAACGGAGAAAGAGCATAAAATACCAACCAGAGCGACCCATAAAAAGATGATGGAACCATTTAGACTCGTAATGAGCGAATGGCTCCAGAGGTTGTCCAAAAATACGCGCAATTGGATGTGAGGGAAAATAAATAAGAAAAAAACCCACTGCACACATTCGTCACGCTTGCGGTGGAAATCAAACACGGGATTCACTTTCCGCCGTGTGATTGTTTCCTCCTTGGCTGGTGATTTTAACACCAAAACGCTAACAAGCATGGGGAAGGAGGCCTTCTCATAAAGCGAGTCCACCCATTTCCGCTTCGTAGCGCTAAAATAACAATCAAATTTTATTTTCCTTAAATTATGCCACCAACGCCGCTGGTGAGCTTGCGGGTCGGCCTAGCGAGGAGCGAAACATAAACATTATCCTTCGCCAAGCACGTTCGAGCCGTTTTTCCACCACAAGCGATAGGGATGCCTGGGAAAATGCGTAACGGCCGAATGCGACCGTTAACGATAGCTTTATTTGTGGTGCTGCCCAGTTTACACTTTATGTGGCTCGTGTGAGCGCGATGTGTTGTTTGGTTTTCTTCGCCCTACACCACCCATCCATCGATGGAGACGCTGCTTCTCCACTAATCTTGAGACTTTGCACCCTTCGGAGACGGTTCTTCCGGATGTCGACCCCCGGCAGGCCGATGGAAAATAAATACACACGCACCTCACCATGGAGTCCTACCACGTAACAAGAGGATGGTCTGCCGGTTTCGATTCCAGCCGCGGATTACGCGTGTCGGTCGGGTGTTCGCTTTGTCCTCGCCGCCATAAAGAAGGCCAACCCGATTGGGATGGCAAATTCGAGTCGGTTTACTTTTCGCTTCTCATCTCTCTCGCTCACTCGTTCTGTAGCGATGTGAATCGCACTATATAGCCTCACCTTCCCTGTGTTCACATGTTTATCTAACGATTTGTGGCACCGCGCTGGCCTCGTTCGTCCTCGGAACCTTCGTTAGCCACCCGACACTCGCCAGCAATGGTCGATGCTGGGTCCGTACAAAGGCACCCGGTGTGACGACGTGCCGTCCTCAAACAAACATAATTCTTGTTAAATCATCTCCTGGGAGGGCCATATTTTTTATTATTCATTTTAATTTCACTCCCCGGAAAAGGGAAGCCTTCCCGTGGTCCGTGGTCGGTTTCACGCTACCCTACCGAGAAACGTGCCATCGGAACCGGGCCGGACAGCTTGCAGAAATCGTGTTTTATTATTCGTAAAATAGCCGACAAAAGTGCTGACGGAAGGGTCCGCTGGCCGACGGGTGACGTCAGTGTGATTGTTACCATTTGAAGCTGCGTGTGCGTCTGTGTATCTTAGTGGGTGTGGAGGTGAACAAATTCGTGCCAGTGGACAAACTCTTCTCGGCTGTGGCACGGTTGCGTGAAGCGATCCAAACCCCTGAATAAAATAGACACTCGGTTTGGGGCCATAGTAAAACTTACATCCTGGGCTGAGTGGAGTGGCCCCTGAAGATTGTAATCGCAAGAGGCTTACCGGCGCTATTCACCCTGGTTTGCTACCTCTGGGAAAGCGCCCGGACAGAACGCGCGAACTCCTCGTGACTCTTTAATCAATCGTGAGACCGTGTTGGAACTCGCACATCGCGCTGGGGTGGAGTTTTTTTATTAGTCGGTAACCTTTTTATGCTTTTTCAATCACCTAACTGGGCGTTTTCCAAGGGGAAAAGGAAATAGAGAGAAAAAATTGGAAGAAAAGAGAGATAGATAGATAGAAAGAGAAAGAGAAAGTAAGAGAGAGGGGGAAAGAGGACACAAACACACACAAACACGCACAAGGACACGATTGATGGATGTCCTCTGGCACCGTTGGTCGATGGAAGATGGAGCATCGAATCGGCTTCTGGAGGTCGTTCGATGAAATTTGCATCCGAAGGGATACCGGATAGATACCGAATAGTGTTTGCTTTGCGTAACGGCTGGGCAATTCCTTACCCGCTACACGACCCACCCTTTAGCCGGAGTGAGCCTTGAATATGTAAATTTGCTCGTGTTTTTTGTATGTAAATCGTTTACCGGCTCACCGGGATATACATTTTTAATCGGGAAGGAACGCCCTTCAGCCCGGGAGAGGCCACCCATGGCCGCCGGTATGGAGCGTTTGTTTGAAGTATTTATAAGATTTGCTTTACGGGAGCTGCGGGCGTCTCAACGACAAGGACGACGACGGCGATCGGGTCGATTTGATCGTTTCCGTTGCCCTCTAAATGGCCTGTCGATTGCGTGTGTGTTTCGCTTGGCATGAGTTTTCCGAACTGGCGCGAATAAAAACCCCTTTGAATTTTATTTTTCTTTCAACTTCCTCTCCCTCTTACTTCCTTTTTTCGTTGCCAGGGTTTGCTGTAATTTGCTATGCCCGATATGGGTAAATTCCTTTGCCTCGCGCACACTCACACACACACCTGTCACCTGGTTGATTGAGTCGTTTGTGGGCGTTCGAAAAGCGAATTAAGGTGTTGCGAGAAGCACAATTTATCAATTGATTCGTCGTGATTGTGTAATTGATATTCATTCGTTTTGATGGTGCTTCATTCCATGCAGTAGAAAGCAGTGTAATAAAGTGTTTTGATATGATGTCTTATTTTTGGGAGTTTTCTTCGTTTAGCCAAACAAATGTCTGAAGTTCACAGCACAATGTTGAAAGACGAAATGTCTAAGAACTGACGAAAAGAGAAGCAAAAAAAGGGGTTGCTGTGCAGCGGGCTTTGGATTGATAAAACATTTCATTAGACAAGCCACCTCAAGTGGGCCATCGGTTTTACATATTATTCATTTCATCACTCGGGCCACATCGGGATGCACACGCACGGAATAGAAAAAGGAAAAACGCACCGACCCCTGGCTGAAGTGGTTTAGCCAATTCCTTGTGGTCCTTACCCGACCACCCAATGTTGAGCTTACAGTTCCGAGAATAAAGGCTGCTGGAATGAAAGAATAGAGGGAGAGTGGAAGAAAACGAAAAAAAAACCATCGCGAAAATAAAACACTTTCCACCTTTTGCACGCGCACGGGCAGCAATTTTACCGCGTGGGATGGAGCTTGAAGGATCGCGAGAGGGAAGAATATTCGTGCATTTGCATGAGAATCAGCTCATTTAAATGATTTCAACTCCATTCGCTCGCCTTTATGGCCGGCTATATCAAGGCGGCCGTGTACTCGGAACTCAGCCAGCCTCATCCTTCTCGTGCTCATTGAATAGCAATCCGTTTTCATTCTCCGTACCTTTCTGTCTCTCTTCCAGATCGATCCCAAAGTAGCATTTCCTAGGAGGGCACATCCAAAGGTAAGTGAGATTCACCCCGGGAGCAGGATCGTACTATCTATCAAACGCTGATGCCGATAGCTCCGGGTCCGTTATGGGCGAGGGTTTACAAATTGTTCACCCGCCGAACGGAGGGAGCTAACTTATTCCGAAAAATCGCACACAACCGCTTTTACCGCACACAATGCATACAACCGACTGGAAAGGAGGGCTGGGAATTTTAATATTTCATTTTCCCCTCTTGTTTTTCCTTCTATCGGGCATCGGGAAATCAATTTTACCGCCAATTTTAAACAGCACAACATTTAGGCGTTCGCTTTAAATCGTACAGAAAGGATCATTCCTTCACAATGGAATTGAAATAAATAAACATCAACGCCACGTTGCTGAGGTTGGGTCTTTAACCCTGTACACGATAGTACGGAGAAGTAATTTTTCACCGTAGTGAGAAAGGAAAAATCTCAATCCCGTTCTTATTCAACTCACTTTTGGTGTATAATAACGCAATTCCCCATTTTAGTTCCCATAATACCCTGTGATGCTCATTAGTAAGCCACATTGTGTGAATATGGCTACGTTTAACAATGTCGTGCTCTCCGTACATACACTTCCCCCACGAATTTGGATCATTTTTAATAAGCTTACCACAGAGCGTATCAAATCGATGGCTTAAGGATAATCCCCACTGCTGCACGAAGTTGATTTACACCGCTACGACTCGCTTACGCCATCCTTACAACCAGCTCAAAAGTGTCACCCCGTGAGTTTGTCGGCATGTCGAACATTTGCTCTCAATCAACCTTCGGCCACCGGGCACTGGATACTATCCTCACGCTCCCTAGTTTGCGTACTTTCATTCGCCTTTGCCACTACTTTTGCTGGAGGCGATGGCGACCACTGCTGTTATGTCGCTGTCACGAGCGAGTACCGCTTTAGCTAGCTTTACATTTTTTTCCTCTCTACTGCTGGGCAACCCTGCTACCCCTAACGTAACGCTGTTTCTTTGGCCGCCCTCGGGGGTGAAACGAAGGAAACTTTTTTCCACCTCTTCGGTCTCGAGCTGGCCGGCTGGGCTGGAGTACATTGCATCATCGAGATTGGAATAAGAATTGAAAAGCAGCAAGGACACACAAGATCGCCACTCGGCGCGCTCGTGTGTTTGTGTGGATGTGGGTGGTGTTAGAGGGCTGTTGAGCAACAAATTTGTTGCAAACGAAAGCGTGGGCACGCGTGTGTGTATGGCAAAGAAACGAGGACAGAAGAAAATCGGGGCGGCATTCACAAATGGGGAACAGCTTCAACGACACACCAGCATGTGACAGCAAGCACGACGACTCAAGGTAGCTGAAAGCGGGCTGGGAGAGGATAAAAAAAGTTAACTTACAACAAGACTTTCAACTTTACATACCCCTGCCGTGGAAACGGTTCCTTCGGTGGTGTTCCCGGCAACATCTACGACCACTGACCGGGTGGTGGTGCAGCCTGCACCGGGTGGCCCTTTTTCCGTTCCCGTGCTTGAGAATGGATGGCCTTTGAAGAACGAGACCAACCCCTCCGGGTGGGCCGATTTTCTTTTCTGATTCTCCCCGGTCACCGTTCGCCACCGCATCCTCGTGCGATTCACCCCCAGCGATATTATTCAGCATCAACCAGGGGTTGGGCCGGCAAATTTGGACGTGTCGGGAACGCTGCTCGCACGCCGGGATGGGGATTGACGAGGGACACCAAGGACACGATTACTTCTCATCAAGTGCGCCCTAGCCCCCGAGGGCTGACACTGTCGAGTGGCGTCGTGTCGTGGAGTTCCTCCCGCCAGCCCGGGTATTGAAAGCGTAGTTATTCAAGCAACTCCGATCCACGGTCCCATTGGCACCGGATGGCGCTGGTGATGGATTCTGGGTCTTTGTTGGTGGGGTGCCCTTTCGCTGGGAAAGTGCTGCGAGCGTTCCGAAGCGCTTAGCACGGCATGGCCTACTGCGACGAATCACGAACAGCGCGTTACAAGAGATGTGATGGAATAAGCGGGAAAGGTGATCGAGTGACACATTTTGGGGTCGCAACGCTGTAAATTGTTAGTCAAGTTCGAGGTTCACCAGCTTTTTGTTCGGGCGCCTGGACGAAGGGCAGAAACTTTTATTTTAATTCATTTTCGACCAAACTGTACTGAACCCAACACTGGGATGAGCTGGGAACTTTGTTTCGTAAAGATGCCCAGGGGGTGCTAGTTGGGTAAAAAAAGTTTACAACCCCCCGTCATTTGTGGGATGATTTTTTTCATGATTCTTGTGTGCAACCCAAATCAGCGAATTCAAAAAGCCCCTGCACTGAAAGACAAGCCTCTGGTTTTGTTCGAGATTTATCTGAATCTAAATATTCCTCCAAAGGGCTCCCGAGCTGCTAGGATGCCGATCGAGCAGAGCAGCAAAAGGTGATGCGATGCTGCCACATTTGACAGCCTTGTAGCGATTTTCCAGGCACTGCTTGGTCGCTTCCAGGCATTTACCCAGACCAACGGAACAGCTCACACTTCAGCTCGCCGTCTTCGGGTTAAGCCTGGTGGTTGCACCCGCTTGCTACCGATGCTCGCCCAAACGAGTTCCTTATTGATCGATCGAAATACCCCCACTCGGTCGAACCAGCTCACCGTTGGACCTTTTTCGAAGGGGATGCTGTGCGGGAAACAACCTTCAGAACTTCTGATCTCTGCCATCATAAATCATTGCCAAACCGAAGGCGATGCGGCTCTGTCGGAAGTTCCGGGAGTCGTTCCACCCTGTTCCGCCGTATCATCGTGATCCGGGCGTGCCGGCAAACATACGGAACCGGTGAAGAGCGGTGGCAAGGATTTGGTGGGTGGGAGACAAAAAGGCCCACAGGGAGGCTCCCCGATCAAACAGTAACACTCAACCCTCCGGCTCAAAGAGCGATGGCAGAGCGCGGTGTGGATGGTTTCGGATGGGGTTTCTTTCGTTTTCGAATGTTTTCAAGTATGAATAAATTTATCTAATTCAATGAATTTGCGTTCCGATGCTGGTGGGCGTTCCTTTCGCGCCAGATGGGCGAAGAGTGTCGAGCCAAGGAGCACAGGTGGAGCCAAGATTTCGATCCCGCAGTGCTCGAGTCGTCGGCGAACCGTGCGGGCGTGCATCGTTTGAGTGCTTTTGGAGGGAGATGAAGCTATCTCATTCGTTTAGTCTCTCTTCCTTAGTGCAGTTGCAATGCCGAAGAAATTAAGCTCGTTTGAAGCTAGGATCGAACCGGAATGCGTGGATGCAGAAACGTAAGACGGGTCTGGCAGTGTACGTTGCTCAATTTAGCATACTCTGTCTAATTGGAATTTAATGGCACTATTCCCGGATCCCTGATGGGCAAACCCCGAGGAAAACGAGAGAATCAGAAGTAACATAAAACTATCTGCATCTTGCACAGCCCGCTAGCTAACACGGCTTCTCCCGTTTGCAAGTGCCTCGTTGGATCAATTTTCCCATCACTCACAGCCATGGTTGGACTTTTCTGAGGCTTTTTTCCCTATCGTTGCGCGGAACCTCACCTATCTTCCGGGCAAGCCTCTGTTACTCAACGCACACCTTCTCTCACACGCACCGTGAGGCCCTAATTAACTCCGGCCAGCTCGCGGTGGTCCGTCACTGTCACGGCATCGCGTCGTGATGATCCTCGTCATATTTTTCGCACGCGTCCAATCACGAAAGGAACGGGTGCCTGGAACGGGTGTCTTCAAGTAGCGACGAAGCAAAAGGAGGCAGGAAGTGCACAAAACATAAAAAAACAGGAGCCGGGCGAACCCCGGGAACAGACACAGGCAAACAAAAACCAACTATATCCGGCCATGTTGCGAGGCTCTCGCATGAAGTTGGTCATTAATTTTAATTACCACCGCGCACGCGGTAATAAAGATTGACAAATTAATTAATGTTTTAACTTTTCTCCGCGGACGAGATTAGAATAGGAGCGAACTGCGCGGAGGCTTAGAAACAGTAGGTTGTTGAGAAAACAAAAGAAAGTCACAGAAAGAAAATGCGCGGAGGCAAAACGTCAAACCAGCACCACCACGGCGGATTTTCCATCGTGGAATAGAATCTTTAGTTTTTATATCACTGTGTCTGGTGTGGTGGGGCTGTGAAAGGTGAAAGTCATCATCAGATAGCAAGTACTCGGGACCAAGACCCCCCGCCTGTGCACGTGTCAACCATTCTCGATCGAATAAGGAGGCTCTCATTTTTTTCGTCCTTTTTTTCTCCTCCCTTACTAGAAATGTTTTTCTCGCCATCCATCCAACTAGGGTTGGGTGCTGGCCGCGTACCTGTCCGCGTCCAGTACCTATTGACTTACGCTGGTCTACGATATCGTCTCCGGCTCCCCTATCGCAACGGTGCGGCTTTCTTTAATTAATGTCAACCATCCCTGGAACTGCGTGGCAGAGGCAAGAATGGAGACGCGCACCGGTCGTCGATCACTCATCGTGCATCGCAAATGACAACTGTCCATTATCCTTCGCGGCATCGAATGGGACCACTAACGAGCACCCCATAGTAGAAACAGGATAAGAGCGAGAGGAAAAAGCAAACACACACACACACTGACACACATTTCGTCCAGCCTAATGATGGCTCCATTCGTTTTCACCTTGCGCATAGGATGAAAAGCATGGAAACCCCACCTGCCGATCGGCTAATAACTGGCATTTCGAGCACGGGTGTGTGTTGGTTGAGTCCTTTCGTTAACGAAGGCCTTCCTTCGCCGCACTAGGTCCATAAACACTTGAAAATCATAATGACAACAGAGTGGCTCGCGTTGACATAGGGAAAAGTTTTTCCTCCGCCTCTGCTCGACATCCTCTATGATCCCCTATGATTCTCCTACGTTCAACTCATCCCAATATTATCTCGAGTGGGGTCTTGGAACGATATCAATACACCGGGAATCGAAGCATCTAGCGCTTGTACCCCACCTGGCAGTGATACGGCTCCGTGCCAACCGAAGGGTCAAAAACAGAAAACCAACCAGCCCACCCAGCAGGATGAGCGGACGAATCGAAGGATAATATATCATTCCGAGCCAATCGACCACAATCCACAATTGTTTTCGGGGTTTCTCAAGCTCTTCACGGCAAAGGCCCGGGTGAGGCGTTGTTCTCTCGCCGTACTAGCCAGGGGTTGGAAGGAAGGAGGGTAAAAGGAAAAGAACGGCGGTGCTTTGGTCGGTTCCGGTGACTGGTTCGTGTTCGTGGAAACAAGGATGGATAAGTTGAGGGAAAAAAATACAAGAACCTCCCGAACCGGTTACGGTTATTGGTAACAATTTATTAACCATTTTCCCGTTTGGCCATCCCTCGGTGGCGATCGACTTTTTTGTTGTTGTACGTCGCGAGGACGAGGAATCTTCCTGTCAGAACCAGATATCCTCACTCCAAACGCCAGTGCGCTTGAGATGTTCTACATTTGTGTTCGGATTCGGCCTGAACGCAGCATCGTTGGCGCGTCCGGTGGAGCAAAATACGCAACACCGGGAAAAGCCGAGAATCCGAACAACAAACAGTGGCGCACACGCCAGCTGACACACAAGACACCAAGCGGCCAAAGACACTCACATGCAACGAGGTCGGACCGGGATTCGGTGCCACAAGGAGCTGTCATGTTAGTGGCAAGTGGCGTGCGAAGGGTTGCGGCCGAACGAAAAGCGTACCTAAATTGATTAATAATTTTCCATCGTTTTGAGTTTCGCAGGGCTCGTCGGGGGCAAGCGAACAAAAAAATAATAAGAAGGAAATCCGACCGAGTTCTGATTGTTACCGAAAAATGTGGGAGCATCTAGAACCCGTCTCAATCGTTGTATAACTGAAGCGGAATAGGATCGTGGCGCCTCTTCGGTAAGCCACGCAGGCAAACCAATCCGATTTATCGAATAAGAAATTCAACGTAATGGTCGACGCTTTCGGGGTGCAATCGCGCCCCAACGGTGCACGATTGGGTACGGTATTATTAAGAAACACCTTCTCGCTTTCCAGCCTGCTGGGGTGCCGTGAGGACAGGTCGGTGGATGAGTAATAGTGGCGCGCGTTGAAATATTAATGCAAATATGTTTTGTTTCGCCTTCGCTCTGCATGTCCGAAAGGCGGCTGGATTGCGCTCTCGAATGCTAATTCCATTTATCATATCTCTTATTGGTTTTGTTAGGCCCTCGCACTGCGTCCTTCCACCCACGCGACTTGGGTGGATCGGATCGCGTTTCTTCCTGGGAGGCTTTCCACCACTTTTCCTCACGATTTCCCACCCGGTGTTTCTCAGCCGTAGCCAGTGGAGCCAGTAGAGGGAAGCCAACTCCCCGGGGGTGTTGTGTGTGTATGTGGCTGAGTGTGCTATTGCGCTTCTAACCGACTACCAGGGATGTGGAGGCGGATGTGACCGCCTGGCTGAGTATGGTTTGGCCCGATCCATCTCGGTTCCGGAGCATCCTGCAACGTGCCTAAGCAACGCAGAGTGCCGCCCTCGTGCGGAAGACAATGATGAAAGTGCTATTAGTTTTCGTTTCTCGGGCGTGTAGTTTCCTGGTGGGCTGTATTATAAATAAATAATATGATAATTTATTAACAATATACCTATAATCATCCAGCGTTTACGGTGCTATGAGCAAGAGAGAGAGAGAGACAATGAAAAGAAGCGCTGAAAGAGAGCGAGCGAGACGGAACTAGCGGCCATTGGCCCGTGCTTAGAGGCAGTGGGAATCTTCCAGCACCGGAAAATGGCCTACCAATTCTGTGAAACCAGTGAATCTCAGGAAGGCGAGCACGAGAGCCAAATTATGCTACTTTACTACTAGAGAGCGAAGGGCGCCTTCGGCATCCTTCCAACTGCCTCCCAAACCATGTTTGTCTCTGGTAAACGTCATGGCAGACACACGGAACATCGAGCGCTCGGTCGGCTCCGGGGCCAGGTCTGGATTGTTTGCCGAAGGTTTCTCAACTCGTCAGGTCCCGCCAGAGCCTGGTCGGTTGAGGCACTTCTAACGAGGTCGATCGTGTGAACGGGCGCCGGAAAACATCTGGAGCCGTGGGGCTTCGGCTAAATCCCCCACCCAGGCGAGGTCAAAGAAGGCACGCTTGAAGAACTACAAGAAGAGGGAAAAAAGACGGCAGAAACACACAAGGCCTCTCAACTACCCATTCTTCTAATCAATAAGGAAATTTCCAACCGATAGCCACTTTTGAAGGTTAACATGCCCTTCTTTTCCTCCTTCTCCCCTCTCATTCATTCTCTCTCACTCACTCCCTTTCGTGGTCCGATTTTTGGGGGACCAGAGGAGACGGTAATAGCGATCGATAGCATCGTACGGTATAATTCTTCCTTAGAAAGTGTCACCCGATGGCTTAAATTTACTGCCGAGATCCTTCGGAGAAGCGTTATTTACGGTTGTGGAAGAGTGGGAGTTAGTATGTGAAGAAGGGTTATGTGAAGGGGCAGGAGAAGTTGGATTGCATGGTTGGTGTCACAGAGGACGAGGTCGACGCATTGTTCCGATTTCCGTCCAGGCCCGGTAGCTCAAGTGGTGCTACGGTATTGGCTGAATTAATTAATATCTCCATGAGACTGCAGAAGCCATTCCGTTCTGGCCCACTCGGGCCGCAAGGTGGTAAAGTAAAAGTTTTGTTTGTAAATTACCCGTTTTGCGAGCGGTGACCCGAAGTGCGGGCACCTGGCCACGGTGGACACGGGCGTAGGGAATTTAATTTCGGGGGCTTTCAATTTAACACGCCATCAACCTTGTCCGGTGGACGTGTGGGAGCGTGTGTGGAATTTTTGGAACGGAACGGCATAAATTACTGGGTTCCTTCTCGCACCCAGGTCATAGCCGCCGGAAATCAACGGAAGCGAGGAAACAGATTAAATAAGGACAGTAACCACTGGCTCGAAAGCAACATACTGGGGATCCGCTGCAGTACCGACTCGCGTTCTCGATTGCGATTTGACGTGTGGCACCTTATTCCACCCGGAACCAATTCTTCAGGTGCACGCTGCTGACGCGGCCAAAATGGAGCCAAAATGGCTCCAAATCCGGACCCGGCTTGCGAGCGCATTGAGACCGGTACGTTTTGGTGTGTATAGGCGAACCCAAAATCCCCAACCGAGCCATCCCCGGGCTACGAGAATCAATTTTAATTCCATCATGTCACCAGACTAAACATGTTACTTGTACCAAACTGTCTGTTATTGGACAAATTATGTGTCCCCGCATCGCTCTCCCGGCGCCACGGTTTCCGGTAGAATTAGTTGGCTAGCGAGTCGATGTGCCTGTGTGTATGAGTATGTGTGTGTAGGGAGTCGAAAGAGGAGAATTTTCCCGTCGTACCGTTCCGGTTGCGAACCGAACACCGTGGCTCGTGGAAGACCGCGTGTGTGGGTGTTGTGAGCTTGTGGAGAGCGGAAAACATGTTGCCAACTATGCAGCCATTGAAGAGACTATGACTCGGCAAGGTCGGACGAGCTTACGGGTGGGCAGTAACAGTTCGATTCAGCATTTTAACGTGTCACTTTACCAATTTTTCACCGAGCCAGAACTATCGGCCAGCAGAACGGAGGGCTTGGGTTCAGCGAACATTCGGTTGTAAGACAAAACCGAACACCCCACTCCGGGCGGGCTCGCGCCAGTTCACTTTTCCCACCCTTACAATGGAGGGTCCATCGTCGTGTTGCAACATGAGTGCACCATGTTTCGTGTTCCGGGATGAAGGGAACAAACGTAGAAATTACTAACTCCGGCACGCCGCCAGTGCGTGTTCGACTCCACCGGGGAGTTTAGGGCTTATTTCGGCTAGGATATTCCTGTGAAAAATGCAGTTCAAACGTATCAGGCATATGGGTAGAGGACAGAAGCATAAAAAAATTAATGACATACAGAGCTCTCGCTCTTGATCCCCTTTGCACATGATTGCACAGTGTTCGCGAAAAAAACAGCACGACAAACGACTATAAGCTTTGTTCCCTCGATAACGGTCCCAAATCCTTCGTCCTTCGGGGCACAATCGACGAGATCGACTAATTACCTTTGCTCATTTGTCAAATAAATAAACAACCAAGCTCTTAAGTAGCTTCGTCCCCTCGGTTGCCCACTTTCGAACCTTCCCGTGTCCACTCGGACACTCCGGATGCCCTTCCGGTGGAACCCATGGGGACCAATCGCAATCGAACGGAAACCAATTGGCGCACATCCGCCTTCCGGGCGAGCGAAAAGGGTTCCTCCCGGCACCAGTTACGTCACCTAGTTGCTCTCCCACTACGCTTGAGCAAGTGGCGGAACGAGAAGGTTTTATGAGCTGCACGGACGACGGTATCGCATAACTTATTAAAATCTCATTACGAACAATAATCTGAATAATGTTGTTCATAAAAGAGTCGTTTTCCTTTCCGACTCGTCTCGAGTGCGCCCTGCCGAAGATGTTCATTGCTGTTGCAACGAAGGAAGGAGATAAAGAAAGAGAGGAAGAGAGATGGAGCTAGAAAGAGACAGTGTGAGCTCGAGATGGCATTTACTACGTCCGCCGATTCGTTGCAACAACCGTCGTTTCGCCGAGAGTGCGAGCTGGCGATGGAAAAGTTTTCCTTTCCCTCCCTATAGCTGGGCTACCCATTGGCCATTTCGTCCGTGCGATTTCCCTCGGAAAAGCGCCTCTTCTCAGACGGCCGCTTCGGTTTCAGGGTGATAGCATCGATGGGGAAACGCGTGACCGGCAGAAGACGAAATAGCAATAGTAATATAAATGCAATTAATCATATTGAAATGAAACTGCCTCCTCTTCATCGGAAGATGCCACTCGTCCTGTGCGTGATTTTACTTTCTTTCTTCCTGCTCTCGTTTGTTTGTGTCTGCCGAGTTCGGGATTTTATCAGCCCGCACATCGTCCATAGCATGCCATGATGATGACGAAACAGGGATGTTTGTAAACGAGCGCAATAGGCTTCGAGCCTGCAGGCTACACACCGCGAGCAGTCCTTTTAAAAAGCTCGTGGTTTCTCTTCGTCCGGGCTGCCTTTCGCAAGAAAGCTTACGTACAATCAAGTAAGCTTTCTGGCCACGCGAGCATTCCCAAGCTACACTTGATGGCGTGAGCATGTTTTCTTGGAGCGTCAATTTTCCCACCACTCGATAAGGCCACCCCCAACGCCAGGCAATTTGCCCTCGTCGGTTTGCAACCGCGTGCTACGTTGGTCTGGTGTTAATATATCAAAAGAAAGATTGTCGTGATTGATTTATGAACAAGCGCTTCGGTAAACAATAATAACTACATCTGTTTTTGTGCTCTCTTTTCGCGTCTTTTTACTTCCCAACGCCATCGAAATGGGTGCTTGCGACTACGAGTAACTCGTTGCAGGCGAATGGGCGATCGAACGAACCAATCGCAAACGCACACTTGCTGTCGTTTCCGTCAAGAAGAGCCGCAGCACGAGGCGAACCGTTGCTAGGCTTAGAACCGTGTGAACGAGCACCGGTTGGGTGGAGATCCGGTCGAGCAGAGAGATAGATGGGAGAAAAACGGGCTTGATCCAGCCCATTCGCAGCACGTCCATTTTGGAGAGGGCGAACTGCAATGCTCCTCAGTCCACCCCAGTAAGTGAGCGAAAGAAAGGAGCGCCTCTTGACGGCCATTTTTCCAAACCACGATCACGCAGCATCGTGTTCGGGCATACAAAGAGAAATCTCTGCGGTGATCGGAACAAATTGAAACCATTGCGCAATGCCGCCGGTATACCGACGTACAGGTGTGGACGAAACATTTGTCCATGACGTACGTAGCTGCTGTACGTTTTTTGGCCAAAATTAGGTTCAATTTAATTTTCATTGAGCTCAGTTGCAACTTGTATTGATATTGAATCGTGAAATCTGATTTAAGAATGTTGAGGACATGTATTATGTTGAGGACATGCCTTGATATTATCTCATTTTTTGGAAAGGTCGATAGCTCAATCTCAATTTTGTTAATAAATTATGTTCCTTCCATCTGCTACTGTCGTCATCGCCACAGCGTTTCATGATGCCGCAACAATGTGTAGTACTACGAGGACTTCCGTTGCATCAGTGCATCAGTACATTGTGCACACCAGTGCACGGAAGGTGACCTCAAAACAAACGAAAACGAGCTGAATGTACTCAACCGAAGCCAAACCCAAGGTAGCTGCATGTGCGTCTCGTTTCGACTGGTGGCATCGCATCACACCGGAACACACCCTAACAAGCCCCAGGACTCGTGCCTTGGGGCTTCAACATAACGTTGGACCGATCATATCCTTCGGCGATGCCATTCAATTTGCCAACCATGGCCCTTACCTCGTTCTAGCGCAGTTATAGCCTAAGAAACTCGGGAAACAAGTAGCACAGTTCGAACCATTTTGTGTGTGTGTTTTTTTGTGAGCGAATAGGAGGAAAAATTTACAATTCATTGACTATCGATGTTCCGGTTTTACACTTGCTCGGTGGGTACTCTCCCTAGAGCGATGGTGCTATGACACGGTGGCTGCCAAAACTTCGCGCGAGCGAAAGATTGCAACACGACCGGCAATCGGATTCGATGCCCGTTTCAGTAAAATGGCCCGCAACCCTCTGGTCATCATGCGTCATCATTCTTCTGCAATGTCCTGCAACTGGGCCCTCTTTGGATGACGGTGGACGTGGGTAAAAACGTTATGTAACGACACTACACACGTTCCGTTCGGTTGGTGCGACGTAAACATTTCAAATTTGATAAAATACCCACGCAGCAGAGTTTCACGTCTGAAAGAAACGCGAATGAACGAAGCGCTCGATTTCGATTGTTCATTTTAGAGCTTTTGAGGGAGATTCCTTTCGTGCGAAGTTCCCGATAAATGCATTGCACCATTCGAGGGCCTTTTCTTGTTGTCACAAATTGTGTCGGGTTGTGTTTTGGGAGAAAAAAAAAGACAAAATCGACATCTAAATCGCACCACACGAATGTTCGACGTGATTGGCAGGCTAGTCTCAGTGGAACAGTGTGGGTACGTGTGAGTGTACACATGTGCATGGAAATTGTCTGGCACAACGTTGACCCACAAGCACATGGATAATGCATCAACATGTCGTGGAAATAGATGCACACGGGTAAACCCGTAGTTGTCCCCGTTAGGTGCTTGGCTGGGATGAAATATTGAACGAAAATAATGCTTCACCTGCATGATGGACGACTTCCGGATGATTAGCACGTAGGGACTGGTCCAAGCTTTTTGCTACCACCACTCGAGTTGTATCATAGGATGTGATGTAAAAATACTCCTTTCAAAGAATCAATCACAACGCTTGTCACGTTTTTAAACATGTTTTGCAGGTGCATTGCAAACAAAAGTTTAAAATATATGTTTGAGGATTTCCTACACCTCAGATAAAACTTGGATATTTCACAATAAAATTAAAAATCAAGAGCACCCCACCACTGAGGTAAAACTCTAAGCCTATTGCAATGTGATGTTAAAATGTTTGTTTCGTCTCATTTCGTGTATAATCGCGACACCTCTGTTAGCCATATGCAATATGTACGTTGGGGGCTCACAATTTACGGGCTATAGAAAAAGGAATAGAAAATCAATATCGCTCGAATCAGTACACTTTCAATAAACAAAAATATATTCCAGTTTTTTCCGCTAAGCAAACCACTCATCCTTCGTTTCTTTGCACATGACAAGGGGGAATGGGAGGCCTTATCAATGGCTGCCGAAGGCAACTTCTCATCCCGCACATTCCCGATGGCTGGCTTATGCAATAAGTTATTGACAGTGCGCACAAAATAGGACCAAATTGTACCGTCGACCATTCGATGGAAAACGAATTTCAACCCGCGTGGGTGATGGATGAAAAGAAGAAGAAATTGTTGGAGGAGCGGTGCAAAAATATGATTGCGATAATAAACCCTCCCAAACGCCAGCAGCAATGGGCCACAGTGTAGAAAGACAATCGCGAAAAACATTCGCAAAACAGCGCGCCTGCCGAAAACGGAAGCCTCGAGGATTGGAAAGTGGGGAAAACTGAAAACCTAAATGAAAAACAAATCGGAACGAAACCAATACAGCACCGAGGCACGCACGAACGCGACACAAACACCTTCGCGGGCACAGAGATGGCTTCTCTATCCCGTACTATCCCATTCTCTGTCCCCTATTTGGATGGGTTAAAAGAGAAAATCAGCACATCAACCACAACAGGAGTAGCGGCGAGGACCCATCAGGGAGCCGGTTTTCCATGAACGAGATTCAGGAAGTTTCGTGGAAAGCCAAAAACAGAAGCAGGAAGGGAGAGAACATCAGCAGCAAGGACCCCATCGATTGGAACGAAGCGAAAACTGGCCACCAGAGGCTCTGCCTGAAGCCCCACCATCCGAGGACGGTCAGAAAAGTCAAAAAAGAAACAATCGCTCGCGAAAAAATATAAACCGTGAGGTTTTCCACTAGCCTGTGTCCCGTACACCACTACACCCAACGGCGGATGAGCTACCGAAATACGAAAATGAAGTGTCTATCTATCAGTCGGCAAATAAACAGACTGTTTGTTTGGACAGCGTAGGTTTTTATTGTATGAAATCTATTTCCCTGCCGTGTCGCTTTCCCTTCGCGTTTCGCCGTTTTCGTATGCGAGGTTGCTGTTTTTGTTTTACTTTCTTGGAAATAAGGGCCGAAGCCCATTCGAACATTCGAATAAAAAAACGCATCTGCACAACCAAAACCGTCAAAACTAAAAGCTCTCTCGCTCGTTCGCTCGTGTACCCAAACACGTGCTGCATCCAAGTGCCCATTGAAAACGAAACCCATACCGCGCACATTGTGCAACATCGTAGCATAGCGACCCGGGGTGCACCAGCAGCAAGGACGCGAACCATATGCGACGGCAAACAATCATAAGCTTTTGCGAATAACAATGTGTCTCCGACTCTGAGGCAACTTTCAGTGTGCTCTTTTTCGTTCGCAGTTGTGTGTGTGCAATCAACCGGGAAAGGATGGCAGGCATGCCGGCAGCCAACGTAGCGCAGCGGGGGATTTTTGATCATCTATGATTAATTGTATATGGGTGTGTGCGAGTGGGGTTTTTGTTCTTTCTCCTTTCTCCTGTGACCGCAAATAATGGCGGCTTTGTCCGGTGGACGGCGTTGTGCTTTTGCTTCGATTTACTACCGGAGCAATCATGTTTGATTGAACAATAGTACAAAGCGCGCTGCTGTGGCTGCAAGCAGTAAAATAAATATTACAATTTGGTAACAAGTATATTCCTTTTTGTCAACCATCATGGTCGTGCTATTTTGCTTTCATTTTTTTGTGTATTTTTGCAATTTATCTAATTGTTCAGAGTAGACGTTTGTTCAAAAATCCATTCAATCTCGGAGTTCATCACTAGCAATCAGCGCCAGATCTCTTTCAAGGGTGTTCATTAAATCAGTTCAAAACTGCTAGCCGGTTCAATATTTACACGCGTGCTTAAATATTATTAACGTCTCAATCACACCGGTACGGCGTGAAAATGAGCCCAGTTCGTGCAGGAAAAACGACTCCCAACCCAGCGAAGGTTATCCGAGAGCCGACCCAATGCACTCCAAAATATGACCATCCGGTACATAGGCGGCTATTAATCGGCGTGTGGCATCGAAGGGTAGGTTGGTTCCGAAAATAGGCGGCAGAATCGACTAGGCAAATTGACACATAGTGTTTAATGAATAAATTGAATTGCGCCTTGGCACAATCGAATGCCGGGCCTTAGCCTTAGCCCCAGCGTTCACCGCCATGGCAGTGGCGCGTTAAGGATGGTGTTTGTAAGACCGGGATTTACGTGCCGTGTGGCAGGCGATGTGGGAAATGGGAAAACGGGAGCAAATGAAATCGGGGCCGCAGTACGCTAGATGCCCGCATTTCGGAGCGCTTTTGTGCCGGATATCGATGCGCTCAATCCACCCGGCTAGCGCTGGGTCGGGGTGTCGGTTTTCCATTGCGAAACCTCGACACCGAAAACCTCCACGAGTTGGGGTGCATTTTCCGGTGCACCACCTCACCCAAATCCTACCCGTTTTCTTCCACGAGCGTGTCAATCGAATCATTTTTGGCACAAAGATAATAAACGTTAAATTAAACTGTGCACCATTTGGACTCCCGTCCGAGGGCATGAGTGGGGAATTGATCGGGGTCGAGCCGGGGTGTCGGAGCAGTTGTCAACCCGAAACGCTCCGGGTCCCCTGTCCCCGGGAGTGATGTGATTGTACTAAATTGGAAAAGCGGCTGCAGAATATGCCACGCGAAACGCTCCGAGAACGAGCGAAAGGGCAGGAGAACGCGCTTGATGCTGCCATCGGCAGCAGGCTTTTCCATCACTTATCCCATATTCATCTGTTCCTCCGCCTGGGCCTCAGGACCACACATGTGGGCGCTCCATTCGTCCAACGGTCGATCTAGCCCAGCAACGCTTTCAATATTTGACAGGAAGCGACATTTTATTCAATAATTCAAAGCCCGAATCTGAGCGATGACCACGCTTGGTTGGCATGGCGACTAGTGTGAGTTCGGTGGCATTCGGAGTAGTGTGGAACCCGTAGGTAAACTATAGATTTGATGGAACCGATACATAGGAGTGAGAAAAAGAACCCAACAACGGCACCAAGGCGATCCTCGCAATCTGGGCTGCAATTGTATTCCATCATCAACGTCAACTCGAGCTGGTGCATTTGAGAAGCGTGCAGCTGCATTCGAGGATGAGACCGATTGGATGATTACGGCCTGGAAAACGCGCCACTCGAGTCACGAGACAATCATCCTAATTTGTGCCCTCTGGCTCTCCATTTCTATGTTGACATCACGCTCAAAATAGCGATAAATATTGTCCACATTTTAGACTTCTTCTTGTAGATTGTTTTTTTTTTAATTTCACTCCGCGACCGTTATGAAAATTCAAATGACATTGCCATCGTCAATGATGATGTCGTCAGCGCAATGGGTTCCCGCTTTCCTTGCTACCCCAGTGGCAGTGGGCTGGTTTAAAGTGAGCCAACCCCTCTCCAGAACGGAAAACGTTTCCTTACGAACAGCCAATGAGTTGGGAAATTGTTGCCAAACTGCGCATTTCAAATGCGGAAGTTCGATGGCCACGAGAAGGCTAAGGTGGAACGGGATGTGGAAACTTTTTTCCCACCTTGATCTCTCTTTTCCACCTTCTCCTGCATCCTACGTTTTTCGGTGTAGGTGGGGGAAAACCAGCGATCCAGATGCCCGCCACGGTGCGCTTTTAAGCCACACGAGCACTAAGTCTGGGCTTCCCTGGGGGATGGAGCTACGTGTGATGAGAATTTTCCCCTTGTCGGAAATGGAGTTCATTTCGGGTTCGGGTCGTAGTTTTCCACCGGTCCCATAAAACTAGAGCCGAGGTTCCTCGTTCTTTCGGTTTTCGCCTCCACCCATCCAAAGGAAGCTGAAAACCCGGCGCCAAAACTTTGATGCAACTGTTTCCATCTCCTCGCGTCCTCGCTGAAATCGGGGCCACGCACACATCGTGCAAGTGGGCATGGAATTTCACACACAAACACACGTACATTGAAACGTGTGAAGAGAAAAAAATGTAAAAAAATCAACCCCGAGAAAGATCTCATTGGACAATTTGCATAAAATGCAAACCCAGACCAAATTAGAGTTTGAATTGCAATCTGCACCGGCGTGAAAGCAGCTTCGTGAGGTTGCACTTTTCAAGCCGAATTGGCAAACGGGCTTCCAGTCTTTATTCCAGGCCCTAGTCGACAACGCCACAATTGCAGGAAGGAGGTGACCGAGTGAAAGAACTGCAGCTAGCTGTTGAAGTTCTAGCTCATAAGTTGCACGCTGACGGCCTTTCCGTGGGTGGATAAGCATCTCTATCGGCGGTGCGTCTTGGGGTAGATCTTTCTCGTTTTACCGTGGGAGTGCATGTGGGAGAGAAAGAGAAAGCGAAAACGTTCGGGTGAAGTTTTGTCCGAGCTCGTCTTGCCACTTTCTGTCACTGCTACTAGTCCTCGTAGCTGGCTCTGAAGGGCAGAATCTGTCGCTCGTCCATGCGTCCGCGCGGAAGCAAGCATGTGATAACGAGCTGGACTTCGAGAACGATGCGGGAGATGTCGGGTCATGGAAGAACCAAAACTTATGCAAGAACCGACACCAAGACGCGGCCCCTGGACGGTTGATTTTGTCCACTTTGTGCATGCGGCGGCGGTAGCGTGACCGTGGCGCCTGGGTGGACGCGTGAACTGTTGGCAGGTCCTAAAAGGGCCATCGCGATGCATCGGGATTAAACTGGAAGAAATCCCACAACTCGCCGTAATGATGGGACGGCGTACGTACTTTCATTTTACAGCTGATTACCTGTAAGTTTGTAGGTTGGGGAAAAAAAATAACGAAATCGCTGTCTAAGAACAATCCCTTTCGACCAAGACGGCGGTAAAGTTGTGCGAAATATTTCGATCATATACAGGAGTTTTTCAAGCGCAGGGGGAATACTTAGAGAGACAGATAGTGAATGAAAAACCGGATAAAAAGCCACTTGGGTTGGATTTAATGAGAAAGAGCTATAACACTCAGCCAGAAGCAAAGCTGCACGCGGGTTTTACTTACTAAAATGGGTTTTGGTTGCGCCAAGATGGCTCGTAAAAAAATTATAAGACATTCGCGACCATCTACGCGGCCGCTTTGGCTTGGAGACCCGGTTCTCCACAGGTTATCTTTAGAGTCGATTAAATTTCAATTGCGATTGGGCTTCGGAAAATGGAGCAACCCTCGCATCCCTTTGGTTGGCTTAAAAGCAATCGCCAATTATCCGAAGACCCACGGATTTTTTAGCTCTTCGGTGGTGTTTTTAAACTTTAATCATCACGCGACCCTTCGTGGACACATTCGGTAGGAAAGCGCAGCACCGGCCGATGAACGAACGGTGGCATGTTTTTATAAAACTAAAACAATCCTTTCTCTCAAAACCCGCGTCCGTTGGAGGCTGTTGAAAATTTTATTCGCAAATAACCCTGCACGAGATAAGGATGCCCTTTACCTGTCCCACGTCGAATTCTGTGGCGGGTCTATCGCGTATAGAGGGTACGTTAAATAAAAAAGTAGAACGCAACCGGGCTCCAGCCGTGAAGTGTCATCCGCCTCCGGAATCATAACACCCGCGCCAAGAGCCCGAATCGGACGTATTCGAACGTAGCACCTAAATTTCGTCAATTACCAAGAGAGTGTTTCGCTGTAATTGAAAATCTTGTAAGCCGGAGTCATACTTTATTCATTCCGGCCGGTTAAATATTTACGGCGACGTTTTCTGGCCACGTCTGTCGGAGCTTGGATTCGGTTCCTTCGGTTCCGCCCAACGAACACTCGAACGCCTCCTCGAGCAAACGGTACGACTATCGTGTCCTTACGGGTGCCCTGGCTCGTAGAAGGTTACTTTTGATTTCTTTCGTTGTACTGCTCGGTGTGTGGAGCGGTCGAAAACAGCAAGAGCAAATAATTCTCGAATGCCGGCATGTATCGTTCTCAACCCGGACCGAATTCGATGTAATCGGTGCCGTAATTGGAAGCCGTTGCGCTACGTGTCACAAGCACCTGTCAAAGTGGCGTTTGGGGTTATTTGTTCTGGTACGGATGTGCTTTAACTTGACCCACCTTAACGAATGGGATGGATTTCAACTGTTTGCTGGTTAAATCAGCTTAATTATTGAAATTACCCTCTTAGACATTGTAGACTTTACAAAGAAGTATTAACTGAGCGGGATGTGGGTATTTAATTTGATGATTTTATTTTATGTGCATTATTTTCAAGCATGTTTCAGGTGATGCATGAAAAAATCAACGCCTCTTCAATAAGCTCTAGTTACTCCTCGTTAAGTAAGTCTCCCAGCCGGGAATTACTTGTGTAATTGTTCTCAGTCTAATAACCTCCAAAGCCACCAAACACCTATTCAACTGAGAAACCTCATCTAAAACCACCTTCTCATTGCCGAGGATAATAGAAAAACAAAATCGCGACAAAAAAGTCGATCCAAAACTTGGCCCATCGAACACAACTCACCTCAGTGGCCCTTTGTGAAAAATTCCAACCCTTCTATGGAATGGGTGCAAAAGGCCCGGGTGGCACATTGAATGGTTGGTGCTAATTTTTGTCCCCACCATTCTTTCCCTGTTAGCAGCTGACGTTCCGTTCGTGGCCCCTCGCGGCCAATATCCACTAAACCATCATTAAATTCTCGTCGGCCTTTCTTTGGATTTTCTTCAAATCGTCCCCGGTTTCTGCCCCTGCCCCTGCCCAGTGGAGTGGAAATTAACGGCCAAAGGTTTTATCACCCATTGGTTGTTGCAAAAGGGTAGGTAATTTTTTTCGCACCTCAAAAAAGGGCTGTCAGGAGGAAGAAATAGAAAGAAAATGACTGCTACAACCGCGCCTCTCGCTTTCCGGAGAGAGCGTCATTTACGGGAGGAACTTGTACTTCGAATGCGCAATACCTCCGGTGCAAGTTATAAATATAAACGATCCCTAGCGGTGGCGCAACCCGTTGACTCATCGGAATTCATCCCCCTTGAGTCCCGTCACCCACGTGATCTGGTGCACGACTCAAGTTCAAGTTGGAAAGCAAATGTGAAAGAAGAAAGGGGTAGCGTAGGGAAAAAAATCGAGCCAACGTAAAAGAAACGAGATTTAACTCCGAAACGAACACTTAAAAGTCCAATGAAAAAGCAAGTTTACACGCGAAATCAAATACGCGCCTTTGAAGTAGGGTGGTCTGAGCGAGTAGAATGGAAGGTGCAGTACGTCAGGGATTGTTTTTTTCTTTCCATCGTCCGATGTTCACCCTTCGACCCTTAGCTCAGGCACTCATCCAACTGGCCAGCCTTCGTTGGCTTTTTAACCCGTTTTTTTTAACTAAGAGCCGGCAAAGGCGGAGTTTGGGATGAAATGATGGTAACTTCCGGTTTTATGACCGGTTCCGCACGCACCTTAGCGCCCATAAAACGAATCATTTAATTTAATTGAAAATTTTTAATGCCCCGAACATTCTCTCACAAACCGGATTACACAGAGGAGTCGATTGAGTGGTAGGGGATCCGAGATTGTCAACTCAGGTAGAAAGACGTAGGGCGCAACTGGAACCCTTTCTGGCCGAGGTCAACCAGAAACGCTTTCAGGGCGACACGTGCGGCTATTGGTGATGTGGCACAGTCAAAGCCTTGTGCGCTATCGAATCGAAGGATCGGCTTGTTGTCGTGTTCCTTAACGTGCCCGGTTAATCTCCGTCATTACATGCTCTTAGCCGGTAGCGTATCTCATCTCGATCGCCATGCTCATCCATTGATGGCAAACACACCTTGTCCTGCGGTGGGGAAGGAGCCTCGATACTCCTAAGTTTCCAACAATGCCGTTGGTTATCAAACAACACTTCACACTTTGACGCACGCAAGCAAAAGGACGAAAGGGAAGGTCGATGGATGGATATTGGACGGGTATGGGAGTAGTTTCTTTCCATGTCTTCTAGTAGTTGGAAGACTCCAAGCCCTTTCCACGAACCGTGGGGAAAGTGCCCGAAAATTGGAATGAAAATACTACGAAGGTCGTATTTTTCTCACCATCGCTACACCATCCCCTAGACAGTTACACTCGCCGTATTCCCGCAGGGCTGGGATGCCTTGGAATAGTTTTCCCGTCCTAAGCTGGAAGGTGTGTAAATAAATTTGAAATATTTACCCAATATCTCTTCGGAAGCGTTCCTCGTTGAACACGAACCAAACATGGCTTGATTGTTGAGGTTATGTTCATCTTTCAACCCGAAGGGCGAGCAGAACACGCCCGCCAGACATGACGTGACGAAGATTTAGAGCCAATAGTCTTATCATTTCCCTGCTCCTTCTACTCTAATCGGAGTATGGGTCGATTCAGAGGCTTTCGGGCGCCTGTGGGAGGAAGAAAATGAAGGAAACTATTCTCCACAAACCTCAATCATCTAGAAAATCACGAAAGGCGCAGTAAGCTCTCAAGTATTGGTCTCCCAATGGTCGAGTAGAGGTGAAAAACACTTCACGCTCTCTTATTTATGCGCCGTTTGCCTTCCCTGGGCGTTGTCGTCCCAGAACCAATCCCCAACTAGGGCCCATCGCGTGCCTTCCATCGTGGATGGGAAGATAAATTTCAAGAATCTATCCAACTATTTCACGACCCTGGCTCAGGTCGGGTTTTTCGGCGCCTGTCGACGCGCTACAGGCGCAGAACGGCCGGAACGCGCGTGAGTGGGTGTAGGGTGTGGACATATTTTGTAAAAATGCAGTTGCTGCACCCCCAAACGCACCGAGCCGCAAGCACCTCAGGACATACACCGGACTGTAACCTCTTTTATCTCAACCGATCGCCCTCGGCGGAAGGCGCCAAAAGGTGCTGAAAGAACCACGATGCTACACTGCTGGCGGCTACTGGTTCCTTTATTTTTTTTAGTTCCGTCGCATCCTACCCAGCGCAAGGATTCTATTTTTCCGGCCCACCCACGACCGCTACCATCACATCGCATAGGAAATTGCATCGAGTGACAATTTATTTTGCTTTCGAATCAATTGATTCACATTACGCTGGTATGTGCGATCGGTGGGTAGGAATGGTGTCGCGGGAAATGGTCCTAGTGGAAAATCACCTCTCGTCGCACGTTTTCGAGTTGGCGCCACACATATTACGGCGACGGTGCACTTTTCGGCGAGATATCGTCTTCGTTTTCGATTCTTTCTCCTTCGCCCACACTACCGGGTTTCTGTGGAATGGAAAGTGCCCCCACACGGACTCGCACATTCTCCATGCCTGGGAAAGTTTGCTGGCGACAAATTTCGCATCCGTGCATAAGCGCGTGCGTATGTGTATTTATGTGTGAACGGTGACGGTAAACTGGAATGGCATCGGCAAACGCATCCGGAAAAGCATCGAGACGCGACGGCGAACGGGAAAACTTGTACGCGCATCAAAGAAATGGTAAGTTTGTGACTTTTTTCCGCGACCGAGCCCTACCCTTTCGGAGGCAGCCGAAGTTTTACTAACTGTCACCGGTTCTCGCATGGTATGCGATTTGTGAGCGTGTTGTTATGTTTATGCTTCCGTCTTTGCGAGCCTGCACTTCCACGCGTCACCTCGAGCGAATCGATAATCTTTTATGTGACAGGTTGATTTTTTTTCACTCCCAACTTTCTCGAAGGACGATTCTTGTGAGATGTGATGGCAATGTACAAAATTACTCAAATGTTCCCGATAGATTCCACGGCCCAGCGAGCCATCGTGTTTGAGGACTCGAGTGAGCTTTCGGACGGCAATGAGATTGAAAAGTGGAAATTATACACAACAACCGCCAGTGTGGGACGCTCACAAAGTGATCGTGGCGGAAAGGCCGACATACGGTCAGCGGAAAAGGGGTGGCAAACCAACGGTCGGTAGGGGTTTAGCGGAAAGAAAGTAGTTGCCGCTGGATGGACACCATAAAAACAACTTTTCCGTGCGGCAAAGAATGAAAGCTTCATGCCGGAACATAACCAGCATGAAATGACGAGAAAATGGCTTCACGTTTGCGTCCTTCCACCAAAGACTCGTCCAAACCGTCGCCTGTCAGCCGCCGGAAACTTACTGCCTTACTGAGATGTCAGCGCGAAACCGGCCACCGATATATATCCCCGTGCCCTTTGTGAGGTCCCTGTGAAGCTCTTTTACCGGTCAACTTCAAAAGTTTTCGGGAAACGCTCTTTCTCATCACCGTCGATCGGTTTCTGCCTCACCGGGCTGCTGCCACGTGCTGTGCTGGCGCTTTATTGCATTGCCCCATTATGCTGCTACTCGTATGGCTTGTGTGTGAGTTTGTATGTGTGGCTGTATGTGCTGCAGCGTATCCGAAAGCGCACACACACACGGCAAAAATATCCTGCTCCAACACAAAGTATGGGTGACTGGTGAAAGGAGAATGTGGATAGAGCAGGAAAGAGTGGAGAAAAAATAGGAAAAGAACGGCGGGAATAAATATACATGAAAACGATAAAAATTTTAAAAACTCAAAACGAAAAGCTAGACCGAGGCGGTTGGGAAGTGAATGAGTAAAAAAATGGCGAACAACTTTTGGGAAGAGCCTTTCCCGAACTGCAACATGCTGGCGGCGTTGCCGATGCGGCGGTATCATACGCCGGTAAGTAGTGTAACCGGTAAAACGAAACCGATCAAGAGACAAAAAGAGATAAAAAAGGAAGAGACAGAGAGAGAGACTGGAATTCAGGAAAACGTAAAAAGAAAAGCAAGAAAACGCTGTAAAAAGAAAAGACAACATCTCTGACAAGAAATGACAAGAGAATAAAACAACCAGCTCACCATGACGATGGGAGACGGGAGCAGGGTGAACGAGAGTAGCAACAGCAGCAAAAAAGTTCCACCCACAAATACAATTTGTTCATTCAACCGCAGAAAATATTAAATTAAAAAGGAAACAAGCCAAGCGAAGGACGGTCGACCCCTTTCGGGGCAGGAACCAGGATCCGGGCAGCACGTCACCGGTCCAGCCTGGTGGTGAGCCAAGTGATCCGATAATGTGCTGCTAGAGTTTTCCCCCACGCGCGCTTGTGTGTGTGTGTGTGAATGTGAAAGAGAAAGAGAGAGAGAGAGAGATATTTTTTTTTCTCATCCATCTTTCACTCGGATACATCGTGTCCTTGGGCTCGTTGAAGTCCTCTGTTCTGCATGCAGCATGGCAGGCGAAAAGACACAATCCCACATACACCATAGCAATATAGCATAAAAAACACGAAACCCGATTTTGCTAGCAGGAATGGGAATGGAAAATTGTCCGCTGCAGTGCAGGGTAGCCGGGCAGGGGAGGAGTCGGTGGGTTCGAAAATTTTGTCGGCCTTCGCCGTGATGGACCGTGATGGACTGCAACCTAAACGCGAAATGCACTCGATTGTGCACTGATCGCTATTGTACACGCCACGGCAGGCGCGATGATGACGATGATGGTGATGGACGGACTGGTGAGATAATAATGAAGATGGACCTCGTCTTCCATTGTGGTGGTCGCGAGTGAGAGAGAGAAGGAAGTTCTCCTGAACAGCGGGTTGGTATTGTTTACGGATGAAAAGTTTGGAAAAATAGCGTCCACTTGGCTGCCTGGCTGGGGCAGGTGCAGAACCGAGCATGAAACCGACGGTCCCGTTTGATAAGTAATTGAATAGAACCGGATGCCATTCGGTGGAGGTCTGGTTAGGTATGGGTATTGATTTCGATCGTCGCGTGGAACGAAAATGGTGAAAAAATATTGACGCTATCAACTATGTTCTCTTGCCACAAACAAAGCAAGAGAAACACAAGGTACAACTAAATCAGCCAATGTGCAATCACTGTGTAGATAATTGCAAACAAAGCAAGCCATGTAAACTAGCATTCTTTGTCAGTTCGATTGCTTTTGCTGTTAAAGTGACAAGAATGTCTCACTTGGAACAGATTTGAAGCTCATTTTTGTTTAAAATATAGTTTAAATGGTACTTAAATGTTTGCACACAAACTAACGGAATGAACATTTAACACACCTTTGTTTATTATTTTCCATACATGGATTACTTCAATGATCATTGAATAAGGTGTCGTGCTAAAATACAAACATTTAGTTGAACAAATATTACAAGTTAAGAAACACTTCTCAATTCAACTGTTTCAACTGTTCATTTTTTTAATTTTTTTTCTATAAACACACATTCCATTAGGACGATCCTTTGAAACATTTTCCTCTAGTTTTTTCGTTGATATGCTGTGATTTACATTTTCATTCAAATCTCCTGTATATACCTCTTTCAAAGAAGACCATGGTCGACATGGCCACCTTCAATGGAGATGTTTGCTCGTCGACGTCCATGCTATCGCAAAAGCTCTAATGACAAATGACAGCGCTGACATAATGACAAACGGCAAAATTATGTTAAACTTTTGACAGCACCAATGGGTTTGCCAACGATGGGATGCCCACTATCCGCTTCCGTTTGGCACATTTGACCCCGCACACCCCACCAACGCGGCGGCCGGGAGTGTACTTGTTGGAATCCTAGCCTAGCCTTGTCCAGAAAGTGTGCCGAACTTGTTTTGCTCGCGTAATCTTTACTCTAAGCGCCTCGAATGCCGATCGCGTTCTGTCTGTTAGCTCACTTCAACCGTACTCAATAAGGGGAACTTGATTTTCAGTATCATTTTTTTTCTCCTTCTCTTTTTTTCAACTCCTCGTCGATCGTCTGTTCCTACTGCCAACTTATCGTTGGGCGTCAGCTCTTTACTATTTCTTTTTTACGGCGAGATAGATAGGCAAAAATAACCCTAGACTCTGCGCTCACCGTCTCCATGTAATTCACCAATTTCGACGTCTATCGAACGTTTCGGAAATAGTTCACAATAATAATATATCATTTTTGTCCCATTTCCTCCATCGCGCCGTCGGTGCCGGCATCTCCGGCAGGGCAGAGAGAAGGAATAAAAGAAAATGAAACACCACGACCCAGGTCGACAAAAATTTCCCAGCATATGCGACTGCCGAGCTGACGCGGCTTGGCCCAGGAATCCTTTCACAGCAATCCCACAATAAATGCAACCGAACATCATCCACTAACCGGGCTTCGGTATCTCGTTTTTCGCGTTCTATGGCTCCTTCTCCTTTGCCGTGGCTTCCTCTCAGCTGGCCTCGCCGAATGTGGCGGGTAAGTAGTTTTGGCCAGCTTGCGTTCGAGCATCATAATGTGACATTGGAAAATTGGAAAAACCACTCGATTGATGGGGGACGGAGTTACCGCTTGATATGCGTCAACATTAGCGTAGGAAAGCAGTTGGACGGATGGGGTTGGAAAAAAGTGCCCTTATTCCTTCCGAGAGGAGAGCTTACGACGGCGCCCAGCCAACCGGAATTCAAAGTCGGCGACCGAATTCGTCTCACGCTAGCCGTGCAAGGATGCACGGATGGGTGCTGCAAACATAACCGGTTGAATGTGGGCCACCAGGGAAGGAAAGAAAATCAAGAAAAAGTCCGAGAAGAGAACGTCAACGAGAGGAAAAAATCATAAAGAGAACACACTCATACATATGGCGAGTAGGAATATCAAACACTTTGGGAAACGGGTCTTCTGCCAATCCGGAAATGTGAGGTTGGGCTGGGAAATCAAAATTCAAATTTAGCTTATGTTTTTTTTATCTTTGCATCTTCTGTCTCTTTCTCTCCCGCTCGCTGTTTTGTCGTGTATCAATCCCATAGTTTGGAACGGGAATGTCATCGGGATCGCTTTCCACTTGGCACATTAGCCCGTCCAAACTGCCGGTTGGTGGCTTTCCGTTTCCCATTTACGAAAGGAGTTTTTCCCCTGGCAATGCAGTGCCAGTGGAAAGCGTCCCAATCGTTGACATATTTACTGCATATTAATAACACGGCAGAACCCATCACTTTCCATACGCCACGGCTTGGAATATCGTTCTGGATGGTTAAATGGTGAAACGATGAGAAGCTTTCCTTACCGGAACGAAACATTTGAAATGGATGAGAAATTTCAATCGATTAGTCCAGTGATCTCCACTGATCACGTGCAGATAGCGGTCACAAACAAACAACAAAAACACAAAAACGGTTCTCCTTGGTTGGGAGCAAAATTGCGCGATTTAAAAAAGAGACAGCATAAGAGCACGTCCATGTGGTAGTGAGCGTCCATGGGTGAGCATGAGACAGAGGAAAACTGTATTTAATATTGCCAACCACACTACCTTTCATCTGTCCCGTGCAGTGATAGCGATGATAGAGTTACAGCCAGCCCGTCAAACGAGGCCAGTGGCCGTAAGATCGGCTTCATCTTCGTCCTGTTTGAGGGTGAAACTTCAGCATACGCTCCACAGTGCATGTGACGCGCCGGTATTGACATTTTCCGGTCCGATTGCCATTTTGATGCGTTTTAAATTGAAGCTCCCATGGCAGAAAATGTGAATCATCCTTCGGTGCCGGGAAAGGAGAAAGAAATGCCTTCCCCGAATACACTTGAGCGGTTTGAAATAGACATTTTGATTGAACTTGGCGCAAAATTTAGATCCCATGGATTAAGCCATTTGAAAGATTGCGAACTACCGCCAATCAAAACATAACGCCGCATTATACTTGCGTCCGAGCACGTCCGTAAAGGCAGGGTGATCGAAACATCGTGATGTAACTTTTTCCATCCCCTTAGCCGAGCGGGAAGCATGCTTGGATTCTCTTCGCGCGTAATTTATTCAACGTTGCGTCGTCCATATTATGCTAAACTGAAACACCCACCCGCTGGACCACCTTTGCGCTGCAATTATCAATTATAATTTATGTTCGTGTGGCTGTGTATGCGCGTGCTTTATGCAAGCGCGAACCTGCTTAGTTTCCACCCTCGCTTCCGGTTCTCATTGCTTGTTCTCTCTCTTTCTCGCTCTCGTTGCAGGTACGTAAACAATCACGGAGACCCACAGCTCGGGGACGAATACCACCTTCTATGGGGACGCCTGGCTTGGGTGGGAGTAAGTACTTGAAAAATATCGCTCCGGACACCATCTTATCACGGTTTTATTATTCGGAATCGAAGCATCGCCTGCAGGCGCTGTAAAATATTCCCCTTTTTTGGCACTTTGGGTGGGGTGCTGGGAAGGGGCAAGTGGTTGCATCGTTGTCTTTGGGCGTGAGCTTGTGTGTATGTGTGTAAGTGTGTGAGGTTCTTTTTTTCTCCTCATCCTTCTGGGCGTTGTAGTTGTGCCTTGGCGGGTTCGTGCGATTCGTCTTCTGAAGCACCCGGCACCTCGGAGCATGCTCAAGTGCCTGTTCTCCGGCAAGATCCTGGCGTCGCATCCCCAACACAGCACAATGCCCATGCGTGGCCGGGTACGTGCCGGCTTTTTTCATCATTTTCCTTCGGTTGGTTCTACGCCACTCACCGAAGGGTGCACTCGAAAGGATACGCTCTTGAGGCACGATGCTGGCTCCTTTCGCCACCGGGACCGTGTTTCCCCAGTTCCATGTCCGGGCAGTGTAACCGTGTACCCAATGACGATGACGATGACGGGGATGATGATCAACTTTGAAACGGCCGCTGTCTACCGGAAGTGTCACCTATGATTTGATCTGTGTGAGCGATCCGGGGAGTGTGAAAACTTCCGACAGCTGATACTGAACGGTCCTTGGTACGGTCGTGGTGTGGCGCGAGGCCGGACGCAACGATAGCAATTTTCAAAGCATTTCCAAACGCTTCCCAGGGTAGTGGGGCAAAAACACAGGGAAAACCCAAGCGAGCAAGAAATAAATTTGCGGAGACCAATGTCCGGCCTCGGGAACTTGGCGTTCCGTCGTTCGTCAGCTGCAAGAAAACAACGCCACCAACGCGGTGCCATGGCGGCTCCCTCCAACGAACAGCCGGCAATGGAAAAACACCTACTCAGACACACAAACGGGAAGCACCCCGAAACTGGAACACGACAGCGCGGTCCGTGGCAAAAAGTAGCAACTTGCTCGCTCGCTCCTATCGGCCAGCTGCCAGCCTCCAGTAACGGGAAAACGGGTAAACGAGGGTTTGAGAAGGGGATGGGGAGAAGATGGCGTTCTTTCTCGAAGGGCCTAGGGCCGCTGGTACCGCCGCGGGGCAACCGCTCCAACGTCGCTGCTACGAGAGCTGTCAATTAATTGAAGTGATTTATTATAAACTCTCACAGCGCTGCCATTTTTCCGTTTCATTTATCGAACGTCGGGATCGGTTCGGTGCCTTGCCTGCTCATTGCACCAGCCAAGGCGAGTCGAGTCAGGCCACCCTCAGCAATGGTGAGGTGCAAAAAAAAACATCACGAGCCCTTGAGGTAGTAAAAAAAAACACGAACGCCTCCCTCAATAAGGAGCGCTTGGGCACAACTTTCTTGCTCATTGCAGGAAAAGGGCGATAGGGCGGTCGGTGGTGCCTTCAATGTTGATTTCCATCACGGAAACCCGTCACACGCTCGGCACGCCGAAATCATCGTTATTATCATCATTTAGGCCGATGGCCGACGTTTCGCTCGCCAGCATCGTCATCATCATCGTTTCGATCACGGAACACGGAAGTAGTTCACCGTTTGGCCCGGCTGGCCTCTAGACCACGGAGGAGTTGTACGGAAACTGACAGGCACGTACCGCCCACTCTGCCACTACCTGGCACCGCTTGAAGCGCGGAAGCGTCAAGTGGGAAAGCAAACATTACCTCTCCACGGTGACACCGCTTTTAATTAATCTCCTCCAATAATGATCTCATGCACGGGACGCCCTTCGACCAGCTGCTCGTTTGACCCTACTCTCTATCGTTCTCTCCCTCTCTCTCTCTCTCTCTCTTAATTCCCGGAAAAGCAAAGAAGCCTCACCTGGGTCGAAGGATCTAGTAACGCGTACGCTTTTGCCACCACGGGTGATGGATGTCCCTTCGAATCTTGAGCGAAATGGCGTCCTTTCGAAGGAGCTGACTGCTCCATTGGATTACGGCGCGTGTGAAACCGCCCGATAACATCGAAAGACGCGCTTACACGAAAGAATGATAATTATTTGATGAAAGTAACGAATTTACGGCACGCGGTATAATTATTAAGTCATCCCCATCGGACCGACGGGAGTGCAAGTGCTCGGCCAGAGTGCAACACCGGGTGACACCATTTTGCCATCAATTAAACACATTCGGGCATCGTTTTCCCGCGCAGCACAGCTTAAATATTTATCCTACAAGGCGCTGCTCCACAGAGACTCCGGCAGCATGAACCGTCTCCTTCGGCAGTCTGATTTGGTAAAATAATTACAGAAAAGTTGACCTTCCCATGTGCCCGTGGGCCGCTACCGTTTTTGCTGGGTTGCAGGGATCTCCGCTTCGAGTTCAACTGCGTCCCGGCTTTCTGTTGTCTGGAACCCTGAACCGGCAACGGACCCTTTCCGGTACAATTAGATCAATAAATCTCGTCTCCCGGGTCGGTCCCGGCGTGGCCCGAAAATTTGCACACGACGTGGCCATGCCGACACTTTTGGCTTAGGCTCTGGTCGTCTGTTGTGAGCGAAACCGGTTTGTGCAGCAGATGATCCTCGAGCCTCCCGAGCCTTCGCAACGTCGGCACTGGCTGGCTGGCTGGTTGTCGCATGAACAAAAGCCAACCGTAACCGGAGGCTGCAGAAGCGACGAGCAAACACACACATACACACATGCACGCGAGTGCCCGCTCGTTCATAGTGACAAATGTAAATCACTTAACCATGTGACCCTTCTACAACAATGCGACGTGTGCCACCGGATTCGGGCGGTAGGACGGCTGAAAAGGAGTAAGGGTAGCCGCGATTTGCTTTCTTCGGACGGTCGTTTCGCATCCTCGTGCGTGGGGTTGAACGATTCGGTCGAACAAAAGAGCGAGTGGAGTGAGTTGAGAGCGATTTTCCACCGTTACACGTCGCAAATGGTGTCCCACAAAATTTGCAACACGGAAGCGTCCATTTGCCCGATTTTCCGTTTCTTGCGTGGGTTGGTTTCACTCTCCAAACGGGGTTCTTTATGGTGAAGATGCATACTATCGGCATTTTCGCTGTAATCATTAGCTTCACAATGAATTGGGCCGCTTTATCGTGATCGGTTTTTGAGGCACAATTTCTGATAACTTTTTCGAGAAATGCAACTCAATTTTCCACATCTCCAAAGGAGCTGTTTTGATATCTACACCCGGTCAATGCAACCGAACTAAGACCGGGTGGTGGCATGAACACGAACCAACGCTGTCAGCCAGGACTGGGCGCCTCCATCGACCCCAGAGCCCGCCCCAGACTGTGACGGGGAACATTTAAATTAAATGTTGATACGTGTAATGCTTAATGCTCTCTCGAGCAGCCTCTGCTGTTGCTGTTTTCGCTGCCAAAGCCATACGCGCCACGGTCCACTGGTGGCGAAATTTCGGCCATCCAGCTCACCCCCACAGGGCTGGAGCATTTATGGCGTATCAATTCGATACATCGTCGGTTGGGCGGGCACCAGGCCATCCGGGGGCCGCTTTTCGTCGGGCAGCTGGTCGTGATGTTCTCTGGCTGAAATTGCTTGCACCCCCGTGTGCTATTGGGGTTGAGAACGGGTCGAGTTATGCGCCCCAGTTTTCTACCCCATTTCCCGCCAGTGGCGACTCCGAGTGGATTGACCGATTTGTGTGCGGCGAGCAACTGCGAGCGATGCTGGCCTTCCACTGCCACTGCCGGCCGAGGCAGGTCGACCGAACCCAGTGCCGTGCTGCGATTGTCATGTTTGTCCATTTTATGTGTGCCATGCAGAATGCAGAAATTGTGCAGCCACTGCACCAGCTTTCTCCACTGCCACACCGTGAACAATTCGTTGGACCACTGAGCCCCGAATCCAGTTACGATGTGCCTTTTCGCAAATGCGACTCATTTTGACCGAGGGGCTCCAGAGAACTTGCCCGGGACATACACGCGCGTCCTCATATGCACACACACACGGCCACGACGGCCATGTACACAGGCACACAGACGCACAGTAATATGACTGATCCAGCGCCGAGTCAGGGGAAGGTCTGGTAAAACTTCAATCGTTTGCGACAGGGTTGCATTTCGAGACATGGTGGCATTGGAAAGGACTCTAAGGGAGGCCATAGAGGGTGGTACAATTGTTACACCCGGTGCTTGGCCGTAAGCTGCCCCGAGCACGCTCAAACATCGGTAGGGCAATACGACAACGACAACGACGACCACGACGCCGACGATGACGACGGCTACGAGCTGCGATGGCGACTTTCGGGACACTCCGTGTGCCATTTGCAGATGATGGAAAGCATGTAGCCCTGCCGTGCCACCCACCAGCACGTAGCCCATCCCACCCTCACAGAGACGTAAACGGGCGACGGTTGCATCGTTTCATTCAGGACAATTTAATTGTAATAACGTTTCATAAACATGTAATTGTAATGGGATTATAATGCAAACCCCATTGTCTACGATGTGGTCAATTTAGCTGCACTTTGACGGCGGGGCATTTTTGCATCGTCCCTTCTCACTGCGTACGGTGGCTCCTGCGCTGAGGAGAGAGGAGGTGGCACGCCAATGGGCGTTTGATACATTGAGGCAATTATTTATGTCTCACTGTAACGCAAATGTAACGGATTGCCACAAGGCAATTTGCCGACAGAGAGCGGTGACGCGCAGTGGCAGAGGAGAATTAATAAAAAAACACACAAAAATCGTAAGCTTTTGAATGCATTATTGTGGGAAATGCGCATTTTTGCTTGCCCTCGTTTGCTGGTGGTGGTAATACGAATTTATGCAATCGTCGTGTCGAGTCGTGTGGTTCGTTCAATCAGTGGCAGTGGACGCGTTACAGTAAGCGCTGCCCTGTTGTAAACGAGTTGTGGCTTACTGGAAAAACATGGGCCGAGTATGATTTAATGATTGGTTTGATACGAGCAACGAAAAAAAAACACAGTTATCGTGTTAAAATGAACGTAGGTTTGACGATACACAGCTTCAATGGGACAGAGACGATATAACAAAAAAATAAACAAAACATGTATACCGATTCAGTGATTAAAAAAAACTCTTTGTAGTCAAAAATGATTTATTTCTCAATGTTGAAGATAACAATAATGCATTGTAGCCTTTACATGACATTCTGCACACAAAACAGTAATTTGTGGTGCAATTTTAGTTGCAAACAAGCAAATGAAAAATATAAAGCCTTTAATTGTAGTCGATCATTTATGAGCTGTTAACATGCTTGTTTGTAACGGTAAGCCAGTTCGAAAATGAGTCATACCATAATCGTTTGAATATGTTTAATTTATAACCTACATGATGGGAAAAACAATTCCCGTCTCACCTGGGCCGATAATTAACGTCATGCAATGATGTTGTGGGTGGATGGGTGGAATTTTGAAATTTTGCTCTCATTTTTGTGCTTTCGAATCAACCAGTCCAACTGCATGTTTCCATCTCTTTAAGCAACGGTCGACATTGAAAACGCTCACGACGTGCCCCTCGCACGTTACGACGCAATTTCGCACATCCAACAGCTGCCTCCTCACCACCATCATCGTCATCTCCATCCCTTCGCTCTGACGCCTCCCAGTCCGCCGGTAGCGTATTTGCTTGTGCCGCATTTTGCCGCCTGCAGCCACCGATGTGCATCGGGCTTGCACCGGATTGCAGTTTTGCCGCTGCACACGCGTGTGCCTACCTTCAGGCGCATAGCAAACACACATACCGGAAGTATGTAACATACCACCCATTCCAACCCACCCCCGTTGGATGGTAGGTGATTCCGGTGAAACGGATCGAAGCCCGTTGGTTGCCGTGTCGCGCGAGCGTTTCTTGCTACATGCCGAGGCAATGCAATCCACTTTGCATTCGGGTTGAACTTTTCTCACCTTAACCCGGATTCCGGAACCGTAGCGGCATTGGTTGAGCCGTTCTAGCACGGTGATCCCGTGGCGCGGTTCGCGGTCGCATTGTCCCACCGCAGGCAGTAGAAAAGAACGGCATATCCTGCCACATGAGATCGCACGAGCCGCCTTGCACGGAGGCTTTCCACGAGGCTCCGAAATAGGAAGTCACGTGGAAAAATGCTCACGCGTTGATAAGGACGAAAGTATGTGGCGCTTTTGGTGGCTGTCGCTGTGAGTTCGTTTGATTGGAACAGGCGCGAGTGAGACGTGTCGTGTATCCTGCCGTCGGTGCCGTCCGTCGGTGGCGTTCGACGGCGGTGTTGGTCTTCGTGTTGTCTCGCTTGCGCGCGCTTGCATGAACGCACGCGTGCGCGTGCGTCCGAGGCGCTGGATGTGTGCGAAAATTGAACCCGTGCGCGTGCGTGTAGGTGTGTGGGTGCAGCGGGGGCGGTGAAGGAGAGCTGAGATGGTACAATGGAAAATTCTAGCAGTTCAGTGTTATTCCAGCAGTTTGTGTCCATTGCATACCCTACAGGCGTATTACATGCAGCAGAACTGAAACGAGAAGTTCTCCATTTCCTGAAAAGCAGGTTGACAGCGCAATAGTTCCGTTGTCAGGATAGGTTGAATGGTACAACATGTATCAAAACAAAACCAAACGTTGACATCATTTCTATTTTCAATTGGAGCTTGAATTATCGTAAAAATGTAACGAATTTAAGCTGACGGTCTTAGCTCGTCAAATGCGCAGTAAACATTTGTCTCCTTCGGGATGTTTTAGAGTGCGTTCGCTGAAACTCTGGCAGGACGATACTGAAGGTGGATAACAAATTGACATTTGCATTCCTTCGCAGCACACTCTCCGTCCCGCCAACACCAACCCGGGTGTGGTGTTATTTTTCCCTGAAAACGTGTTTGCTTCACGTGCGCCTATTTACCGCCCTCATATTTTCCACCACCTTCAACCATCCATCTCCTTGTGCCGGAGTGTGATGAGACGGAACCGTTCAACAGTGCGTGATTTACGGTCGGTGATATCAGTGTATGCGCGTCACCCCGTAGGGGAAAATGGTGCGTGCGTGCGTCGGATCCTTCGTATTGGTGTCAGGTCTGGACGGCTGGGAGTCGCGAAATCCATGTTTTCCGAACGCTGAGTACCACACCGTGATTGACAGATATTTTGCGTGCGTACACGTGATGTTTGGTCACCTGGCGCACAATTTTTTTTTGTCCTGTCACCTCCACACCAAGGACCACCGGCACTGTTGGATCGGTTTTGTGGTGAATCGTCACACTATCACACTGTGCTGTTATGAAAAAACTCATCGAAAACAAGTCACTTTTGCAAGCATTCTACTCGAATACCGTTCGATTTGTCCATGCCAATTGCCGGCAGACGGACATTAGCAGTTTTGTACCATCCTGCCTGGTCCAACGTGGACGCCGTAAACCATGTGTGTATGGTGCGTACGGTTCCTGCATGACCATCCAACCAACCAGCCATCTGCCAACACTAGCCGTTTCGCTTTGGCTAGCGCCTCAGATTTGCATCTTGCGTCCCGCTCAATGGAGTGGTGAATTAGCCAGGGTGCACCACCATCAGGAAAACTCACCACTCTGGTCTCAAACAGGCACGGGGCTCAAACGGGTGCTTTGGAAGTGACGCGCAGGGGAGTGGAAAACTTTCGATGTTCGAAAATAGCCCACCACTACCACGGCCGAGTCCACGTTCGTTCGGCGTTTGGAAAGGATGAAGGATTCCCTTTGCTCTACTTGCGTCCTGTTTTTTTTTTGACGTCGAATACACGAACACGGCAACGCGGCTCAAGTGTGACTCGGCCCCATTCGGGTCGGTTTGGATCTCGGGAAAAACGGGAAAACGGGCGCACTTTTGCCGGTTTCGGCCCAAAAGCGGACGACTTCGGCGATGCTCCGGGCGGCGGTGGCCCTTCGGGTATCACTCGGGTGTTGCTCGGGACGGGTGTTTTTGTTGTTGCTGTTGTTCAAGAGAAGGGGGTGGCAGCCGACGACCAACACCACCCGGCAGAGTGAACGAGGGAAAACGCAACCCCCACAAGAGGTGGCCACGCAGGAGCAAACGAGATGCAAAACCTCCCGATTGCCGACGGGATCCCGGCCGGATGTCCCGGCGACTCGGGCCATGCCGTGCGCGAGGTTTCTGGTTGTTGGCTGGCGCCTGACGTTCGCAACCCCACTTTGTTGCACCTTATATTGTGGTGGGCTCTGCCCGGAACAGTTAGTATCCATCGTATCCTCCTCATTCGCTGTCTAGCGCTAGTCGAGTTTACGTCGATTAACCGTCCCGTTGTTTGTTGTTTTTTACTTCCACATATACACACGCACGCGAACGTGCACACACACGCGTGCTAATTTCCTTGGCGTCTCGATATTTCTCGCTTTCTCGCTCGCTATCTCTCCCTATCTCTCTGTGTTTCACTGTTTTTGCGTAACTGTGTCTCTTAATCGTACTGTGAATCGTGAATCGCGCCGTGAAAAACGCACGCACGTTGGGCGTGAGGCCCGGTTCGTCACTGCTAGTGGACTAGGAAGCAAGGATGTTGTAGCAACGGTGACGCTACAGCTTAAATCAAAAGAAAAACACGCACACGGGAGAGAATAACATCTGAAGCAAGTGTCAGTCGAGTGCCGAAACGTGTTGAAACATTGTGTGTCTCGTGCTGCGTTTATTCTCGTACCAGTGCAAGACGAACGCTGGGGCATTACCGCTAGGTCTCGAACGGCAGCAGCAACATTACTGGATCAAGTCATCCACCCACTGCAAAGGCACATATTGGCCTAAGTTTCCCATATTCGGGAACCAAATCGACGAGTCTCGCCACTACCCGGAAGTAATATTTTTTGGAAACGCACTCGTCAAAGGCGAGTGATGGATGAAAAATAGATCCGTCAACGGGTCACCGTCCACGCTTGCCATCATCCCAGCAACCTCACATCGACGCAACCACAGCGAAACCGGTCCGCTGATTGCCTTTCGTCGATCTCTGGTTCGTTAGAAAGTGTCTGTGCGCGTGTACGTGTGCCCCGCACGCGAGTGTTTCACCAAACGATATTAGAAAATTTCTCGGCGAACCGTCACCGTGGAAAAGCGATTTTCCTCCAACGCCGCGTGTGGACTATCGAGGGGATGGTGAGCGAAGCGGACGCAGCCCTACCGAACGATCCTGAACAAGAACGAATGCGCCCGTGACAGTAACTTTAAGCGTTTCGGAGCGCGAGGTGGTGCGTTTTTGACAGTCCAGGAATTGAAGTCTCCGCGTCACATTAAAGTTGCTTCGTCGGCAGTGGGTGATTGCGCTCGGGTTCCGTTTTCGATCGATGTCACAAAGAGTTTGAGGCTTCAAACGCCCTGAGCATTGAACGGTCGCTTGCTGGTGCCAAAACTGCGGATACTTTGAACTAGCCCTAAGATTGGATGGAAAATTGGGAAACCAAGCGACATGTTTCTTCAATTTTTCATTGAGTAACCTGTGCAACATGAGGTATTCGGCACTGATTAGTTAGTTAGGATAAGAAAAACCTTGACTTGTCTTGTAAACTTTCGACAACCATTCCCATTTTTGTCCTTTTGTCAATTATGAAAATGAAAACAAAATACTGCACTAGTCAGTACGACCATCTAAGGAAAAAGAGAGAAAGAGAGATGAGAGAGAAATGAACGGGAAAACGAGCAAAAAAAACCCGAGACAAATGGGGGTGGAAAATATGTTTCTTTATTTTCTTACTTTTGCATCACCCTTACAGTAAAGCTAACGTAGTCAACGCGACATCGAGATAACTAGCGAGGAAAGAGAGAGAGAGAGAGAGAAAAGAGCAAAACCACGAGTACGAAAGTAAAAAAAGAGTTTAAATATAGCGTAGTTGCGTCTGATAGTCGCGAAGCTCGCAGCAAACGGAAAGTGTGCAAATTTTGTCTTCAACCACTTAGCAAATAGTCGCAGCATAGCGCAACACCGCTACAACCCGTCAGCGGTGCACGTTGGTGCTGGAAGTTAAAGTTGTTTAAAGTTTATTTTTCTGTGCGAAAATCTCCGCGACCACGCGTCGACCGTGTGGGCGTAAGGAAAGGCAATCGGAAGCGATTCGGCTCGCCCGGTAGTGTTCGAAAGTGAAGTTAATATCGCGCGTCGTTAAATAAGTAAAAGCGAATACCATTCCGCAAGGCAACCGCGCCTTTACCCGCGAGTATTTCCGCCAGTAACGCGACCGTCGACGGAGAGAAAAATATTCGTTGCAAAAAGCAGAAAGCAAATAAGCAAGAAGGTGTTTGTGTGAGTGTTCGCTCTGTCCCAAAAATCCGCGTCCGAATTCGTCGTCGTACCGTGTCCTGATCGGCTGTGGCAGTATCCGGCGTTCTAATCTGAAACCGAGCGGCTCTGTGAGCTGAAGAAACGAGAAAAAGAAAAATAAACCACCCGTAAACACCGCTCCCGAGCGTGGTGTCGAGTGGAAATTTTCGTGGAACACCCCTGGTACGACGCAAACGGCCTCAAAATTTTCCCGTCCACAATTAAGGAAATAGCGGCGCCTGTAAACTACTTCCTAACGAAAAAAGTCATTGTAAGTTCCGATCGACAGCGACAGCATTTCAAATTGTGAACCCACAGATTTCGCTTACCATTGTTATTTGCTTTTCCCGCTTTCTTGATTTCGATTTTCGAGCTTCATTTCCTCGATTCGTATTGCTGTAATATGTCCCTTGCATTTTACACCCTCCGTTTAACTACGCGCAATGTGATTCTATGTTGCGAGGATTTATTCTAGCTGTGTTTTACACGACTTTACTGAACAAATGTGTTAGCATACAAGATCAGGATGCTATGTTTGACGTTCGAAAAAATATTTATTGAAGCAAGTGTACTGTCTTCAAAAGTGAACATACCAAAGAAAACGCACGTGCAAACATGTGCAGGTTTTAAAAGGACTCTTGCGTCATTTTGCCAAATCTAATCAACCCTTGAAGCATCGTCCTAGCACCGACGTACAATAAGCACCTTGGTCCCTTGTGAAAAATGTGAGCGTAATTTTTCAAGCGACGAACTTTGAAACCCCCGAAAAAAGAGACCGCTTGCTTAAAGCTGCTTGGCTCGTAGGGTGGTACAAATAAAATGCAAAACTGGGGAAGAAAAATCAACAAAAAAAACTCGAAAGCAAAAACGCAAACGCAAAGGAAAACTCCTCGCGCCAGCCGAAGACACGGGCCTGGCCTGTTTCCTCATCACCCTGTTTTCCTTCATCACCCAGCAGGAGGTTGGAGTTGCAGTAACGAACGTGGAAAATAACGAACGCCCCGGAATGACGGTGACATTTCCTTTTCCTTTGCCGCACAGTCCTTCTGGGTTGGTGGGTGGGTGCTACTGTAAAATATCCTCCCTTGGATTTTTTTCCGCTACTTTTTCTCGTACGTCTCCACGGTTTCCCACACGACGTGCACTCGTGGGTTCGTCCGTCTGCCCATGAAAGCCTGCTCGATGAAGCGAAAGAACCGGAACGCCATCCACCTACAAAAACACCCCCCCCCCACACACACATATACACGTGCACGTGCTCTCTCCTCAGGATCTGGGGTATAACAATGTGTTGGAGGAAGTTGACAAAGTAGGTTGGAGCGTCGGCAGAGGAGGGAAAATCTTTGGCCGTGGAAAGGCACTGCCTTGCGCTCAAATTTTACGAATTTCTTTCCCACATTTCGGCAGGCCTCGGTTGCGAAAGCACGCCTGCTTTGGAAAGATATTCGGTGCTACTTTATGTTTTCCCCGGTCCGAAAAGCGATGGAGAACGAGAGAAAAAGTGTGTGTGTGAGAGAGAGAGAAAGAGTAAGATAGCGAGGCCATTGAAACGGACACGCCAAATGCTCAGCTGCTCGAAACTTCGGAGGCAGGTCAACGTTAGGCCCCGGCCACCGGGAAGCTTTCAACGAGTCACCGACCAGTGAGGTTTTTTTCTATGGTTTGTTTTCGGACCGCCAGCTTTCCCGGTTTCGGCTCCGGCGTGCAGTCATTCCATTGAGCAGAACGGCAACTCGCCAAAATGCACACCGGCCCAGTAAAGAAAATCTGCGGCACGAAACGAAAAATAAACCAAACCCCCACCGAAAAAACGTAAGCAATTTTATGACCCCAAGGATCGTAAAAAATATTTCTTTATTCCCACTGTCCTCCCGCTGTTGTTCATGGGACGGGGTCCAAGGGCTGAAAGTGGCCTTTGTGGACACTTTTTGCTCCGCCACAAACATCCCCCAACCGGTGCGCGATTTGCACTGCTTCGGTGTGGGTAGAATCGCATTCAAACCAGCTCGAAATACGGCTCTCTACGCCACGCAGTAATCATCGCGTTTCCGTCGACCGCGGTTCGAGCAATATCAAAAGGATGATACGGTTGAACCGTCGTCGGGCATTGGGTCATAACTTTGACTCGGAGTCCTCGTTTTCATCCCCGGCCGACCGGTTCGGCAGTTGGGACTCGAATGTTTAATGATATTGCATCACTGGATCAGAGCAGGGTGAGGTTGGGTCGATTGATTTCCCGCCTGCCTGTATGCCAAGTGTGACATAGGGGCGGGATGGTTCAAGGCCAATCGACAACCGGCTGGAAAACTATCCCAGTTGACCGACTGCAAAACCTATCGAAAACTCGGAACGTTGGGGCAAAAGTTTCGCAAAGCTGTTATTTATGCGTGTAGGTGTATGGAAATGTGAGTCTATCCTGGGACAGGATTTATCCCGCCGATGGTCGGGACTGGGTTGCTTTATCCCAATCCGCGGCTAAAGTGATTTTTCTTCACCTCAGCTAATGGACGGAAAAGGCAAACGGAACACACACCAACCAGTCCTTTTTGAAGTCAGAAAACCAGCTGAAAAGCAACTGCGTGAGAGGGGGAATAAATTACGGTTCCGTTTTGCCGCTCTGTTCCGATGAATCTCCCGATTCGAATACGAGACCGATTAATATCGCCTTCGAGGGCTGCAGGGAGTTGGAAAAATGTTTCCCTCCAGCACAGGGCACTGAGAGAAAAAAGAAGAACCGGAAAAAATCACCTCGACCGGCCATCGCAATATTTCAAAGTGGGGTTTCCCTGAAAGGCGGGAAAAAAGCACAAGCATCTCCAACTCCAAAGAACTCGACTAAACAAACAAACAGACCAACGAAGGGTCTAGCAGTGGAATGGGAGTGGCACCCAACCAATGCCGAAACCAAAACATGATATAACGAAAAAAAGAAAAAGAAATGCATCGAATGGCAGTCTCGGAACTCGAAAAAAAAACGCCTACGCGATACAAACACACCCGAGAACGACCTTTCAGCCTGCCCGTGCCAACCCCTTAACGGTAAGCGACCAACCCAAGGACATTTTTGTGCATGAACCGGAGAGAACCTCGAATTTGTCGGGGTGGCAAAGGACCTCCTGTCCCTTTCACCTTTTCCGGTGCACACCTTTCGCGAACGTGAAGCGACGTTACATTTAACAACGTCAACCCAAACACGAAGGAATTCCGCCCCGGAAACGGTCACAGACGATAGCTGGCGTCGCGGGACGACGAAAATGGCGCGTTGAATGGGTTGGAGAAGTTAAGAAAAATGGTCCTCTTCCCGTTTTCTATTTCTCGTGTTTCCCGGCCACGGGTGGGCTATCGTTTGAGAGAGCATTGGATTGGCGGGGTGCTTTTCCACTTCTCGAAATGACACCCAAACATCCGGTTGACCTGTACTATACCCGTGAGAAAGCTCCTTTGTTGGGTTAGAATGACGTTCCGCGATCGCGATTAATCCATCGACCATAAGGGTGTTCAGGAAGTTTTCCCAACAAGAGAAAGAGTTACAAAAATGAGCCTAAAATTCGCCACCTTGGTTTAGTTCCTCCACCGACGGCTTCAAATGTACGATTTTCAGTGGCAGCCATGTCGACAAAAGGCCTGCCTAGGAAATCCTGGGAGATAATTTCCACGTGATGTAAACCAACCACCCGCTATCTGCGTCCGATATCATTTTTTCACTAACAAACATCCCCATGGTGATTTTTTCGTTTTTCGTGCTGGTGTTGTTTCTGCTACTTGAGCATGAGCCCTCCACCGCCGATATGCTTGAGAGAAACGCTTTACGCTTCCTCATTCCGATGGAAAGCATATTAAGTTACACCGAGGTCGCATTCGCACCGGCCAGGAATAGGCAACCGAACACCGTGCGGTTGCGGCCAGGTTGCTTGTTTGTATCAACACCGAAGAGCCGAAGAGCCGAAGAGCAGCATAATCATCCCTAAAAAGCATGTGTGTGCGCGTGTTCCTTTTGGAAGTATTCACCAAAAAAAGGATTCCCGGAACACGTGCTCGGTCAAGTCGGTCGCTTTAACCTAAACATGACCCTAATAGCTCGCCGAAAAACGCAGCCTAAGTGATTTCCCTCGCTCCCAGCTTTGATTCTGCTTCCTTAGAAGAAAACAATGCGAATGTGAGAGAGTTAGCCTTTACATCCCGTTCTTGTTCGATTCCAGGCAGCGGAATCTAAAGTTTCGACGGCCCGAAATCTCCAGAGATAAAAGTTCTCTACCTTGCAATCGCTTGGAGTTCGCGATCCAAGATTCGAGCGGGTGTATATAGCTTTCTTTTCCCAGTCCTTGTTTGTTTTGCGCTGGTTGTATTGCCCATCGAGTGCTGGCAGCAAAATCAGGAAATGGATTTTTAATCTTACTGGATTACGCCCGATTCTGGACCCGGTTGGAACATTTTGCGAAGCACAAAAGGACACCGGCAAAAGTGAGGAAAATGGTTGTAAAGTTTAAAACAAACCTCCTCAGTGTTCTTTGGAATGTGTTTTTTCCATCACTCTACCGTGCCTCAGAACCGATGGCGTCAAGTGGCGGATTAAGATGTTACAGAGACGAAAACGATAGCAAAAAAATGCCCCATCGGGCTAACCGGTTCGCTCCGTTCGCTTGTTCTTGTCCGCTGTCAGTGAACGCACGACGCGCTGCCAACTCCCTGGGATATAGGAAACCGAACGCGTTTGCTAATCCTACTCCCACGGTTGGTATTTTCATTTGCAGAGACATCGGCGAAGTAGCTCCAAATGGCGCACATTACTCGCAACGAACTGGCGTCGCAACCGGCCGACAGAAGGAGATCCCTTTCTTCCGTAGTAACTGTGTGAGCGCTTTTTTTTTTATTTGCGCTTTCTCGTCTCGGAAAACGATGCCACCGCCGTCGACAGCCGTTTTACCGGTGGGGCAGAAACTTTTTCAATATCTCCGCACGAAATCGATCCGGCTGTGGGATGCCAAGCAAATGCGACGGCCGTTTCGACTGCTGAAAACCACCCAACTGGTGGAAGCTTTCCCAGGCTGGAATCGATAATCGTTGGGCTTGGAATCGGTGGAATGATTCCCTTGCTGGATGGAATCGCAGCCGGAAAAGCGAAGCTATCTTCCTCTCAAAAACTTGCAAAAACACACCGGCTAACGGATGGATGTTTGGATGTTGCATTAAATTTGCGATCCAACGAGAACGATGACGGTGGATCGACCGATAGGTCGAAACCCTGACGAGACGGTGCTTTACGAGCCCACTGACGCTGCAAACGGCTCCGGCCGACCGGTAAAATGTAGGTCAGAAGGGAAAATTGAGCGAAAACACCATTTTCAAGTAACGTGAATAATTAATCGCCCAATTTCTGCACCAAAGTGCCACTCGTCGCCTGTGGTTTAGTTCGAGCCCGGCAGCAAAGGGGAGGTTGAGCGAATTGAATTAAATTTGATCGGGATGGAAGTAGATTTGTGGAGTAGCAATGATGTGCCCTGGCGGGTTTCACTTCAACCGCAATGGAAGGACACATCCGTGTGGTTCAGAAGCGCTTCATGGATGCGAAAATTTAAACCTCAAACGTCTTTAAATGGGTAGATATCCTGCGTAATTCGCTAGCAAGCTGAATGAGGAGGGGAATGAATTTCCCATTCGGCGAAAGGTCTGCTTCTATGGGCAAACAAAACGAGGTGAAAATACGCAGCAAAATTCACCGCATATTTTTGAGCGTTAATGAACTCACCAAAAACCGCACCAATGACGGCAAAATGGCCTACGAGTCCGTTACTGGCGATGACGCTCACGAAACAACAAGGCACTCGAAAATGGACCGACACATTCGAAATGGCTTGCGATAGAAGGAGTGGCGAATAAAAACTCGACAACAAAGGGCGAAGGGCACCGGAACGGGAAAGTAGCACCTCGCATTCGTAGCCAAAAGTTTAGCATTTCACTGTCAAAGTTGTACGGCGTGGAAAGTGTGGAATGCTGAATTTCCCAAATTAGGAAAGAAGCTTTGAGTTACGGTGAAAAAAATGGAATTGAAAAGTGATGAGGAAAAAACATGAGTGTAAAAGAGTGAGTGAGATATCGAGAGAGAGAGAGATAGAGAGAGAGAGAGAGAGGCAGAAGAAACGAGAGAAAACTGCAGCGCCTTCTCAATTCCCGATGCAGCATTTCCAAGGTCCAGATCGAGGAGGAAACTTCGCTTATTTCGCGTCGGGATTCGTTCTCGACCGCCCCCGGCCTGCCTCATTTGGATAACGAACTTCCTTTCCCTGTTTCACGCGATGCTCCACGGGACGATTTCCGGCACGTGAAAATTGCCCGTGATTTTCCCCGGCCCGCGTGCGCGTGCGGCCTTTGCAATCGCGATGAAAAAACAACATTGTTTGCGTTCTACCGCGAAAAAAGCCTCTCCAGAAAGGATAATTAAAACCAACGACCGACAGCAATCGTCCTGTCCGACTGCTGGACAGGGGGCTTATTTTCCGGTTTCGTTGCCTGTGCCTTCCTTTCCCTTGTTTTTTCGTGCCACTTTTGGGAAGCAGCATATTTTCCGCCACCTCACGACTTTCCACCACGCGGGTCGGTTTGTGCTATTTGGACTGGAACTTTTCCATTCCACAACCTTCCACCACGCAATCCCGTTGGGAGCATTTTACTTTTACCACCACGGTCGCCCGAGATGCCACCGACAGTACGCGGGGCTCGTTACGCCACGGAGATCGTAAGAACGGGTGGATGGCTCGGTGAGTGGGTCGGAAACAATGGGCAGAACCGCAGGGCACCACACGGCCCAGGTCTAATTTCCCTCATAAAAAATGAACACACTGGCACGGCGCGTAAAACAAACGGGCAAACAACTTTACATGGACTATATTAAAGAACGATTTTAATTTTCACTCCTAATAAAAGTTCGCCCACCAAAATCGCCCCAGCTTTGGTTCCGCTCGTAACGAACATGCGCGGCGCTAAGACGGACGGGCAGTTGGGTGAAGTGGAAAACGAATATCCTTCCGTCAGGCTGGCCGAGCAACGCAAGGACATCGCTCACTCGGAGCAGGAGCAGGTTCTTAAATTTTGCTGAATGAACAACTCCAGGTTCTCCCTTTCAACTCTCTTTCCGCAAACGCAAGAAAGCAGCGAAGAAACGAAACGGTGCTTGGAAAAACCGGGAAAAACTTCACTTCCACTACCAACAGAGGGGAGTGGGGTTTGGGAGGAACGGATGCCCGGTTACCTTGTGCTACCTTTTCGGGACGGTTCGTTTCTTTTGTTTTGCGGAAACCGGGAATCCGTCCGGCACTCGGGAAAAAGGACGCGTTCTTAAGCCACCGCACAACGCTGGGCTGCGGAAAGGACGCGTCCCGGAAGGAAAACTTACTAACGAACCGTTCCTTTCCTCTGTTTTTTTGTTCTTTTTCCTCTTCGTACTGATTCACCTAGAGTGAAGCTTTACTGGAAAATCGACCATTCCACCGGAAGAAAAGTAAAAAGGACATGCCTAGCGAGTGAGCCCGTTCGTGGACATTTCAACCGAAATGGACTTAATTTTTAAGCCATAATTTTACCTTCATCCTTGTCGAGTTTTATTTGTGCAGGGCTTCTTTGCAGCCTTCCTCATTTACCCACCAAAACGTTTCATCACTTGACTCATTTGCCGAAAAACTTCCCTTTCACGCATAATTCAACCGTTCGCGCGGCCATGTGACAAGTCCTGCCAGGATCGGTCGCGGAATGCTCTCTTTTTCTCACTCACGCTCAAGGAAACAAACGGCCACGAAGGCAGAGTCGAGGCAGCGAAATCTAATCAAATGATAAGCGCGGGCCGCGATCGGGACAGCTCGAAGAAGAAAGCGCACGAAATGAAGTGTAATTTTAGCTTCCCAAGCCGAGCCGGGCGCGTTTTTGATGAGCTAATTAAAAGGCCGGCAATCGCCATCCTTTCCGCTGCTCCGGAACCGACCGAGGGTGACACTCTTTACCGTTTGATTTCCAACGGGCAAAAATGTTACCCCGCCTGCTGAGACGCGTTCCGGTGTATGTGTGGGTGTGCTAGTTGTTGCAGTGATGGGAAGTGGCGTTTCACGTCCGCTTCGGCGAGCGAGAGGAACCATGCTGGAACAATATTTGTTCGCGCCTTATCACGCTAATCGCCACTGCACCCGCCACGTCCGTGTCCTCGACGGATGTGAACAGCATCACCTCAACTCCTTCCTTCTAACCCAACCCTCCGATTCCTCCTTCGACTACACGACCCGGGAAAATCCTGGGGCCCAAGAACGCCGGCTTTAATGGCGCGTCTCACTCGTTCGTTACGAGGTATCGTGCTGGCGTGGCCGGTTCGATTTGCGGCCCAGAGCGGCATCGGCTACGATACGGGGCTCACCACACGTACAGCGCACACATACACCGGCACGCATTGTCACCGGGAAACGCGGGCTGTCGTGTGCCACCAGGCGATGGTGGCATTTCCGAGCCATCCGGTCGGCCCGCGTGAGCTCGTTTGCTGATAGTTTAGATTAAAACCTTCCCACTGGCGCACGGCATGGGCCGCCAGTCGGCCATCCTGGATCGGTCATTCAAAGGCCTTCCTCGTTTTCCTCCGTTGGCTCCTTCACTCTGTTCGGTTCGAATCGATATATCCATTCCATCGCCAAGGGGGAAACTCGAGAGCTGTCACGACGCCACACGCCGTGGTGCTCACTCCACGAGGGAGGAAATTTTCACCTTTTTCCACCCATCACCTGGCCACGCGGGAGACGACTCGTTGCCGAGACAGCGTCCCGTTTCAAGCGTGCTGTTTTTTTTTGTGTCATTTCGTCCTTTCTTTGCCGCATCCGAGCCCGGTTCTTTTCGCTCCGAGGCAAACGCGTGCGTTCGTCCATGGACCGGACGGCCCGAACGGCACACTATCTCTCTATTTATTCAAAACCCGTCTGTCAGGGGAAATTTAGATTTCCCGTCCCTTTGGAGCGTGTGGTACGCGAGTGAGGTCTCAGGTTCGTCGTCATCTGGCCACTAGACGGCGTTCCACGCTTCGGCGCATTGTTTTACACTGTGCTGTGCTCCTGCGAGCTGAGTGGATTTATTTCATCCTGATATCGGCACCGTCAGCGCTGGCCGCTGGGCAGGATGACCGTGAGCCGAGGCTCGTACGCCGCAGGGAAGTAATTAACTGTTTAGCACACCCGTTCGCCAGGACCTCGCTTGGATCTCAAAAACGGGAAAGGGGTTTTGGTCCGTGTGTCGGTCGGGTTTTGGATTGGCAGCTAAATTCACTGGCCCACGTTTCGCTTCCCAGCTGGGGGAATCGTAAATAGAAATGTAAATTTTCATCGTAAGTCTGCCGCTTGATTCCGGAAAAGCGTGCCACCGAAAATAATGTCAACCAAACCGGTTTTGAGCATTAGCTCGATTCCGATTGCAAACGGATCGAGTTCGATTGGAGCGAGTGGAAGCGTTGGGCGTCGGCAGATAGGCAGTCTAATCTGTAACGGTATTAAAAGTGGCATATTTGTTACAGTTCGTCAATTCGAAGAACGATCCAAGCCATCATTCTCCCAAAACCACATTTCGTTCATCGCTCGTAGGTTCCAATCCAATCGGGTTTCCATTTTTTGCCTTTAAATTCTCCATCATCGCTTAGCTGGAGCTGAGTAGGCAAAAGTAAAAAAGTACTCTCGTTCAGATTATGCCGAATTGGAGCGACTTTACCAGATTGGACACAAATTTTCCTCCTTGTGGGGGAAATCCATCGGCTCAAGTATGGCATACCCACTCGCTTATCCCGTTAGTAGCGATTTGATTCGCGAGGAATAGAAAAAAAGTTGCCATCGAGTGGGAAAGCAAAACGCTCTACTGGGAACTCACAATGTATCAGATTATTTACGTAATCCGATCACGGAATATGAAGTACAGAGTACCGCTTTTCTTGCTTGAGGTCAGCAGCGCGTTGGCAAGCATGTTTTCGCGTCCTAGAGCAGCAAGCGTGGCCGCCATAGCAACGAGATTTCGGCTTCCCATATGCTCCACCAAGGTTCCCGTGCAGATGGTACCGATCGCAGCGCAAGGAAAATTCCTCGTCAGAAAGGCAGCTGGAGTCCATAGTCGGTGAAATGGAACAAAAAAAAACCTCATTCGACTTTGCAACGATATTCTATTTGAAAGGGGTTTTACAGGTTCGATTGGTGGAAGGAATGAGCCCATATCGATGCAATTGAATTCGAACCTCGGTCTAAAACTATCGATGTGGAATGGGATTCATGCACTCTTTTTAACTTTCCCGAGTGAGCTGGCTTTCCACGTGCTTCAACCACGCTAGGAAGACCAGGAATAAGCATTGTGGATGGAATCAAAGTGCAGCTCGGGTTTTCCCTGTTCAAAAGCAGTTCGCCCTGTTACATAGCACCGGGTTGATCGGTTCGCTGCATGGACGGCCTGGGCTGCACCCACCTTATGTACAAATTGTGACCAAATAACGACCCTGGGGGCCAATTCGAGTTTCCACATAAATCATGCGCCGCAAATAAATCACACCCCGCGTTCGTCGTGGGGGCTTCTGTTTAAGGCCGAAGGTTTTTGGCTATTTTTTTCGTTGCTTCTCCTATGCTTTGGATCGGTCGCTGGCAGTGTTTTTATTGCGGAAAATATTAGGCTACCTTTCAAACCGAAATGACGCCCGTTGACTGATCCTTCTTGCAATCCCATATATACAACCATTCGGTATGCAGGAGGGAAATGCAGAGCAATGCAATTTTCCTACCACCTCCCCGAAATTTAAACCAACAATCTAATGCAGGGATTTGAATTTGCTGGGCCGGCAAATATGATTCAGAGCACCACTCTTCGGTACCGGTTCACTGGTGTCGAAAATCCGAGTCTTAGGCCGGCACAAGCTGCCAAATCATTCAGCAATCTGGTGAATGTAGAGCAAAAATGAGCTATTTTCGACCGCTAAAGCAAATGGCGGAAAAAACGAAAGCAATTACATTTGCTAAATTATTGCTCGCGTACATGGTTGGCGCTTGTTTTCAGGGATCGAGTTATCAGAATGAGAGAGAAAGAGACTGAGGATAGCAAAGAAAAACATATAATGGAACCTCCGGAAAAGCCGCCCGCTTGGTTAAAGGCACGCTTAACGGTGTCAGTGGCTCTCGACGTTCGGTACTCATTTTCCCAACTCCTCACGTCCTGCGTACCGTACAACAATACCACAACTCCTCTTGTGTTATTCCTTCGAACCACCTCCAGCTCCTCCTTTGGCATCTCGTGCTCTGCTTTAGGGGAAATTCATTTTAGCTGACTTAAAGCACTTTTTTCTCGTACTGTTGGTGTATGTGTACTCTCGCTCGAATAACCCCCACGCCAGACACTTTTGGGGCTGAAATGTGCTTTTATGTCGGTGCCTGCGATCCGGTACCGTATGTGAGTGGGTGGGTGTATAGCGGTCGGCGCCAGGACGTGTGTAAGTGGGCGCCGGATTTCGCCTGACTCCGGGAGTGGCATCATCTTCCGGCCTGCGGAGGGGTAAACCCAGTCGAATGAGTTTTGTTTTGTGTAAGCGATTTGTATGCTCTCGGTCTCGGGTGGGGTTGCTTTTTTTTCGCCCTCATCTTCCTCGTTCGGTTTAGTGCTCGTTTTGCTCGACGACGGTCGTCTGGAGTAGCGTGAATCACGTGCAAGGCTTCGGCTCCCGCACTGGGAAGTAATACGAGAAAAACCGGTGGGAAATGCTTTCGGGCTCGGCGGAACGCATTTAGCAGCGCAACAAACCAAAGTGCTCCGCCGCCGGAGGGAAGGTGCTTTGCTGCCGTAAGTAATTCCGCCCGAGATGCCAATGGGGCGGCGAGGAAAGTGAAAGTTCCCGGTGCCGGTCGCGCGGCCTTAAGCGTGGAGAGACACACAGACATAGGTATTCATTCCAGCGGTAGCAGCAAGCAAACTCGAACGTGCTGCCGAGTAAGAGCCAAACATCCAAACGATCGAGAGAGAGAGAGGGAGAGAGAGAGAGAGAGAGAGAGAGAGAATGGGATGGTAAAAATGGCATAAAAATGAGGGAGGGAAAAAAGGAAAAATCAATCCCTTTATCCCTGTGAAAACGCTTAGCGAGCGTGTGTGCTCCATGAGCGCAGTGTTCGCGCATACATGATCCAAACGTCTGGAAAGAGCATTAACGAGAGGTCATGCCCACCACCCGAAAACGGGTCGCAAAGGCGGAAGTAATGCTGCCTTGTTGGGGAAGTTGAGGCAAAGTTTCGGATCCGTTGTGATAAGAAAAAAATGGAGTGTGTGAGAGAGCGAGAGAAAAAAACAAGGAGCAGGACATTACACATGTGAATCTCTCCGAACAGCTCCAGCGACCGGGAAGCCAAACAATTGCCACGTCCCAGTGGTTCTGGCAGAATCCATTACATCCCCTCCTTGAGCTCACCAACCCACCGACCCACCGACAGCTGGACCGGTGGTGAAAAGGAACACACACTCTCATGGGCGCATACATTACACGTACACAATACTGGCAAATCGCTCCGACAGATAACGGAAAATTATTAGGCACTGGGTTCACGCGAGGCAGCAAATGTGCCCGAAAACTCGCTGAGGGCCAGGCGAGAAGTGAGGAAAACCTGAGAGACAAAAAGAGACAAAGAGCAAAGTGTCACGTGTGTGGCTGAGGTACACCGTGTTAAAATGAGGTCGCCAACACGGGCATGTGGACGATTGGAAACGCAAAGGGATGCCCTTCCGGAGTCCTTCCGGGATCCCGAAAACCTGACGAAATACACCCTCGCCCCGAGCGGTGGAGGCAGTGGAACGTGATGGTGATGGCAGGAGGGAAATAAATGCTTTCCAATTTTTCTATTTGCATCGAATTTAATTTTGGCTCAAAACATTTCACGGTCCCGACTTTCACCTTTCAAACTGGGATGGTTGGGATGGTGTTTTTTTCTAAAACATTTTGCATACGACACCTCTTTTTCACAGTTTTTCTTGTTGTGTGTGTGTGTGTGTGTGCGCTGTTTCCTTTTCCCCGAAAACGGTGGGCGAATTTCGGGCTGTTGATTTTGCGTGATTGCGCAAGAAGAGCGAAAGACACGGATGGGGAAAGGATACCCAATTTGCATTGGGAGCAGCAGAGTGTGTGTGGACGATTTCTGCTTTCAAAGCACCATTTATTTGCGGCCGGTGGAAACGCCGAGAGACTGCGGTGTGCGGTGTACATTCGTTTTGTTATCGCGGTTTGATTCGTTATCGAGAAATAAGCCGCCCGAACAGCGGGAAGGACCCGGGAAAAAACTAAGTGGTAAATACAAAATTGTATTCCCGATGCAGTAGGGCATGAAATTCCTGCAAACTCAGGCCAACATCGGCACCCTTTTTCCGACGCCGGCCGACAGAAGCCGCGTGAAATTATGATGCGTCGGCGAAACTGGCCAGCCAGATAAAGATAGATTAGCGGGTCGAAAACACGCTGAACTCAAACACAGATACGCGAAATAAAAACGCAATTCCCGTGCACCTCCCCGGCGCAGCTGGCGCTGATTAGAGGGTGCTTTGAGTCCTTTTTTTGTACTGCTCGCTCGTTGCCACGAGTGATCACGCCCGGGAATGAGAGGGTGCGAAGGCCTTCTGCTATGTTTGTTATTTAAATGAGATGTTTGTTTCGCGCGATATCAGGCATGGCCGGCTGTTTTAGACCAGCGTAGCATAAAAACAAAAAAAAAATACCAAATCGAAACACCCACGGACAAATCCACGAAAGGCAGCAATCGAGCGACGAGGAAATGGATATGCCCCACAGCGGAAGGGCAACATAAAAATGGTGGTTCTTAAACCCTGCAAAAACAGCACGCATGCCGACCCGTTTTGGTGGAAAACGATCCTTGAAAGGAATCAGCAAAAAAAAAGATGAAATAAAATAAACCTTTCCTGGCGCCTACGAACGATGAGTTTCGGTGCGTTCCAAGTGATTGAAGAGTTTAATTTATTTCCCGCAAATAAGGCCCTGCTCCGAAGGGTGTGGCAGAGGTTTGAGATTAACTTTGAGCCAACGTGGTTACAGTGTTGGCTCTGCTTCTGCTACCTCTCGTAGGCGTGGTTCGGTGGTCGGTTTCGGGCGTTAAAGTCTCCTTTACTGGGTGCCTGCAAAGAGGCTGAATTTCTTCATTAAAGCCGCTGAGTTTCTTCGGTGGTTTTTTCTTACACTCTCAGTGCCAGTTGGCAGTTTGTAATCCGCCTGCTAAGATGATTCCCTACATCATCGCGACCTGCAAACACGCCTCCGTGGGACGATAGGTTCCGGGCCTTTACTTTACGCGACGCACCAACGGCGATTGCGAAACGCGTGCGCGCGCGGACCCTCGCGGAAAAAGTCAATATGCGAAAACCGAGTCGCACCACCCATGGCATGTGTGTATGTGTCCTCTGTGTCCTCCCCACAAACCCCGCACCATCTACCGCCACACGTCATGGATCCGCGCAGGCCGTTGTCGAGAGTTTGAAGTACACTTTTCAAAATGCCATTCTCACATGACTGGTAATCCATCTTGCAAACCAAAGCCGCTGGTGAAGTGTATAGTAACCGCCGCACGGCCATCCTTCGAGGTCCTCCGTGGTGAAAGTGGCTGCCTCCCACACAAATGGGTGGGTGTGTGTACGATGTGTCGTACGAGATGGGTGTCTAGGCTGGTTTTTATTTTTTTTCACACCGTCCTGGAACGACGAGATTTTTGTACCCTCGAGATGGCTCCATCACCAGGGGTGGGTTGCCATTGTTTCAGCGACGGGTGTATTGCCGCGGGGTTTAGCGATTTTATTTTCCGTTCATCTGAAGAACGGCCGGGTTGATGGATGAGCACCGTTGAATGGGCACCGAAGATGCGTGATAGGCGGTGTCCGGTTCAGTCTTCTTGAAATCGTTCCCAAAAAGGACGATTGATTTCCACGCAGCTTGGGCGCGACCACCACCCTCACGGTATTTGTTGAGCGATCGTTTAAGGAGAGTTTTTTTTGCCTTCAGCTTGCGCACACTCTCTGTGCTTTATAAAACAGTGCAAAAATAAAAACGGAGAATTATGAGCAGCAAAAAGTGAACTACACTGCTGGCGATAAAGGACGATGGTTTCTGCCGAGGGATGATATCGATTTTTATGGCTTAAACACCCTCACATCCAACGATTTGGAAATGAGTGAACGAGCGTTCCAGCATTCCTAAGCTCACCATCGTGCGTTCTCGATTGCTGTAAATCTGTAATCCACCATTCAAGTCTGCCAAGAGGGCGAGTCCTTGGGTGAAACGCACTCGAAATTGCCAATCAGCGCCCCCCTTTCGGCCGATGGTGTGCTCTTAAGCTACGCTAATCCCACCGACCACCGGGACGCTAGCGGGCCACGAAGCCCATCGACTAGGCCCGGAGCTCTCGTTAGGCCTTATGCCGCAGATCCAGCCGCAGAGAACGAGGACACGAATTACGCGGCGGTTATGACACCGAAGACCGGGTGGCGTACGAGAGCCCGCAACAGCAGCAGCAGCAGCAGCAGCAGTGGTATCGGAACAAAAAAAAATCTGAAACCCTCCCCTAAAGACCAGAAGGACTGAGTCCCGATCGCGTAGCCCAAACACCAGGGGAACACTTTTGTTTTCGCCGGTGTTTGCATTTCCGCCGTGTGCCGGACGCGGGGCCCAACGCGTCCTTCCGGGCTGTGCTTAATAAAGTACGCGCGTGGAGGTCCTGTTCGTCCGGTGGGACGTGGCCATTGACACTGACGAATCGATTAGTGAAACCGGCTGTGGACGTGTGTGCGTAGGCGCGCGCGCACGCACATTCGCACCGGAAGGTACACGCATCGCACGCACACTTCACAGGACCCTGTTTTCCCCGAGTGAGCTCTTCCTCGTCCTTACCGGTTCGTAAATAATTGCAAATTATGGAGATGTCGCCGCCGAATCTCCAGCGCCAACGTGCGTCCGTGTGGCGTCGACGTGGGAGCTCCAATTAAATGATGTTACGCTCTCGCAATTCCGCATACATTTATGCAAGTGTCCTCGTGGGTGGGTGGATGGGTGAGACAAGTAGGAAAGGGCCGTTCAGACGACGAGAGTTCGGTGCACGACTGCACGGTTGCCTTTCGATGCTGATTCTGCTGCTGCTGCTGCTGCTGCTACTGTGTTCCGAAGGGTCCGTCCCCCAGAGCAACGAGACAGCCATCCGGTCCGGCAGTAAACAAGCGTTGTCTGCTGCTGCTGTGGATGTGTGAATGTGTGGGAGTGTGTTTTAGCGGGGGTGTTCTCGAGCATTCCCATACACGCGGGGGTACACGCGATGCGAGTGTATTGAGCGTTTTTTTCTTCTGCTCTATAGCGTTTTAGCCGGCTTGGGGGGATTGAAATAATTTTTCCGTTTGATTCTCAGCCAACCAGAGTACGGGTTTATTGCAGCATTTTTCTCCCCATCTCCATTGCGAGAACACACACACACACACACAAACGCGCGCGCTAACAGAACATTCGCTCCCTTGCGTTTACCCTGGTGTTCGCTGGCGTAAGCAGAAATTTGTCATGGCGGCCAGTGTCCGTGATTTTTCTTGCAGTTCATTTTTCGTCCCATGGCAGCCCTCTGGTTTCCCGCGCCCATCCATCATGACCCGCGTGCGATATTATTTTTCATTTACTTTTATTTCGACCGGGCGTCTCCATCGAGTCCAATTACTGCATCGGGACCACGATACGGCACCCGGTGGAAATTTTCGCTCTCTCCATCATTTGCCGCTTTTCGCCGCGACCGGGGTGGGTGGTGTATATTTTGATTCGTTTTTTCGTTGCGCTCCTTGTGCAAACCTTCTCTCGCATCACCCCCAGTGAGTGAAAGCGAAAGAGAGAATGAGAGTGCGAGAGTGCCAAATTTGTCGTGCTTTTGAAGCCGCAAGTTTCGGTTGCGGTCATTACGGGGTTCGGGGCCATTATCATTATCGTCGAGCGTCCATCGTGACGACCGTGGGGACGTTGGATAATGTCGGGAAATGGGATCTACCGCTACGCCAGTTGACCCCAGGAGATAAATCCGAAACCAGGAGGAACTCGGATACACAGCGCCATGGTAGCTTGTGGATGGGAAAATGACAACAAATGGTACACACACACACTCAGCACGGTGTTCGCTGAGCGATTGGAAACGGTTTTGTTCGATTTGCAAAAACTCAGATGGGAGTATTCCGCCTGGACAAAGGCGAATTATTCGCCCAATGTCAATGGCTCGCTCAGGAAGGAACCAGTTATCGGGCCGTAAAAATGAAGCAAACGAATAGAAAATATCGTCAACTAGCCCAGGGACAATCGGGAGCAGGCCCGTCAGCCATTAATTAGGCAGTAAATGAATAGCATTTCGAGATCAAGATTGCACCGTTACAACACACTTTAGGAACGCGATCGCGTACGTAGACCAGATTGGGCGGAGAAAAGTTTGCGTAAAACGGTCACCTTCCTTGGCCGATCGCTTAATGGCGTGTTTAGGTCAACACGTAGAATTTGAGCTCCATAATTTTAAGTGTTCAAAAAACATCCACCTTTAAAAACCACTCTCCACTTGTCTCTCACAACAAGACCATTCGCGGACCACGATGAGTGTTAGTTTTTCGATGTTTGATTCGTTTTGTGCGAACTTTCCATGCGCCCGTTACTTCGTGCGCCGTCAGCGCTTTACGGTGCGAGGGGTTTTCTTTCACCAAGAACATAAACCAGCAACTCCTCCGGCAAGTTCAATAAACTGTGCCGTACTGAATATTCAGAAAACCTCCACGGTCCGACCGTGGGTGAAAATTCCTCCGTTGACGTCCTTATTCCGTGCGTCAGCGTCAGCGCGTAGTTTCAATCATTTAACGCTCGCGTGCGAATTTGTGTAGGAGTTTGTGTGAGTGTGTATACGCGCGTGTGTGTGTGTGTGAAGGAGGGGGAGGGGTTTCATGTGCCAACATTTCCCGAACGGCACGCCAATTTTCCACCGGGCTTTCGACGACACGCGAATTATGATGGACTAGCGGTTGGTCCTGCCGGGTTGTCGGTTGTGGAGAGAAGGCTTTTCGTTCTCCCTCACTAATGCAAAGGAAGCCAGTGTCTTGTCCTTTAGGGGTTGTTTTTTTCTTGCTTACCAGAAGGTCGGCACGGACGCTCGCGGGGTGATAATGAAGTAATTTTGGAAGGAAATTGCTTTGCGAACCGCCGCTTCAAAGAAGCGAAAAGTGCCCCGCCAAAGTGTGACACGGAGCCATCGCGGTGGAGTGGGTGGAATTGGAAGTAAAAGGTGCGAAGGGCTGCAGGAGGAGAAGTAAAACAACAGACTTATGGTACGGCAAGAGCCTCGTGTTTCCGCGTACCAGTGGACCAGAGCAACGCCATGCGACGGAGAGTCACAGAACAGTGGGAAGAATTTAGCGAGGATTTATTCTTCGATGTGGAAGTTTTTCCGGTACCCAGGCCACAGGCTGTGGGATGTCGCAACGGAAAAACTCACTTCAACGGGACTGAGGACCGGAAAAATGTTGTCGAAGCGCATCAAAGACGGCCGGCAGTCGGGCTTTGATTGCTTGCGCCTCCATCGGAACGGTCACTCCGGTCGTCCTCTCGAACTGGCCGCGGCTGGTTGGGAAGCGAATTTTATTTCATTTTTCGAGCCCACGGATGGCGGTGGAAGCACGATTACTGATTCCACGCACGTAAAAAAATGCGGCACCTTTAAATCTTCCGCCACATACACTTGAAGGCGCCCTGGAACCCAGAGGGATGGGGCGCAATCGTTCAACTTTCGTGCCCGCGTCCTTTTTACCACCGTTATGTCATGTCGAAGGGACCGGCGATTCGGCCGACCGCACCGTGTATTGATTTTATTTATCGATGCCGGGCCCGAAGTGGAGATCCGGCGACGAGAGAAAGTTCACAGTTTTTACTCCAATGGAGCTCGAGCGAACCTAATGTGCTGCCAGCCGTGTGAGTGGACGGGGATGTATGGCGAGAGAAAGAGACACAAGAAATTGTCCTTTGGGATATCTTCTTACGGGCTCGTTCTTTATTATGGGTTGTTTTTTTTTTCGTTCACGTTTTTCGAGGCCTGGAACGTGGCCACACGGTCACGATGATGGAGCGCTCACTTTGGTCCGGGCTGAGGGGTTCTCCCTCGAAAAATACACGCACCCTCGCAAGGCACTTGATGGAACCACGATGGTGTCACCGAGCGAGGGAGCGTGGAAAAGTCCGAAAGTAATAAGAAATAAATCCCAGCATACCATAAATATTTATAGATTCACTTCGGGTATGCGCGGCCATGCTGACTTGGTCCTCTGGCCAGGGTGAGGAGGGGGCACAGAGCGAAGGTTGGGGGCGCAATAAGGGAAGTTCTCTTCAGTGCCGGGTGCGGACCTGCGCTTACCGGCGCCAACACGCCAGCCGGGGGAAATCGGCGACCTAGCGAAATGGAATTAAAAACGAAGGAATCGGAACCCCCCAAAAGAAAAGAAAAAAAAAAGCGTAACAACGGAACATGATCACGCATCGCGCCCGACCGCACACGGGAGCCAAGGGTGCCCTTTTGGGAAGGGTGGTATTGAGGCAGTAATCACGCACGCAAACGCCTTCAGACGATCTTTGGCCCGCATCACACGAGGATCCTTACCGAAGGATACCGGGTCGAACGCGCACCCGCCACGCGGCTGCAGGAAATTAAATTGTTTTTCGGGCGTTGTTTCCTTTTCCGTGTTCATTTTTCCCTCTCGCTAGGACCCACACCAAGGGGTGGCAGAATGAGCCTCGCGAGGGGCACTGCTTATCGATGTTTTTGATTAGTTCGGCGCAATAGGCCGTTGGCCACCGAGGACGTTGCGGTCAAAGCGGACAGACACTTTTCCACCAGGTGTTGCTTACGTGGAGGCTTACCGAGCGATCGAAATCATCACCGCCATATCATCGTAAAACGGTCCTCTTTTGTGGGGTGGAATTTTGGGGCGATTAACGAACCCGCGCGTTCTTCCCAGCCCATTTACGTGGACGGACTTCAGACCGCAGCCACTGGGTCACCTCGAACGGCACTGATTACCGAACAACATCATTGGAAATGGCTCATTCGAACTCGCATTTCACATTTTATACACCCTGGCAACGTCCAAGCCTCGGCAATGCATAAGAAAGCAATAAAAAGCAATTCTCCCTCAGCACGCGGCTTAAATGCCGAGGCTCGGGTGATGGGCGAACTTCCGGTTTCTTTATTTTTTCACCCCTCACGGGTCGCGCTGGATGCCGAATACGAGCTAGAAAGAGATAGAAAGCAGATGGAAGAGAGAGAAAGAGAGCGAGAGAGAGAGGGAGAAGAGAAGGTTGTAATATTTTTTATTGCTCCATCCGGAAGTGTAGAAGGCGTGGGCGGTGGCAAGCAGGTGGCGAGTCTGCAGCATTTTCCGAAAAATAATAAGGGCACCCTCGAATGGGCGAATCGGAATTGGAAACATTTTTTTTACTTTTTCTTACTTTTTTCCCTCCCCATTTCCCGAATTGCGAGCCTTCGGGGTAAATCGATTGGCTGAGGGCAATCGGACCACAGAAGCCCGGAGAGAATTGTGGGTGGCCCTCGGTGCGCCCATGGAATGCCCACTGGTTATTTCGTTTTTTTTACTTTCCTACTCGCAAGACTATCCATCCAGCACGGGAGTCCCGGCAGGAGGGAACGAATTTCAGGACCCTGCGTGATCCACGACCCCTCTGTGAGCCTTTGGGAGAAAAAGGACACTTAATTCGGTGTACCGGATTTTTACGACTTTCCGAACGGTATTACAGAGTGTTTTAATTATCATAATGCACTTTGTGGCGGTGTCGTTATTGTTGTACAATAATATGATTCCCTTTTTATTTGTGTGCTTTCTTTCTGTGGCCCCTGTGCTCCCGTCGGCCCCTTTGCTATCGGCGTTCCCAACCCAAGGGCGTCCGTGTTTCTTCCTTTTTTATTACACCGCGATGATTTTAACACAAAAAAGCAACGCCACCAGGCTGGGACTAGCTTGCGTGCTGAGGAAGGGCTCGTGTGATAGCCGAGGAGTTTTATGTTTTATGCGAGAAGCGTCGAGTTCTGAAGGAAACAAATTTATTCTGCGTTCTGTGAAATGAGACGGTTTCACGGCATTTTTGACCCGCTTTAAAGCGTACAAACCCAAACACACACCAAGTCGGACAGCAGCTTCCTTCCGACCGAAAGTGTGCTTCCGCCAAAAACCTGTCGCCTCGAGGGTTCGTTTCTCGCACGCGAAATCGTTGCTGCAGATTAGGTTAATTAATCATTGCTGCATAATTTACCAGAGAAATTGCAACCGGAACCGGTGGCTGGCAGATCGGGCGTTTTTCCAGCGTCCGTCCAAGCCATTTGCGCCAAAGTGCTTCGCAGTGAGCAAAGTGAGGGAAATTATGGACGATTTCCACCGGAAGACGAGCACCGGGAAAATCGCTTAAACGGCGGTGGCCCGCCAAAAGCGTTAGCCTTTGCGGGTCCACTCCGCCAGCCTACCAAACCTTGCTCGGGATGCGGTATCCGGGATGGACGATAATGTCTTAAATATTGAAATTAATTACCGCTGAACCGTAATTGTTTATTATTAATTAAAAATAAAGGAAGCGCGAAGAATAATCGGCCGTAAGGGCGGTCCGGTGCCGGCTTACGGTATCGGATGGCATGGAAGGATCGAGCCAAATCAGCGAGAGAGAAAAAAGAAGTAGAAAAAAAACCGCTCGCCTACGTCCTGTTTTACGCCTTCGCTGTGCTGTGTGGGGGGCTTTTTTGTGCTCGATGTTTGTTCCTTTCCTCTTTGTTGACTCGTGCGATATATTTTACGGGCGCTTCAACCACGCCACAGGTACCGAGCGGACGCGCGCTCGAGCGCCCCTGAACAAGAGCCTCGAAACCGATGCCCAACGTTGGGAAGAACATAATCTGTTCCGATTTCGCTAAAGCGCGTACGCCTTCTCACTGGCAGGCCGGGTGCAATACCCAAGTGAACCGGGGTTTGCAATGGGAAAGCGGAAAAACCCCGAAACTGCCGGTACAGTTGCCGGCCTCCATTAACAGACACATAGCAGCACACAGCCACACTCACTCGTGCCACGATCATTAATAAGTAAAAGCTCGTATAACCGTAAAAGAGAAAGCACCGGAGCGAGGGAGAAAAATTGCATCCTTCCTGGTCGTTAATTTTCGCCACCTTTTCCCGCTGTCCCGCACGCTTTTCCGGAGAGTCGGGCTTATTGTTTCGCGCTCGCGCCCCTTGCTAGTGGAGGGTAATTTTCTTCAACCGACTGGTCGTTTCGATGTTCGGACGGGCCAACCCGGAGCAGGCATATTTATTTTTCTGATTAGCTAATAGACACACACGGACACCTCGATGGTCGGAAAAACGAGCCGCAACGGGCGGCAAAGCGTCGCGAATAATTGATGGCGGCCTGGCCTGGGCCCAGTTCGTGGGCAATGATTTGCTTTATGTGTGTGTCACTTGGATTGGTGTACGCTTTCTTGTCGCTTTTTAAAGCATGAGACATAATTATCTGCCTGCGATTGGGACGCTTGGCTGGCCATGCAAATTCACTGCCTAATCGGGTCGACGTGTCGGCGTGACATTCCGACCAAAAATCAATCATCCCAGTTGGCAACAAAACGTAACGGGACTAAGAGCAGAAAAACGCTCTAGGGAATCGTTCGAAAGCTCGTTTCGTCCGGAATGTTCACTCTCCATTTGTGTCCATCATTGCCACCATCGCTGTCAGCGTGTGCTGGGTGCCGCTGGTTGGCAATTTTCATCCGAGGATCGAGAAATCCATCAACCCCGTCCAACAGCTCGGATTCCATTCTCTGCCTCCAAGCAGCTGAAGGACAATGCGACAAGGACTCACAGCCGGGGCCTTGATCGTTGGACATGACAGCACCACGTGGCAGTGCGTTAGGTTGGGCTGGAGAGAGATGGCGACTCTGCCACAAACACGACGCGCGCTGTGTTCGATGTTTTCCCACCGTCCGGCGAAGGTCCGGCGAGCCAAACGAGCTAGAAAGTCACACGAAATGGAGTCGCCACGGAGGACGGAAATGCCAATGGAAGAGCGCTAGATGAAGCGGAGTGAAAAAACCGCCTAATGAAGACGTCCATTTAGACGGGCGCAGAAGCTCGGATTTTCCAGCGGCTCTCGTCTCGGTCATTTCCCGAGCTCCGGGAGAATGCTTAGCACGGCACATTTTCTTCTCCCGTTCCAATCATTAGTGATTAGATCGTTAATTGTCTTTTTTCATCACCGGGCCCCGGGGCAAGCGCCTCCGGGTTTCCGCCTTTTGTAGCCCTGCCAGCGCGCTTTTCGTCGGCGTACAATAGGAAGATGAATTTGCTGTGCGTGAAACGGAACTTTTTACAGGCTATAACCAACCTGCGGAGGCCGGTTGAGCTAATGAAGACCCCGAACGTTTCCTCTCAACCGAGCCGTCGAAAGGATGGGAAATTATCGTTTCGAATAATAATCAATGATAAATCGACGCGCAATCTCCTCATCCTTCCTGGATTGCTGCGAGGTGACGCGTGTGCTCTCTGTGGGCGTGAAATGCGGGTGCCTCCATGGAACGATCGTGGGGAAAACTATTTCCCTCGAAGCTCCGGCGAAACGAGCACCACGTGGGGAAGATTGATTTGATCCATTTTCCTGTTGTTTTTGTGGTTTGTCGTCACACACAAACACACGCACACCCGCTACGATGGGGCTCGGCCGGGTGTGGCTCAGCGCTCGATGCTCGGTCGGGAATTAGATTTCTTCTATCTGGCACATTGAAGTGAGGTTTGTGCCGCCACCAACGAAGCCCTAAAGTGACTTCCATGAGGGTTTTCGGTTTGGAAACGGCAGGAAATTAATTTCAAGAAAACGCACCAGCGACAAAATGGCACCGGGTGCCCCACGATGCCCTGGAACCGAACCTGCCCATAAATTAAACTTTCAGCCAAAAACTTAAAAACCAATTATGACAAAATGGCTGTTTATAAATTCATGGAAACAAAAGCCGTCCATTTCGGCGCCCGCGAATGATGATTTGGTCGTGAGTCCTGCGAGAGGGAAAAATTCCATCTCCACCTGGCCGCAGGGCGCAAGCTCTCGAACAGCGACAGGCAAGGGTCTATTTTTAAATTGTTTTCATTTCTCGTCCACCAGTTCCGTCCATGGTCGGCAAACGCGACGACATTGACGCGAATAATCAATAAGCCAGAGCCGGCGCGGCGCGGCCCCGACAGCACAGCTTATTAGCTGCGAAAATTTACTTTTCAATTAATCTTTCAATTTGAATAATATTCTCTCTCGTGGCTGCCCAAGCTGGGTCCTGGCGAAGGCGCTTTAGCGTCACCTGGCTCGCACTTGTGCGCCCTCACATCTATGCGCGAGGCTGGTTCCAATCATTTCTGTCGCTTTTCGACACGAAACACCAGCCCGTCTTACAAGCGATCCGTTGTTCGGTGACTCTAGCGAGGGGTTTCAAATTGCGTCGCTGGTTGAAACCAAGCGATGCATCAGCGCGGACAAACACAATTCCGGACAACAATCGTGACGCGTTCGCCGACGGCCACTGAAATGGCCAACGAGCGAGTTCGGGCGCTTTTGTGTGGTCACCCCTTGGCTCGAGATCCGTCGGGAAACGGGGGCCAAATCAATCAATCAACCTGCCACGGAAGCGAAATCGGAGCGTGAAAAAAGGACCCCGTAGCGGATGTGCCCGGAAAAGCGCGGGAGATTTGTATCTTTTGTCCCAGCAAAGCCCATCGAGTGAGGACTGCGGCTGTGTCGTGGCCTCCCGCATTTCCTAGCTCGCCTAATGATCGTAATTACAAAGCCCTGGCCGGGTGTGATGGCGATTAAACAGTGACTTTTCCCGGGGCTGCCATTTGGGGGGAAAAAGGGTTCCGGATGAGAAAGGAAATGGCGGCGTCCTTCAAGACGCGCCCCGTCCGGTTCCCGAGGACCGTATCTACGGGAAATCCGCTCGACCGGTGTTGATGTTTCCGTTTTCTTACATTTCGACGCTATGCGGAAAACGCCACGTGTGGGTACGAATGTCCATGTGTGGGTGTGTGTTGTTGCCCCCGCATGAAGCAGGCTGCTGATGGCGTTCCATTTTTTATCCGATGCTAGCCGAAGCGAGCACCGCTACAGAACCGACCAACCAGGCCCAACGAAAGTGATTAATATTGTTGTGCTCGTCCTTTTCGGGGGCTTTTATCAATCCGAGGCTATCAAACGGATTCTTGCCCTGGCGCGCAAGGGGAAATCTTCGGAAAAGTACGTTTTTGTCGGTCTGATAAGGCTGCACCCGGGATGGGACGGTGTGGCCACCCGGATTCGATAAGGCCGTCGTTGTCGAGCTCTCGAAGCCGGTGAGTGGCGGATATGGAGAAAAGATTAATTTAACAGGCTTCTTCTCTATCTCTTTCTCTCTCTCTCTCTCTCTCGCACTATCTCGGGACACGAAGGTGGCTCCACCGGAAGGGACAAAGATGGTGTATGGGGGTGAGGGATAAAAACACGGCAACAACGCCCTGTGCGTCATCGTCCAAAGCGTCCTCGTGGCGTTCGTCCTTGAGGCTGGTTTGGGTTTGGAAATTCCCAACCCCGTGGCAGAAGGTGTCCTGGAAAGGCCGGTATAGCCGGACTTACAACGGTTTTTCGGCGACCCCGGCGATAGCAAATAAATTTAGCCTTACCCGAAGTCCCCCGCACACACCCATCGCCACATACACATGCGTGGGTGCGTGTGAGTGCGCATGATGGAAACGTGTAAGAGTGATAAATGATCCAGCGCTCTCATTAGACAATTGTGTTTGGCGTTGGGTCGTTTTGGGTCTGCCCGGATCCTGGTCGCTGTTTCGCCGTCGACAACCAAGGCCGATGATGATGATGATGATGATGACCATAAGACGGTGCGTTGTTTTCGCCGAAAAGGAACCTTCGGATCTTCGGAGGGCGAGCACGCCGGGTTTTCTGTTATACCTCGGAAGCCGTATGGACGCCGTGAGGAAACGAATCGTTTACGCTTATGAGTCATGCCTTTAATCTTTGCTCGGTTCGCTGATTACTGCTCGTCGGCCGGGGGTCTTGGCTGGCGGATGGTGTTCTTTTCTTAATGGTTTCCTACATTTTTGCGCCCCAGAAACTCGCACTCGGTGAGTCGGCTGGGGGCAAGAAATGTTTTTACTGTGATTAGGAGCGGTTTTCCCGGAATGGTGCGCTGGTGCGTGTTCCGCCCTCGTCTCTCGGCTGGTTCAATCGGGGACCACCCACACGTACCGGAAGCCGACCTGAACGAGCATGGGTGACTCCACTGACCCGAAATAACTTTAAATGGCTCGCGTTGAGTTGCAACTGTTAGCTTAATTAACTGGCCGTGGGCTAAATGCGCTACACGAACACGGTTTAAGATTAGACGGGACACGCATAGATTCGTGTTTCATGTGGCAGAAAGTGAGTAGGCAGTCCCCTCTAAGGGGATGTCGTATAAACTTATCATACAACCGGTGGTTGTATTTTTCAATGGTAATGAAGCACGTACGATTGCGGTTAAAAATCGAATTCATGGGGTAATATTTTTTGTTGAAATGAAAAAAAAGGCCCAGCTAACATCAAACGCCATGTAGCTTATCTAGAGCAAATAAATAACTGATTATCATTCCCAAAACAAATCGACCCTTGTGAACGGTGCAGATGTCTGACTAGAGTGCTAGGTGCTGTTAAAATATTTTCTCAACCACCTGGGCCAAACATGGAGCACCATATCGTGTGGCCAATGCTCTTGCACGTTGCTGTTGTTTGAGATAACAGTCGTTGAGAGCATGCTAGGGCCGGTTTCCAGCTCATACATTTATGTACGCCATGAGTTCGATGCACTAAACTGTTGGAAAGCGCATTCATGGTGCAGAGTTATGTTCCTTTAAAGCTGCAATGCGAGCTGATGGAAAATTTCAGGGACATAAACCAGGCGACGAGCGTTTCATGATATGCCTCTCAACTTAAATTTGATTAGCTAAGAGCATTGAGAGAGAGAGAGTTTTAGAGTTTTTTATTTTCATAGAAATCTGGATATGCTCAGAAAATTCGTCAAAGGATTATACATATCTTAATCTCTGAGGTCGATCAATTCGCATTTTATTTCCCCGATTACGAGTATTTACTGGAATCGTTTTTCACCCAGCAAAATCAGCGCGCTCTTTGGTATGGTGTCGTATTAAAGAGCGCACTACACTGTTTTACGAACGGACATGGCGTTCTTAAAACAAACTTTAGCATCAGCGACACCAGCTCTGGAGCGATAACTGCGTCGGTCCGATGGACGTAAACGAGGCTGATGGACGAGAACTAAAAAAAACGATGCTAAAACACCTTCACCGTCGTAGCCCGGTGCCAGTGAACCGTTTAAGATAACAAACATGTAACACATTCCCAAACGACGGAACATTTTCACTCAGCTCATCATACCCGGCTCGGTTAACGAATGGCCCGATGGTCGATCCAGTGCAGTGTGCTGGCCCTGAGGGTTGGCTCAGGACGAAAAGCCCCGGGTGGCTCCCTGGCCCGACAAAATCTAGTACCGGATAGATTTAGCCGCCGAAGCGGAGGAAAAAGAGGCATAAGCCTATTCAAAGCGAATACACGTTGGGCGGAGTCGAAACACTAGTGCAGGCCCGAAATGGACCAACGCCAAAAGAACGCCATTCTCGGAAGGCGACGACGGATGCACAGGATGGATGAAAGGACGGCTCGTGTGTAGGGCAAATCGTAATCCTGGGCCGCTGTCTTTGGGTAGGAAGCAGTGGGCAGTGTGTGGCAGATCGGTGGGCGGAAGGAGACACAAAAAAAGACACGAAAAATGAATCCCAGGCTAAAAGAAGGGTCTGCCGGGGCGTCAGGGAAGAAAAACGCTCACAATCCACAGGGCGTAGGGTACAAAAATCCGTTTTGGTAAGATATGAAGCGTTATCAATCATTGAGCTGACGGGGCGAGAACTCGCTCACTTCACTAAAACGGGACACTACTCCTTGGCCCTTTACTTGGCACGTGGGCAGAGGAGACGAGTCCCTGCGCGTTCGTCGCATACTCTTGTTCCTGTTGCAGTTGTCCAGCAAGTGGGCTGGTGATCCAATATAGCGGAATTTTCGGCCGTACGGTTCATCATCATCATCAGCTGCCGGATCTGGTGCTGCTGAGGCGCCCTTTTTCGTCCTAGGACCCGGTTAGTATGGTTCCCTGGCGGATGTTATCGCTCCCCGAGTGCTCCGTCCCGATGACCGGTGCTTCCTCCCCCAGCGAAGGAGTTTATCAAAATTTAGAAACACTCCAACGGCGGGACCTTCGCGTCATGCAACTATCCCTAGGAAATGAGCGTTGGGCGCTTGTATGTGTGCATCATTGGGGCGGGTTTATGATTTTCATGTCGGGTCCGTTTCTCGCCTTCGGTTTTTCGTGTTTTTTCGTGTGTGCCTGTGCGCCACAACTCGCTGTATGCCGTTTTTACCCTTGCAGGGTATGTGTACACGAGGGACGGGCCAGTAGGGCTGTTGAAAAAACGCGTGGTTATGATGAGATAAAAATATGCTCGTGCTCAACCGTTCAACCGGCGTTTGGGCCCTTTGCTGTTGGACGGTATCGAACCGAAGTCTTGGCCGCTGCTGCTGTTGGTGCTGCTGCCGTTGAGAGGTGAAATATGGTTTCAAGTGGTTGTAAAAACAAAGTGGCCAACCAACGCACATATACCTACGAGGCAGCTAGCAGGACCTACGAAAGCACAGCCACGGAAGACTGACTGTACAAAAAATGGAATCAAAGCTCTATGCTTGCTCGGTAACGGGGCAGCTATGGGTTGGCCCATGGTTGCTAGGATGCTGCGGTTTTCCTGCCGCAGCAGGCGGCGGATGGATTTATGGACGCGTAGCTTTATGATGGACCGGAGCATGGCGTGTGTCGCCGGGCGTTTTTTTTTCTATCGCCAGCTTTTTGAAGTTGATGTGCGCTCGCCACTTGTTCTCGTTGCCCGCGTGCCTCTTCCAGGCCAATCGGGAAGGCACTTCCGATTACTCGCCTCGATGTGGCAAAAGAGCAGCACAGACAGGCACCGGGAAAAAACTTGTTGAAGCTTTCAACCGCAAATCAAGTGAATGGATTGACTGGGCGCTGGACGCATAAATTCCTGCAGCCTTGGTGCGAGAAATGTAATGGGTGATGTAAAAGCACACAACACACTTCAGGTGCGAGCACGTCGGATTGCTATTGGTAGAGTAATTGGTTTGACAGTGTTTTATTTCTTTTCTACATTTTTCGAAAATGCTAAGGTAGTGTGTGTTGGGAAACCTTTACACTTTCACTGTTTCTGAGATTTGGATAGAATTGATACAACTTATGAGGTACTTGTAGGTTTGTTTCAGACGAAATTGTCTCTTCATTATCAAGCAAGCTCCATCGATCCACCCTCAACGCTTCCAGCCTCAACCATAGAAAAGAATAATGTTCTCCTGCGAGCAATTCCCATCCATACCAACAGTCAATCAGGCTCCCCTGCAGGGTGAATAAAGTTCTGTCTTTGTCCCTCTGCGTCTTATCAGCCCTCATTTAAATCAGTCAACAATCAGCTCCCGGAATCGATCGCGTCCTTATAGGCTGCACGCTCGTTTTATTGAGAAAAGACGTTTTTGCAAAGGAAAGGTGCCGACTGGGTCACACCATAACCTGTCAGCCTGCCTGGGGGCTGCCCGCGATTGCCGGTTCCGTTGGTTGCAAGCAAGCATCAAAAGGGAGCATCTTCAAAGGACACGTGTTTCGTTCGGTAATTTTTCCACGCCATTCCATCGGTATAGCATCGCCTTTATATTTCGGGGAAAGCTTGAGCTCCCCTCGGGCGAGGGAAGAACAGTGAGGTGAGATTCCTCGAACTGATGCGATGTGAAGCAACGAGCTCCTTTCGATGTGGAGGCCTAGGGCATGAGCAAACGAAAAAAATAACAGAGCAAATCGGAGTTGATTTATGATTTCCATTGCTGCGACGAACGCCCTTAGGTGAGGATTATGTTGTAAAGAAGGAAGCAATGGTTATAAAGATGAAGAACAGTTCCAAAGGCGTACGTGGATCGATTCTACCAATGTGTGTGTGTGTGTGGATTGCGGAAAAGGAATCTTCCTCGATCTTGCGAGCTGGTATGGCTTTAATCTGGTATGTTACACAGCGTGAACGAGCATTTTTGGGTATAGTACGTGGAAGGAAAATAAATTACTTCCACGGACGAACGGACCACCATGTTATTGATGTAATTTCCATCGAGATTTTCTTTAATTATTTACTCCCTTATTGCAATGGAAGATTTTCACGGAAAACGCTTGTGAGCTGTGAGCAATTCGAAGTGCTGTTCTTGGAATTCGCATTATCGTTACTGGAAGCTGATTTTCTTTAGCTTCGAATGAGCAACGAACGCAAACGAGCATGCACGAAGGAAAAAGTTATTCAAAAGAAGTATCCAAATTAACATTAACAACCTTTTAAACTTTTCTAGCCTTCCAAAACATGGCTCCTATATTATGTTATTCTAGCTTTTCCCAAGTCTATATTAAGGGTGGCATAATCCGCTTTATGCCATTTTTGTGTTAAAATACACGGAAAAATACATTTTTCCTCAAGGTCAAGTCTACCATACTGCAGGACACGCTTCTGCAACTGATGAACCGAGAGCTTTCGGTTCGGTTCGGTTCGATGATCAGCTTTAAAGCCAGCTGCTATTTGTAATGGATACATTGCTGCTGTATCATCCCTCACGCTCTCCTCGTTGTTTTTGAATCCTTTCATCCCTCTGCATTAACATTCATTCCGGATTAATTTGCGCTTTGGCATAATCATTTGTCGCGCACAGGAACCGGCCAATCGCTTTGGAACGCCAATTCCGACAATGTCTTCAAACCGACCCAAGGAGCGGATTACCCCTTTGATAGCGCAGTCGGTTCGGGACTCCTAGAGAACGCGCCTCCAAAGGCCGTGGCACGGGTGGCTCGGGAAACACCGCTCAAGCGCCACCTCGGCAGGCGACGTAAATCATGTTAATCAATTGTGGCATTTGGGCTAGAATCCAGTTCGAGCGTGCATTCTTGATGGAGTGGCTACATTCCAGGTACCGATGGTGTAGAGCCGGGTGAGGTTGCGGTGGAGTTTTAAGCGATTATGCTGATGTGGGAAATTCCTCACGTGACTCAGCAGCACGCTCCACGCCACCTCGATCCGCGCTTACAATCTTTAACGGCTCGCTTGGCTAGGACCTCAATCACGGTATTAATGGCCTGGGCGCATGCAAGCCCGATCCGATATCCCCTCCGGGAAGGAGGAGATTGCTGCCCGACCGGATGCTTGATAAGGAATTAAAGTTATCAACCATGATCAGCGAAGGGAGGGGATTTAGCTAAGAGCCTTATCCCCGGACTTATCCTTCGGTGGTGTCTCAAGGCACAGTGCAACGGCAGAAACCGATGCGTTCGTCTTTGGTGGGGTTTCTGGTTCACTAGCCTGATGCTGAGTTGCAAAGACCCGGCACGGCATACACGCTCACCAGGAGGATCCGGAGATTCATCGCCGACGCCATCGTCAGCGTCTTCTAGGACTCGCCGGGCATATGTGCGGCGTCCGTTGAGTTTTATGCGCTTAGATGGATTATAAAATATGATAAGACCAGCAACCGAGGCTTGAACCCGGCAGCATGAAACCAAATGCATCTGATAGGTGAAAGCCAAGGGATTATCTAACCGAGCGGCCGCACCGTGGCGAAGGATATCCGTTTCAGCTCCATCGGTGCTGAACTCCGGCAACGATTGCCATTGGAGGCCTGGTAACGTAAAAGAGCCAGTGGTAACGCAAGGAGTGAGTTTTTGAAACGAATTACAATTCCACTCCCAGCCACCCAGTGGCTTCATGGTGGTTTTATAGGGAAGACGGTTGAATCCCTTTAAAAGCGTTCCAACTAGCACCGGGAAAGCAGCATGTGTGCATTCGAGACCGAGAGTAGCTCGTGCGGTAATGGTGTGTGGTTATTTTTGGAAAAGACTCCAAAATCCAACCAACCGCGTCAACTGGGGAACGACCGAATCCGGTTCCGGCCGGAGTCCCTTTTCTCGGGTGTGATTAGATCTGCCCGGTCCAGGGACACGTTTCCGAGGCCCACTCGCAAGGCTTCGGTCTGAAAAGTAGCCCAGGCATTACTTCAGCTTTCTGTAAAACCAAGCCAACACGTTTGCAGCCTTTAAATATCGGCCCGTGTGAGGTTCGATGTCTGATAGCGATGTTTGTCGGAACGTTACGAGCCTTTTCAAGCTCACCGAGCTTGAGCTCACGCTGACGTCGAGGCATTATCGGGAACGAGCTTATCAATTATGGATGATATTCTCGTCGCCCCGTTTGACAAAAACTTTGCCGAACGATAAATTCTGATTATCCGCGCGAGGATCCTGTGCTTCTCCCCATCGTTGGCCCTTCAAGAAATCTGATTTGTGCCGAACGGGAAGGGAAAGTTTTTCAGAACGTACGACCTCAACCGTCTCGGTGTGCCAGCTTACGCGGGATGACATCGTTGAAAGGCAACATTATGTGTTTGGTCGTTGAGTTGAAGGCGAATTCTAAGATCTAAATCTCCAATCTAAATCAGATTCTTCTGACTATGTTGTTAATTGTATTGAGCTATTCGGCTGGTTACGGACGAAATGGATAATTCTAATGAAATCAAAACTTGCTTATCGATGGGTTTAAAATCAGTGTTTGTGTTTAGATTAGACCCATTAAACTATCATTACGGTAGATGAAAAACTAATGTACCTCAATTTTTTTACCTATAAAGTTAAGTGTTGGCATAGAAATAAAATACATAGCTCAAATCAGTCCACATTGCGATTACAAGGTGCTGCCTGCACACTAATATTTCATTAAACCGGGAACACACCCGGTTACATAAACAGGGATCATCAACTAAAAACACACGCGAGCACTAAACCGGCTTAAAAAACACCCTTAACGAACGCAAAAATTCCCTTCAATAGTGAGGGAAAACTTTTCCCTTAAAGCCACCGACCGAACCGTGCTGGCAGGCTCGCTGGCTTAGCGTATAGAGCGTGTAGAGCGTCACAGCACCGAGCTCACGAGCCTCGAGAGTGTGTTAATACGAGGCACATACACGGTGTGCAGCCAGGCAGCACGGGGCAGTCAAATTTATTGTTCAACAAACTGCCCGAAAGCACCACCGAAAACCGAAGGAACAACTGCCATACAAAAACAAAATAGAATCTACCTTACAAGCAGCGTAAAATACGACAAAATTCCACCGGTTGTTGCTTGGCACGGGGGTTTTTGTTACTGCTCCCGCTTTCGTTTGGTTTATTTTTCCGCCCAGCAAGCGTGCTGGAAAAGCTGTACTTTTTCTTCTTCACCCGACCTTCCGACCATAGGTAGATTTAGAGTGGCAGGAGTCGGGACAGTTTTTTCCTCCACCTTCGGTCCACTCGGTTCCGTGCATTACTGTGAGCTCGTCGCCTGCACCAGAGCGCAAAATGGACCAACTGCCTGCACAGTGGTTGTGGTTTTTTTTTCGGTTGAGTGAGTTAGGAAAAGCGAAGCTCAGCTTCGTCAGCGCGTTTGCTTGGTCTCGGAAGTAAAATTTTCGGTAAATTCGAGTAAATTCTAGTCGGCCTTCGGGTTAGCCTCAAGAGCTGGTGTATGAGCCGAGAAAAAATACCCTAACTCCCTTGGACGAGTGGTTACGGTTACGGAGACGAGTGTCCTTTCGGGCAGTGACGTTTGAAAGTTTAAACAGAACGATAATCTTCATCCGAGCGCCATATCGGAAGGCATACGTGCACGACGCCCCACAAAGCGCTCCGGAATTCATGTCGATTGCCCGGCCCGGTACAGAACTCAGATTCGGATTGTAGGAAAAGCTCAAGCTTATTTCGAACCTATTGTGGCTCAATCCAAGCGGATCACGCAAACACATCCGAACAAATCTATCCCCGGCCTCGATCTCCTCAGCGATTGGCGTTCCAGGACGAACTGGCCATCGGGTATTGTTGGGTCCGCATAAAGAGACGAGAGCATAAGCTCAGTGTTGGTGCAGGCTGCAGCATGCATGGGCTGCATTTTGTCGGCAGCAAATCGAGTAAGCGATGATCGGTGTATGTGTGTGAAACAAGGCCGAGTGCACCTGTCCCTGGGACCCAACAGAGCTTTAGATTATAAGTAAATAAACGGACGGAGCGAACGGAACCGGCTTGTTGCCGACGATCGCCGGGAAGGCAACGGTAACGGGTTCGCTTTACTTGTCGGTGCCACCATTACCAACCATCCGGTGTGTCATCTCGGGCAAGATAGCATCCCGTCTCCGGAATGTCCTGAACCGGCCTGAAAATGAACGAGCGAACGCAGGTATTCTGCCGGCCAGGCGAAATAACGAACGCCGGTCCGCACACGGTTGGACAATTTTGATTATTTCATTTATCGTTTCGGTCACAACAAGGATTATAAAATAGTAATTATATGGGAAGGGCGAAAAACAGGAAACAGAGCTCTAACGGGGAAGATTGCTTCGGTCCTGACTCCGTGCACCACTCTCCGATCGCACGGGGTATGCTTCTCACAAAGCAGAGCTTCTTCGAAGTTTGGTGCGCTTCTTCGGCCGTGGTGCGTCTTTCCAGTTCGCAATCTTATTTTCCCACCCTCAACAGGGGTGGAGGTAATGATGATGGTCGTTTTTGCAGCCATTTCAATCTTGGGCAACAGGTTGGCCCCCAAACTCGCGCGGTGAGCGAGGAAAATTAAACCTGGCCCAAGCAGAGTACGTGCCGTTGCGAGCCGGTGAGCCGACTTGCTGCCGACATTACCGTCCATTTTTTTTAGCCGTGTCCTCGTTCCATTTGCGCGTGTTTACCCACGAGCACCAAAAGACCGTGGGGCAGTCATCAGGATACGGGAGAGGGCCAGGGTTATAATTTAAAGATTTTATTGCTCCACAAGAAAGTTTCGGTCGGCGCAGGCCAACCGAAAAGATCGCCTTCCCGTTGTCGATGCCGTTTCCAGCGCGCAAAGAAGGCAGGTGTGTTTAGAAGAGGAATGAGGTTTAGGCAGTGTGGGAGAAGGGCAGATTGTTCTCTTTTCCCTGCCCCACTATGAGCCATCAGGACGACGTTCGAAATGCCGTGAACGTTTTAACGGCCGACCGAGGCATGGCAGGACACGCGTTCCGTTGGTGACCGGCGTGAAATCGGGCACCTGGAGGTGGATGTGCGAGTGTGTGAGTCTCTATTTGTGTGTTTTTGGAATCCAATGGCAAACCCCAAAACTGTCTCCCTCGAGCCGGTCTGCGGGGAGTCCTTCTAACTGGCCAATATCATTAGCTTTAACTTTTGCTGCTCCCAACCGGCGACCCGTGCTGGGCCGTAGTATGTTCCGAGACTTTATTAACTAATTAGTGTGTGTTTTTTTCTCTCTCCTTCTCTTTCTTTCTCTCCTAGGTAAGTGGTCCCTTAAGTGTGTCCCAGGTCCGTCCAAACCGGGCGCCCGTCGAAAGAAGCAAAGGTGTCCCGCCCGACCCATTGTACCCTAATCAGATCAGTAATAAAGGAAACCCCGACGAGTGGGGTGGGTTCCTACCTTCGTAGGTATTTTGCAGCTTTGGCCGGTGGTCTTTCGATTTCCGAAGAGACTGTCGTCAGAAGGAGAGTGGGCACTAATTATGGAATGGCCGTTCCGTTAATATAGCGCACACGCGGTACATATTCGAGCCAATTTCTCGATTAGGCTCCTTTTTGTCGTGACGCTGGCAACGGCCAATAGCCGGAAATAGGCTAGGAAAAATGCCTACGGGCAGAGGTGTCGGATGGATGGATTTGCCAATGATGCTTATTAAATTAACTTTTGTAAATATGTTTGCTTTCCATTTGCATGCGATATCCCCAACTCTACCATCACTCGGCTTAAGGTAGTGTAATGGAAATTAAGGGCCCTTGATTTTCCAACGGTGAAAATAATGTCTGAGGTTTTTTTAGCTTTCACTTCCACCAACGTTCGTTCAGGAACCACCCATTATGCTTACCGCTTTGATGGAGCCTCTGATTCACTGAAGCTGTTCCAAGCGTACCGTTACCCTCATACTGTCACCTGTCGTGATGGCATGAGGAACGCTTCCCGAGCCGCGCTTATCGCTGCCAAACACAGCGCACACCTGACCAGCTCCAGCCTGGACGATCTGTTCGATTCATGGCACACATACCCACTCCACGACCCGGAGGAAGGTTTATTGGTGTTTGAGTTGGACACTACGGTGCACCGGGAAGCCGGGGAAGATTCATGCGTCGTCCTGTTCGCCATGCGTTTGCTTGACGTTAATTCTATTGACACTTTCACGATAAGCCAAGTGGAGGGCCCTTTTTGTGGGTGTTTATGTGTGGAAGGTTGGAAAAGCGGCTACAAATCGCATGCTCAACCCACCACCTCGATCTTAGAGCCGGTGTTGAGGATCACCGTGAGTAGATAGTGCTCGGAACACGTGTGTTTGGTTGCGTATCCGCGTGAATAGATTATTGGTAGTTGAGTGGTAAGTTATAGTTTCCGATTTTACCCATGTTACATGTCCTTGCTCGAGGTGATGCAATTGCGGAAGTCTTTCCACGACAGTCGAATTAAACATCGCCTTACTTTGCGGGCGGATTAATTTGGATGATTATATCGCTCGGAATGCTTGAGTCATTGCTTTTTCTCTAATGGGCAAATGAGCAAAACCATCGAACGGTGCTATTATGTGAGCGCACCGTGGTGCAAAATATAATCACCCTGCTAAATACGCGACCATTCCTTAACCGCTTCGTGGCACACGGCTTAAAGGAAAGCCAGCCATTTCAACCCCGTCACCAAACCACCGAGTCCTCCGTGAGGTGGTGGGAGCAAAGAGACCGCTTTTCCACGTTGGAAAAGTCGCTGTACAAGCGCGCAATGGGGAAGGCATTTGTCAGGACGCGGCTTTTTTACGACTTCCAGCGATTGCGCCGGCCGCCACCTTTCCTCGCGAAAGGGCGGAGAAAGCGAGTGCCAGGTAGTTTAGTTTGCCATTTGGAGAGTAATTTAGGGCGCGAGCTCTCCCCCGGCGAGTCCACCCACACGCTCGGGACACTCATTTTTCGGGGCCGTGTCTGCGGGCTGGTTGGTTGGCTGGCGATAATGATGCTGAAATACGACACCGCGATTCCGCGAGCGTAGGCAGTAGTGGTGTTGGCTTTCTTTTTTATCCCGCTCGTTGGCCTTTTCCAAATCGTTTCCACTCTCTCTCTCTCTCTCTCTCTCTCTCGCTCACTCACTTTTCATTACTCTCTCCTGCTTTTCCTTTTCGCCCTCGCAAGGCGTGCTTCCGAAAGGGGGAGAAAATGCTATATAAGCGTTTTGCGCCCTCGCCGCGGGTGGTGAATCGTGGGAAGTGAAACACACCGGTACGTTCCGGCCCTTTCCGCAATGAACACGTTTTGTGCTGGTGCGAGTACACACACACGCGTTGAAAAAAACACCCCGCACGTGAAAGAGTTGAACCACCAAGGCGTGTGTGTGTGTGTGTGTGTGTGTGTGTGTGAACCGGGGCATTATGCTCGACACCGGAAACCACCCGGAAAGTGGTGGCATCTTCAAGAAGAACGGGCTTGGCGGGCGATACATTCATACACGACCGCAAGGATTTGGCAAAGAGGTGCTTGCGTGGGCGCGATGGGCGCAAAGTTATGCCGCGGGACGATAAGCCGCGAGAAGCCTTGCAAACCACCAGCTCCTCACCGACGCTCCCATAGGCCGGAGAGCTACGGGTTTACGTGCCTGGTGCGCGGACCAGTTGTTTGGGAAAACTTACCCCTTTTCGCCCCATTTTCCCACCCAAGCGTGTGGCTCGCGTGGGATGAAGATCCGGCGAAGGCCTTGCTCAACGATCCGACCGGCCAGCATCGTTATCAATCTTCTTAAGGAGCACTTCCGTGGTGCCGTACGGTACCATGCGAAGTGGCACACGGGTAGCCGATGAGACCACGACCGCGGTTCGCCCTCGAGCGGAATCGGAACGTGCCTCGAGAGCGCGCGCGTTCTTCTGCGTGCGTGTGTGGTGGTAGGCGTGTAGTGGGTCCTTCCACGACATGTGTCACCTGAGAGTGTGCCCACGACCACCGTGGCCCATCATTATCGTACGGGTTCGCCTCGTGTCCCACTTTCCCGGAGGCGCACATTTTCCGGCTCACCGCACCCGCGGTGTGGTTTTGAGTGCTCTCTCGTCCGTGCCGTCCGTTAGGGGTTAGGATGCGGCACTTTAGCAGCCCCCCCGGTCCGGCAAGGACCTATTCCATCCCTTACGCCGGTAGTGCTTCCTTTGAGCTCTCACGGACGATAGTCGGCACCGGGCCGGAATGCAAAAACCTCCCGGAGGCCGGAAACGAGCGGCAGTCGTGAAACAAAATGCCACAAATTTACACCAAACACCTTCGTGTGTTCGCAGACGTTGGCTGGGTGGCTGGGCTGTTGGATTCTGCCAGGCATTTGTGCCATTCGCACATGGTGTGTGATGCAGGAAACACTTGGAAGTGCGTGGAAAGGTTTTCTTTGGCGTACGTTTCGCATTCTGGCTTCTAGCGCCGAGCAAACCTTAGCAAACGACAAACCTTGTAGGGTCTTGCACGAGCATGATGAAGGGTCAGGATTTTTAAACTTTTCGTGTGTACGTATCTGAGTGTTTTTCTTTTATATCGCAACATGCCAGCAGTGGTACGTTTTAGAAAAGAATTCAATTCAGTGTGTTTCTGATTTTCTTTAAACAATAGCTTTAACAAGGAATTTTTGTTTGATATCCCTGCAAATTCTTTTGAGGGAACAGACTTCAAAACGTTGTTGGGAAAATCATACGCTTCGACATAATAAATCAATTTGCCAAGCAAGAAGCTGTTCTATAGTACGAACTACTGGTGTTTCGTGTTTGGGCTTACAGAAAACCAAAACAATCCAATCTCGGACCAGTTTCCCAGGCAACTCTCTTGCGATCGATTTCCCTGATTTTCTGTGCCGCTTCAACCACGGCTCCATTTCCGGGAAAAGAAGAAATAAAAACCTCGACGCAACATCTAACGCACGCTTCATCAACCACGATGACGCAAAACGCGCTTCCATGTTCCGATTCCTTTTCGCGATGCCCACTGCGCTGGGCACATTTCTGTTTCACACTTTCACCGACACTTAAAGGAGCTCGGGCACAGTAGGAGTGCCACCATTCGCCCTTCCATCGCCATCAGCCCTGTTTCGTTGCTTCAGAGCACGTTTCCGAGCGGAAGAGCGGAATTTAAAGAATGTTTGGGGCGAGTTTTGGGTGAGTTGGAAATTCGGAACAATTATTAAAGCGCGCACCCGCGCTAGGATGCTTGCGAGCGTGAAAGCGAAAGTCTCCTGGCGGCTTGCCCTCATCCCGTTGCCTGACACCAGATGGTGCCTATCACGGGAAGGTGGATTGTAGAAAATGCCCTCCTCCTGCCCTCTTTGTTTTCCACCGTTTCGAGCTGTGTGCGGCCGCTGGAAAAGGGTGGAACGAAGGACCGGAATCGTGCAAAGTGTGTCTCGCTGTGAGCCCAGTGTAGCGTGGAAAATGAAAATTTGCTCCTGTTGGAAACCTCAAGCTTTGCTCTCTCTCTCTCTCTCGTTTGCCACCCGTCGACCCGTTCGTTACCGTGGGTTTTGGTGGCGCAGCTGCTGCGCGCCCGAAACGCTCCAGTGCCAGTTTGCAAGGATATTTTTAATGAATTTAACGTAATTTTGGCCCGACTCGCTGGCGTGAACGCAACCGCGAAACTCGAAAATCTTGCGCGGACCCAGACCCCGATGGCAGATGATTCCTAAAACGGGTTCTGAACTTCGTCTCGGAATGAAATCGGAACAAGCTTGTTCAGCTAGCCACTTTTCTTGCCAGTCCAAGAAAGAAGTTTTTTTGTGCTTCCGTATGCCGGTCCTTTTTCCTCGCAAACGGTGTACCATTGCCACGAGGTACGCCACGATTGTCTGCAAACGCAACGGTTCCCAGGTCGCACGAACGGAACGACGTTGTGTGGCATGAAAAATGGAAACAAAATTAAACAACGCACCAAACGACAGCCGAGACGGCTTATCGGTGGTGGCCCGGTTTTCCTGCATCGCCCGCGGATGAGGAACTTTAAACCGTCCCCGGTAGACGACCCCTTTTGTCATTCCGCAGTCCCGCCGAACGTAAGCGCACGTACGCTCGACGGTCTGGAATCGTTTATTATTAATTAGAAATTTAATTGAGCCATAAGCAGCCACCCCTTAGGGAGCTTCACCAAGTCGGTGCGTTGAGCCGCATCCGCAGAATCCCGCGCCCGGAGCAATTATTTGCCACCGCGTGGATAACATATTCTTCGCAACAAATACAGTGGCCTCGATCGATGTTTGGTGGGTCAAAAAAATCTCACATCTCGGGATAATAAATTACATTCACGCTACTAAGGACGTTAGACAACCAGCAATAGCTCACGTGCATGCGAAATGAAGAGGCTCTTTGTTCGGCGGGCAAATGCGAGCTACATTGGGGAAGTCGGCTACCAGAAAACACACATCGACGTCTATTGACGTAAGGTGCTTATTTTTCCAGCACTTCGTCTTAGTGCTTTCGGGTTGATCTGGAAAACTCGGGTGGGGACGACGCAGACCGCAGTCGGAACTCTGTTTGCATCAGCCAACGTTTCTGGAACATTGAGTGCGGTTCCTGGAAAGCGAGTTCCTTTGAGCACAACTAGCCTGAGAACTTTCTTGTGCTGAGGGGGAATCTTTTGAGTGGTACGCTCTTAACCAGACGGATATAAAGGAAGAAGAAAAAACGAACTCCTGCCATCCGATGGTAGTCCAATCTCGTTGGTAACCGACGTGAATGAGAAAGAAGCTGTGCCAGAAGCTTCCTGCTCCGAACGGAGCCATCACTCGCTGGTGAATGGTAAATTTTAAACAAATAAACTATTTATTGAAATAATATTATCAAAATAAACATCCATTAACTTCAGCCAGCCAGCGAGGATGCTGGTGTCGGATGGGTTCATTGGAGCGTTCTCAAACCACCCACCAGCCCGGGGCGTTCTGTCTATCTTCTTGCTCGCATCTTCCGGCGATGCTTCCAATTTTGGAAGGCGAATATGGCAAACTGTGCTTATCGCCGTTCAGCACCGCATACGCTGGTGCTCCCATCGGTAATGACGCCGGTGGATGATGAGTAGCAATGCCAGCCCCACATTTCACCATCGCTTATGGCTTATGCGTGCGAGATGGATGATGCTTTTAAGGCACTGTGTGTAAACTTTCTTCGTTGCCCTGCCAGAAAATGGTGAAAATGCAAGTGGCTTTTAGCGCGCAAATGCTCCAGCACAATGTGAAACTCCCCCCCGCCACAAACAGCCGAAGCTCGCACCGACTACACGCGCCTTTCTAAGGCTAAACAGATATAGTCTCATTTTGTTCTTTATCCAAGATTTTCAATTCAGGTGTGTTTGATTCATCATCATGTGGTTAGCAACCAAACAATACTAAAATACGAATTTTAATGAGCTCACGAGAAACTCTTCCATGAAAAAAGCAAGCTATTCCGTCAGTAAATCCTTTTTGTTTGTCATTGTTGCTATCTGTGAGATTCCTTAACAGGGTTAGTAGTGCTTTCGAATTTAGCTACCCGATTTTTCTCACTCACACAGATGCCCGATTTTCCTCACTGACACAGATTCTAGGAACCTTGTTCCACAGCGGAAGTAAATGGTAATCCAGCCCAGCAATCACCACTAATGGCACTCGCGTATCTTTCCTCCCAGAACGCATGATATCCGTCACGTCAGTCGAAGCGCGAAAATATCCTTCCATCCACCCTCGCTGGAGAGGACGAGCTATTGCATTTCCTTTCAGCTACTACATCCTAGATCAGGACCCATAAAGCTACCTGTGAAGGCCAACGCCACCTCCAATGAGCTAGAAATCGAACCACCAAAGCATCAATTTCACAAATGGAAATGCCGGCGCACTCGCGGGCAGCCAAAGGCAAGGCAGTTTCTTCACGGCTACCACGAGCGAGTGATCTTGGCAACGGATTCGAGCGGTGTCAAAGAATCATTCACGAAGAATTACTGCCCACTGGGGTAGTATAGGGGTAGGCCAACGCCAGCAAGAGAGGGTCAATGGTGGAAACCAAAATACCGCGCCTCGACGCGATACAGAAAACCCTGAAGGAAAGCTTGGCGCCGAGAGCAAATGAAACAACCGTCTTCGTCGACGGTTCTGGTGTGCAATATACCTACCAAACCTGACGCGTTCCCGACGTTTGGTTTTTGCATTTTACGCCCACGGCTCCGGTACCCGGATTTCGCTCGCTCCGTTCAGTCATTAAATATCGATCCCTTTTATCCGTCCATTTCCCATGGCGTATCGTTTTAGCAGTCCGTTTGTGTTCATTGTACCCGAGTCCTTCCACTCCGGAGCCCACTGGAGCCCGCACCCATCCCATTTGTCTTCAATATTTGATTGCTTTTCGGCCTCGGGGCCTCTGGTGCAGCGCACGGGCGGAATGTGTGTGTTCGTGCGCTTCCATGATGGAGACGCCTGGTGGCTCGTTACCGTATGGCGAATCCGGCATGGGGAAAGAAACCCACCATCCCTTACAACACGCCCACTGAGCGGGCTGTACATTTTCACGCATCACTTTGCTTGAGGAGCGATACGGCATCAAGCGTTCCGGTGTTCGATCGTTTCCATCGGCTCTTTAATGCCGGTCAGTCATGCACGTGCGGTGCCTCGTGAAAGGTGCCCTAGAAAAACGACTTAATTCAAGAATCCGACACGCGTTTGTATGGAGTTTAGCAAAATGATATGAACTGAATGATTTTATTGAAAATTTGGGGAAATTACTAACAAAAATCTATGTGTCCCTCATAAATCAATGACATAAATCAAAGAGCGGGTCAAATAAGAATATGTAACATTTCAAGCTGTGAAACCTCCAGCATGTTGACCTTCCCTAAGTATTTGGTGTACCAAGCTTAATAAAAGCTATTAATAAATTCGATTCATACTAACGACGTCAGACATGGTGAGGGAGAGATTTTGCTACACCCGGTTTATTCCGTTACCTATCTCAATGATCTATTTGTTACCCGATTTCCTTCCCAGGCTGATGTTTTGCATCATTTGCTTTTTCTCTGACCTTTTTCTCTAATGCAGAAGGCGTTAAGATTGTTATCGCAATGCCGAAAGCGAGATTATAGCAAGCAGATTACACGTTACTCAGCGCAACAACAAAAACAATCGAGTGGAAAAACACCACCGTGTGGTAGTAAAACCAATGGAGGCTTGCTGGGTTGGGACGTGGGAAAAAGTTTTCAATAGCGCTACCTTTGTTACCGTAAAAGCTAAATACAAAACGCCACGGCGAGTACATTACCACCGACGCTAATGGGTCGAATGGTGTTGGTTTATTTTTGCAACTACTCGAATCACGTGGCACAAAGTGCAACTGTGTGCAGTGTGTTTTAGTGCGTTGGATTGGGCAAGACAAATTGTAAAGCTGCTATTTTTACATGAGAGTTGTTTTAACGCTTCAAAAATTAGCTTTGTTTGAACGAGAATTAAACTGAGCCTCCTCGAGAGCGTTAAACTTTGTTATTCCTCTGTCGCTATCATTAACATAGCTGTCGGCAATGCCTGTACAAAGGCATTTCAGACCACGCAACTAACCCCATCCGATAGACTCGAAAAATCACACGAATCTCCCGCTTTTTACGGCCTGGAAATGCTCTCGCATTCAGAGTTGGCAAAAGAATGATACCGAGCTGCCACGGAGCGTGATGTTCCTTATACTTCTTGTGAATATGAATCGAAGGCTTTGCATTGGTGGTTTCAAAGCGAAAATGCCATCTCGAGGTACTTGGCATTACTCGTTCAGTGGAACAATTTTGGTTTGAAGCAACGCATTCGCCTGGTGAGGCTGACAAATTCCCACAAATACCTCGTTCCTGAATTCGCGATCGATGAAATGGATGGAGCCATTCTCGGGTATAAAAAATGAAATTCTGCTACTCGAAAAAAGTATGCCATGTCAGTACCAATGGCATGCTAAGGAACGAGGTCGAGTTTCGGTCCCAATGAACACATTGAAAGGCTTTCGTTGCGACCATGTTTTTACGATGATGGAGTGCGAAAATCAACAGCCGCTAACGAATGAAAAGGTTCACAACCACCGCTCGTTAGCGTCATTAGGATTGAGCTTTATACAAAAAATTTCCCGAATCTGGCACGTTTACATGAATCCATCATAATTTGCACTTGCATGGGTGTGAATTTTTCCGTCCCTGTTTTTTCAAGCGCTTTAATATCACCAGACAGAGGATGATGCATCTCCAATGACGTGCAGGTGAGAAAAATCCCCAACCTCAGAGCTGCGGTGAGGGTCCTGCGGAACCATCCATCTTTTCTGCATTGCAAAGCAGAAATGCATCCTCTCGCAACTGGCGTTCACGTTTCGAATTGCCACCGCAGGTTCCCAGCTTTACCACCGTTTTCTACTCCACTGAACCGAAGGCGTATAGCGTCGCGAACGATGATGCGGAAAAATCCACCACCCGACACTCCACTTTCACTACGCGCGAAATGCATGCGAGATTGAGCGCGGGAAATGATTTATACGTGATTTTGATGAAAAAAAAAACAAATTTATAAATTCAGATCCTTCAAGGTTGCCTAGGGCGATGTCACCACAACGTTGGCGTACCCAGTGGTACTGCAGCTCATTCCCACTTCTATGCTTCCGACGCTCGGCGTGAAGCCGTGCCTGTATTTTCCAATTGGATTGATGGTAAATCCTTTGCGAAGCCTGCTCCCTGTCTGCGGCTTGTACGAAGCAAAAATAGGATGTTCTCTGGGCTCAAAGTTGGGCTAGTTCGGATGCCATTCAGATTTGCCTTCCGCTTGTTGTCGTTCGACATTTTTCCACATCGAACACCGGTCGGTACGAAGATGAAAGTTGCTGCTGTCCTTTTGGATAATTCCGTCTGACAAGAATGTTCTTCTTTTTTTCTTGTTTGCACCATCCTTTTTCTTTTTCACTCCACCACTTCTGCACATCTTTTCAGTCTGTCCTTTGCGACGACATGCTCGGTTCGAGGACCCTGTCGTCGTTGTTGGGCACTGAACTACGTCTTGTCACCAAACGCACAGGATGTGACTTTACTCCAGCATCGTGTCAATATGATAATAACTTTATGATTGAATTATCTTTGATTTCAAACCCGTTCCATTGCGAAAAATGGCACCCTCTTGATAAAAGAGGTGTACTTTTTACTCAAGCACACAAACTCGCACGACGACAACCTGCTTCTATGTAGTGCAATATAAAAAAAATTTTCATCACCTAAACAACGCCTAACAAATAAAAATAAATACTATACTTGAACATCCACGTAATCCTTATTGAATTGCTTGGATATTCCTTTTACTCAGTTGGTATTTGTTCCAACACATATGACAGTTTAAGTTTGTCGTTATTCTAATTCAAAAAAAGGTTAGAAGCTTCGATTTCCTGAACATTTTTCATGCAAAATTCATTATGAACCGGTAATATTCAATCTTCTTGAGACGCACAATGACGCTTTCCGGTGCAAATGTTTTCGTTCAGTTCCCGTCAAAGTCCATGCCACTTTCTGTATCACCTCGTAGGAGCTATGATTTTCTTTTTCTTCGTCTCATGGCTCAATTCCAACGTTTTGTTACTGTGCCATCCCAGCAGGATGGATACCACGGAAAATACATTCAAGGGTGGTGGGAGCTGTAATCCTGGAAATTGCATGACTTGCGTTCCTGTCAACCAGGAAGTCAAGTTGAAGTTACGTTTTTTATGGTCCATCTATTCCGTGCACTTTCACTGTTACCTCTTCCACTCGTACTACTAGCTTGCTGGTTTGAAACGGAGCTGCTTCAATTTCCTGCCAATGTCATACAATATCGTCGGTCACTCGTTTCCGTCCACTCGCACATTCCAGACCGCTGGAATGCATAATCTCGAATATCGTAAAGGGTACGGGCTGCGGCAAAAACAATAACGTCACCTCTTCCAAGCGTACATAATAGCTGCACACAAGGATACGCACACTCTGGTAACCAAAGTTAGGGACCATGGTCAAATGTCGATAGCCGAGAGAAAAAGGTTGCAGCTCACAAATGTGGCGCTTATCATGCGGGATCATACCGGGTAAGCTGCCTTTTCGTCGGTCGGTGTACTTGAAAATGCCCTCTTCGATAAAGTGCACGCTAGTTGGTACAACAAAAGAGCGAAAAATAGTGAGGGAAAGGCGTGACCGGTGCACCTTTTTTCCCGTCGGCGTCGGTGAAATTAAGCCACCCACATAGAATCGCAAAATATGGAAGAAATCGTGGTATTGCCTCAATCTTTGCTCTCCGCTACTAAAACTCGGAAGGCTCTCCTTCGGCAAGACCTCGGATTTTCCGAAGAGTCGTAGTGAATCAGGGTGGTCGCAGGACGGCGCCCTAATCAACAATGGAAAATTGTGTTGTACCGAGAAAATGCAAGAGAAAGGAACGTAACCGGTGCCAGTTTCACCGGAAGTACCGCCTAGGAAAAGCACTCTCTGGAAAAGCGGTCGGTAGCACGAAACTCCCTTGGTTGAAGTGGGTTTTCAGCGAAATAAAATATCACAAATTGTGCACGTACTCACACAGGGAAAGGCAACGCATTGGTCTCTTTGTTCACCGTTTTGTTTGGCGTCTGCTGGTAGTTAGATGCTTATTGCATATTTTTAGAATTTTCTACGCTAGAGTTTACGCGGTGAGGGATTGACCCAAACCTGACCAACACTGATTACTTAGCTCTTATGTTTTGCCCAATATAATGATCTTGAAGTTGAAATTTTTTATTTTCAACAAACTGATCCATTTTTATTAAATAATTAACTCAAATTTAAGTCTAACAAAAATGGTACAGAAATTTAATAAATTGTACCATAGCACCTGCTGCACTATGACCGAGTTCCTCAGCAGATGTCTTGAGACCTGCCCAAGAATCGCATCCCCATTTTGAAGATTTCTTACGTGATCTCATCATCCAGCAAAGCGTTCCATTTCGTCGAATTACCGTCGTCACCGGTATTTATTTATTCAAAATACCACGGCTACCTTTCTATGTATACCGACACTGGAATTAGGCGTTAGTAAATCTTAACCTAGGCGTTTTCCATTGTGGTGAAATGTCCAGTCTAGCCGGTGCACGATGATGGCTCCGATTGTTCGGAGCTCCTAAAGCGCATCACTTTATTTTTCATTTCTCCCTCTTCGAAGGTGCAACCGTGAACGTTTCGTGGAATTGTTACATTTTTCGCTTTCAAACGTTCATCAGTGTTAACAACGGTCCAGCGCCACTTGTTCACAGCCGACTATCGCGTTCCTGGCTTCGGAATGAAGGGCAGTAGCTCCAGACTGATTGAATTGAGGATTTTTTTTGTTGTTATCACTTTGACTCTTTCACATCGGTCCAAGTAGATAGTGGATGAAAAATATCCCTTTGCGGCTAAGCAAAAGAGTCGGAGCCAATATCCTGCAACGGGGATGGTTTTCTTAACGATTTTTCCACCGTTGGACGAACCGGCCCCAGGTTAGACCGGCTTGTACACCAGGTGACGGGTGAAATAGTGCATTTCAGTCTGCAGCACGCCCCACGGGCCTATACATCATGCAGTACTCCATGGTGGACATGTTCTCGCAAGGGACAAGAGGCAAGTCCGTACACCAAATGTTGGCAGGTTTTTTGGGCTGAGAAAAAAGGCAGCATCGAAGGATCAGAACCTTGCCTGGTGTGTCCTGGATCGTTGGAATTTGTCTCAATAGGAATCCCATCACAAGAAAGCAAAGCAAAGAGGAGCTACGAAAGAACGTTGTAACAAATCATTTCGTCGCATTTGGCATCTCGCACTGCAGCTAAAAGAGGTTGCATAAAAGGCTAAGTGAATTTTCATACCATCGATCGATGCTTCCGTCCGACGGTTTGTCGTCAGCGTGTGACTTATTGAGAACGGTTTGTTGCGTGAATTAATTACGAAACAACGTGGTCAATGCCTACAAATTTGCTTACACTTCGGTCGAACCCCCTTAATGGATGTACGAAAGTGAATGCAATATGTAAAGGCGCAGATTATTGCCCGTGTTTTGGATTACGGAATACATCCTTGCCTGCCGGCATTCGGACGGAAGCAATTATGCCCGTGGCACGGCTCCCGGAGTTCCCGAAACTTTGGATGATTAGTTTGCAAAGCTGCCGGAAAAATAATTTCATTCCGACATGAAAAATGCCTCCACTCACCGCTTTTTCATCCAACCGTACGGCGGAAAACAAACGCCCCTAGACGGGCGGGAGTTTTCAGCCGAGCAAAGCTTCACAAACTGCCGGGTCTTTCAAACCCGAAACCCGAGGGCAGGATTGATGCATAATTCATGCGTGTACATGTTTGAGGCTCCCTTATGCCCACTTTCGGGGCTTTATTTGGGGCCGGAGGAAGTTGCCGTGGCATGCCGGTCGAAAACTACAACCGGGCACGGTTACAGGCGAGTGCAAGCGAGACCGAGCTACCAAGCCCCGTGAAGGGGGTAGTCTTGAAGGTTGCCGAGTCTCAACAGCCGTCGGAAGTCACTTCAAATATTAATGCCCCACCGTGGGTAGCCTTCCGGCCTCGGGTGGTCCCGAGAATGGGCCCACGGAACGGAAGCTAACCGTTCGCTCCAACCCAGGGTCCGAGCTTGCGCATGTGCGTTTCGGTAAAGTGCGGGTAACGGGCAGCGATTCACTGCATATGTGTGTCCGACTTGGTAAATCCTTTTCTCCAGGGAGCCTTTCGGTAGGAACCGGTAGGACTAACCGCCCGGCCGGTGAGAACCATCAGACTCGAAGCAAAGTTTCGGCCCTATTGTCCATGATTTTTATTGGTGGCTCAAGCGAATGTTGGCAGTTGACAGATTTTGTTTGCCTCAAAGTAAGCGTCTCTTTTCATTCGCACCGGCAACACTCACGCACAACGTACGCCATAATGGGCAGTTCAGCGTCTGACTTCTTAGAAAGTTACTCAAATGTGTGTTTTTCAACCACCTCCCCGACATATTTGTCAGTTTTATTTTCGTCTAATGAAACATACAAAAACCGACCGCTGAACAATGCGTCATTAAGTTTTCACAGCTTGTATTTCATTGGATGTTAAAAAATCGCCTCATTTTCATGAAAACTATACAACCCCAAGAGGAAGGAGTGAACCTGATTCAATTATATTGTTAACTTCCTGCATTCCGTTCGCATGCACACTGATTGTGTGCGTGAGCTGAACCCTCACCATTTTCGAGTCCCAAGCCGTTGTCCTGCCGTTTCCTTTGTCAAGGGTCCCATGCGTCTCCATACACCTTTTGCATAATAGATGAAATCGGTAGCGAAGCGTCCCGAATCAATACCACGACCACTGGCGAAACGGTATAGGACATTTTCTAATAAGAAGTAGCCGTTTGATGACTCCTTTCGTTCCCTCTTTTCAATCACATGTCGTTTTTAGAACCTTTACAATAACGCTCACAGACACATTCATGGCAAACGGTATATGATGCTAATGTCCGTTAAAAAGGTGGCATCGAAGTAGGGAAGAAAAAAAATTACCTATTCACGCTTAAAAGCAAACAGTTCCATTAGTTGCCAAGTCAGTTATTGTTCGTCCACCGGACAAAGGAGTAGCTTCAGAAAGCAAAAAAACTGAATCCATTCCTGGAAGAGCTAGTTTTGACTAATTTATGATGTGCCGGAGGGTGCTCGGTTAGAAGGTTTTGAAATCAATAAAGCCTGCCCCAATGGCACCGGAAGTGGTACGGTGGCCATTTTCAAATGAAAGCTAATTTTCCACCGTCATTAGTCATGAGCTGAACCCATGGGACTGAGGAAGCCCACAACGAGATAAGAAGTTCTCTGATTGACGTTGATCAGTTGCCCCGGATATGGAAACGCCACACACATTCCTTCTCTGCTTCTTCTTTTGGGGTAAAATTTTAATTTTCACATTTAATTTCCCACTTATCGTTACGCTCCATAGTGTTGGTGTCGCATGTGACGTGCAATTGGCACCCGAGTTTATGTTGAACATGTTTGACAAATCACTCTCCCGGTGTTCTATCCACGAACCTCACCTACAAACGGAATAAAAATGTAAGCTACACCATGTCGTCCCTCGCTTCATACGAGAAAAACCGCAACATTTCGACGCAAACCTTGTTTGCCTGGCTGAAGGGCGCGTTGTCAGCTGGTCCGCCGGTTTGGCTTGGGTGCACTGGCAGCGTGCACGTGGCATTGCTCCCCTATTAGCTTCGGTGGCTGGCGTCCCATTATGCCTCCGGGAGTCTGATTATGCCCCATCACGTCCAGCCCGACCAGGCGCTGGAGAGGAAAAAAGGGACCACCCCACCCGCGTCACAGATAAAACGAGCACAAGAAAACAAGCAACTAATAGCATCTGGTGGGTACGGTTCGGTTTGTCGGGTGAATGTGGCTGTGTGTCTGTTTGTTTCGTGTGGTTTTTCCTTTTGGACGCCGCCCAACAAGGCGAACCACTGAAATCTAAGCGCCCTTCGACCAGGCGGCGTGGAAAACAGCACGCTGGGTTGGAGCGAAGGGCCGATTACAAGGGACCCAAACTCCTGGGACGGACGGAACGGTCGTTTCGATTGCGCAATTCCTGGGGTAAGGAAAAGTGGACCTCCATTTCAAGCCCTCGAGGCTCCTCCGAGCCACCGAACGCTTGCTTCACGAACGCGCGGCATTACGTAACGAGCAGCGGTTCGAACAACAATCGATCTAAAATTTATGATAAACTCGATAGAAGTGCACTTAAGCAAACAAATTGATTGACCTTGTTTTCGTAACCACGTCGCCAGCCATCGCTGGCTAATATGGGGGTGGCCATGTTACTGGGGGAGGGTTTTTTCTCCTATTTCCACCCCATTCCCGCCGGTGACCCCTTACGTAGCGGCTCTAAGGATGTCTCCACCGAAAATAGATGGCTCCTTCCTTCTTTACATCCACTGGATGAAGGAGAACATATTTTCGGGGTATTCCGCGGGCTCGAAGACGACCATATCTCGACCTCCGTCCCATAACTCTTCGTGGAAGGTATTTTCCGTTATTTTTTTGTACGTTTTGGTTGTCTTTTCCTACAGAACACTCACTCTTTCTCTCTATCTCTCTCAATCGAACTCTTTGTTATTCTCTTCCCATCGTTCCTTTTTACGTCAGGCATTACAGCCGGCCGGCTTGGCGCTGATGGCTTGCAGATGTCGATATCCTCGAGCCACCGAAGCAGACGGGAATTGTTTTGCAGAGAAATATTGAATCGCTAAGCCCGCCAGACCAGGCCACTATTCCCGGGTCGGTCTCTCTTGTCGTTTGCCTTTGCTTCCATGCCGTAGCAGTGGCGTAAGTGTGGCAACATTGTCCCACTCGACGAGAGCTTCCCAAGTGATCCAATTGGTGCCGGGAACCGTCCTCGGGGCCATCACAGACGATATGTGTGTGTCCTGTGCTTCTTAGCTTTCTTTTTGTGCCGGGATGTTCGCTTGGCCGAGCAAAGTGGAATCGAACAATTTTGGAAGGAAAATTGGCTACCTGCGGCAGTTGTCCTTAACCCCTTATGAGTGCTGAAGCCCAGAGAACGACCTCCATCACAGGATCAACCAGCCAGCAGATTCGCTTCGGTCGATTCGAAGTGTAAAAAAAGGACCGCCGAAAGCAAGAGACAGAAGTTATTGCAAATAAGTATGCTGTTGCCACTCGAATCCGGTCCACTTCGATGGGATATTTGTTATTTTTGCTACGAAGCTGCCTCTGATGGGCTGATGGGTATGAAGAACGTCAGCCCGAGATGCTGCGAGAGCCCATATGCCGCAACCCAGACATCCGGTTTGGGCACTTGCAAATCCCGGTCTTCGACCCAAGAAACTAGATCGAAATTGTTCCCAACGTTTCGCTCTTGCACCGATTGCCGATCGTAATTGGAAGTTGGGATTTTGGGAGGAGTACGTTAGGCAAATTGTTTTCCTCTCTCGTGGTCATGAGGTTCACCTAGGAAGGCAGCCGGAAACACTGACGGCTCGTGTAGCCACATGAAGCGGACTATGTGATTAGAAACACTGGCCTGTGGTAATGTTATGGAAAATGGTTGCCAAAAAGGGAAACCGGATCGCAGCACGAGGCAACATTGGGCCCGATTTTGGGTTGTAAAATTGAGCTATTTGAGCGGTTAGCCGAACAATCGGCAGGGGAGACCAGAATTTTACCATCGCACGCATGTTTTGAAAAGATTTACAGGCGGAATTGTCCTCATTTTGACGGCATTGTCATCGCTGCTTTCAGTAGACCATTCCAAGATGTATGCGTGCGTTTTCTCCATACAGTTGGTAACCATGGAAACGTGCTAAAACTTTTCAGACTATGCAATCGTACACGTTGATTCGCCCCGTACACTCTCTCACGTCTGTGATCAGTATTTTCCTCTATTAAAGCCTTTCGTTTACCTTGGCTTAGATTGCACGCCTTCATTTCACATCGACAAACGAACGGAAAGATAAACTTTTTCTCTCGTTGTTCCTCGATATGGCTCGAGAACAAACCCAACCAATGCCCCGCTCAGGCGCTTGAGTTTTCCGACGCGTGTTATTTCCTTTGAATAGCACCACCGTTTCGCCGCAAATCCCGAACGGATTGGGAACGGAGCTTAATACATTTGCTTAACCTCATTTATTACACATTCAAGTGCACCCGGCTTACGGCCGGCTATGCCATGGATCGCCCACCCCGTGTCGGCGTAATAACAGCGCCGACATCCGGTTCCGCTTTTCACCTCTCTTGTTTGTTCCGCAAGTAAACGCCCAGCACGAAAAGGGGTGATGCGGCGTTTCGGCGGGCTGCAAACGAGAAACGAGAATCTCTCTCACACAATAAAACTTATTTCGCCGCGCGCCCCGGCTTTGCTATGTTTTTTGCCCGGTTTTCCACGGGAGCCTTAAGACACCGGCGTAAGTAAGTCGGTTTTCACCAGCCGGCGGTGGCCGTAAAAATTTGCATAATGAGCCGACTTTTGGCTCATTCCGGTGCCACGAAAGCACCCGTCCGGGCTTGGTCCTTTTTTGCCTCGCCTAGCAAGATGGAACGGAAGATGGACGGCTGGTATGGGCGTTTAAGTGGTGAGGCAGGAGTGTGTTTAACTTTTTCGCAGGCCTTTTTGGCGACTAATATATTACAGGTGAACATACTGTCGCAGGCAGAGCTTTCCCACCGTGATTAACGCCCGAAATTCGGTTCCGCCACGGCGGCTCGTGTTTAATGATTTTTCCCTTCGTTTCATTCGAGAATGGCTCGCATTTCCTCGCAATGTGTTTGTTTCATTTGCATGCAGTCAAGGCTTGTTTCCTATAGGCCTATCGACCAGCACCCAGTAGCGGCGAAACTTTTCTGGCCGGCGCAAATCAGGCAGCAACTTTCTCGTTCCAAAAGCTAGGTGGTGATAGCCTTTTTTCCCCTGTTTGTTGCAATGTTGGCACAAAATTTTGGCAACCACATCGTGCTGAATTCGTGCTCGAGTTTTTTCGCTTGTTCCTACGCAAATACGAACCTTACCCAACTGCCGGCGGTTTCGCATTCGCGACCAGCGTTGAAGGATGTTGTTAGTGGGATGTTGCAAGCATGAATCCATACCGGAGGGCGTGTCTAAGATGATAAAATTTGATGCGAAGGTCCTACGAAAGCTCGCCACATGGCGTGGCTGGGCCACGGGAAAAGGATAGCCGGAGTCGGCTGTTCGTAGTATCTAGCCCGTCGTCAGGGTAGAGTGAGAGAAATTGAATAGCGAAAAATCGTAAGAGAAAGTGGAGAAAGGAGAGAGATTTTTAAAGATGGAGAGCATGCGTTGAGAATAAATTCTTCCAAATTCTAGCTTCAAAATTATGTTCAATTAATGCTCGAACACACTTTTCAGATAATGCTGCACTTCGAGCGCATTCTCTCGAAATGTTTAATGCAGCAGTTATTGTTGGCTAGCCGCTTAATCAAAGTACACCTGCAGTTCTTGTAAACATCATGCAGCGCATGAAATGAAAAAAGTACTGGATGAGGCAGTTTATCTGACTACTATGATGGTTAATTAAAAATGGCTTTCGAGTTTTCGGTGCAGAGCAGCTCTGAAGGTGCTTTTTTATCGCGTTTGCTTTTTCCAACCCATCCTTAAGCTCCTTGTTCGGTTTATTCCTCCTTCACTAGTGCGCTTAACACGGAACAAGTTAGAGTATTTAAAAAGGTATACATCCCGCGGAAAGAGTTAACTTCATCCGAGATAAAAAAAACCACTGATCAAGGAAGTGGCTGCGATCTTTGAATGGGGATCTTTTTTTTTGCACTTTATCTCTCTCTCTCACACATTTTCTCTCTAGTGCGCAAACCCCCCCACAAAGCCGGGGCACTTGTGGATTGTCGAGCGATAAGCCCGAAAACGGAGGAGAATAAATAAAAGTACGCCTCGTAGCGCGCTCCCGGGAGGAAAAGGATCCGGCTGTGTTGGCCCTTGGGAAAGGGACACGGGCCGTAATAGATGGGTGGTATTGTGCCGGAGAAAAAGTGCGCCCCATAAAGGAACTAAAAGCAGAAAAAGAAGCTAAGAGGTAAAAGAAACGAGCACTGTGAGTGAGTATGCGCGCTATGGCGAACGATGATGGCGGTTGATACAATGTCTTTTAATTTATCAAGTCGCAGCAAAAAGCATCATCCCGTCTTTGCGCTCGAGAATGCTCCGAGGGCTCCTCACCCGTATTCTAGGCTCCCCGTACCTGCCAAGGGGTGAGAAAATAATGATAGTATGCAAGGATGGCGGAAAAGAAGGAAGAAAAAAAAAGTTCCCCGACCCGTCCCATCCTTGCTGCCACCCACTTGAGCAAGCTGACGATGAATTTTGTGGTAAAAACTCGCCGACGAGCAGGAGCGGGAAAAAGGTGGTCGAAAAAATATGCTCAACTTTCTTGTGATCCTTCCCGCGGCACAAAAGGACCCGACGGGGGGAAAATGAACGGCTCCCGGGGTCTTTCCACATTGGGTCGTTATCATATTTTGAAGATCAGTAGCAGGACAGCAGCCGCAACCTTGCTCATCCACCGCGACCGCATGCTGCCCTAGCTACTCATTCCTCACCAGCACCGCTCATCGACGCCCGAGTACGGGAAACTTTCTTCTCTGGTGCGAACCAGAGCGGAAGGCTCAGCGCGCGCCAAGAATGACCGATTTGCACCAAAGCAGGGGAAAAGATTATTAAAAAGCAGCCGGTCCCGTCGAGGGAGTCTGGGAAAGCGTCCGTTGGCTCTCGGTTCTTTCTCGAGTCGCAACGCATTCCGTGCCGCGGGTTGACGCATCCCTGGTGGACGGCGTTGTATAAATTGAAGCGAAATCCTTACGGGTCTCTAATTGAATAACGAATCCATCCTACCCGAACCACTCGAGGTAACGCTTGAAGTTCGGTGCAGCGTGCATGGAGTGCGCTATCTAATCGAGGTCTTTGTTGTGGTGAAAATCCGGTACCAGGACGCAATTCCCGTTAGGTGAGAAATGCCGGCAGGATTTCAAGCCGTGGGGTGGAGTGTCAAATAATTTTTCTACTGATACGCCACGCAATAATCACCCCTTGGAGGATTGACCTGAGTGATGGATTTGTGCATCTGCAATCGTACTAAGCTCTTTTTAAAGTCGTTCATCTAGGTCTTGCAAAATGTGTTTGTTTAGCATTGTACTATAATGCAATTGCAAACAATTGGAACTAATGAATCTATTTTGCTTGCTTTTCTTTCTCATTCTAGGTAAGTTCCAAAGCATCACAGGATCCAAGTAATGGATTGCGTGAGTATTTATTATTGATGATTGATACCGCCTCGCATTTTCTACACGACTGTTTGCCGTAGACAACGCATGACAGCTACCGATCAATTATCCTGTTACCAAACAATCCTGTAACAAACAATCCATCTCTATCTACCTTATTTTCGATTGCATGCATTTTAGTTCATTCAGATATACCATCAAATAATTTTAAACTAATTTCCCATTTTCAATTAAATCAACCCACCCGGGAAGGGTAGAAAATCCATTTTTAATGCCACCTTCCTCCGATCGGTTTGCAAAGCGGGATTAGTGTGTGAACTGTCCGTCTTGACTCACCAGAAATCGTCAAAAGCGAATCCTTCGGTAAACCCTTTCCTCCGGAGGGCGGTTAATCCAACGTCAGCCTATTCGGGTCGGATGAAAACCCTCGTAAACCGGTACGGTGTCAGTAACGAGGCTCGCCGATTCTCTGACCCTGCTCGAGTACGTGTAAAATGATCCCTTCCACATGTAGAAAACCTCGGGCGAGGCCTTAAACTGCCTGTAGCGGTACCCAGCCGATCTGAAATCCACCCCTAGGGCTGCTCGGATCAGATTTTACTGCCATTTTTCGAGAGCTTTTAATATTTTCTAATTACAAACAGTATTAAAATCAGAATTTAAACAACATAATGAGAAACCTCACCAAAACGATGGCTCGTGGGCGGTGATGGTAAGCGGTAATGATGTGAGGAAACCCACGTTTTGCGAAAACCCGGAGACTAACCCGGCGACCGGTAGAGCGTGGTGTGTGTGTGTGACATGACGTGGTATTCGCCTCTTTTGATGAAATCGACAACCCAAACAGAGAAACTGAAAGAAGCCAGTGCTGTAAAATTTCGTTTTATTATGGCCAGCCGGCAACCGCGCGAGCTCTTTCTTATCTCTTCTTAACCGTTTGCGATCGGTTGGAAAGGGTTTTCCATCCGTCGTGTTGTCGTCACAAAGTGGCACCTTTCGAGCGGCTTTTCCTTTCCGCTCGATGGCTGTGACGTTCGTGACGCGGGTTGAATGTGATAACGATTTCACGCAGCCGGGTTCGTTCAAGGTCGTGTAAGGAATAACTGCTCGTAGCGGTTTTTCCGAGACAAAAATCAATGCGCTGTAGGCAAACAAGTTTCTCATCGCCCACCGGCTTATGCACTGTTTTCTTGCGCTTGCAGCTCATGATGCTCTACACGCAGTAATTCCGAGGGCTTCCGTTGCCCTGCTTTACGCTATTTCATCCACATTAGCGCGAATGCACGCTTCCAGCCGTCCATTTGCCTGATGAAGCCGACCTTCGCACCAACCCCCATCCAGCGCCCAGTAGCGGGACTTTTGTTCTCGGAAACAATAGTCATTCTTCGCCTCACTAACCCCCTGCTTCTACGCGCGTAAAGCTAGAGCGAACAGAATATCCTTCGCCTCGCCAGGAAAGCGTGTGCATGATAGGGAGGAAATTAAGGTACTGACTTCGGTCGTGTCTCAACACCCCCGTGACTACGGCGTGCTGCCTTCATGTTGGTTAAAGGTAGTTTGAGGCAGATCCCAGATCAGTTCGCCGCCGACAAGCCATGGGTGGTGCTCGCAAGGAACCAAGGCTCAGTTTAATAGACCGGCTGCTCGATGGCTGCTCATTGTGTTTAGGTATGCAAAATAACAATAGAGTCCCTCCCACTCGTACGCACACAGTCAGACAGACATTTTCATATCAGCTTTGCAAACGCACGCACTCACGCGCCAGGCGTTAGCGGTGGTTTGAGAAGGGAAAAACGATAACACCGCGAGATGAGTGAGCGAGCGAGAGACAATAAACAATGAAATATGATTTTTGCCGAGGAAAATTCAATTAGTTCCTGAGCGCGCGCGCGTCTACCGTGTACGTTCCGCTGAGCGAGATCTTCAAGGAAGCGGCAGCAGATCACTTGACAGGCCCAGGGTGAGACATTTTTCTTCCACACGGTTCGGTCGTGTGCATGTGTGCGTAAGCGAGAAAGGCAAGATGCGATGGGGTGGCATTTCGGAGTAAATTAAAATGAACCGCCCCCTCTACGCCGCGACGGAAGTGAAAGCTGGGAAAATTAATCTTAATGTATGGCTGTCGGGTAGCCGAGGCCCCACGTGTGGCTCGAACAGGACGAACGAAACGGAACCGGGACGGCTGCCACAAAACGTTGAAGAAACAATTAGTACCGGGCCGGGTGCGAAGGGATACCTGTAAGGGATGGGTCGGAAACGACCACGCTAATCAGCACTGCGAATGGAAGGCGGCACCATACGCGCGAACGTCGGGAAGCGTTGCAGCTGGCCAAACCGGGGCACTTCCGCTTTCATTTCCACGCCATATCCCAGTGTGTTCCGGCTTAGTAGCGCCGGGACACGTCGGAAACCACTGCCTCTCGATGAGCGACGTTCAGGTTTGGTGTGGTGGCGGAGCGAAGAAAGCATTTCGTTGTTAAACTGTCAGCCAGGGCTCACATGCGTAAGTTCCGCTTCCGGTGAAACCGAAGGTGGTAGCCGATCCATCTTCACGCGTCAGTGTGAATGGTAGCGCAAATGTGTGCTTTAAAATGCGTTCCCAAATCATTTGTATTTGTAGTAAGAGTAGAAGAATTCTTTTTACGGACGCGACTCACCCGTTTGAAAAGCATTTTCTTTGGAGTGGTGAGTAACAATTTGATGTGGAAACGATTTTAACATGCTACAAAACCGGGTTGAGCATGTTCGATCGTGATGTTATTTAAATAAGCCCGTATTATATTAATTTTAATGCCTCCGGGAGAGATGAAAATACTCCCCCAAAACAGAGAGCGTGTCAGAAAGTTAGATAAATAGTCATCAAAAGTTGCCTCGCTCAACACGTCGAACTCGCCGCATCGTTACGAAGGGTCCTTTCACCAAACAACCGGTCACTTGCTTAGCATGCCGTAATTAAAGTACTGCTGACCGAGCCACCTCCTTCACGCCACACAAACGGGTCGGTTCCCTTCCCTCCACGCCAATGTTGTTGGCACCTTTTCACGCAAGACAACGCAAGGGCGCGTTTTCTTTGCGCGACCGCGTGCTCGTACGCGAGACGCACCACTGCCTGGCCTGAGCACGGGGTTCATTTCGGGTGTATACACATTATGCTTGGCTAATATTTGCACAGAATTTATGTTTAATTTTATTTGCTTATGCAAAGCCTTCCCGGACTCGTTCACGGTGCGCGTTTATTTGCCACCGTCCATGCGCACCCCGCGCCCCGTTGGGTGGGAGGGTAGAAAATCAGAATGAATTGCCACGCCACCCTTGGCAGCGGGCGGTGCGTAGTAGGTACACACATACACACCGCCTGGGTGGGTTGTAATTTAGTGTTCTTTGTCGCGTTTCTCAGCCAGCCAACTTCTGCCGTCACGCGTGTTTTCTTGCCTTGCCAAAGCGCCGAGGAGCCGTTGTTTTTATGCGAAATAAATAATAGTAAATTTATGCTCAAATTACTCATCGTGATGAACACATTTGCGAAATTTCCGTTCACCATCCATCCGTCTCGATCAGAACCTTGGCGGAGAACCAAGCGCACCATACGCCACCACCTAGCGAAAAAGGGCACACGATTGAAGGGAAAAGGCGGCACCGAGCTTCTTCCGCCGTAAGTGGCATTAGGTGTGCGAAAGTGCTAAGACTTGTTCTAAAATATGCTGACTAAAGGACGAAGACGGTCCGGGCGCCATGCTCGGAAGTTGCCGCTGCCGGCCGTGTTGTGCAAGTGAAGTCGACGCTTCCTGCCCCGGCGTGTGGCGTTGAGATGCCTAAATTAATTTAATGTCGAGTGCGGTGTACTAGCAGTGATGGCGCCAAGACGGTGGATCCTTCCGGATGCAGTGCCGGAAGTGAGTGAACCTGCTTGTTTGCAACGCTGCCTGCAATGTACGTGTATACATTACCGAAAACGGAGCAGAGCAAGTTGGGAGGGCAAAACTGGCGAAAAAAAAACAACAAGAACACACACACACACACGCTCGTACACACATCACGTCAAGCCGTTATCCAAAGGCTAGAGCCACCGGAAGTTTCCCTTCATAGCGCCTCAACGCAGCTGTCCACGTGGTAAAGATACTGTCTGCGTGGCATCAAAGACACGAGCCAACGGGTGAAATCGAGGCCTGGTTTGGGAAGGATGGCAGAAGGAAGCCAAACGAAACAAGGACTCGACCGAAAGTCACACGAGGGAAAAGAAAACGGCCCATTCCGTCCGTGCGGAGGAGGATAAATGCCTAATCATGGTTTCATCCGCCAAAGGGCACCGCACGCAGAGAGCCCAAATCTCTCACGTATGATAGGCGATGACGTTCTATTGCCGCTTGTCACGACGTGCCATCACGGGCGCAGCACGCAACCTTTCCGGACACATCCTGGGCCCGGGCGAAGACGTCCGTGATGATGACGGTGATGATGATGTATTCGGAGATAATGACTCAATGCTCGAAGTGGCGCTCCCACAGGACCGTCCGCTCCCTTGGGGTATTTTGGCAGGACGAAGGAGAGTAGTGAAAAAATTAACAGACTTATGCGCACCCCAGGCCGTGGCGGATCAGATTGAAGTCTCTTAATGATGAACTGATTTCTCCTTAATCATGCCAATCGCCATCGCCATCGATGTGTGTCAAATTGGGGCAACGCAGGTTCTGGCAGGCTCTCTTCAACCATGGCCCCAAAACCGGGTCGTGCCGATCTTGAGCCCAACCACGCCTGACGGTTATGATATTCGCCTCACGTCATCGTCACCAAACACAGGGGGAGTTTTTCATCTGAAATGGAGCCACCACTGCCAGCGGCCGGTCCCGTCACTCGTCCGTTGGAAGGACACGTAATTATTTGACATTAAATTCATTTGAAATTTAAATATGTAACTCAGGCGCGAACATGACGCGAGCCGTGAAAATTTCCCTTCACGCTCCGGTGGTAGCGAATATTAACCGACCCGTAAGCCGGGCGCAAATGAGACGGAGCTGCGTTTAGAGCAGTGTTGAGGAGTCCGTACCGGTTAAGGGAAGAGAGAGCGAAAGGTAAGAGTGGGAGATCTATCCTTCGGCGCTACGTGTCAGAGGGATTTCGAAGCGAAGGGTAGCTGTTTGAGCGAAGGATACGAAGAATTCGCGGTGAGTCCGGGCGCTAGGTGGTAAGCATAGCGCGAGCTTTAGGATTAAAAAAAAAGTGAAACGATTCCAGTACACCACAATTTGTAAATGGCGTGTTTAAGTTACATATTAAAGTTAAAAGTGACATATTTCTAAACTCCAGTTCACGACCAAACTGCTGCTTACCATTAAATTCCGTTCACATTCTTTGGAATTTGGTTCTCGTTTCTTTGGAAATGATAATGGTAAGCCTATCACTGAATGTGCCTAAAATTCATAACGGAAAAGTCTGATTCTCACCATTAAATATACTTATCAATAAGTGAATCTGCCTTGTAACTGGACACCATTTTGTGTTCCCTCTAGGAGAGGAATTATGGAACCTCTTCCATGGTGCCATCAACGGTTCAGCACGTTTCTAATGAAATAAAATGGCTGCATTTCCACGCACCGCAGATTGCACTTTTGGAGCGTATCGAATAATCCAAACGCTTCAACCATTCATGCGACGAAATATGGCGATCCACTGCTTTCCAAAATCGCTCACCAGCCCCAATCGACCACGCATGCCGTTCATGCGGGGATTAGGCGAAATATGAACCAGCTCGAATATGAAGCCTGCACCGGCAGTTTCGACGTTCTGTTCTGGCTGGTTCCCTTTGGGTGGTGGAGCGCGTATCAAATCAAGCACCCACGCACTCGCGATAGCGGAATGTGGCTGCAGCTGCACGCACAAACGCGTTACTCCAGCGCCAGTGCTCAGTCCGGCGGAAAGGACATGTTGGCTGCATACTGCACTGAGTCAGGCCCAACCACCGATTTTGGTGCATAATTTATTTTTCGGCTACTCTGTTATTTCGGCAACCGCGAATGTCCATTCGTCAGCGCGGTCGCTTTGCCGGGGCCCGTGCGAGTGCCGGTGTTGAAATTTAAATTCAGATTTCCACTGGCGTGCAGGGCGTCACTAACCTGGCGACGATGATGACGATGATGCCGGTGATGGCAAACCTGGTGGGGGTGGCACACTGGGCGGAAATATGGCGCTGCACCGGCTGGGAATGCACTCGCGCACGCACGAGCGGGCCGGTGGGTGGGCCAATAAAAATCCTATATTGCAAATATCATGCATACATGCACGGCAGGCGGCGAGTGGCGCAAAACCGCGCAACGACACCACGTGCGAGAATGTTATTACGCGCCTCAGATGACGACCAGGGGAGGCGCGAGTGCGCGAAAGTACATTTTGGGGTGGCGAAGAAAGTGCGGCGAGATGTGATTGAGCGATGCCACGTTTATTGCGTCAGGACAGGACGCTCCGGGAGTGGGCTTTGCGTGGTCCACGTGGCTGGGGGCGTTCGTGCGCGGTCCCGTTTGCGGTTGCGTGGGCGCGCGGAATGCGCGGCCATCGTTCACCGCGGTTCCGTGGAATGAGATATTTTGTTATTTATTATTAGCGTTCACCGTATGAATTTTCATACAATTTCAATTTTGTTATGATTGGAAAATATGTTAATTTAAATATTTTATGCGCTACCGGTGTATATTTTATTTCCGCGCCCTACTGAGAGGGCCGGTGGTTGGTTCGATGTTTTTCTCCCTCCTTTCACGGCTCGACCATTCCGCACAACAGAGTACGTTCTATGCGTTCATGAGTACGAGTACCTGTTCTTTTTTTGTTTTGGTTGGTAAGATTTTTCACAAAACCCGGCTGGCAGCCTGAGTGACCGAAAGTGATGCAAACGCTTGCCCGGTTTTTCGTTTTTAGGCCAGCTGGTCTCGACAGTACAATCTGTTCATTCGTTCCTAGACCCGTTGCTACGCGTCTTTTTGTGCGCGCCGTGTTGGTGGATGGCTGCAACGGAAACACAATTCACCAGCCATCACCCTTCGAAAAGGAATGGGCAGCGAAAACGAACGCCAGTCAGTAGCACATTACGCATTCATTGTGCGATAATTTATTGATGAAATTTTCGATTTTTATACCGTTTTAACGGCCGGGAACCTGTTCGCGCTCGGGAAATAAACAAAATAGTCCTGTTCGGCTTTTGGGGAGGCAATTTTCCATCCCATCCCAAAACCGGTTTCCCATACACATCGGCTCACTCGTTTATCAGCTGCAGAGGGAGTGGGAAAATGCGTGATTGAAACTCTTTACCACACGCGGGGAAGCTTGGCTTTCTCCGAGCGAGCCGGGCACTCGGCTGGGTTGGTTTATTTATTAATATTTTTACGACACTGCCGTCGCGCCCTACATGTGCTGGAGCAAGGTGAGAGCGTATGTGTGTGCGCATAATTGAAGTCGAATTGCTTTGAGGAAAACGGTGCACCAAAGGGTCGTCGACGATCGGTCGCGGCCGAAAGTAGGCCGCCACGAGGGAGGAAATAAAAAATGCGAACTCAATCGCTTTCATCAAATTAACAAGCGGAAAATTGATACCGAGGGTGCAATTTGACCATGGCGAAATTATACGACCGATAGACCGAACCGAACGAGTTGCACCGGGCGGCATAATAAAGCATAAAAAATGCAACCACTTTTCCCGGGACGCCTGACGTTTTGCTGACGTGCGCTTCAAGCGGGATCGCGCGCGAATGTGTGCGTATGACAGTGCGGGTTTACCGGGAAAGTGGTAAATTTTTGTGACAAATAAAATCCGACCAAAGCGCTTCCGAAAGCTCGTCGGGTGAAAAGCATGAGTTTAATGATCTACATTAAAAATGGAGGCTTATGTGCTGTGGGTCCGAAGCACAGCTGACAGGATAGCATGGTCTGGAATAGCGAGACGTGATGCAAGCAAGTGCGGTGCGAGTGTTGCGTTCCTTGGCTTGATTTTTGCCATTGACTTTCACTCAAAAGACCGACCGAGAAGAGCCCACCACTCGAGAAGATGTAGCACGAAGGCTCCACTCCATTCTGTGCTGAAATGAACTTGAAGGCACTCTATCCCGAATGCGAACTGGGTGGCTTCGTTGAAAGTGAAAATCCGCACAATCAAGAACACTGGTGCACGTTCCGATCCCATCGCTTGTGAGGCGGGCACACTTCAGCACCGGGATGAATAGGCAGAACGAGCGGCAGAAATCGTAGCCTTTCCCGCCCGGCTTGGACCGCTGCCGAGCCGCTTGTAGGCAAAGGCTTCAAGGACCTTCTGTTCGGAGAGCAGGCTGAAGCAGCACCACCGAGAGCCCGAGCACACTAAAAACGGATTCTGTTTGGCGTCATTGGCAATTTTGTGCTCGGTGGGCTGCCATCGCCGCCGCACTCGAGTTTTCCGAACTACATTTTCCACGCTGCGAAGAATGCTACTGGTGTATGTGTGTGTTTCTTCACTTCAATCCACCGAGTGCCGAGTGCGGCTGGCCCTGAACCAGCCGTTACGCAGCTTGCTCCGAGCGAACTCCAAGACGGCGAAGACAGAAAAAACACAGCAGCGGGAGCAAAAATAAGATGAACGAACCCAAAAGCCCTCTCGGCTGCTAGTCCCGGGGTGTTTTCGCTTTATTTCATCATCCAAATCCCTAAGCACGGTATTATTATAAATACAAAATGATTTTCCACTCTTCGCTTTTCCAACGATGGGAATCTCGCCTTGGCGTTGTCGAGGGTACCTCGCGGGCTGCGTTCGCGGGAAAAGGCGCGTGATGAAGGTGGCCCTTTTCAAGGAGGAAGCCTGCTTTCTTTCGTCTGAATCCTTTCGAACGGTTTGTGCTCGTTCGTTCGCTGGTTTTTGTTTCCACTCGATACGCTTTTCTTAAAGCTTGTCGGATTTCCCGCGCCCACCGAGCGGACTGCCCGGGGGCGCATCACCAGCTGTGCGAGTGCTTGTTGCCGCGCCCTGGTGCGGTGAAATCCCACTTTTTCCATTCGAAATCCGCCCTTCTTCGGGACCGCCCGAAGCCCATCAATCCTCCAGCCTCTGGCGTTGGTTTCGCGTGCGATTCGATTTTTCATCTTCACCACCGTTGGTTTAATTTCGCTTTCCCGCTGTGGAGGCCGGTTTCCTTCGTTGCCCTTTTTTGTGTCAGTGGAAATCCGTTTCTTCATGCCTGTTGCCGGTCCATGGCAGCCCGCCTGGGAGGTACCCATCCGTTTTGTCACGTCCTGGTGCGGCTTTGCGAACGTGCTCGTGCCGATCCATGAGCCGCCATTAAGTATTCATAAAGATATTTTTAAATTATTATTTTTCAATTTTACCCTATATAAAAAATCGCATAACTATAAATATCCAATCCATCGGGGAGGCTTTCTTTCCTTTTTCCACTCTCACTCGATGCGACCCCGTTCGAACGGCTTTCGAGTGGGAATTGGTGGGACCGTTAAGGCTGAGCCCGAGCAGTGTTGCCCACGGACACGTTTTTCACCTTTCCACGAACACGATAAGACACCGTGCCGTCTTATCGATTGGAGGGGTGGTTGATTTTTGAGAGCTCCATTCGATCCACGCGGGCCTCGCGGGCTTTGTGGGAGTAAGCCTCAAAGGAAGAACGGCAGAATGAATAGAAAAGCAAAACGCTAATATCATTATTTATTATCGACACTTCGATTCAATTAACCCAATTCTAGTGCAAACGAAGGATCGTTAAGTAGAGAATAAAATAAATTTTCACTAGCCCAAGCTGGTGCCGAGTGGGAGTCCTGAGTCGAGTTGCTTGTAGCTGGCGCTAATTAAAGAGAGATGATGAAAAAACCCCTCCAAATTCGGCGCTAGGCCTATCAGTCTCTTTATTTAGCTCGCTTTAGCGTTCGATACATTTTCTGACAAAATTGTAATATGTGCTGTCTCTGACCACTCCAATATGGTGCCAGTTTTACATATCATTGCAGGCTTTTGTGCAAATTATGATTTGGAAAAGGCGACACTTTTTCTCGTGCATGTTACTGCAACGACCGTAACGTGGAGCCGTTGAAAGGGTCGCTCGGTGAGGGCGAGACGTGAACTTCGCCTCCGCCTGTCGACGGGTTCAAGCGTTGGCAATGAAAAACGGACTTTTCCCGTTCTGGCAAGTGCGATGCGAAACGAGCACACGGTTTCATTTCGTTAGCCCGGTCCCCTAGTCGATGCCACATGCTGCACATGCTTAAGAGAAAGCCCACAAGCGGATGATCCTGCTGTCGTGGGCAAAACCACGCCGGCAGAAACATTCACACTCCTTCGCATGCAGTTCACGTACTCCGGAGGCAGCGCCTTGTCAGTACACAACTATTTCACCATACATATGTAAATGGAAGCTATGCCTCGGTGCTTCTCGCTTTGGTCGTCTTCCTGCGCCTGGTGGTAGATTTGCTTGCATTTCCCGGCTTTTCTTTGGCCCTTTTTTTAGGGCCCTTTCGTTTGTGTGTTTCCAGTGCTTTGTAGTAGCTTCTCACCATTCACGGTACTTCTGGCACAGCCACTTTGGCTTCCAAAGCCTGGTGTTGTCCTGTGCGGTTTGGGGAATAAAATTTGATCCTTTAGCCGCTGAGGTGACTGCACGCGCTCCAAGTGTTGGAGAAAAAGAAACCCGTGCGTATCCAACCGCTCTTATTGGCTGCATTCCGGCTGGGTCAAGTTTTGGTTTCACTTACGCCAAAATCCTTTCCTGGACCACTCGACGGGCCCTGCTGGCCATGTGCTCGTCCCGGCAGCACTTTGAAATTGGATTGTTTGTTGCTTCGAAACTTTACCTCTTTTTCGTCTCGGAGGATGATGCCGAACCTGGAACCCGGGTTCGGACAGGAGAGAGTGTATGCGATCAAAATGCTGCGTTTGAAAGTTTGCTCGAATTTCGTCCCTAAAGACCCTCTCGACGCCATCGGGCTTACATTTCACACTCAGCGCACGTTCTCGACCGAGCCGCATCCTACTGTCCTGTTCGTTACCGTATGCAAATCTCGCGCAACGCCCAGGAGTCTCATCGAATCCTGCGACTTGCGGCGAACCCACCTCTGGAGACGAAGCTTGGCCGGAACCCAAAACCGATGGGTCGGTTGATTCGAAAGGGCAGCAACAAAAAAGGGCCAACATCCAGCATGGTCCTACGAAAGCATCGAGGATTTGGTATTAGTGTAGGTGCGTGTGTGTGTGTGTGTGTTTTCGAGAGGAAGTTTGATATTGATTTAAGGCGAAAAGTCGAATCGAAGATGCATGGCAGATGGCGTCGTGGTAGTCCAGCAGAATGGCAAATTGATTTGAATTTCTTCCCAATGGCGATACCAAAGTGGAAGTGGCCCAAATTCAGTGTAATTGTCACATCCCCCCGACGTCGAATAGCCTTCGTTTCGAGCAACTTCCGGTGCGGACCGTGGGGGTTGAAAAATCACGGCACTCTGGCCGCTCCTGCTGGCAGGTTGGTTTTCCGCGAAATCGTTCCCAACGCCCGCGAAAGTACGCTGCGATAAGCCCGGCTATCCTATTCCGCTCACGTTCGTGCACGCGGAATGGAATTAAAATTAAATTACATTTTAAAAATCTTCCCTGCTCGCTCACTGCGCCCTTTGCGGATCTGGCGTTTGCTTAAGCAACGCTCTCCGGTGCCGGGAAATGTCCAGAAAAGCACAGGCTCCGTTTCACGCCGTTCGTGGCATTTGCGTTGGAAATGGAGTTTGAAAGTTTGTTAGAAGGACGATTTAGAAAACTTTCTCAGCTATATTTGTAAGTCGTGTCGTTTAGCACATAAAGAGACAAAAAACCGGGCCACTTGAAAAGGACACCACACCAAACGAGCTGTGATTTCCATTAGGTAAAACACCAGTCAATTCGGTCCATCACTCTAAGGAGCAGCAATCTAATTGACCAATCTTGTCCTGCCACAAATGTCAAGCAATGCACGACACGATCGGTTCCCCACGGGCACCACCAGGCGTTTTGAGCGAATAGGTGCAACGAGTATTGTGGGCAAGCGTGATGTAAAATTCATTCGGTAATCACGCATAGCCATTTTGCATCCTTAGGGGGCCTCGGTGGCGCGCCATTTTGTCAATCAGCTCCACTAATTCGCCCTCCCAGGAGTCCCATATCATCCCAGGAGCGATGGGTGGTAGAAGTGAAAGCCTATTATTCTCTCATTCTCTCTTCCTTTCCCTTACTCAAGGGAATCGGGCGTTTCCGTGTCCACTTTCGGTCGATTTGGGCCGGAAGATGGACCGACACAGCTGATTACTTGTCTGTTTTAATAAAATAATGCGATAATAAAGTAATGAATTAATCAAACATGGAATTGAATTTCGCGCTCCTCGGCGACGCTCGGTCCGGGCCTGCGGGCACCAGAACGCGAGCAAGACTCGATAATTGCTAAGGTGATAGCCGGGAGCAATTTGCCAATTGATCCACGCGAGAATTTACCATTCACTCGTTACGCCCGTTGTTCGGGTGTTCCCTTTTTGGCGCGTGGGCTGGCTCTTAGCCTCCGGTGGCGTCAATTACGCGGACCATCGCCCCTGGCGGGTCGGCCTCGAACTCGCGGCTCGGTGGCGGCTCAAGGAACCAAATTTAATTACCATCTACGAGATGGAAGCGCACTCTCGATGGCCCATGAGTGCACACTCCACTGGGAGCTTTCCATGGCACAAGGGTGTACGTGTGTGGAAACGAGCGTCCATCACGCCATCACGATGGCCACTCCCCGAGGGAGTCGCTTCGTGGGTGGGTTGATTGAAAATTGCTCTCCTGACTTCATTTACTAACAGCGTTTGTCGCGCTCGTTTGTGATTAGCAGGTGTCAAACATGGCCGCTCGGGGTAATGTTTAATCAGCGGAGCTCCTCAGCGGTATTAATTGTGTAAGAGCAAGCGACTCAATTGAACTGGTTTTGGTGAAGCTTTTTGATTCGTATGATTCAAACAATTCAAGCGAGTGTGTAGGGAAAAGTAAAACTAATCGAGCTCTCAGGAGTATGTCTTCTAATGCGTAAGTATGGCTCCTGTGCGATGACGGTTCGTGTTTCTACACCGTGGCGAATAAATCATCAAAAGCCATCCCAATCCTTTGTTTCCGTATGACGTACTGGTCGTTGAATGGTGGTGCGAAATGGCACACGTGTTTTTATCGATTCTCTCAACGGCACGTCGCCCTTTGGTGGTGTAACGTCAACGCGGCAAAACTCCCGGACCTGAACGCTGAAGGGTGTCTGGTAGTCGAGAGTTCATGGCCGATGTTGTTCTTTCACCTCTGTGCACCCGACGCCCGGTGTCGCGGATGGGTTCGTTGGCGAGTGGCGTCAAGAACATCTGTTCTGCCGCCTAGCAGATATGCATGAAGCGAAGGTTCTCACTATGAGTGGTGGAAATTTGTAGATGAATTATTCAAACTTCTCGCTACGAACGGCCCTTACCCTTAGGAGGCGAATGGTTGTGGGAAAACGGGGAGAAGCCACATTTCTATAGTGGTAATTTCGTCCGTAAAGCTCACACTTCCATTGATTGGTGTTGCAGGCCTCGCCACTTTTCACTGGCAAGCCACCCAAAGTATAAGGTTTTTTCGCACTCGCCATCATTTCAGCGTTCAGCGTTAACGTTTATTTGATGGGTCGCTTTCCAAGCTAAGCGGTGCCCTACCGCTTCGCTATAAATTATTATTGACAGAGCGTAAGGAGTTTCATTCGCATCTAGCTCTGGTTCGCTTCCTTTTCTCTCTCGAGATTATTTCCCAGCAATTGTGACTAGCTCCGGTCCATGGAATAGTCGCTGTTTGCGACATAAAACTTTTTACTACATTTTCCGTCCTCGACGAGGAGGTGCGGTGTGACTAACAAGTGTGAAATAAAACGCCTTTTCCCGATTCAGCTTCCGGTACGGATAGTGGAAAATTCTTTCCATCTTCCGTCCGGCCATCAGCAGCCAGATCGTCTAGTCCAAAAAGGAGGTGGGCCGTCGGCAATTCGCAGCGCCAAGAACCACGTGTGGCGCTGAACGTTTCCTGAGCGGAAGGCATTCATTTTGGATGAATTCCCCATTTTTCCCACCCGAAATTCGGTCCATTCCGGTTCGATTCGTGCTCTTGGGCGTACGGGGATTGGTGGCGTTTTTTCTCTTGCTTTGCTTTCTTTCCTTTTTACTCTCTCTTTTGTTCTGATCGGTCGCTTTCAGCTGGCTCCACTCGACCGAGGCAAGAAGGCTTGTGAATGCGGCCAGCTTGCCTTGCCATTTAGCGATGAAAGGTTTCGCTTTCTTCCGCCGGAGACACATCCCCAACGGAATCGGGCAAATCGAATCGGCTAGCCATCGAGGCATGCCAGCGGGCTTTTCTTTCGCTATCGCCCGTAAAGTGGTTTGGTTGCTGCCACCACATTCCGTCGTCTATCTGTCACGATTGTTCAATAAAAATATGTTTTGTATTTATATGCTTCGACCGGGTTTTATGGGCCCAGTGCAATTGAAGATAATTTATAATCATCCCCAAAGCCTTTAACCATCTTTCTCTGGCATTCCGGTGGCGCTTCCCTTCGCGCATGAGGACATAAATAACTTTCGGGCAAATAGACATCTTCACGGGTGAGGTTCGGTCGATTGGATTTCGGTTGGAATGTGCCACCGGCGGGACGTGATCGAGTGTGCGCGTGAATGTGTATGTGTGAGAAAGAACTTCGAAAGGAGCAGCAAGGAAAAACCGCTGCCCTCTGCATTTAACGTTCCCAATCATTTAGTGACCAGCAATCGTACCGTATTTCACCATCACGCCCGGCATTAGCCTTTATTTCTTGCTTTCCACGATCCCGATGTAGGACCGAAGCATTCACCCGCTTTGATGCGGTTCCTTGCGACCATTTCAATTAATGCAGCGTCTCGCTTGGCTCTATTTTTCCTGGCTCTTCCACAGATGGTGACGAGAACGAAGAAAATATTCGTGGGAGGACTGTCGGCGCCAACCACGCTGGAGGATGTTAAAAGCTACTTCGAACAATTTGGACCGGTAAGTTTGCGTCCCTGGATAGATGTTGCGTTGTTTCTTCTAGCACTCCGTATGAATGAAGGCTTTTCCTAGCTCACAAACTGCCCGAACATACCCCCGGTATCCGGTGTCAGTTCGAGTGAATCCTTTTCTTTAGTTTTTTTCTTTTTTGTGCCCCCAAAACTTTTCCACTTAAGTTTTAGTGCGGTTTTAAACTCCGCCCAGTGGGCGCCAGCGCTGGGTATTTGTTGTTTTCCGCGGGCTATCGGGCCTCTGTCGGTGGATCCTACTCTCACCTACCGGGATGGAAGGATGGAAACATTAGATTGGATAATTGCATTCCTTTTGCCTGTCTCCTGGGAGCGGAATCCCAGCTCGTTGGCACATTTGTGCTTCTCGCTTTCTCGCGGAGAGACTCGTCGGCCACAAGAGATCGTAATCATTATGATCATCATCAAGCGACTCTCCACCTGGAGCATTACACGGGTAGTGATCAGGAAGTGAACACAAGCAGCAACTACAGCAACAACAACAAATGGAAGCCAAACAGTTGGTTGACATAATCCAGCCGACGGGAAGTTTGTAGCGTTCGTGTTTTCCGACATTTTTTCTCACCGCTGGGATGACGAGAGAGAAAAGCGGAAACCTAAAACCCGAGCAGGGAGGATGAGCAACAAAAAAAGTCCTTCCCGCCCGGTGCATTCCCGTGGCCGATTGGCGAAGTTAGCATTTATCCAATTGTCCAAACAAATTCCCTAAAGCCATTTTAAGTTTCTCTTTGCCAGGCACTTCGCGGCGCAACCAGCGCCGTCGGAAACCCGAGAGGCGCTGTCCCGTGCGCGCCAAGGGCCCGGGGAAAAGTCAGAAAAGTTAGTCATGCTTCGAGAGACCCCGACACGGCGCTGACCGTGTGGCTTTATTTCATTTTCACTTTTCCACGGTTCACTCGCCCCACAACGGTGGCCGCAGCCGGGAAGCTCATTTCACCACACATTACGCCCGAAGGCTGTTTTCCGCCTTCACACCTTGGCAGCCGGTGCGACCTCTCGCTCCGGCGGACCGCGGGCTTTTTATACTGTTTCTCGTGCCGATCGTTCACTTTCGCTCCCACCGCACTTGCAGGTGCGAAAACTAGAAGGACACCGCTCGGTGTTGGTCGCACCTTCCTACCGGAAAGGCGAAAGGAGCAAAGATAAACACAAAGTCGAACGTGAACGACCACAGCAAGCGCTTACGGTCGCACCGGGACGTGGGACTTGGTGGAAAGACGGTAAGAGGGAGGATAAAAAGGAAAACAAATTAAACAACCCGGAAAAGTCATATCTCGCTCAGATCGCACAGCCCCAGGCACTGAGGCTTCCTGAGGGAGGCTTTCCGCGGGTGTCAAAGTGCGGAAAATGGCTAATAGCGTTTTGAGGAAACTAAAATTAAATTCATATCAGTTGGGCAAGTTTTTCGGTTCTGCTTCGTGACCGATTAAGAGCCGGTGCAGGTTAATCCACTGGGCAGAGGGCACCAGTTTCAGGATGGCGAACCGCCATCGTGGAAGCCAATTTCCCGCGGTGGTTCAACTAATTTGCTAAAAACGGATCGTCCTGGAGCTCGTTTGGAACAACTTTTCGTGTGCTTTTTCTTTGTGGCTGAGATTTTCGCCTACCCAGTCAAAGCGTATACGCAGACGTCTCATGCCGAGGTCGCATGGAAAAATCAACCGCCTCAGCTTAGCTCCGTGCCAATCCGTCTGCCAATAAGGATCGCTGCTGCTGCTTTTGTTGTTGTTGTTGTGTGTGTCTCACTGCTATGTCAAAGGCTTTCAAGCAACAGCAACCGGCAGCAAAAGAGACGAAGGCGCACCGTTGTGCAACAAACCGAAACGATGAAATGTCCCCTGATTGCCGCGCGATTGCACTAAATCCGCCGGCATGCATTCCGGAATCCTGGCACGCACATTGAGCAGCTGATGCCGAGCAAGCGAGTGCGCCATAATATTGCACCGCCTGTCAAGCGCAATCGAACGAAAAATACTATACCTCTTGCGTCGGTGTTGCTGGGGGAGTTTTTTGCTTGGGCGCGGAAAGGAGACACTCGGGAAAACCCGGGATTTCCACCCGTAGACAATGGCCGTCGTGCAAAACACTTGTTAGTCAGCGCGCTCTCGAATGTCTATTGATCCTCGGGTTGTTGTTTGCCCAGTCTGCACATGTTTATTTGTTCGTTCACTCGAACTCAAGCCCACCTCGTGGCCCCACCGGGATTCCCTACACCTAGCTCGGGGATCATCAGCAGCTGCACCAGCGGCACCGACGAGGACTCAGGAAAGCCCCTGAAAAGGAGCCAATCGAACAAGCGGACGAGCCACACAAGTGGAGTGAGCGAAAAAAAAGGCTTCAACCCGAGCTAAATCGCACCCAACCAGCGGGAGAAACCGTCTAACCAACTGCACTGGTGCACGTGCGCTGGATAGAGCGACACATTTCCACGACCACCAGCGTGAAACCCGCTCCAACAAGCGCAGCGGAATTTGAACAATTTCCCATCACAATAACCAACTTTTCCTGCCCCTTTCTCAGTTTGCCCCCGATGCCTGGTTGCCAAATCGCATTCCGAACACGCTGGCCGTGGCTTTGGTTCGATCAGGGCGGCGGTGGCGTCTTCATCGGCGACGTCAGGGCTGCGGGACGACGTGCTCGTTTGCTGGGATTAAATTCATGTGCAATTGATTTTCTCAATTTACACTCTATTTATCGCCCGCCTTTCTCCATCGCTGCGAGGTTCGAATGGTTCGAGTTTGGCTCCGTTTTCCGCAGCAATGCCGCCCACAAATGGGCAATGTTCCCGGATTCGGCTCCCAGTGCCCGTGAATAGGGGTTGCTTTTCGCGCGGGCCTGGAAGTTAGACGGGCTGTACGGGTGCGGACTTCTGCGAGAAAGTAAAATCCTTTCAATATATGCGTTCGTATGGTGCGCAAGTGCATCGTCTTCTATCCGCCCGTTCGATGGATTTTCCCATCCCTGTTACCCTTCGAGGGTGCTTTTGCTAGGTCGGCACGGAGCAGCTTTTCATTCGGGCGAATGGACGGATCGGTTCCAGCTGCTGGAGCGCTCGGCTTTTCCCGGGCTGCGGGTACCCTCGATCACCATTACCATCATCATCGCCATCGTCGTCATCATCGACGTCTTTTTGGTGTGAGGCTTCGGAAATGCAGAAACGGGCCCTTCGAAAGCACGCGCATTAGCTGCGAAAATCGTGCACCCGAGAGAAACCACCGTGTCTAGCGCGAGGTGAAGGCAGGTCTGGAATTGTCGTACGAATTTATAGCGGTTTCCCATTAGATGGCCGGATAAAGGCTCCTTCCCGTTCGGCTTGAAAGGCCCCTTTCCACGGCCTGACGAGGTCGCTTGGGCACGGACCGAGACGAATGGATTTATTCATGTGTGGGCGAAAGCAAAATAAAAACCCAAGCCAAACTAAGGAAGCGTAATTTCTCGGTTTCCACATGCACAAAACGCACGCGCTTGGGTGAGTGGTTAGCATTGAAAGCTAGCCGGGTCTAGATTTAATCACCCGCGCAGCAGGGTTGGTTTCATCCACCGGATGTAAGCGTTGTGTTGCAAGAAAAACTGCATTTCCAAGACTCATTAATTAAATCTGATGCCACGCTCGGCTGCCGGCTCGGAAACCGTGTCGATGCGGAACGATGCGAAGTTTGCCTCCGACAACCACTTGAGATGCAAATCGAGCAGCATCTCACCGAGCGACGCGCTCAAGTGGTTTGCGTTCGAGTTGGTGTGTGGGTGTTTTTCTTTTTTCGCTCATCATCCGCGCTCGAATGCGATGATTTATGGCAACCGGCGAGACCGATTGAGGATGCTTGATTTCTTATCCTGGAATGGGCACGCCGGTTGATGGTGGCAAAAGCTAATTTGAAAAGCAAAGCAAGAACGAACGTCACTTGGTGTAACGGAAACGTAAAAACCAAACCACAGCGCCACGATTTGCATGTCGAAATTGTCTTTCAACAGGCACCAAAAGCCACCCACTTGGGGTGGGAAAACAACAAGATATAACAACGACTTGGACGAGGCACGATGGCGTCTAATATCGAATTCCACACGCACCGCATTATAAACACACAAGCATAACGCTGGCAGCACGAGTCGCTCCATGAATTTCGCCGGCCCTAGCATGAGCAGTGCCATTTTGCCATCCCCCATGCGCGGTGTCAAATCACCCGGCGTTATAGCACCACGAAATGGGCGCACTTCTCATTGCGATGGCTCCCACCCATTTGGCATTTTCCAGCGGCGGCACACATGCGTCCTTTGTTTTATTTGATTTTTTCCTCTCCTCGGCGCTTTCAGTTACCCTGTCGTACGATAATGTGTGAAATAATTGCAACGATTTGCGTTTTTCCATCCACTCCTCGTACAAGTACAAGGTCCTTGTTCCATTCAACAACTCGAAGTAACAAGTTTTTCTCGGCTCCCGGCTGAAATCTTACAATCCCTCGGAACGCAAACTCAGCGTTCGGCGGGATCCGTTTGTCGGTAGTTTGCTCTTTCTTCCGTGCCGTTTGCTTCCTTTTTATTGGCCCTCGTGCGAACAACCGGCAGGAGTGTTCCGTCGTGTGCAAAACGGCACCGACAAGCTTCCTGCCCTAGCAAGGCGTAACATCGTCCAAGCGCTTCAAGGGATTCTCGAAGCGCTACGAACGCTCGCCTGAGCAGAAGAAAAGTCATATGCAATACAAAACTCCCACTCCGCGTACACATATGCATAGTCCGTGCTGCTACGCACCAGACAAACATTGTACCGACGCCATTTCAACCACCCGCAGGACCTTTTCTCTACCTTCCTTTCCTGTCGCTCTTGCGCTTCGACGAACGGCGCCCTTTCGCCACCGGACGCTGGACGTCGAACCGGGTGTAGTTTCTTATTTTATTTTATTGAATCATTTTATTTGCATATATTATTGCACATTTGCGTCATGCCAGATATGAGCGAGGATACTCCAGACAGCGAGGTTGGTATTGCGATTTGCCTCGCTTTCTCGTGACCACCGACACCCGGTTCCGGGCCCGGTGGAAACTATTTGCAATGATTTCCCTGCCGCTATCGTTCAGGTCGTTCATGTGCAGTTACGTACGGTACTAGGGGTTCTGCGTTCTACATTGCCGTATATTGCCGTGGGGTGCAGAGTGGCTCAAATGCGACCCACTCTCCTTCACTCGATCTCTCTCTCACTCTCTCTTCGCTTCGATGCTTGGTGGTGGAAAGTTCAAACTTCCGCACGAACGGAACAAAGCGAAACAAGCGGTGGTATCGCTCCCGCGTCTTGGGAGGATGAGTGTCCTTGCTCCTTGAGCGATGTCTGCACAGTTGCGGGCAGCAGTGTTACGCCTCGCAACGTAGCGACCACTGTTTTATTGCCACTTGATACATTCGTTTGATGGTGTCGTATGGTTTTCGATGGGCAACGCTTCCGAACCGAGGGCGGGTTTTTGAAATCAATTTTTATGGCATAATTTTTGCTCGCCTGCCCCATCCGGGAGGGTAGCGTCTGATTTTGTGCGTCCCCTGGTGCTGGTGGTGATCTTGCGATCCCGTGAAAGCTCCCACTTCAGTCTTTACGATGACGACGCGCGCTTTACGATGCACGGCTGCCTGCTTGGAAGCGGAATGGGCATAGGTTTACGGGCCGAGAAAATTGATAACCGATGGTAAAGCTATCAGGAAAAGCGGGACAAAAAGAACGCGTGAGTCACAAAGAAGCATTACGCACGGGTTTTGTGCTGAGTGTAAAATGGGAAGCAAATTGCGTTTTTTGAAGTGAACTTAATGATAAAAATGTCAAGAATTGACGCCCGATGATGAGGCGAATAATCAATGCCAACATTTACTCGTTACTGCACGAAATATTTTCCGCTTTGTATAATTTCATCTCTAAACCATAACGTATCAAAAATTTATCCTGCACAATTGTTTCGCGCTAGTCTCCTTCAATAGAGAAAATTGAGAGAAAGTAATAACGAAGGATTTAGCTCAACGATGGTACTGGATCCGAGATCGACTTCGTTTCCGGTGCAAAGCTGCAAATGCTCCTGAAACTGCAAGCCCAACGGCACGGGAAACAAAATCCTTTATCCATACAAAATCGACGCGCGGTGGTTCGATTTCTGCGCGAAAGTGCGATCGCGCGGTGCATGACGACTATTTCATTTGGATTTTCGACCAAATTGCACGCGATGGTCAAATATTGGTTTTCCACCCATTTTTGCCAGACGCCTTCCGGGCGCAGCGCGCTTTGCCAACCGGCAACCCCTGAACGAAGTACCGGAAATCCGACCATCTGATAAGCGTCTCAAAAAGCTAGCCTCCCTGTAAAAGGCAGGCCAGAAGGCGAGTGAAACCGATAAATGGTATTAGCCTGCCCTTGTTTTTGCACTCTCTTTCTCTTTCTCGCTCTCTGTGCCTCGTTTCATTCGTTCATGAAGCATCTGCCCGTCCATTCGGGCCGTCAGCTGCGAAACTGCGGCCGACGGTTTCCACCGCTTCGCCGGATTACGAGATGCACACAAGGATTCCCGGGTTTTTGCGCCATCATTGCCGATTTCGGTAGCGGTTTTTGTTCGATTTGTTTTCCCTCCATTGTATCGATGGCTGTGGCTGAAGGGCGGCGGCTTGAAGTAAGGGGTAAAAAAGTTACATTACACAATTGAAACCTCCGCTAATCTGTGGACACTCTCGTCCTGGCGAGATGCGACGGGATGGATGGAAATGCACCAGACGCCAGTGGCTATTCGGTGAATTCGAATTAAAAATCAATATTTGAACTACAGGATAATTGATTCGGAGCGACTTACGGTTTGGATAAGATAGACCGAAGCTCTTGGTTGATTAAATTTCCCCAATGGATTCCGACGGATTAAAGCCAATAGAATCCAGCATCTCGTACCCAGGTCCTGATGCATCATAAAAATATTGGCTGTGGCATTTATTCTAAAACTACTATTTGAGTGATTTTCATGTGCATTCTCTCAAAGCATACTGCACATTAGCCCTATATTGATTCCTCTAAACCGTGATAAAATCACCATTTGAATGTTTCATCCTCGGAAATATAGCCCGTGTTCACTTTCATTCAGAAGTGCCGTTATCAAAACAGTACCAGCGACCGGGTTGCGGAATTCGGACAACATTCTATTTCGCACTTGACCGAAGGTCCAGTGGACTACAATGGCGGATTAGCATTTGACGGGTGAGCGAACGTTCTTTGCGGCTTTTCGAAAGCCATCGTCAATCGCTTCGCCAGCTTTGGCTTGAGAGCTCGACCTCAAACCCCTAGCATTTGCAACTCGTTTCCTGTGCGCTGGGCAATTAGCTGCACCAGATAGGGAAACGGAAAAGCGAGATGAGGGTTTGTGGGATTTTTTGCTTCGCGCTCTCCACAAGCTATTCTGCAGAACAGCACACGGCATGCGAGACCCGCGCTGGTGGTAGCAGAAGTAAAAATAAACGCTGACCACTTGAGGCGAGCTCATGAATCCCGATGTCAACCTCGCACGGGCCAGGATGGTCCGGTCTCGGCTCCAGGACTCTGGAGCTGAGGCCACCGGTAGTGACGCACCGCACAAAGCGGAAACGAAGAGAGTTAACCAACCAAGATTAAAAGCTCAAGCTCTTCTGCCACCTATGCGAGGGTTTGCGAGGTCGGGAGCCATCGCCGCGTTAGAGGCTACAACAAACGGTAAAAAAGGAGCAAAAACACACAGCGACGTTCGCATGCGTTGTTCGGGGTTGTTTTAAAGTACGAGAGGGTACGCTTCAAACGAACGTAAGCCCCACCGACTGGCACATAAATAAGACTGTTTAAAAATTCATAAAGCATCCTCGGGTTTTGAATTTTTACCCACCGACCAAAGGCGGGGGTTGACAATATACGTCGGGTCGTCGTACGTTTGCCTCCGCTACCAGTGTACTACCGAAGGCATAAAGAGAATAGCACAAGAGGTGGTTAAATTAAACCGACTTTTAAAAAGGAGATAAAGAGACGGGTGCTTTAAGTGATTGGTGAGAATAAACGTATGCCGTTGAGCTGTCGGGCGAATGATATATATATTATGAATGTCCTACGGCACGTCCTTTCGAACCGATTCTGGTGATATTCGGTAAAGCAAATTTTCGGAAAGTAACGCATACTCAACGAAAAGCTACATTTTATTTGTTTTATTCCACTTTTAATAATGCTCACGTGGTTAATGCTCAATCTATTCAACGTGTCATCATTAGAAAGCATCCTAAATGTCAAAAGGCCTTATGCACGGATGCCCTTTTGGGGAGGTTTGATGCAGGTCACGCAGCTAGCGTATGCACTTGCTACTCCCTGCACCGATGGCGTTGGCTTTCCACTTTCAACACCCAAGATCGCTAACCTTGATGCAACCACATCTTCTCATCCCGTGCGCCGTGCCGAGAGGTGCCTGTAGAAATTATGTTTCCACTCGTGTAGCACTTACGCGCCCGACGGCCGCGACCTCCTAAGCACGATGCACCATCCATATCAACATCAGCATCACCGTTACTCTCGCCAGAGGGAATCAGGGAGCCGTCTCCACGTGGCCAACGGCATTATTTCGCACCTCATACCCAGCCAGCCACGCCATTTCGGTGCTAAGTGAGCACTGCGCCGAAAGTTTCCAGCACAATATAATAATAGAACATAAATAAACTAAATCATTGTAATGTTTATGATCATTATAATTATTGCTTCTAAAGTATGTATAACCATTAGCGCACGTACGGCGGGACCGTTACGAGCGGTGTGATGTTGCGCTGGTGTGCCCACGTCTTCCCGTCGGGATGCGGAACATTGTGCAAGAATATTCTTGCCTCACGCTCCGCCATCTATTTGCCCGTCCCAGCTCAGGCGGCAACGTCCCACATCTGGCCCAATGGGCGATGAGGCAGCGAGATGTTGATAATGATTTCGCTCCTGCATGTACGACGCCTCCGCGCGATCGTTGACGGGACCGGGACATGGGGCTCGTAAGCTTCCGAGGGCTGACTAGCTGGCTGGTCCATAATAAATAAGAAGCCGAAAAGCGCAAAAAAGGACACGCGACGTGCCACCTTTGCACTTTAGCCATCACACAGAGCGAACTTTTTACCGGTGGACGACGGGCATTTCGTAAATGGACTCCGTCGGCAGCGATAACGACAACGGTCGGCTACACAGCGCGTACATGAGCTGAATCTCCTGTGAGAGCATTCAATTTCAACATGTTACAATAGATTTCGTGTAGATTGGTGTCCAAGCACCTGCCAAAGGATGTACAGGGTGCTCGTTTTTTTATTCTTTGGGGCTAATAATGGCGATGTTTTAAACAAACCAAACAAAACGGGCGAACTTTTGTAGAATTTGAATATTATGGTGTATGCTTTTAGACATATCATCTGCTTGATAATACAAAATTTCTTTTAAATATTCATGCACGAAATATCTAACGAGCTGTGAGTCATCGCAAAATTTGATCCTTTAAAACTCGCTTTAGACCTAATATTACGTACGCGTTGTTGAAAAAAATCGCATCATTACATTCATAACCTACTCGTCAACAAAACTCTGTTCAAACCCTGTTCCCCTGCGATGCGCTGAATGGCACAAAACAAAGAAATCTAATCTGTGTCTTGGATGAAATGCTGTCGACGAGCGTCCTGGGCTTCCGGTTGGCAGGAAGTCGACAATCAAGGGGAAAACCCACACGTAAACGCCCCTATTTGCATTCCAGACAATTTTTATCCCAAGTGTGTATCGCTACCGCAAAAAGAATCTCTTTTCGGTCGAATGTGCGGTTCGCCCCGTAGTGGATGCATCTGCCGTTTCCGGGTTTTTGTTCTACGCCAAGGAGCACTCTTACCAATTGGCCACGGAAACTGGATGCCCTCGTTCCCGGGGTTCTCTACTAGATATCGAGAGCACACATTCAACATGTTTTATGTGTTTGGAGTTGTATTTTTTCCACTTTCTGTCCCGCTCTGTTTCATGGCCAGCTTAGCCGTAGTGAAGCATTTTGCTTTGCTTCCGCTCGTTATTTCCATCAACGTCATCATCAAATAGTGTACCCGTGCTGACGCACAACAAAGAACAAAATTATGCCTAAGACGCTGTCTTAACTTCAACGCTAGGCAAGAGATCAACCCAAAGTAGCCGCAAAGTGCCGTACATCGCGTCTGCCGCGTGGAGCATTTTTGCTCGCTTCGCTAGCAAAGGGAGCGAATATCCTGCCAGTCGGGCAGAGCTCCTCATCACAGAGGCCCTACAATGGGGTCGGTTAGACACTAGAATACGAGATCACACGTGTATATGAATATATTTTTTTTATTTTCGAGTGAAACTGTTCCTTCGGATTGCCTTGTCTACGACTCGTGCATGCAGGCACATTGTTGATTTTGCATTCGCCAGCAAGTTCGTTTTTTGATAGCTCCCCCTATTCGGAAGTGCGAAGGCAGTCGACGGACGTGGGTGATGAGAAGGCACATGCACAGGATGAAAGGGCTAAGCTTGTTACAGGAATCCTCTTTTCGAAGTTTGATTGTTTGAAGTAGGATGTATGCCACGAGTCTGCTCTCACGCGTTGAAAGAGCAAGTGTATGGGAGTATTTCTGTGGCCTCATACGTGGTCGTCTCACGTAGGATGCAGGGTGCCAGCAAGGTCTGCATATTGTATCTCTTCTGCTGCTGCAGCTGCATGATGACAGTGCTTGCTAACACGACTGTCCTGGATGATGATGATGATGATGATTGCATGGCAGGAAATAAATCAACCCCCAAGGATGATGCTAAACGAACCCACTTGGCAGACGGGTACCAATGCCCAACCCATCCAACACATTCCGGTCCTGATATGAGAGTACGTGTCATTTTACAATAGATTTAATTGGAGACGGTTGAATGTGAACTTTGTTAAAGATTGCCTTAAATACTTCAAGCCGGTAAGCAGTGATACTAGAATATTCTTAACCACTCAGGGCCGGAAAATGAAAACAAGCAATACGTTACAGATCCTTTACAGCGTCAAACAATGTACTCCTTGCGCTAGCCGATGTAGAAACAGTATAGTTTCTGTTCCAAAACTTGCCATTATAAGGCGACAGCTCAAACGCGCGTGTAAAATCGAAAGTAAATCTCATTTATGGCCTGCTTACATTTTATTTGAACATGCCATGGCAAGCGCTGTGAGCGAGCGCGTTAAATATGATTTAAGCGATAGTAATTCCCTTCATTTCCATCTTTTAACGAGCCATTTGCGCAATCCGCTGGGCCCATCTGTTTTGCGCTAGTGCACCAGTTCTCCCGCTCTCCGGCATGTACTTGTCCTTGTCCGGCCGATATCATTAAAAGTAACTGCTCGTCAACTGCCTTACGATAAAAGGCCTACCGGGGCCCTCCTTCAAACTCGGCCAAACCTAGGCATATTGTTTTCTTTCTGGATTTCTCCCACCCAGCCGTCAGCCTCTTTCGCGCAGGTAGCACTGGTGCTGTTCACGTAACTGTTGAGAGGGTGTCCTTGGCAAAAGGCTTCGCTAAGTGCACTAGAAACCCAACCCGGCCGGTCGTTGGAAGGAAGGGCCGGACGAATCGGATAGCAAAACGAAAGCCATTCCGCAAATAACCAAATCATCATCAATCCCGAAAAACGAGAGCATCATCGGCCATTAAGCTTAACGATCAATTAAAACCTGATCTACGTGGACGTGGGAGCTCGAACCGGCTGCTGATGACTGCTATGATGCCACCGAACGGTAGCACTAGGAGCCGGTACACCGACTACAAGATGCTGCCACGCAATACCGTAGCGCAATAATTCGGGACGTTTGTCTGCTAGTTAGTCCTTCGGTTCGCCGGCCGCCCAAGCGTGTTGTCAATCTTTTTCCACAATGCTAGGCTTAATCTGTTCCTCGTAAAAGCTACAGGCAATTCCCGATGCCGACCCTGGAAGCCGAAAGGTAAATTTGGAGGGCAGAGCCGCTCTCTAATGAAGGCCTGTCGATTTCCCCCCATAATGCCTGCTTCTGACAGGGTTTCCGTGTTTTTAGTTCAACGCCCAACAAAATACGCTGTCACTTTTTACTTACTCGTGGATTTACGCTGAAACACTTGTTAGCGGCGGTTGTAACGGTGGCGTCTTTATGACAGTAGAGATAAAACGAGTTGAAGAGATAGATAAAGAGAGAGAAAGAGATAGAGAAAGAGAGAGAGAGAGAGAGAGCGGGTGATAAAAATAAATTTTCACTCAAAGAAATATGTTATAAATTGCATACTTTCAGGCTTAACTCCTTAGGGTTTTACTACAGACACACATTCTTGCTTCAGCAGCGGGAAATGATCAATAATACGCTTTGAGATGGCATATCTTGTTAGCGAAACATGCGCTAACTCACCGCCAAAGAATCACCGCTTGTTTTGGTGTTGAAAAGCATCTCTCATTACACAGAAGCTCTAACCATTCATGCCGTTTGTTAAGCCTCCTATACGACGTTGTTGTCGCATTGTAGACATAACCGTTGCGGTGCGCAATGGCGTTGTTTCTTCAGCGAAACGAACATCAAATTAACCAAACACAAATTTTACTGCACTCGTAACAACCCTTTCCACTAGCCGTGGTGTGTGTGTCTCGCATCAACCTGAGCGTCTTCACCAGGTACCAGGCGCCTCCACGGCGCAGATCAACCACACTACACCACGACCGAAGTTATGTGTGGAAGGGGTTTAGCACTTGGGTGCTCCAAGAAACGAGGAAGCTGATCCACTCCCCATCCATGCCACCGAAAGCAGGGGTTCTTTAATGAGAGTAAAGTTTTGTGTGCCCCGACACATACATTCTCACACATGATGGGTTATTTCGGATGGGCCGGAAACATGCCCATAACCATTCCGTTCCATCCCTTGTTTTCCAGCCGGATGGAGCGAGCTCGAATGAGAGTCAAAACGTGAGCGGCATCCGGCAGGTGTATTGCTGCGTGCCTGGAGATAGTTTAAACTTCGGAAGGAAACCTCGCGGCAGGTCGAGAACGAACGGACGCTGCTTTTCCAGCATTATCCGAATCCGGTGGTCTCCTGATCTTGACGGGTCATCTTTCAACGAGAAGATGGCCATCAACTCGTCCGGCCGGGTGCTCGGTCCTTATCTGCCAACAGAGCCACGGACGGATGCATGGTGCGGCGAGCCAGCTCGTCCGGGCGAATAATAGGACGGCAAATGATGACGGCTAAGATGGTGCCGACGTTGATCAACCGCCGGCAAGGAGTTGGAAATGATTGTTATGGTGATAGACGGTGGATAAGGATAATTTTGCGCTCTCATCTAGATGATGCGAGATGCTAAAAATGGATACGAAAACAGCACGGTTATCGCTGGCAGGTGGGATTTTCACAGCTAAACTAACAATCGCAAACTATCACCGAAGCGCAACCTGCGTGGCGCGTGTCTCCTGGCCGAAATGCGAGTGCTCGAGACAAAGCACTCTCGCTCACGCTTTTCTTCTTTCGTGCGAGCTACCACATTTATTTATTTTTTTCAAATGACAGGCCCTCGACACAAGAAATGTGCGCTGCAACTAGAAAGTTCCCACTAAAACGACACGAGCCACTCGAGAAAACTAGTTCCGCCTCTACAACGCACACCGGCAGGGGTGTAAATCTTACAACAACCTTTGTTGGCACCGTTCGTTAACCTGCAGACCCGGAGCCGGTGCTGAGGGATGGAATTTTACCTCATGTGAGCTTTTTCTGAGCCACCACACCGGCACTACAGTGCGCGCGCGAAGGAAAACTTTCTCCAAGGGCCACGGGATTTGGGGCTCGCTCAATAAAATCCCAGCTTGGTGTAACGGCCAGCTGCAAGGTGTGTACCGGAGCAGGATGCCGTGGCATGCGCAACACAACAATCTAATTAAAATTTAGTTTGTACACGCTGTTTCTCGCTTCATAACGGTGTCAACGCTGACGGTTGCTTCCCCGTGGATTACGGCACCACCTTCGGGGGAGAATCCGGCGAGAATACCGTACCGAAAATTAGTGCACGAAGTCATTAAGGTTATAGTATCTTTGTTCGACTTTTTAGACTGTGGCGACCCGACAGGGCGCACCGGGGCACTAGAACTCCTGGCGTAGCTGTAGCGGCAGGCATTAAGCATAATTATATTAATAATCGTGACAGGTTAAAAGCATGTTGTAACGCTTTCTGGATAAATAAAGCACGAAGCGAAGGACCCGCGGCATCTCGCCCGAGTGCGTCCCGTAGCAGTCGATTTTCCCAATGGATGCGTCGGAGCGTTCTGTAATATTTTACCTTCTCAGTCCCATTTGATGAAAATAACCTGGTTAGCGTGCGTTTCGCTTTTAGTTTAATTAGACCTCACCGAGGGAATTGTTCCGCGCTGCAATTGCTGTATTTATAACGAACTGAAGGTGCCTAAGAGCAGGAAAAAAGCTCTTTGCATGATTTGAGCGTTATGGCTAGTGAACGAATGGCAAAAGGCTTCTCGGTACTCGCTAAGGAAGCATTTTCCCCACAAAATCCACGCCAGTTGCCCATGACGTTGGCTATTCGATGGTATGAAGGTGGTGAGGTCCTGCTTCCCGAATCCTAGCCAGGCCAAGAGGATGATGGTCTTGGCATTGATCAGCATCAACCGACTCTCAGCACAAGTAGCGCCACCACCAACCGCAATCTTACCATCATCCCGGCACCGGATCCGGATTTTATATCCCACTCCATCATCACTCGAGGTTTTGCGGCTTCTTTTTCGTGACTACCAGGTTCATTCTCCAAGTTGCTGGTGGATGGACGCCACTGCCGGTGCTTTCGATGGTTTATGGGAGCGTTGAAAACCCACTCAAACCGATAGCTGCCGGTTCGCCCATGAAGTATTTGCGTCAACTGCATAGCATCATAATCGTGCGCCCGGTTTCTGTGGGTGCGAACCTATCGCGCGTGGGTTCCATTTCGGCCATGATTATGTGACTGTCAATTGATTGGCAGTAATTCTCGGGGAACTGATGCGCTGGCCGCTATTTATCGCAGAAGAAAGCGTTTTCATACGGAGACTCGTTTTCTTCTTCCTGACATTAATCGTGATGATTTTATTTTACGCTTTTTCTTGCAGGTGAGTAATCAAGCTGATTGGGTGTTCGATGTAGATGCAATTTCGTGAGTACTATAGATGATTCTTGATATACGTGGCGTAACTAGTGCTATGAATTGCATTCGTATTCCTAAAATTGAAGGTCTACGAAGGCTCTATCATGCTGTTTTGCCATTAACAGCGGAAGGCATTTATGGAAGGGGAATTTTCTTTGACCACGGAGCTCAATTTTTTTAACGGATGTACGAACTGTTGTTTCAACAAATTTTCTTTATTCTAACTTTAAAATACTGCTTAACGTGGTGTCATGAAATGGTTTCAAACCCGAAGTCTTACCTTACACACAATCTGCTTTTAATTCAAGGCAAGTGTAAAAAAACTCAAAGATCCTACACGAGGTAGCGAAGGAAATGAGTTTTACTGACTTCGCAGAAACGCAGTTTCGAACGCCTGAAATATGCTGAGCCTAGTTTCCTGCAGCACGATAAAGTGCTACCCCTTTTTTCTGCCTCCACTCACGAAAACCGACGCAAAAACTTGGCAGTTAGACATTTCTCTGCGTTGAGCAGGCCCCTTCTGCTGACGTCAACCATCATCGAGCCGGGAACGGTCGGGCCTGCGATAGGTGAAAAAAGGTCTCCTTCACGCCAACCCAGAACAGGGGGAACAAAGACTGGCAGAACGGTAGTCAAATTGGAAATTAGAATGAGAAATCAGTTTTCAGTCAAACCCACTCCGGACCGACCGGAGTGTGAGAAAATGGGAAATTCCGGTTTCCGAAACATTCTTTACCAACGCTCGGGCGTGTGCGCTTCGGCAGGACTCCTCGCTTTTGCTGAGGTCCGTATTGCGAAGACGTTCTTTTGAGTGCGGTGGCCTAGAGGATACCGTTTGGAGAGGCAGAAAACAACCAGAACCTCCCCTTGGATTGGAGGGAAGAAAAACCTGTCAACTTTTCACCAGTCATCCTGCCGAAAAGTTGCCTCCCCGTGTTTACTGGCTTCTGCGTGAATGTCGTCTCCCCGGTCACGGATCCCTTTCGCATGGCTGTTCAATGCCCGTCAATAATACTTCTTCATAACTCGGCCTCCTGCTCCCCGGCCGGAAGTGACTGTTTGTGGGGTTCTGTTTTTGGAAAATGCGCCTTTTACTCACAGCACACACAACGCAGGTGGTGAACGTTGCTAGACTTTAACAGTTTCTTGACGCGTATTTTAAACGCGCGGGTTTCTGAAAAGCCTGTCGATGGGCTCAATTCAGTGCCCGCAACAGCGCCTTCTCACTACCACCGGAAGCACCGATTCCATTCCGAACCAGCGCACTCGTTGCGTAAGAGTCCTGTTTCGAACCCATCCGAGAAACGGGACCCGCAGGCGAGTCAATCCAATTGCCGAAATCGCAGCCATCAACAATGGTGGCCAGGAACAGGCGAATGATTAATCGTTTGCAGTGAAATTGCTTCCTCGTTCGTGTAGCGGGCTCCAATATTTATCTTCTTAATTACCGTCGAAAGGCCGCCCAGAGGGCCCGACTGAGTAGAAGTGTGTATGCGTGGGTATGTGTGTGCAGGTTGCTCCCTCGAGATGGCACCGTGAAAAGGATTCAACCAAATGAATGTGTGCATTGAAACGTATTGGTGGTCTCGACCGTAGTGGTCTGAGCGGGGGACTATTTTTTTGTGTGCTGCGAAATGCCGAATGTGAATCGCAGAAAAATCGACTTGATCAAAATAGAGATCCTTTTTGTGCGTCCGCTTCCAGCACTGCTGACGCACAGTCCTGCTTACTTTTTTCAACCCTGGACCGGTCACAGCATGTGTAAGAAAAGCCGACTATTGCGAACGTAATCGTACAGGAGTCCTCCAGACCGAGCAACTGGCAGGAAAGATAAAATATCAAAGATAGCAAATGCCACCGTTCAGGAGGAGCAGAACGAACACAATGGTAACGGGTCTCATCATGAACACGCGGACCGGGAAAGGACTTCATGCACCAGTCAGACGATGAAAAACTGTCGTCATCAAGCACTCATTAAAAGCAAATATCAATCAAGAACACATCTCGCGTTCGTTGTCTTAGGCGGGGCCCGTAGCAAGAGCGAAGGATAAGAATGTGTGAGTGAGTGTGTGTGCGTGAGAGCTCATCTCTGTTCCGGTCCGCACGAAAAGAACGTCCTATGGGTGTCCTCATATCACTTTCTGAATTTCGGTACCGTAGATGGGGATTTCCCGGTATCGATTTTTATCCTATCGAAAGCGGAACGATTGATTCGATTTTTCGACCGAAAACGAGAAAGGAAGTTCAGGCTGATACGCGGCTCCGTATTTATTGCAAGCAAATTCGGGCACTTCCCTTGGGAGTGGAAGTTGTGTGGAACGGAAAACATGGGGGGCGGTGCGCATTCGGCCTATGCCGACAGAAGCCATTCTTAGACGCTGGTCGCAATCGGAAATATAATCGAAAACAAACAATTCCTCCCCCAGCGGATGACTCAAACAGAGAAAAGCACGCATTTTTCTTCCCGTTTTTTAGGGGATGAAAATCTAGCTCATTCTATTCCATGAACACTCGGCAACGAACGATGGAAAATGCGGACCCAGCTGAGCAGCCGTGCTGTGATTGAGAACGCTTTTTAAACAACCTTCTGCGAAGCAGCGATTACGAGTGCGTCGTCAGGGATCCGTGCTTTGTTCGCTTGCCTGCTCTAGTGGAGAGCTAGCGAGATATTGTTTTCGATTCTCGGTTGTGCCCTGCCCGATGGGGATAGGGATTGCTGAGAACAAGCCTGAAGATCAACTCGTCAAGTGGAGGATTTATCGTTGCCAAATGTTTGATCACGTTTGGTCACTTTTGTACGCCTCAAAGCAATGAAATTTATCTTACCCCAGATTCAAGAAAAAAAAATTCCATACCGCAGCGTGCAGCAAAGAAAACAAAAGTCAAACAAAATGAGCTGATCCGAGCTGACCGAAATGGCCAGTAATTTTTATGTGCTTTGAATAGGTCTGCTTCACGGATGGAAAATCACAAAGCCTAGCAATATACGGCATTGAGGAAGCAAGTTTTTAAAGCTAATTTGCAGAAACTTTCCCTCGGCACATGGTCTGCATGGCGTCTGCTTCATTAGGCAAATAGTTCAAATTGTGCTTCTTGCATCGTTAACCGCCATTGGCATCGCACTTTGTTCTTCCTAACTGACTCTCCCTTGCACTCGAGGCATGCAAGCAACATTTCTTCCGCAACGCTGCACAAGCGGCATTATGCATAAAGTCAAATTTAATTTCAATCTATATCGTATCAAACGGTAGTGTACGTCTGCGATATAACCTCGAAATTGATTGAATAATATAGCAGGGTATCAGCATCATCAGCATCGTGATCATCATCATTATCGTATGCCAACCGATGTCGGGTAACACGGTACCTCTCTCGGTTGGAGCTGTGCGTCCTTACCGCTCGGATGGGGTTAACGGAAGCGCACGTACATGATGGCTCTGGGTACGATGACGCCGATACCCGATGATACCCTCCGAAGGGGCAGATTCCGTGCCGATATATTATGCATGAATCCAGACTACCGGAGGTAAACGCGTTGAACGACGCTGGCACGGTTGAGATGTCTACGGCACTATACCGTGGCAGTATGAATCCTCCAACTATCACTATTCGAAACTTCCTGCTTCGTTGTGCGATTTCCGAGAATGTGATCTTTGGTAAAACGTTTTGCAGTGGTTTATCTCCTGTAGTGGGGTTGCTGCATGGTTTGGCGGTTCAACGTGCAATTAGAACAAATGAACCGAGCAACTTTGGAGGCAATCTTAACCGTAAAGCTTTAATTGCAACTGCGTAGTCGTTTTAATCGTCGTGCTATTGAAATTATTTAATTTTCAATAAAAATGATTGCGCTGTTTTCTACATAACATCCTATCCATGCATTTCCATAGAATGGTCATTCGGTTCTTGTTACTTTGAGGCGGTTTTATTCGTGCTCGTTTGCAATACGATGCTCCTCAACTGAAGCATTTAGAGCCATCCTCACCGCAAATGCGCACCTAGCACCGAGTAAACAAGTTATCTTGCGGGCTGGAATATCGGGAACATTTTTCAACCCACACACAAGCACCTGTACCAAATAACACTGGGTACAAGTTGGACAGATATGTGCCGTTCACGGCTACGAATAAAAGAAACGCGTTGTGCCCTCCAATGCGTTCGCGCGTGGTAACGTGCTTGTACTGCTGGCTCTGTTGCATTGCACACGCGGGCGTACGATGAAAAATTGTCAGCGTGTGTGCCAGGACAGCAACGGGCCATCATAATTTCCAGCTGCTTCCCGAAGCAGCGACTGTCGAGGAAAAATAACGGACAAAACAACGGATGAGGAAAAAATCCTCGATTCAAAACGACATGCCGCACGAAGCTAAGCTTTTAGATTTTAATACAGCAAAAAATAATCAAAAACGTGAAACGTAGAGAAAAAGAGAAATAAGGATGAAAGCGTCTGACAACTCAACGAAGCGTTGAGATGTTGTTGCAGGGTAGATGAATTTACATACGCGCGAACTCGGCATCAACCACTAGGGGCATTGCAAGCACACATACACAATGCGGCCGAAACCAGGGTGAGTGAGAACTGAAATCCCTTCAAAACTCTGCGACTCGTACGATTGTTGAATATTCATATTCCCTATGAATTTTTCAGTGTGAAACACATTTATTTTTTCCAGCTCTATCCTGCTGCATGTGGATGTGTTTCACATTGCGTTACTTCTTTTTTGCTGTCTTCTACAACAAAGCACTTCCTTTTCCCACAGTTCAATCCATGCGGCCGAGTCTGTGGTGTTCCGTTGCGTTTGCTTTTGGTATTTCATCTTTCGACCCATCTGATTCCATCCTGCGCGTTTGCACGTTTTTCGGAAATGATTACCACGCCAACCCATGACTATTTGAAAGACAATGGAAAGGAAATGATTTTACTAGCACCCGCAACTGGCAGGAATGAGCCCTAAACAGCTTCTGCTGCAACAGCTTCGGCCATTGATTTTATTATCGTTTTTAGAATCTAATCCGTGTCCGCTCCTACTTTCCACAGAACGCACTACGGTCTGGACAAGATTTTGGTATTTCAGTTGATCCTCTTTATAGACAGTTTTTTTATCTTTCATCCCTGTCTCTCTCTCTCTCTCTCGCTTTCTCTCTTTCTCTCTCTCTCTCATTCTCTGCTTGCCAATGCCAGAGTGTAAACGCACTTCCAAAGCTCTAATGCTCGGTCGTATTTCCGAGGCTTTTTACGATGGGCCGGGCAGTCGTTTGAATATGTTTAGGGCCTGTTTATTGTACTCCGGGCTTTCTCTTGCTCGAGGCTCACCATGACATTTTCGTGGCCAGTGGCTTTCAGTGCCATTGCCATTTGACTCGAAAATGGTGCAATCATGGGTCTCGAGTGGGAAAACAGAAATGCCATTCTTCCTGATGTCGACCAAAAATCAGTGATGTATTATATAAGGAATGTCAGTGATCTAAAGGTTGATAATTCAGGAGCGATAAAGTCAGAGTTTTTGATCTTTGAGTTATGGGTATATTGAAATTAAATACGACATTTCATGAAGCGCTATTACACATTTTCAACTATTCACGTAAAAACGGATTTTATCCAACGGTCAAAACATTCTAGTGCAGAAGAATTAAATTCGAAAAGAATTGCTTTGTTTGCCGTTCATATATTTTGTAACGTATCATGCATAAAATCAAAAATGATGAAAACTAGTTTTCGAGTTATCCTGCTAAACGGAACATAAAAATTTCAGTTCGCAGTGAACTAAGCACACTCTGACAGCGAATCACACGCCTGGTTTGGCAAGGTCCTGCGCTTGTTCGCTGCAGGTTTGGTGCAGATCTCCCACCCTAGGAATGGAAGGTGTAAAGAGGTGCCAAATCTAACTCAGCATCCACCCATACATCATCAACAGACCATACCAGAGCTGAGTGTAGGATAAAGGCAGAGGAAGCTCGCACGAGGATACGTAAACCGACATAATATCCAACGACCAGTGTGATGAGAAGTTTTGTGGAACACTAAGAGGATTTTTAGGTTTTTAGTTGCTGACCGTCACTCAAAAGTTGGAGAATCTCACCCTTAATTTTCACCTCACCTCTCATGGCACTCCAAGACTGTTCCTTCTCCAGCGAACTAGCCGTACGCTTAACGACAGTAACGGGTTCGGGTCCAGTTCGGCCAGTTTACGACTAGGAGGTACATAGTTTTGCTGTTTGGTCCCATTTTTGGTGGCTTAATATTCGATTTCTTCTTCTTTTGGATGGTGCTAGCATCGCGTTACTACTTCGGCTCAAATGTCCCTACTAGGAAAGTATTTTCCGGAATGCGGCTCCCAAGCTCGCTGCCCTCCCACGAGCGCTTCGTGTACCTCCCGCCGTCTAGCGATGTGGCTAAAAGTTTCCGATCCGGGGGAGGTTTTAACTCCTAACCATCAAAGAGCATTAGATTGTGGTATTTTTCGTACCGAGTCGTTTTTATGGCTGCTGAATGGCCGTTAGATGCGCACATTCCTTGATCCGTTTGACGTCCAGTGAATGATGTCACCGCTCCTGCGAACCACAACGAAAGGATTATTTGGGCGTGTGCATTCGTTGGAGTTGTTTGATGGAGGCGGAGTCGAACCTTTTAAGGGTTGGTCGTATTTTTTGGTAACCAACAATTTGAATGTCCAACTGCTGGCGATTTGGTTATGGTTTTCTTTTATGGACTACGAATAATTTCCTGATGAACCTATTTTTAGCTCACCATGCATGGGTAATGTAGACCTGCGGCTTTGGATTGGGTTTTCAGAGCACTCGAGTCATAATTTAAGAGATCGCGATATCATCCATGGTGTTTGAATCGCGACATGTTTCAAGAGATCGCGACATCATTCAAGATAGTTTTCAGCAGTTTTGATTGAAAGGAACAATGATTGTAGTCGATATCAAATGGAGTATTTTTACTAAATTTCAAGTATCAAACCCAAAGTAATTTTGTATTCCAACCTGATTTCAAGTACGACAAGTGATTGAATTTCTTCCACCGGAAACGGACACACGTGGATCCGTTGGTTTGATGTATTTATTAGCCCGGTTCACGTTTGGCTCGTTCGGAAGGGTACAATTTTCATCATCTGAAAGCTTATCGAATCTGAAAACGAGGAAGTCATCACAGCCTGTCGGCTCTACTCAAGCGAAGAGCCAACGGTGCCACCGTTGACCGAGCGAACCAAACGAATGATCAATTTTCATCCTGAATGCAACGCGGTTTTCCTCCTTTCTTTTCCTTCAACCTATCATACGTTCTCTGCATTCATCACATTCATCTCGGTCGTGCTTGTCGCCATTGTTCGGATGTTCGTTTATGGGGAAATTGGGAAATTCGATTCAATTGACTTTTGGAGCAGCCTTCGAAAATTGTGCGTTTTTTGTCGTTGTCTTTTACTCTTCGCTCATTCGTTTGCACATAGGATTCGCCAAAGGATATGCGTAGCACGAAGGTCCAGCGAACGGCTGCGGTCGATGGACGTGAAACAAAAACAATCAACAACGAATAAAATATCGCTCGCCCGTGGCAGTGTGTTTGATTGAGAACGAGCCCGCTCGAACGTTAAGGATCGAACCGTGGCAGTGACTGTCTGTAAATTGCATCTCTTGTCTGACCCTTGGCTTCAGTGCATTGTGTTTCGTGTTTTCCACGTTTTCCAAGTTCCATTTGATAACGTTATACTGAAGCTCACCGTGGGTATTTCGGACGCGAGCCAATCCGTATCACAACTAATGGCATGCGAGCTGGCGAGCACTCGATAATCGATGTCGAAAAGGGCATTAATCTCATATGAGCGTGCGTGTGTATGTGTGATTTTTTTCGCATTCGATTCGATTACGCCCACCGAAAACCCCAGGTTTGGCGTAAATGGTTGTCATCCAAAGCGGAAGGAAACAAATTTTCCCATCAACGTTGTCACCGCATCAGTACCGAAAGAGAACTCCCGGATTATGGCTGAACTGGCCGATCGAAATTAAATAAGTGTCTCTCGGGAAACTGCGTTAATATTGAGATTACAATTCACGATTCCAGCTCCCTTATACCGACCGGAAAGCAACCGACCAAACCTGGCGAGCCGGCTGCAAATGCGTGCTTAATTTGCGTATTATTTCATTGTCGTTCGTAATCGAATTTTCTGCTACTATTTGATCGAGTTTTACGGCGATCCACTCATTAAGACTCGCGTTCTTAATCCACGAGTATATGACCCATAAACCTGCTACATCAACGACATTGCAGCATAAAAAGCGCAAAAATTTGACGCTTGTTTAAAATACCGTAGGAATCGAGCCACAAATTTGTGAACGATTTAGCATTATATGTACCAATTCGTATTTGATGCTTCTGCAAGGCGTGATAAAAGATCTCCCAAAATGCATCCCACGGATGAGTTTTCCTGTAACAGTCGGGAATTAGCAACCGGACGCATTATTTTGCTCGATTATAACGCCATTTGGACTGGTGTAGCGAGAGTTCACGTCGACCTTCACGCTGGCGATATTCACTCCAGCGCACGTGCCACAAAAGCCGTCAGTGGAAGCTACGCTCGCTAATACTAGTTTAAATTACTGATAATCATGCAACAATCGATATCCGATGCCTAATCGCAGTTCATCTTCTTGCGGGGCTTTATTCACGTGTGTTACCGCAATCCTATCTGGCTGTCGGTGCCTCCGCTGCAAACTCCAGCGGAGGCAGCTCCCCAACCGAAACAGGAAACGTATAATCGCGTCTGCAAATTACGCCATTAAACCTTATTAGAAAATTATACGATTATAAGATGATCTTAATTTAGGTTGCATTATGCGAAGATAATTACGTTCTCGATGGATGCGGGAATTCAAGCTGCCAGTTGGTGAAAGACCTCATCGAATGGGTTTCGGGCGCCGTCTGGAGGCACATTGAGTTTGACTCTAGAGAGAAATGCAATTATTGTGTGTACATTCGATTTAACCACGATCGGAAAGACGATGGTCTGTTGCGGATAAACATAGCTTCTAGTAGGAGTAATTTTCTGAAACGATACTCTGATGCTCCATGTGTTTAAAAGCAGCTTTGTTCAATTAAATTTATTTTTGATTTTTTTCCATCTTCTTCCAGGTGAGTCACTCTTCTTTGAAGTTTATTTTTCTGAGAGAATTTTAACTCGAGACACAAGTAAGTTCTTCTCTATTCTACCATAACGCATTTCGAACATTGAACGTAAGCCGGAATAATATGAACATCTTGATTGAAACCCTACCCCGGAGCCATTACTTTACGTTCCTCTAACTTGTACTCCCGTGGGATCAGCCTGATCAGATAAAACACCCACCAACAGAGCCACAACCTGCTAGTAAATGGATTTTGGGTTATTGTTTTTCTTGCGTTCGGAGCCCGAGCCTTATAACCCCCTCGGAGAACACTTAGGATTTTTCATTGCTTTCCATGGGGTAGTAAATTGGGTAGGTGGTTACATCCCGTGTGGCAACCCCATAGCACGATTGAATACGTTTCGTTTCAGACTTCCTTAAACCAGTCTGCAAATGTACGCTCCAGTTGTACGTCGAATGATTCGTATTAATAGGATAACTACCGAGTAGTGGGGGCCGGTTGCGTTTAAATGGCTAAAACGCGAGTGAAGTGCAAAATAACAGGTTTCTTAGAATGATTCTATATTAGAAAAATTTCATGCGTGTTTCCATGCGTTCTTGTTCGAAAGACACACTACGGTTAACTACTTCCAAACCATAAAGTCAAACAGGATCGACGTTAAGCGCCACGTAAAAGGGAACATACTAAAACCATTTGACACACCCTTTAAAATGATGCGCAAAAAGTTCCAACCGTCGTTCCGGAGCGTGTTGCACTCACGTTATTCAGCTCGCTCCAGGCGCTGTGTGCCGCCCTAATGGTGTAAATGCTTCTGGCGATTGCACACAAAAAAAAAAGTAAATACCCACCCGACAGCAGTTAAGCCAGCGACCAGCAAAACGAAACCGAGCGGAGAGGCATCAAGCCAAACCGAAATGGCGCACGATATATGTATCGTCATTATCATTATCCCGGAGCCGGTGCCTTCGGGTGGAAATGTGGTGCAGCCGGGTCACTTCCGGATTTAGCTGATGATCCGGACGAATCCACCGCATCGCCACGCTGGGATCTCTTTATTCCGGTGGCTTCACCGAGCCCAACCACCGAGACAGTAGGGAATGCAGCCAATGCAAAGGGCCATGTGCGCATGGGAGCAACCGATTTGTCGTCCGTCGTGCATTCGCCTTGGCGTTGCAAGAAACACAACTCGCGCTGGACATGAGAGGCTGGCTACGAGCGCCTGGCAGTTTGCTCGTACCATGAATGTACGATAATGATGCAACGTCAAAACGAGATGCGCACGCAAACAATGAGAATGGGGGGCTATTTTGCGACGATGTAATTTGGAACATCTTTCTGCCGCTGTCGTGTCGGAGTGCAGCTAGGTCTCGAGCCGGCCGGAAGCACAGTGAGCGATTGATGACGCAGCCTAGAGCGGCTCCAGAGCGCTGTCTGCTGAGGCGGACACGATCTGAGATCCAGACTTGATAACCTTGTAGCATGATATTTGACATTTCGTATTAATTCGAGACGACAGCTTGGAACGAGACGGTGCAAGCTGGCCATTTGCAGTGCGTCCGATGGGTTGGTAAGTGCTTTCAAGTGCGGTAACGACATTTTGGACGTTGTTGTTTTTTCTACACTCAAACACAACTATGCCCAAATGCTAAACGCAATGTAGTTTTTTCAATGCGCGCGATTGCCATGTGCTCAGTAACATGATAATTGAATTAAAGTTTTAAAACAACACGGACGAATGACACGTCAAATGATGCTTCAATAAAGCAGACAATTTACATCATTAAGTCTAAAAACACAAGCCGAAGCATCTAGAAGAAGAAAAAATGTACAAACAAACAGGCGCTGTATACCCTTCCAAAAAGCAAGGCTGACTAATTGCATTACCCTGCTTCACCAACCGACCAGTCATGTACAATTCTGCTCAATTCGCTAGCAGCACTGCAATCTGAATGCCAAACTACTGGCGCTGCACACCACCCGACAGCTTTGCATCGCAATTAGATTGAATAATTTGAAAATATTCATCACCCCATCTGCAACGCCATTACCGTCGACACCTGCTGCAGTCGGTGGCATAGCGGTGACTGGTGGCGAGGTAAAGAAGGCGCTTTTTTATAGCTCCACTCTACTAACGGTTCCGGCATTTGGAAAGAAATTGAAGAGGATGAACTTTTCGGACGCCTGAATTAATTAAACAACTTTTTTCCTGTTGCTGTTGTGGCGCTTGGTGCTGGGTTGGGTGCCGTAGAATTTCGCATTCCCAATGGGTGGCCAGCACTCCTAGTCTGCTTGGCAAAACTTCTAGTTCGCCCTCCTGCTCAGCGCAAGTCCAATAATGCAATGTATACAGGTTTTATTATGGCACGTAGGCAAAAGCCACGCAGGGAGCAGATTTGAACAGGGTGTGTGAGCTAGGTAGACTGTTTGGATGGAGCACGAACAAAATACTATCGCGTTTCCATTCCTCCTCACAAATCCATTCCACTGCGATGGCGATGCATCCCCGCGCTGGGTCACCTGCAGGGTGAATGAATTTTGGCATCGTTTTCATCTAATTACACCCGTTCGTCCAATTTGTTCGGTTTGTGTGCGGGAATTGTACGACTTCTTCTAACGCCGGCAACCAAGCCGTTGAGGGGAGTCAAGCATCGATTCAGTTTTTCCAATGCACACGTTTTACGTCCCACCAGGCGCCTCCATCGCTGCCATCCTTCCACCAGGCGCCTCCATCGCTGCCCGAACGTACATCGAGCAAACTGAGCTTATCGTCACCTTCAGCATTGATTTTGGGTCGTACCGTGGGAAGAGCTAAGGAAAAAAGTGGAGAGCTCCGTTCCACACATCAGCCCCATCACCACGCACTCCCGAGCTCGATTAAAATGGATTTCGTGCGGTCAGCCTCAGGCAGGTTCCGATTTTCTTGCAGCTCAGAACCCGGACTGGCACTACATTAAGGAACGGTTCAACGATTTATTTCGGAAACCCCTCCACGCCCGGTTGTGCTATTGGGTGGTTTGAGAACGGCATAAAACGGCATCTTGATTGCGTTAAGCGCTTTCGACTATTTGCCGATAATTGCCTGACTTAATGCATCGATGAAATCATGCAAAGGTTGGACACGTTTAATGCTGGCTCAGGTCCCGTGCTCCAAACACTTCGCTCTCTCACTCGACCGAAGTTATTCGTTATACGCTACCAAACTGCAACTAAGCTCCCATAGCTGTTCGAAGCGAAATGTTTCCATTGAATTATAGCTTCGCCGGTGATGAACTGCGTTTTTGCTCGTATAATCATTGGTTATTAAGAAGAACCGGCTAGCATTTTTGGCTTCATTGTGCAGCTATTGTCAGAGTACGAGATTAGTCGCTGGCAGCTCTTGGCATTTCGTTAGTTTACAGCTCTCTTGAATTTCAAAGTGGATTTCCAGACCCACTCGCCCAATTCACGAGCATGAGTTTTGTCACTATCATACCAAACTTAACAAGATGCCGAACGTGAGTGGAATTGTAGATTGTGGCAGCAAACCCGCTGGCTACCTTCGAAAGAGCTGACTGGTAAGAATGGAATTAAAATCCCACAAATGCGATGATTTTCTCCTTTCGCAAGCTCCCACTGTCGAAAATCTGACCACCGGTAATTGCTTTTTGGCCCGAATCCTGTGACGCTGTGGGTTGTAAAGGCAACACGGAAAAAAGTTAGATTTAAAAGCAAGACACACGTTTATGCAGAGGCACTCATACAGCACCGAATGAACTAGTCCAGGATTGCTCTGGTTTTCCCCGGGCACCTTCAAGCAGGGAGCGATGTAATGATGCAGATCCCGATGCCAAACCGCACGACAAAACCCCTACGCAGCACCGGAAGTGTGTGCGAGCGCGCTACAAATGTTAGAATCAGCAGACTTTCCTCCGAACCCAACCCTGCGAACCCACACTGGACTAGAGGAAAAAGGGTCTGTCTCGGGGCACAATGTGGCTACGGAAAATTGAATGTTACAGAGAGCCATCAAAAGTGCACTAAGAGCGGATTTTAAAGCTCTCCTCCAAGGACGATCGAGCTTCCTGTCCGGATGGTGGTGGGCAAGAGAACAATGGACACCGGGAAAGTATGTGTATAGATATAAAATTACATGGCACTCGGACCCCTCTCCGGGCCGGTGGAAAACCCTCCCTTTGGGCAACCACACCACGAATGATGCACTGAAAATTGGCTACAGAAAATTAGGTGTTATCATTCGTTACCTTGCGCTCGAGCTCCGGGGGTTGTACAAGCGCCCCATTGTTACCGCAAAGAGCTTCCCCGTTCGCTTCCTCTTTCGCTCATACACACTCACACTAAAACCGGAGCTGCCGTTATCGCAGCATGGCCTGCCTCCAGCTCCTGCTCCAGGAGCACCCTACAAACAGCGCCACATTGTCACTCCGTTGCTGAGCGTGGATTTTCCCGTGGACGCCTGCCGGACCGAGCGCTTGGCTTTACGGTCGATTTGATGGCGCGCGCGAGAGCTTGTTTGCGCATTTCATGTCTTGTTAATTCAATTTTGGCTGAAGTAATTTCACGACCCCGGTGTGTATGTGTGTTTGTGCGTACGTGTGTTGGATGCCGGCTATTGCGTCTCTTGTTCTCGGACGACAACGGAGGACGACGATGACGACGCCCGAGCCGGTTACCGTCTTCATCTTTCGCTGGTGGCTGGGAATGCGGACGCACGGGACCGCAGAGAGGCGGCCATTTTGTACGCCCTATCGTCCGACTGGACGGTCGGTGAGTACCTTCGCCGACGAGCGATGGATACCGTTTATTGGTCGTCGTCGTTGTGCCCACAGGTTGAGTGAACGGACGCTGCAACATGCTGCTGCTGATGCTGCTCGTGGAGGGCTTCGATGTGGCTCGCTTATTTGGCCTCTCGACGAAACAACGAACCCACGGCAAACACGAGCCACTACGACCGGACCAATTTGTTCGCGATGTTGTTGCCATTGTGCGGAAGACGAACACCGTCCGGGTGCTTCTCATTCGCAACGGGCATGCGGTAGCACCGGCAGGGAAATAAAAAAGGGATTTCTCCGTTGGTCGAGAAAGTGCGCAAATGCCCCGACCATTGGCAGCGAAGGAAAGCAATCATTGTGCGAATCTTTGCCGCTCAATTGTTGATTCATTGGACACGGATAGAACCAAAGGCCACCGAATCAGGCGTAATGTTGTTTGGGAGCACCGTACCGGTATATCGGATCGACTTTTACCGTCCGTTCGTTCGCACGATCGTGCCAAGAAATACGGTTTTCTTGCGTCTCGTGCCACTAATCCTGTCCGCATTTTTGACGCACCAGGACCGGGCTCCTGCGAACCATGTTGCGGTTAATTTATCTTCGCATCTGTCGTCTCCCAAACCGCTGGTCTTCAGCACGTGAAGCTGCTGTGCTGTGTTTTATTGATTTCAATCATATTATTTTTATGCACGGGAATCAGCGGTGCAAGTGCGTGCTCCCCGGAGGGTGTGTCGATGAATTTTATCGCCAAACGCCGAGCTCGGATGACTGCAGCTCCAGTGGATCGCCATCTGTCGGATGCCCGGGGGTCAGTCAACGATAGTGCCGTCGTTTACGATTTTATGTACATTTTATGGTCCGCCTTGGGGAGGTGAAATTTTCCGTGAACCACCCCTGCAACATTGGCCAGTAGCGCCCTGACAGTAGCGCCTCTGCATGGCACGTTAGCACCAACTTGTCGGAATTGCACTCGGATTTGGCATTGATTTCTGCTAGGTGGACGAACGTTGGAAGTAAAAATATAGCGACTTTTTGCTACGCAAAATAAACGAAGCTAAACGAAAAACATAAAGCACTAGCGTTCCCTGTGTCACTTAAAGGACTAAACGTTTAAGCAGGCATTTACGAATGTCCATCTTCGACACACTCCAGTTTCATTCCGGCAGCTCTAATTGCGTCATCGCTCGTTCCCGTGAGCGCAGTGATGAATTTTCAATCGGGCCCTATAGAGCCAATGGATATTTTATGATTATCACCCTCTCAATCTGCTCCGTGCCAATTTTCGGCTGTGCATCGCAAGCACGGCCCACGCGAAATATGGCTCTCTATCATTTTTATCACGAGCCGGAAATCAGCGCCTCACTGCGCGGATCTTTCGCATTCGGCCGCCGTCGGAAAAGCGCGTTTGCTCTTCTTTCTTTCATTGGTAGGATATTTTTTTCTTTCTGCAGTTCCCACGCAGCAGTCGACCGAAAATAAAAGAAGACACATCTATCATGGCCGGGTGAAAACCTCCCCCGAACGAAGGATGCCGAACCGGGTAGAAATGTCGGGCCAGCGGAGAAGAAAACCATTTAGCATCCTCCGCACGCAAGGATAACAAATTCTACCCTTGTACCGCGACCGAGAACCACCAGCCGTAATAGTCGAGCCAGAATGGAACGGGCTTCAGCTTTCGTCCTTTTTTTGGTGCAGCTCCACCGACTCCTTCAAGGCACAATCGGTGTAGCCACACCGCCATTCTGGCCACCCTCGCACTCTTCGCCACCAGGACGAGAAACGCACGTACTGCGTGAGGGAAGGAAAAGAAAATATTTTCATAAGCAAAGTGGTATTAAAAGATATTATAATTTGATGCGCCACTGACAGACGCCGCATACGACGGGCTCGGGCGTGGTTTTTTGAAGGGGAAAGGGGCTTTTCCGGCCACCTACACGGTGGTTGTGCGTGTGAGTGCGTCATAAGGGCACCGGGTGCGCGCGGTGCCGGTTGCGTGTCGACCACCTGCCTCTCTCGGTTGTGTGTTTGGATTTCCTTCCGGCTTTTCACGGTGGAGCCGCGTCGACGGGTTTACTTTTCACTCGAGCGGCAAAACCGAAGGAATGTATTCCTGCCGAAGGAGAAACCCTCGAGCAAAAGCGGCGAAAAAGTATCAATTTCATGCCAATATCGGCATTCGACCGTAAGTAGGTCCTTTCTGTTTCCCATCCCGGCCGGGTGCGTTATTATTGCCCACCGCTCGGTGTGGGAAATGACAGGTTTTCCCCGAAGCGGTGCTTGCGTTTCACTTTGTTTCGGTTGTGACGCCACCGTACGTAAACACGTACGTTCAGCTCGTTGTGTGTATGTGTGTGTGTGTATCCTGCATGGAGCAATGTGGGATTCGGTAGAAAATATAGGGAAAACAAAATATTAAAACATGAGCGAATCGGCAGTGAAGTACTTGCCGAAAGGGCCCACGTTGAAAGCGGCCAAATACAGCGCCAGTGGTCGCAAGCAAGGTAGAAAAGCTGGCGAACGTTAATAAAACGCCCAACCGTCAAGCTTGCTTTCGTTTGGTCGTTGCTGCTGGTATTTTTCCGTGGCTTAAGATAAAACATGGCCTAGGAACTGGAATGCAAGAAATCAATGGCAAAGCCAGGCCCGATTTCAAGTGAAACAAAAAAATACACGCGCTTTGAAGAAGTCCGTTTGCCCAGGCTTTCCTTCATTCGAACCGAAAAGCTCCTGCGTGCTGTTTTTTTTTGAATTTTTCTTTCCCGGCTGCTGCTACTGCTGCTACATGCATAAAACACAATCCTCTGTTTCCCGCAGATCCGCCGTTCCTGAAAAAAGGGTCAGCGGCAGGAAACGAGCGACCTAACTAACGACCCCTGTACGACTTACTTCCAGCGGCCAGCGGGTGGGTTGCTTTTCTTTCCGGCTGTGCCCTTCGACACGATTTTTCCCCCTAACGCGACCCACTGACGTAAGCAATGTGCAGCGCATTTTTGCCTTACTCATCTGATATAAGTGGATTAGGGAAATGTGATTTCTCGGAAAACGGCAAATTCGAACGCTTGGTCAAGCGTGAACCGTGAAGTGAAACACGCAGCAAATGGCGCCCTCGGAGGCGGAGGATTGCGTAAAAGATTTTCACCTCGTTTGACTTTGTAATGCGGCCGTGAAGCGAGTGGCCCAAAATACCCACCAGTCTGCTTGCGCGGTCCATGCATTGAAGTGCCCACCGAGGGCATTAAAGCACCCCGCAAGGATCGACCGCCAAGAGTGACTTAAAAATGTTGATGCATCAAGAAGCTGACCTCTCGACGGTCCACCAACGTGGGTAGGTAGCAATAAAACGGGCGACGCGTTAAATTAAATTGCGACGCTTTTTTCTTATCGCAAAAATCCACTCGCACTCGCCCACTAATCGTTTAAAACCCCGAAATGCGTCCGCCTTCCGGGGTTATTCGTGTCAGGACTGCAGTCCCGGATTCCCGCTGGTAGCTGTGCTGATAAGTTTAAGTCAGACCAACGGGCATTTGCTGCTGTCCTTTGCCATTGCATCGCCGTTTTCGTACCGCTTCGAGATGTAATTATCACACTCTTAGGGTTTTTATTATTATAATTCCACCGCGGTCCAGTCCGCACCAATGGGCGCATCCATTCGGGGTCCGACTTCGGAAGCTACGGGAAAAAATAACCCCCGGCGACCTTTCTTTTTTATGAGAATTTTCCTCCCGTTTGAAGTGTGTTTGTCTTCGCCATTGGCAATTGAAGCGAGCAGCGATTGCTCGGTCGCTCGGCTCGGGCCACTGGCACTGCCGGGGACCGTAATATGTATGTGTGTGTGTGTGTGTGTGTGTGTGTGGGAGAGAGAAGGGAAAGAAGGGAGGTGAAGATTTTCGCATAAATTTAATAAGCATTTCGTGGGCTCTCTGCATCGCCCACACCTCCGCCTGGAGGCCGCGTTCACAAAGTTGCACTTGAACCGAGAACGAGTCCTTCTTGAGACAGTGACTTCCCTTTTGGGCCTCTCCTTTCCTGATATGGGTTGACCGTTGGTTCCCGTTTCGTTTCCAGTTCCCGTTTTGGTTTTCCGGGATATTTTTCTTTTTTCCTTCATCCCTTGCCAATTCGTGAGAAAACAACTTATCCCCGGCCCACTCGTTTTGAGGGAGGATTTCTTTCTTAGCAGTTTTTCTCTCATTCTTTTGCGTTTCCTTTCTTTCACTCCACTGGTCTTGTTATCTTTCCGGATTCTCCTGCCCGAAGTCGACGTTCATGACGTTTATCTGCAGCTCGAGAAGGAGCTCGGGTGTTTGTGTTTATCCGCTTCTCCTGCTGCACTAGTGGCTCGGTCGAATGGCTTTCCGACTAGTAAGTCGCCAACCAGGAAGTAGATTGCATTGGTGCGAGCTTTTATGTGTGTGTGGGATTTTTCTCCTCCCACCATACCCCATTTGCAAGCGATTGACCGATCTATCGAGGGCTGAAGCCAGCCAACCATTCCTTTCATATCATCGGCATCTGGATGGAAGTTGCACTGCTCAAGGTAGGCAGGGGCGTCCGAAAAACGCCCGAATACAGCACCGAAACGTGATATTTTCTCTGTTCACTGCCTGCTCTCTGCACGCCAGCAGCCATCTGCACTCCGTGTCCATGTTATCTGCAAATAACGAGAAGATTTCTCGTGCCTTTCCGTCCCGGTTTCGCTTAGCACTCGCCCTCAGTCCGCGTACCGTTCATTCTTTATCCATTCGATTTATCCCCCTTGAAGGTGGCCTAAAGCGCCGAAGCTCGGTTGGTCGCTCGGTAATGGAGCAGCGGTTTCGGAAAGGTGATATTCCGGGCACCGGGTAGGCTCGGAAAAGCCAGAACGAAGGCCACTTGGGACGAAGTGGCAAGCGTCTCGGTAGATGGAAAGTAAATATCGTAAAAACAATATAATCAAACCTTTAGGCTAAGAGCTCATTCTTATTTCATAAGATGCTTCGCTGTCCGAGCTGTGAACATCGGAACGGACGGACCAGTGTCAGTGCTGAGGAGCTGGAGAAGAGCACAGGGTAGGGTAGGGAATGAGATTTTCGGAAAAGCCAATGCGCGAATGGGAATCTAGCCGAAAATGCTGAACTGCTGTCGGTTCTGCTGACCAGCTCACTTGAAAGAAGGTGAGCACTCTTGTGGGTGGATGAGTGGGGTTAAAGTAGGTGGGTGTCTTTTTTTTCGTCTGAACTTTCCCCTTACTTTTCCCCTTCTCGGTTCATCGATAATCGGAGCGCCGTGCGGCAATTTCGTCTAAAGCAAGCTGACGGATGATTTATGGACGAGTCGGGGAAGAGCTTCGGAAAAATGTCCCATTTTCAAGCTGGATGAATTTTCTAACAGACACATTTTCCTACAGCAGCACCATTTAAAGCGCTTAATTTACATACAAATGATTCACATCGGGGCGGCACATACCCACACCGCCACTGGTGCCTTATAAAAAATGGAAACTTTGGCACTTAAATAATGTCACGGACTGGCGGCAAATCCCGCTCATCGCCGGTGATTGATGTCTGTGACCTTTGCGATCGCGAAACGCGTTCTTCGGTGCGCCCGACACTCCCCATTCGAGGACGGGCAATTTGTTACTAAATCCTTTCCGTTCCCGGGAACCTAATCCTCGTAGCTGGCTTAGTCGGTCCGATTTCTTGCAAGGAACGGTGACATTCTGCGGCTGACCAGCGCCAGCCGCGCGTGGCACCCTTCATTCCACTCTGAAATGACCGAAATTAACCTCAATTGCAACGTTCGCTGGGTGGCGTGGGCCACGAAGTCCTTTTTGTTCCCTCCCCGCATTTCTCAAGCCGGAACTCGATCGAACTGTGTGCCCCGCAGGAAACGGCCCCCAGCGGAAGTTTCCTGTGTCGATGCTTTTGGGCTGGAGCTCACGGCAAGACGGAAGAAAGGTTGCGAGGGGACAAGAAGAGGAAGTGAAGGGGATAAGAGAAGGGAAAATCTCATCATCATCAAAGCGCACGGTCGTGGTCTCGGCCCATGACCGTCCGTCGATGCCATCGCTGTCAAATGGTGAACGGTATTGACTTTTTCCCACCGAACATTAAGTTTTCCACTGCCAGAGATCGGCAAGAAGAGCGAGAACGATAGCTTCATGAGGACGGGGAGGAGTGTTTGGAAAAATCTGGACGGCAAATACGGTACCCTTTCCGCCATGCCATGCCTGACGAAAACGAACGAGAATGAAGGATCGCACCGTTGTAAAGCAAGCACTCCCACTCGTCCAATCTCACCTTCTCTCTATCTTTCTCTCTCACACACACTAATTCCTTTGAAACCGAGTCAACCGAACCCAATCCGGGCCGAAGAAACACAAACCGTTTCCTGCTTCGCATATCAATTTCTTCCCAGTTACAACTCAATTTGTAAGTCATAAAATTTGCAGCACATCAATATATATATACACATCCTTTCTTTTCGTCCGTGCGCGCTTTTCCTTCGCTCGATCGAGCGCTCCTTTTCTTTTCCTTCGTACCGTTTTTCTTTATTTCTTTTCATTCGAGGTCGTTCATTTGGCTTTTCCGATCGATCGGCTCACGCCAACGGCGACCCGGGCGTTCTTTCGTCCTGGTTGTTGTAAAAGGATCCGCCTTCCGCACGATTTCCCGCATTCGCCAAAACCATCCTTCGCCACCTCGTTGGCGCTTTCAACCCCCCACGACTAAGGGTTCGACTGTTACGAAGAATATTGACTTTTCGGTCGTCGCATTTTCTAATGGTGGGGTCGCCTTGGCATGCCGGCAGGGAAGGTTGCCTATTTAAGCACGACCAACTATGAGCAATCGTGCGATCGAACGAGGCGGCAGAAGGAAAGTTTACTCTCCGCATCGAAAACCCACAGCCCACGCTCCCTGCGCTTGCACAGGGTGAAACAAAAAGGGAAATCTGCGGGTAAAAGCGGTCATGAAGACAAAAATCTACGCACACACACACACACACACACACACGACCGCTGGCTTGCACAATCTGGCAACCCGAAGGCTCGGGAAAGGCAAAAGCTATCAAAATGTCCCGGCGGGCAAACGGTGGAACCGCAAAATAGATACGAGGGTGGTTTTTTTACGCTCACACGTCCTATCCCGCTCGTTCCGTGCAGGATGGGTCGGTGACGTGATGGACCGGATCGAAGATGTCGTAAAATATTTGATTGATTTATCCCTTTCGATCCACGGACCTGCGACGACGACGCTGCCGCCGGTCAGCCGGGTCCGTTGCGATTTTATACACAGCAAACGGAATGTATCTCGTTTCCAAAACAAACCTGCACCGCTATCGAACCACAACCGCTTGTTGTGGTCCTTATCCGGGCGGATTTTGTTGGCTTTCCTTTTTCCACGCATCCTCGCTTGGTACACGCACACATACCACCTTGACAAGCTGGCCCGCCAAGTTAAGGAGCCGTTGTTCGCAAGCAGCGCTAAGCGAAGGCATGATCGTGTGGGCTGTTGAATTGATTGGCAGGACACGCTCTTTACCAAGATCATGGGACGGCATTTACGACGACACATTTTATTTACGATACCTTTAAGTTATTCGCATGCATTTTTGTGTGGAAAGTATTTTGCTACCTAAGCGATGAATTTTGTTCGACTTTCATACCCCGATGAGCGCTCCTGGTGTAGGTGTTTTTTTACGTAGTCCTTTCGACAAGCTGCGCAGGAGATTATTTAACTTTCGCGTACATCCCACCCACGAACTTGGAACTGCATCGTTCGTAGAACAATCGCAATCGGTCACGGGCCTGGAAATCCGTTCAGCCCCGAAATCGGGCCGCAAACGTGAGGAAAACACCCGATTTTCCGACCACTGGGTGCTGCAGCTACATTGTGTGAATGCTCCTAAGAAAACCTTGCACTGCTGCAATGATGTAAGCGCTGCAATAGGGGTAGGCGTATGAAAAAAGTGCACACAACCCCTTTCTCGGGGCACGAGCCAGCAGAGAGATACCTTAATCGCCCAACTTTCAACAATCGTTCGTCTTCGGGAGGTCGTTTTCATCGGTTCTATAGCTCGTACCGCCAGTCGTTACATCACGCGCCGTGTGAGTGGAAAACCGGGTGAGTGGAGGGCAGTAGGCCAAAAACTTTTGCTCACGTTTTGCCAACGCTCCCTCCGTTTGGCGTCAGGACCACACCTTCCGGCATTGGTTTAGCCAAGAAGTCGCAGCAAGTGCAGGGAAGCGTTTTACAACTGTCTTCCCGCTTGGCGCACATACACACAGACGATCCAACACACTCTCGAGGCGGGTGGTTTTAAGGACCTCCTTTGGCCACGCACACGTTTTCACCCTTTCAAGCTGTCTCTTTAGGACAGAGAGAACCGATTTGAAAAATCCTCCTCAACGGTGAGGTTTACGTGGGCAAACATCCGTGCCAGGGTTCCCATTATTTCCACCGATGGTAAACAGGCACCGGTGTTCCTCTTTCCTTTCCAAACTCCTCATTCGTATACCTTAGCGAACGTGTGAACATATGCAAGAAGCATTTCATTCGCCTCGCCTCGTGTCATCGCGCCGCTAACTAAATTGTCGACTTCGGTGCCACCCACTGGCAGAGTAGGGAAGTCGCAAGGACGAGCAAGGATGAACCACCACCACCTACCATGACACACCCAACGTCCCCCATTCGTACAGCGAAATTGTTTCAAAAATTTGTTTTATTGATAAAGTTTATGTATATTTTATTGCCGGCGTGGAAGAATGCTGAAAGGTGTATTATCGCGCCAACAGTGTGGCGCGTTGGATGGAGTTTTGTGTGCGGGATGTTTTTGTGGCGTGATACGAGCCGCGAGTCCTTGAAGACTGCCGAAATTCTCGGTTGCCACCACCGGCCCGGTGTGCTTTACCGAAGAGTTATGCGATTATTTTAGAAGCCAGCCCCCGGGGTGCAGTGCGCGAAATGGAGCAAAAGCAAAAGGAATAACACAGGTACAGAGCCATCGTTAGCCTGGTTTTGAGATGGCGTTTTTCTTTTCGCTAGTTGGATTTTGTGTTCTTTGTAAGGTGGAAAGATCATCTTTACTGACATTGCCCGCCAGTGCTCTCGGATGCACTTTGAAAGACAAGGAATTCGGACTCGTTCGGGCTGTGGTGTTTAATGAAAAGTGAGCTAAATTTATTTTACCTTCCCAACGAACCACCATCGCGCCCACATCGGGATCCTCCTCGACGGAATGTGCTCCGCAGCGCACAAAAAGAAGGCAAAAAAGGAAAACAATATTATCACCGGTCGGTCCAAAATTATGCGCCCACTGACGTGATGGACGCTTGTGGAAACAATTTAGCCTTGCGCTTTCGGGAATGGGGCTGCAATCCCAAGAACCTCCATGCTGCAACACCGACGAAACACCGTGTACGAATTCGCTGCCGGCACTCATCACTCGCACCCTCGCAGAACGAGACCGGTACAAATAGCTGCGTTTAATCTTACGGTACGCGGTGGGGCAGGAATTTATTCCGACTATGTTTATCGCCGCCAATCTCGAAACCTTTTCAAAATTTAATCCCACAATTGTTGTTTTCCCCAGCAGCGTTTTTCGGGCCCACGTCGTGCCTCGGCCCCCCTAATCCGCTTCAGGATTACGCTCTGATTCCTTCGGTCGAAAGCGCATAAGTAATGCCCGCCCCTCGGGCTCGGCGCAATGTGGGCCGCGAAACCTTCAGCCTCAGCTCAGTCAGAGGAATGAATTAATTTTCCCTCGCGAAAAGCGCCCTTTTTACTGGCAGAGCCTTGGTGCTTCGGTGCTGTCCGCCTCCGCTGGTAGGTGGGTAAATATTTAAGCCCAAGTTACACAGCGCGAGACACAGACGACGCTGGGTTCGGAGGCCGGAGGTCCTGTTTGGCTGCCGAATGTAGCGAAATTTTCCGGCCCCCTTGAACGCTTGAGACGCATTCCGACAAACGGTCGTCTTCCACCACCACACAGCCGGCGGCAAGGATCGGGTCCTGTTTGCTGAGTAAATTCGCTTTCTTTGCACAAATGGCTTCGGTTGTCTTCAAATCCCTTGACCCTCACGTTTTGGGCTAAGGGAACCGAGCGATCTGGAAATTAATATTGCGCTAGCCACTGTAAGAATCTTTGCGCACACCTCGCAAGTGTGTGAGAGCTCGCTCGTTGTTCATAAGAATATTGTTCGGTTTTAATTTTTATGATTGAATCGTGCTAGCCGCCCGACTTCCCAAAATCCGCTGGCAGGGGCATATTTTCTTTATAAAAAACAACCTATGAATGGAAATCTGTTTCCAGAATTGAATTACGCTCGCTGGAGGGACCTATGGAAGCTTATCCCATAGAAGCTTGCGGATTCGCAGGCCCTTCAGTGGATCAATTCGTCAGCTACGGTGAGATAGTTGAGCTGTATTTATCCGAATCCGGCACCCATGGCTACGTAAGCGAATTATGTGCTGCTGACAACACGAACCGCAAGAGGACGCAGGGCAACATGGGTTTCCGGTGTCCAGGGCCACTGTTGGCGACGTGTTTACCGGCACAGCAATAAAGTGATAAACTCGGTTTATTTAAGTGTTATTTCGTTTTGATTTCACCGACCTCGTCCGCCTGCTGGTCTTGGTGCCAAACCAATCTTCAGGACTCTCGAACCACGCGATGAGATCCCGCAAGCGCATTAGAGATGGACTTTGGACGCATTACGCAGTGCGTTACTGGAGATTTTCTTAGTTTTTCTCTGCAATTACCTTCCTTAATTCCAAACTCTAAGATGCAACATACGTAATGAAGTGCCTTTTGCTTGATTTTTCCCCATTCACCACTCGATTGTCAACTCGCAAAGAGAACACTATTATCAATAGTTTGCTGAGCGTAGGTTTACACCACAACCAACACCAAACTGACATCAGTGCTTCTGAACGCTTCACTTCGCACGGATTTTCCACGAACGCGGAGTGTTGGAACTCCGCATTTTGTGGTTCGCAACACTTCCGCCCCAGGGAAACCGAGCGCAAGCCGGGACGAAATCAAATCGATTGACTCTGGGGTTATTTATTGCATACGCCAAAAAATCTTCCCTTTGCTCGCGCCTCGTGCCGTTACCAAACCTCGTCCTATTCGTAGAAGCTTTGATGAGAAAGGAGCTTGTGCAAGGAAAGGCTGGTTCCATCCAGCGCCGATGCGAGCTCGTGTCTCGTGGGACTCGCTGCCAATGGTGCGTTCTTATTCCATTTCCTGCCCCACTGTCGGACATGCTGCCCTGCCGCCTACCGTCTCCGCTATTGGATAAAATCCTTTTCCGTGCGTGAATTGCAGAAGCACGAGCCTCATGCCACCTGCGGGCCGAACACCCAAGACGGCTCCTCGAGACTCCGTACCGGCTCGTAAATCATTTGTCAACCTGAATACGCCGGAACGCGTCGCTACCTGCCGTTTGCGGGATTTTTCGCTTTTTCTTGTGGCTACTAGGAAGTTTTCCAACGTGTGTGTATGTGTGTGTGTGAGAAGGTTTTTTTGGAGGGTTTTTTGTTGGCCATTCTGGTTGGCCGCCTTTTTTGGTCGGTGGATGATTGCGGTTGCGAGCCGCTCGCAATCGAAAGTGGATTCCATTGCACGCGCGCGCACACGAACGTTCTATTCGATTTCATTCCCATTTTCATTCGGGCCAGCAAAACGGTGGGAAATACGTCACGTTTTACCGATCGACAAAATATCGATTGCCCTCCATGAGGGAGCAAACCCGGACGGTAGCAATCGTCCCTTCGGTCTCCTGGCCCGTATGGCCGTTTGATAGCTGCCGAGGGAAAATCCTGCGTTAATCAAGTGGCACGGCCCGCACGGGATCGAGTTTATCTGGAGGTTAAGCGAAACCAAGCGGCCTCGAAGAGGTTTTGTTTGTTTCTTGATTTGTCCTTTGATTCGTGACGCTGCCCCCATGGTGTGGTGAAGGAAGCAGGAAAATCCACCCCTACCGAAAGCCACCACTACCGAGCGGAATCTTGCCACATTAATCAAGCAGCATTATAGACCGAAAAAGGAGTGCGCGGTCGTAAAAATGTTGAAGTGATTTCCGTAGTTCGGTCACCACGCCGCTCTGCAATTTTCGAAAAAGCCTAATCTATCAATATTTTCGTAGGTCCCCGGAGGACCCTTCGAGTGGCGCTGTAATTTTGTGGCAGCCGTCCTGCCAAGGTGAGGTGGTGTGCATGTCCGAAGGATAAGCGTAAAGTGGGGTAATTTATCAAGAACAGTACGTTGATTCACGATCGAAAACGAAACCATTTCATGTTTGTTTTGTGGCCATTGTGCAAGTCTCGGACAAGTATATTCCTTGACGAAAGAAACTTATAATCCATTACAAGGTGTATCATATTTAAAAATTTGTCGAAGATTCTAGTTTTACGTCGAGGCAATGACATTTTCGTTGCAATATAACATTAGGAACGTCCATTATGCTACTTCATCCACGAACCATCGAGCCTTTACCGAAATATATACCTTTAAAAGAGGTTTATTGAAGGGAAATATATATTTATTATAGCTTTTCAATTTCCACTGCACATGTGTGGTAGTTTTTTACGACTCACCACACAATGAGAATACTCCCTGCAGCTCATGCGCGTAATCAGCGACCTGAGCTTTTTTACATCAAAAATTTAAGATCCATTTGCTTATCACACCACCTGCCCCTTTCTCACTCCGACCCGCTTGAAGGCGGAGGAAACAAAGCGTATAAAGCTCTGGTTTTTCCCTCTCGAACGGGCCTTACTATCACTGCTGTCGAAAATGGCTCCCATTTCTCAATGTAAAGCCATAAATGTCTTATCATAAACATTCGATATTTCATTTATTGATATCTCATTCGGATTCACGACCCACCGTCTTCTGGGGTCAAAGGCTCAACCCCATTGCCACTGAGCTCTGGAGTCAAATTGACCTACGATAATAACCCTCCGGCCTGTCGTATCTTACCACGTACTCCCGTCCTTTCGAGAAACCGCCTCCCTTCAACGCAGGATAATGTCCAGAGTGTAGACACTTTCTCCTTGATCTGCAACATTCGACCCGCTGGTGCTGCGAAAGAATCGGCTCTGAAGTCAGGACATAAAACAGGAACAAAGCCCCGCAACAACAGGCGACTGGGCTAAGCATTGGAGGCAGACCTGCGGAGTATTTGCTGATTGGATAAGGCAACCCTGCCATAAAACACGGAGGGAAAAATAATCCACTCATATCGCAAAACTCATAAATGCATCAACGTGGAAGTTACTTCCGCCTGTGGAATCTCTCGGTTTTCGGAAAAAGAATCCCGATCCGATTTTTGACTCCCTCCGGCCTAAGAGTCGGCCAAACGAAACCAATGACGATGCGGAAGCCGGTAGGTCGTTTTCAAAAGCAAAAGTTGTCGATAGAATCCAGCCCTCCGGTGGCTTCCCGTCGTTAATGTAGCAATAAAACAATAAATTTATATCTCAGATATATTCCGCCCCCTCGCCCAGTCCAGATACTCCCTCTGAGCCCCAGAGCGAGCCGGAAATCGTTCCGGGATCAACGTAAGCCTGAGGCGCAAAGCTGCACACTTGGCTTCGCGCGGGATGTGGTCTTTAGCGAGGGTGTCGAGACTTTACGGGGTGATTTCCCACCGCCAATCCGGTGGCGGTGAACAGGGATTAGGGGATGATAGTTGCCATCGTTCCGTTAGCAACTCATCGTGAAATTATTGAACGCCCAACAGTCGCTGTTTGAGCCTTTTTGGTCGAGTTTGAAGGTGCTTTTCGAAATTTTGTCTTCTTTCATTAACGATTTTAACGATGTCTGTTCAGGAAAATCCAACCGAGCTCCTTCTTCGAGGGAAAATGCTACTCTGCTCTTCACTGCAGCAATACATTACACGTTTGAAAGGTTTTCCGGTGAAAACAGCGGAAAACCCGAGTCAGAAAATCCTCTGTCCTTACATCATACGAAATCTTTCGGCCAATCTTTGGCGTCGTAGTGCTTCTTCACCCCTTCTCACCATTACATTGCCCGTTGGCAACAAACTTCCCTTCGTGGGTCGGTAAAAAATATTCTTCGCTGTGCAGGTATTGCCGCCGGGTATGACCCGCTTCCAGCCATTCCGGACCCCTAAGAACCAACTATTTGGCATTTAGGTTCATGGAATGTTCCCTTTTTTGTCGTGTCTCGCTCGCCTATCAGACACACCTGAGAAAAGTTTTCCTTCTTGGGAAATGCCGCCGGCGCTGCTGCTCCTGCTGCTGATGGTAGGATGGAAACAGGCTAGATGCTCTGGAAGCAAACTGACGCCAAAACGAACACATTCTCAGGCATGTTTTCGCCTGTTCGTTGCCCACCGGTGGGTCTGTGAGGCTCCCCCGAAGGAAATGTTGCCCGGCAGCCTGGTTACACGTGTCTTCGTGGTGCTGGTGGTGGTGGCCTGTAATGCTTTTCTCTGTGTGTGACGCTAAACCGGCGGGTGTAGATATCACCTTGCGGAAGCCTTACATGGCAGACGGCGAGGAAGCGCGGCAGTTTCCGGAATGAATCAACAGAAAAGATGCGCCAAAAGGTTTCCGGTGCCGTCCGCCCGTTCGGGGGAAAAACTTGTGAAAACTATACCGATATCCTTTTTTTTCTGTTTCCTCGTGGCTCCTCATCGCTCCCTCCTTGCACGAAGGACGAAGCTCGCTGCTTTTCCGTGGAAAGTGGACCACTGAGAAATCACAAACAAACCGGCCGAAAGGAAAGTCACCGAAGAACCTCATACCTTGGGCGTGCATACTGTACGCTGAATGGTAGTTTATATGTTACGTAAAAAAGGGAAAAGATCGCAAACAAAATCGTATATCATAACTTTCCCCACGCGGTGGCACCCTCTTCCAGTTCCACCCCTATGAACTGGTCGTGTTGGGGTTGGCGCCCGAAGAATATCCCGACGCTTGTAGCACTTCTTTTGGATAGTTTTTTTTTCTTATTTGGCCACGCGATGCTATCGCTTCCATATCCGTTTGCCCAGGTTCCGCTTTTATTCCCAATGGTTTGTCATTTCCTTTTGCCTCGTGTTCCACGGAATGGAAAAATATCATTCTATGGGCGCCAGGAAAAATGTTTTCCCTCACTACGGCTCTACCACTGGTGTTCTGATGCTTATCGTTGATATTGACTTCTTGACCTCGAGACTGCCGCAGGGAGAGAGGCAGAGATAGTGAGGGAAAAGAGTAATTGTGTAGAAACTTGCTAACTACCAGGGAACTGCAGCTACCAAGCGAGAGAGATACGGTTTCATTGAAAGTTTATCACCACTGCCAATGATTCTCGTCTGTTACCTTCCCCAGTTGGATTTTCCAATGATTATGGCTTTCGGAGGCATACTTATAAAGCGATCAAGAACATTTAGAGCGCAAATATCATACATACTTCAATTTTTACTTCTGCATTTCAACCTTCCTCTCGCATTATTTAATAACAAACATTTTTTTTTGCTTTTCCACAGGTACGTACCCTAAAGCTTCTCCAGCTCTACTAATTACCCGTAAGTAAGGCTCACCTAGAACGTCCACCTATCCCCAATGCCAGGAGGTTCTCCCAGATGTGAACTCCGGCTGGCTTACTTTGGTAGAAGGAAAATCTGGTCCCTTTATACAAAGCTTACTTTGCTGAGATTGCTCCGGTACGTTTTTGTGTATCATCTCGTAAGAAGGTCGCAATCTTACTCGTATGCCTTAACCCCTTGTTAACACCGGTAAACGGTACGGTATGGTCACACGGATTGCGACACAATTATGATATTTTCCCACCCACACTCAGCTACTCGTAAAACGTCCGGCTTCGCTGAAGGGTGGCAGAAGCGGACAGTTTTCCAAAATTCCCTCTACATCTCCCGCCTTTGGGAAGGCTCGTGGAAAACCACATCGGTGGAAAGCAAGCAGCTCATTGCTTGAAAGCATAGTCCTTCTCGGACACTTGAGACACCGGTAAAAGCGCGTTTGCTCCCGGGTTGGGGGCGCACCGTTTAGCCGGCTTTCCGAGTAGTAGAGCGACCAATAATGATAGTGGCGGTGTGCGGTAAAGTGAAAAAGATTTTACGGTTATGAGATGAAAATAGCGGAAGCTACTTTTGCAACCGGCTCGAACGGAAAACCCATTGGGAAGGGTTGGCGAGCGAAAATCAGGAAGCAAAAAAGTATAGAGAAGGAAAGCAAACAATCGCCATTCTGAAAGTAACGCCTTCCTCCTCACGTGCTTCGTGGCTCCGAACGAAATTGTTTGTATTTTTATGTGCCCAGTGCCCGCTAAATGGTCTCAAATCTTATCTCTCCACGGAGACCTCGCCTTTCCCAGAGCGACAAAATACCGACCGCACCTCGGACAGTTCTCATTATGTGCTTTTATTTCGTGCCGGAGGTAGTTGCTGAATATTGGATACGTTGCGGCGGTAATGCTTTTTGCCTTTTCGACAGTATCCAGCGCACCGGAGGTGGCTAGCTGCCTAAGATGCAATCACTAGGATGGAGAAAATGGAGCGCACAGGTTCGTGTTGTGGTTTCGGCGCTTGGGACTGCCACGCTCATTCCGTATGCTGGGCACAAACCCAAACACTCACACATATTCACGACGCACAAGAGCACACGCGTCCTTTAATCGAGCCAGGGACGAGTAGCAGCTTGCGTTGCTAGCGTGCTAAAGGTGGCGAAACACCGTACAAGACCTGCTTCCGTGCTTACTGGCTCTTCATGGTGACGGGCTCGTGCCATTGAATGCCTCCCGAGTGCGCGCTACAACTGCCCTGCATGGGCGAACAAGAAACCACCCATTACTTTGTCATGTGCAGCGATGGAAACCCGGACCGTGAACGCTACGTCGTAGTGTGGAGACATTTTTCCACCAGCCACAAAGCCTTGCCACGCAACGAAGCAAGCCGTAGCTGAGGAAAGTTCGCTTTCTTCGTGGCTCGCCGGAAAAGGATACCTTTACAGGACAACACATAGAAACTAGCTTCTTTACCGGTGGTTATTAGAAGTAATTAGAAAATGGTGGAACTGAGTCTTGCTCACGGCAGGCACACGGAGGCACCTTCCAATTTCCACCAAGAATCAGTTTTCAGGAAGGGTAGCGTAGGGCTTTCGGCAATGATAGGAAATTGATAGTATTAACCAAGAGAAACCAATGTGTACCGCAACGCACCTGCTTTTATAGCGTAAAGAATACTTAAGCTGGCGGCACGTGGTTTGAGAAGTCATTAAAAATTAAATGTCTCTCTGCGAAGTTATTGTACGTTCATATATGTAGTATTTTGTAGGGTCCTCTAATGAGGTACAACGTTGTTAGCTTAGAGGCCGCAGTTTGCAAGCAGGTGGTGCTGTTACTGTACTCATTCACGAACGCTTTCTATAAAAGTTTATCCATCCGACCACCCGCTTAAAATGTGCAAGTGAGTTGAATAATTTAATCGGCAAAAAACAGCCAGCTCCTCGACCGGCACGGGAAAAGGTGCCGGAACAATTCACCAAGTTAACCGACAAAGAAATGCGGGCCGAGCAAAAGAAACGTGAGAAACGATAAGACAAGAAACATCCACACACCCTTTTAGTTGGCGCTTCAAAGGCATAGGTTTTTTTGTGTTACGTTTTGCAACTCCTTCACAATTGTAAGGACACAACGTAAGAAAACCGCTAAGGAAGGAGTTTTCAGCACCTCACATGGCGCCGTTTGTTGGTATTCGTCCATTGTCAGCCGCTGTGAGACAAGATAAAATCCGGACTCATTGAGGTTTGTGGTGAGAGAAGAAAAAAAACCCAAACTGGGTCGAGAAAATTGAAATGTGGTTGAAAAAAAAAACCGCCTGCCTCGGGCTATTGACAGAACAGAGGAGGGAAATCTCAAATTGACGAGAACAGGATGAAACAGCAAGCTGTCCATTCGCACACGTCCCCGCCATCGGGTGGGGTGCAGATAACAAGGAAATCATTAGAAAACCCGTGGATACAGTGAACGTCCAAAGCGCTCGTTCAACATAACGCTGAAATCGGATCCACTAGGCCCCTGGCGCGTAATGGTCGATAAAATTTTAAAGCGGAACTATTTGGGGCTCGTTTTCCGGCGACCGCAATTCCAATACCATAATCGTCGGCTTAGCCGGGCATGATCCTGAGCGCGAAGAGAATCGGTCGCATCCGGTCGTAAATGCGCTCTGCACGAGCCGGATCTCGATTTGCGGCTGCTGGTTGAGAGAAAATAAAAGCGCTAAAAGTAAAAGTTTTCGCTTAACCTAAGGCGGGAAAGGGGGACGGTAAAAGAGCACCTCAAAGCAACTGGACGTAACGAGACAAAAGTGGAAAAGTAATCTATTTGTTTGCTGCAGGAAGGATCTGACTGGGTCGTATCTTACTTTCTAACACAAACAACCGACCCCAAAAACCGAGCCGTATGCAATTTCTTATGCTTTTTTCGGACGCAGTATTTTCCAATATCTCGCTTTTCACTCGCGCTTCCCGGAAGTCATTTGACAGTTTGCCAATTTTTGGTGCGGTCGACACTTTAGCTCCCGATTCGCTTAGCCTTGAAATTATTAAGGGCCCTCTGCTCGGCTGCGTTTGGGCACCTCGCGTCAACGTATGGAAATGCAAAATTTTAACTTCGACGACGCACGCTTTCGGTTGATTTTGCCTTCCACGCAAGCGCTGCGGTCACTCTCCGAGCCCTCGTCGAACCGGCCGTACTTTATCGCAACGCCCGTTTGCGAGTACTCGCCTCCCGTCGAGCGAAGGGAAGAGAAAAACAAAGTGCTTAACATTTAAGTTTATGAGGAAGTTTATTTTATTATCGATAAATAAAGCTCCCTTCTCTGAACGGAAGGCAAAACGGGAAGCTCTCGGTGCGAGTCCTGCGGAGCTTGTGGCCGACTGCTGACTTTTCCCGTACGCAGCTGGACCGAGAACAGACACAAGCGGAGCGTAAGAAAAAAAAACATCAAAAGGGGATGAAAATTTTATCTCCACACTGTTTGACTCCCGGTCAGTGCTGTTTGCCTCGATTACAGTGTTGTTGCGGTCGCGCGTGGCTTTGGGGCGTGGATTTATTTATTTTTCTGGTTTGTTCTGCGGCTGCAAAGTTGCAGCATCACTTCTTTACTTATTGCCCTCTCTGAGCAGCCTTTCGTACGTTCCGGGCAGCTTCCATTGGGCGTTCGTTGCTGGTGAATCGAATCCCGAATCGATCCTAGAAGCTACAGACGCTAGATCACTGGCCACCAGTGCATGGAATGTTTCTGAGGCATTTTTCACCACGAGCCGTAGTGCAAGACGCACGGCTAAAAAGGAACCAAAATTCGGAAGCCGTGATTCCGGCCATCCGCACTCGACTTTCTCTCTTTCACCCTCTCGCTCTCGAGGGTTTGCAGGGATAATTTGATACCACAACCCAACGGTTTCCATTTGGACCATCGAGCCCATTTATTTTCGTTCTTAATGGGGATGTATCACGAAGCGCGATGGAGCCCCTTACGCTCTCTTTCTTAGTTTCGTGATCATTGAAATCACCATTCGCCATCATCATCATCATCATCATCATCGTGAAAAGCAATGACGTTATCGCCGGGATTTGTATCCTGTGATTGTTCGAGGGTCACATTTTACGACGTTGCGAATGAAATCGAAACATTCACCCCAGTTCACACGAAATCGGTTGATTCGTGCACTTGAGGCATTTTTCTTCTGACTTTTGCTTTTTCGACAGTTTACTTTCTTTTTAAGTGTAATGTGGCGATAATGCAGCGCAGAAAGGAATAAATGCACCATGTTCCTTAGGAATTATTGCTTGATACTAGTTTGGGGACAATTTTCGGTTTGTCAGTTGCAAATTACAAAACACCGAAAATTACAAACATCCCGAATCAGAAAACAGAAACAGAACTTATAGAGCCAAAAATGATACAAAACCAACAGCTTTATAGAAACGAATTGCTTTCAACAAAGCGCATTTGGAAAGTACGTTTGCTCTAAGCTTTACTGCTCCTTTCTCCAACGCGAATAAAGTCCCTGAACTACAAGTTCATTTTCAAAATCAAACACCCGACTCAAATCCAGCGCAAAGCAAAGGATGAAACGTATCGGCATTGTTGAGCGCGCTTTCTCGTTTGAATCATAAATTGCGCAAAATTCCCATCAACACGCCTGACTTCATCGAAATGTAAATTCAAACCATCTCGCCCGCCTTCGCGCATCGATCGCTTCCCAATCGCGCGAGCCTACGAAATAAACAAACCAAGAAAGAAACGCCTTAAAGTGCTGCATCCACTTCGCGGGCAACACCGAGTGATGTGGCAGTCACAGGAAAAATGTATTAAATCACTTTACCACCCCCAAATCGCGACACGCTTCCGTCACAATGGCTCCCAACGGTGGGCGGAAGCGCAAAAGACGCCACTGGGGCTCGCGTGATCGCATCAGCTCTCTCGCTCTCTTTCTCTCTTGCTCTCTCTCTCTCTCTCTCTCTCTCTCTTTCTCTTGCTTCTTGTGTCCTTACCAGGGGTATTGCTCCATCAAAGAATAAAACATCCCGCGTCAAAACGCATCCAGCGGAGCCAACGGGAGCTCCCATTTCGTCAGCAGGGTGTGCCTCGGCTACGGCGAAAAGCTTGGCATAAAATTTGCATAACATTGTCATGAAAATTGAAATCACAATTCTCAAATTTCATCCTCACCTCGTGCCGTGCCGTTTGGGGATGTATTTTTTCGTCATCCTCCTCCATCCCGTTGCACGTTTTCGTCGTTAGGCATTAGAGAGTCGCAAAAAAGTGCCAGAAAATGGGGTGCAAGAAAAAAAGAATCAAAGAACGAACACGGAACACACGAAACGCCGGCGGCAAAGCAACATTCCGCTTCCAGCGGCTGTCAGCAGGCGAAGAAACGACAAAAAAAACGCAACGTCTCCATTAAAACCGAACACGAAATCGGCCGAATGGGGCGCGAAGCGAATGGAAATAAATCGCGAAAAAGACACAATTTTCTCGCCAACTGCAGCAGCGGTTCCTTTTCAGGGGCGCCTAGCTGGGGACTGGCCTTGCCCACGAGGCAAGAAGCCCTGTTTCGTTGCGTGTCTTTTCGGGTGGCCCAACCCGCATGGTGGCCAAAAGGACACGACATGCACGAGAGCAGACATGCGACAGTCCGTGACCGGAGAGCGAAGAAAGTGAAACATGTACTTAAGGTTTCGCTTTTTGCTTTTTCCGTGTGAATTTCCACCGCCCAACGGAAGCCATGAAGGATAAGGTCAATCGGATGAGGCAGAGCGCAGAACCGGCTCGGGTGTCGTGAGATCTCGCACGGGCGTAAGCGTATCTGAAATACAACACATACTTACATTGTTGCTGGTTGGAAATTACCATCATTAGCATGCAAATTGAATTGTCACTTTGCTTCGCTCTACTGCCCCTCGCAGTTGGGGCAACTGGGTGGCAGGCATTTTCTTTTCGATTTCTTTTCCCTCACCATGCGCCCTTGGCCGTTCGTGATTTCTTGCAGGGTTTCGTGTGTCGCGGAGATTTATCACCGTTTTGCCCCGAGCCCGATGCCATTTTTGGGGCCAAATACAAGAACGCTTTTGGTGCTTTTGGTTGGTTTCCTTCCTACGTCCTGCTGAAGACAAAGCGGAAAAATCAGCACCGGCACATTAATTAGGCGCTTGTACCGAGCGCATCGATGTGGAGCGTATTGCTTGCTGATTTTTTGCCAATTATTACGACGGACAAGTGCATAGCAACAGTACCCTGCTACTTTTTATTCTGGAGCACCTCGACGTCTTTCTGATCTTGCTGCGTAAGATATTAAAACGCTTCCCAGCAGATTCCTATCAACTGCTTCTTATCACCGTGGCTTTGCCACCAGGTGATCTTTCATGCATAAATAATGGTGCAAAATTTGTCACGAATTTCTGTCAATTTTTCAGAACTCGCAAGAAACGCGCCTTGTCCGGAATGATAGATGGTTTCATGCCCCGATGAAGCTCCTCATCGAAGCAGATACAGTGGGCTTTTTTGTAGCTTCTTTCCACCGTTCAATTGCACTTCCTTCAGATGCGAAACAAGCGTTGGTTATTACGCTCCTACTTTCATACGACAGAGCTCGCCTAATGGAACACGGTGCGCACACGGGACGATAAAAAGCAACAAAAAAAGACATACTAATGAAATTTGAGGATCTGGCGGAAAACGACAACTTCTCAGTCAAATTCCAAGCTTCCTGTCTCGCATACACCCTCGCCGCTAGTGCTCGCCTCCAAGAGGTGAAAGAATTACGAGGATGGTTTCTTTGTGGCGTATCCTCTCGAGGGATATTATCGTCAGCCCGTGTCCCGTACACAGGGATTACGCGCGTGCCTCCCGTGTGCGCGTGTGAGTAATGTGTCACGCAAGAGGAATTTTCCGCTCCGGCGATGTGTGGTGTGCCGTATTTTTTGCCTCTTTTTTCACTTTTTTTCTGCTCATGCCTCGACTGCCACCCCACTGCTGGGAGACAACGATCGTGCGAAATCAATTACGTACTGATTACTCGAGAGGAATGACTTAAGATGCTGGAGCCCGGGTGGGTACCCTTATCGTTATTTTCAATTACGAGCATAATCGCTTTTACCGCGCGACAACGCGAGCAAGCGCAACGGGGCAATATGCCGAAGGAGCCTTTCCACCTGTGCGGGGGGTAAATGGGGCTTTTTTCAATTTTCTCCCGATATTGGACTTTCCACGGTACGGATGAGTGATTTCGCTGATGGAATGCTTCACGCACTAGGACAATAAAGCTTGCGAAGAAGTTCTGACTCCTTCCGTTGTCTGATGGGAAAATCTCGGAACCATCAATCGCTGGACGAATGCCACGCTTATTTTTGGACACCGTCTTTCGCGCTAAAACAGCCACGCAAATCCCGGAATGATGCCCGATGCACTAGCACTTATGCTATTGCTGATTCGGCGCACGAACGGAAAACATAAACGGCTTACTGCAGCACAAAGGATTCGTTGTCTTTAAGTTTCGTCGGAAAGGAGGGAGAAAGATAAAATAGCGCACCCTGGCGAACATACACATGCCTTTTGAAAGGGGCTAACGGTTCTTGATTTTGTAATCGGATATCAACTGTCCCGGTTTTTGGTCCCGGCGTCTCCCGGTAGGCGGAAGCGAACGTTGAGCTACCGGCGGCAGCGTACGACCCACTATAAGCGGATTAGACGCGATTCACAAAAAGACGGAAAAATGCCTTCCGATTCCAACATCCGCTACTGTCTTGCGCGTTGTGGTTAGTCTTTTCCCCGCCGCGTTCCATTTCGATCCATCATGCATTTTCCAGCCCCACCCCCTCGGGGGATATTGTTTCGGTTGGTGTATTAGATCACTGCCTTCCGGAGGCACGCTCGCATCGAGTGTCCCGTGCAAACAGGTTCCATTGCTCTGAATGGGATGGAAAACTTCCTAATGCACTGCTATCGAATCGGGAAAAAGCGGTCCCTTTTTGGTGGGTGAAGGAGGCCAGCCACGAAACGCAAATCGTCAAGCGGGTGGCAGTGTGGTTGGGTTTGTGCAAAAGAAAACGGCAAATTCCGACGCAACCAGACGGTAAAGAAAGCGGCAAAAACTGGCAACGGAAAAAGAAGCGAGAAGAAACTGTTCAGCCATAGCACTCGAAATGAAAAATACCAGTATTCGGGCGGCATCTTCTTGTGTGTATCTGCTCTTCGTCCAGATTTGCATGGACGAGTGGTTTTTCTATTCGGACCGGGTGAGATTCGGTGTTCGCAAAACCGAACCAGCTGTGGGGCGAAATTTGTGCGTTGGACTTTGCGTCCAACCTGCCAAAAACAATGCTTTTCTCGCGTCCTCTACCCGTGTCTGCTCGGCCCGTCCGCATCGTCCCGTGGCACAATAATAAATAGGATTATTTATGTAGGAAAGTTTCTTCGATCCGGGTTTTTCACCACCCAGCCCCGGAGTCGATGGAAATCGCTTCGCGCACGGCTGCACGGCGCGGTTGAACGATGGGAAGATTGTGCTATAATTTCGCTCGTTTCGAACATGCCAAAGATTTGAAGTGGTAGATAGCGAGGAGGGCTATTTTTTGTTGTTGCGTCCATTAAAAACATTACTTGATTTTTGTGTCTGCCAAACGCTTACTAGCGCTTTTATTGTTCGCATCGAGTGCGGTACGGCTCTCTTAAGCCGGCGTTAATTGGCAAATGGGATGCCGTGTTGTGTTCCGATGGCACGGCACCGCATCGCTAGCGGGCACAAAGGAGATGGACGAAATTCGTCCTGGTATCCACCCAACCAGTCCAACATTCCCGGTGGCTGGCAGCTCCGTACTTAGGACTGCCCACGCCACAACGCGAACACCCCAGCCAGATATTCAAAGTATGCAATGAACGACGATAATTGTGCGCCCGGGATTGTTGGTGGAATGTTCAAGTTTTTACCGCATAAATTGTTACTGGTTGCAGCTTGCCTCGTTCGCCGATTGCTTTCAACTGGTTACGTATTTTTACGTCGTGCTGCTGCTCCACTCGACGATTGTTGACCCTTTGCGGTACACGAGAGCATTGAAACTGAGGACGACGAAGACAGATTCTGATGAACGAGGCTAACGACGGCATAATGATACAAGTTAATTAGCGCTGAAATGCAAAAATTGTCAAGTAGCCACCCCCTGGGAAGGTTGTGCGAGATGAAAGGGCGGAACCCTGGAAAGTAATGGTGCTTTTCACAGAGGTAAATTGCAGCTCGACGAATGACGAACGGGAAACATGGGAAATTTCTGCAAAGCCGAACAGTTTCTACCCAATTGCCGTGTTCACGGCCAGTTCCGCTACGATCAGTGAAAAAACAACCTTGTTCGGTCACAGATAACTTGTATATGAAACATCAACAACTGTGGGCATGTGACTACACATCCTTCGGTTGCTTTAGCATCGCCGCATTTAGTGATTTTCTTTTCTTTTTTTGTTCATTTACCTGCTGCTCCAATGTTCCCGCTCGAAACGCGATAAAAACCCCGCCAGAATTTTCATGGCGCTGGTGTGCGGTTTACGGTGGCTTTCGAGGGCTCATTCGCTCGTTAAATGCACCGACATCGACACTTTGCCGGCTAATGATATTACTCATAAATAATCATATTATCATAAACGTGGTTATATACGATTCTCGTGCACACCGCTGGGCCGTGGAAGCTTCGAGCGGGTTTCAAATTGTTCCACCGACATTCGAAATCCATGCTCTATCTCGCGTGATCGCATACAAAATTGCTGTCCTTCTCGTGCACCTGTTCCATCGTTCGAGTGAGTACAAAAAATAGCTCTTTTGGAGGACGTCTCTAGTCTGAAGGATCTTGCTACTTTCATCATACGCTAGTGGCTAACGTTGCATGAAAAAGATTTTTTTGTGGAAAAAATAGAAGTAGTAATAGATATTTAAACGTTTAAGTAGAAAATATTCCATTTTTCAATCTACGATCAAATATCGCAAAAGCTCGTATACGTCGATAAAGTAGGGTTAAAATCGTTCGAGTTTTCCCTCAGTTTATTAAGTTTAACCCAAACCATTTATTGAAACACTTCTACAACCAGCGAAATGGCCTAGCTTCGGATCTCTCGCACGCCATTCTGCATTTCTCGTTTACGAGAAGGGAAAACATTTTATGCGCCGTTTTGCACTGCATCGCAAAACAGTTGCTGAACGAAAACAACATTAACCATCCGCCCGGCAACGCCTTCCTGAGCTGGGGTCGCGGCATCAGCGTATCTTGACTAAGGTATACATTTTGACGCTAGCTAAAGTAGGCAAGGGCACATGATGGGCGGTTTGAATGGGGCAATAATTTCAAGTTCATCTTCCCGGTGCGATTTGGAGTGCGGTTTTTGCGACGCTAGGCAGACTCGACTTAGGTGCTCTGGCAGATTAGGCCGTGTAGCAATGGAACCACCCTGGGGTAACAGGGATGCGTGAAGGATAATGCGAGCTGGTGGGCGTTCCTTGCGTTTGCGTTGAGAGGGAGCGACTCACACACGGCGGGCATCTACCCGATCGATGCGCACATAAATTCACTCTTGCCATCATGAAAAGGTTGGCAACATATTTATGTCATCAGCGTGCGCAGGGAGCAAGAATTATTGTATTTATTACTTTATGGCAACTAAAAGGGCCCTTTTGCTCGATCTCCTCCATTTCTCCCGGAGACACAGGGTGGTGAGGGGCGTAGAGAGCAGAAAGCCTGCTTTCCATATGTTGTGATGAATTTGAATAGGCCTGCTCTGAAGCGTCTGCGTTAGACGAACAGGCCCATTGGCGGTTTATCGTGCTATCATCTGGGAAGGGCTGATCGATTGAACAAAGGGTTGGGCAATGCGTTTCCTAAATGCATAAATCAAGCTAATACCATTTATTTCCGATTGCATGCTAAGAGTTTCCAAAGTTTTCATGCACATAGTTGATCGTATTCGAAAGCAAAAGCGCAAAAATACAAAAAAAAACTCCTTTACTCCTTTGAAAAACCACACTTAAAATTTGAAACAAAATCTTCCTGATTTGCCGGAATTCAGATTATCAAAATGATCCTGTTGATCGGCCCTAATCACGGTGAAAGAACAAACAAAATTTATGACAGCAATAAATTTGTGAATAGATAAATCATTCGGACTTCCAAATAATGCCTCGTCTCTTGGCATGCGAAAAGGAAAAATTCTCTAAATTTAAGGCGTAAGAAAAAGGCTCACATATCCTCAAAACCAATTCTATTTCACACGATCATCGCCGAATTGAGTGGCCCAACTTTTGGTTCAAGTTTTCCACCGACCGTGGCCCACTTTGCTGACCGACGTCGTCGTCGGGACGGAGAGCGGGCGGTAGTAAATTGCAGGCATTGATAACAGAAATAGATCAGCATATTTTATGCTGCCCCACACGCTGTCGCTCTCCTGACCTTGGTTGGGGTGCCTTCGAGAAGGGTTTGATGCGGAGCAAAAGTTTCGCAAAAGATGATGGCCCTTAGCGGCCATTCCGCCGAAGGGATGCAGCTGGGCGGATAGAAGGACCCCGGAAAGCGTATCCCTTCGAGCGACTCGGGTCTAGCCCGCTCCACAAGTAGACATTAATCTTTTCGTTTTTTTCGCTCGCTCCTCAGCACTTCGCAACCAATCGAAGGCTCCAAAGTGGGCATTTGAAAATAGGACTCGATGGGATTCCGATATTCCCTTGCTCGATTGTGTTTTTGAAAAGCGCCAGCAGCAAGGGGAAGAATATCCGAGTAAGGGCCACGGGATATTGACGCACGGACGATTCCCTTTTTCAAGCGGATGCAAAATGGATGATGGCTCATTACCGCTGACAGATATTCTGCCAACTTCACACGTCCAGGCATCGATTTCCACCGGTGAATATTGCGTCTAGGCATTGGCGCATTGGCGTGGGGATGAAATAATACTCAAAAAGAACGGTACGGTCCACGGGTAAAATCGGCTCCCGTTTATATTAACAAAATGAAACGAACCGTTCCGCATATCGAGCGCCTCTTCTTCAAACGAGCAACCGATGATGAAGGCATATTGTGTAACGGAAATCGTAAATATTATTAATGTGGAAACCGGGTGGGTTCCCGGGGGGCACGAGGTGGCGTCGGTCCGAGGGTAAATATTTATATTTATGGTTGGGATCAGCAAAATTATTGATTTTTATGCGTTGCCATTTGGAGTGTAGTTTGTGCTCGTTTTTTGTAACGCATTTTTCCTCCCGCTGGGTGAAGTGCGTCCTGCACAAATGTATCCACTTCATCAAAGTTAACTCCAACGGGCAGTCTGGGGCTCGACTATCATGAGCCAGCTTCCAGCCCTCGGACCCTGGGCTTGGAAATATGGAATACAGATTTATCATCCGTGCCGGGTTTTTATCTTAAATCATTTAACCCGCCACGCCAGCCCACGAACCCGTTGGCTCAAAATATGCCGCATGACAAAGATAGATGAATTATTAAAATTAATTATCACTTCGGCATCAGCAGAAAATCCACTTAAATTTTCCACCGGAGAGTAGCCGTGGGGTTGATGAAGAAAGCGAGAAGAGGATCTGCCCCGTTAAGTGGGGCCCTTAAAATATGGAAACCCATGTCCATAGGTCATCTTTCTCACAAACACACACACACACTCGCCTCTTTCACGCACCCCATCGAGCCCCTTGGGCGATACCTAACGGTGAACCTATTCGAAAGATTAATATTCACAGCTCCTTTTCGTCCTTGGCGTTCCCCACCGGTGGGTGTTAGGGTTTCAATTTGAGCCTGCGGTTCGTACCGCCTGCGCGTGCTTTTTACTACCGACATCCCAAGTGGCTGGCTCGAAAGTTTTGCCCTCCGCTAAGACTGTCGCTGGAGCTGGCTCAGCTGCCCAATTCGTTCCGGTAGGCAACCCAGAGCCGGTTCGAGTGCGAACTCGACACAGCTGGAAAGCTTCAACGACGAGAAAGGAAAAAGGGTTCTCCAGTCTCATACTCTCGCTGGAAGGGGTGGCATTTTCTCAACTGCACGCTCGGCTACGCATTCTCTGCCGCCTTCAGAGCACTGAAGTGGACTGACCTGGCGTGGCGGAATGGGTGACGAAGATCGCTCCGGTGTGAGGCTCTCGGCCGAACCCTAAACAAATATCATTAACAGCCAAGAGTGCCTTCCAACGCAGTTCGTCCGTTTGGAGGCCTGTTTTACCCTCAATAAGTAGCGAAATGCGCACGAGTGTGCGATATTTTTCCTTTCCCAGTGGCTCAGCAGACGCGTCACCGGGGCTTCCGGCGAGGTTTTCTTATCGCCCGTTGCCTTCTTCTTGTCACCAATCAAGCGCCCCCGGGGTCCGAATTGGACCACCCATGGCTAGCTCCCGGCCGGCACGGAGCCCCATTTTATTATCCATATTTTTATGCCGCAAGTCTGTTTGCCAAGGGATAAGAAATCTTCGGTGCAAAGTACACACGTCGTCAGTGACGGAGAAAAACTAACACCGGCCGGCAGATCGGCCAAAACGCTCGAAAGTCCTTTTCGTACACCGGGTTTCTCGACGCACAAACAACAACGGCGTCAACGAGCGCAAGGACTCTGGCTGTCATGTGCCTTCAACGAGGAGCAAGCTGGCATTAGGCTTTCCTTCGTTCACTCTCGAGAAAGGGAACAAATTTTAACATCCTAACGGTCTTAAGCCACGGCGAAGGCAACATACCCGTAAGCCGTTTGTCCATTTGTTCAAGATGCGAAGGACCAAAATAGCCGAAGCCATTTCCCGCTCGAAAACGATCGCTCACAAACGATTACGACGGGTGGTTCCGTCCTGCACGGGGTTAGGCTATTTCTCGAACAATCCCGATGGCAGCACCTGAGCAATTTTTCCCACTCCATGCTCTAGTACCTCCAGCTCCACTCCACGCAGAAGCACTTGTGTGTAGATCGGTATAAAATTCTGTGTTTAACTGGTCGTTAGAATGTTTGTACATGTCGCACAGGTGAACAACGACGCCACTGGTCACCGGTCACCGGCCACCGGTCAGTAATGGTGGCCTGGGTCCGAGAAAGAAAACTGACGTATCTAAATAGTGTGTACGGGTTCTGCTTGCTCGCCCCGTAATGGGCCCCGGCGACGTTCTTGCCAGGCTTGGGGTTAAGAAATCGAAGCAAACAAGACCAGAGCTACGTGTCCAGCTCGAGTGCAGAAGCCTGTTATTGTCTTCGACACATCTCCAGTGGTCGATGTCTCGTCAGGGCGGGTGGGTACCTTCGATCGTTAGCCATCATATTATATTACCGATCCAGAAACCCATCGTCCCACCCGGACACGTCCGTGACCATGCGTCGTCTTCAAGCGACATCCTTTCTAACACATGCGGAATGCAAATATTTATTGAAATTATCGATTGAAGGTCTCCCCGCACAGAAGACCTCTCATCCAGGGTCCGTCGTAATCGCTGGTGACAGTTTCATGTTACCGGGAAAGCCGACGAATCCTCGAGAGCTCGAGGATTGCGGAGAGGAGATCCGGTTGCCTTTGGTCAAGTTATTACTGGCCGAGTGCCTAGTCTGGTGTCTCTCGAAACATCGTTTTCCGAGCTAAACTCGTCCTCCCGACTGAGTGGAGTGAGGTCACGACATTCCTTTTGAAGTAATAATAGCCTCAACAGATGCTTAAAATATGCGCAAACCGGTGAACCACCAACCATTTTACCCGGGAGCCACCGTGCCAGAGGAGCTCAACTTTTCCAGGGTCCGGTGCCGGACGGTACACACATTTTTGTTCATATTTTGTAGATAATCGAACCACCGTTTGCACTAAAAGGCTGGGTCGTTTTTCTTCATTTGAGCCGATCGACCGTAAAACACCATCGTCCCGGGGATGTCCTTTCGATGTATCGACTCGACGAACGACAACGCCATCGTTCATGAAACGAGCCGAGTAGCTCGCTGGTGTTGTTGCTATCGAATATGAAAGGTGTTTCGTCTGGGTGTTGAGCGGTGACACGTTACCCACTGCCCAAAATAACTTGTATCTGCCTCGAAACGAGTGATCGAACCATCGAACGTACTTGAGAGATCCTTTCGGTAGGTAACCGAACATGGTTTCTATTACATTGAGTGACATGTAGCAGGCACTCGGAAAAACTGCTGTTTGCTTCAAATTACTGCCTATTACGGGCATATTTTCTGCTACTACTCCGTCCCTAAAATCTCACCAATTCCGGAAATCGATTATCGGGACTTCCCTGCTGGGTTTGGGCACCCACGCTTCGCATTGTACGTGCCCCGGACTACTGAGCCGTCCACCGCACACTTGATCAATTTGGACACTTGTCATCAGCAATAGAAAGCCCAGCTTAATCTCGGCGGCAACAGATTGCGACCATACCGCGGAACGGGTTGGACCGACTGCCTCGGGGATTTGCGACCCACGTTCACCGGGTTGTGAAGTACGACGCACAAAAAGTGTTATCACCCCGTGGGCCTGACCAAAATAACACACCGGGCGTGCGCGTGCGATCGGCGGGTGGTCCTTTGCAAACTGTCAAACTTAAATTTGCAGCAATATTACTTTACATAAGATTAATAGTACCCTTCTCAAAGGTGCTCGTCGTTGATGGCCGGTTTGGTGAAGCGCAGGAAGCGCCGGATGAAGTCAGCTACACGCCTGCTGCCTGGGGTCGAACAGTGCTCGAATGTATGCATATTTGTTGGGCCGTTTCCCGCAGGGCGAAAAAGTTTTCGCTTCCCAAATGCCAAAGTTTGATAGCGACGGTATATTTTTTTCGCCCTATTCTTCATATTCTCCTTCGTCAGCAGTAGTGAAGCCCACATTCGATTCGAAGGGGTAACAGGACTCGTGTGGCTTCCCGGATCAGAGTCAATTGCTCGACCAGGTCGACCTATCCCTGCGATTAAGGATGAAGTGTTTTCTATTTATGGCAGTCAGTGTGAGATTTGTTTGCATATTTTTATGAGGAATTGAAGCCGTTTTGACAAATTTTGATATAACATATTTTCCGATCCGGTGCTATGTATATCGGCTTCATGGTTTTGAATTTAGACGGTGGTTGAAACTTTCCGAAGAAGTACGAAGTTGGTCTAAGCGTGTGGGTAAGATTTATTTCACAATCCATCTCCATTAAGCAATTCGACGAGAAAGTTTTCACGTCTCTAAAACGATTTGATTTTCTTCTATAATAATGTTTGTTCATGCTAGTATTGTTTCCTTCACAATTCATTCGGATTATTCTTTGAATACACTTTTCCTAATAAGTATAATAATCTTTGGTAATCGCTATGATAAATAAATAAAAAAAAACTCTATATTTTTGTACAGCTTTCTTGAAGCACTGTACTTTGAGCCGTTAGTCCTCTTGGCGCAACTATCAACTTAGTGGAATTTTCACATTATGCCTTGTTTCTGTACATGATAATGTTTTCACATATTTTGTTGTTTGGCTGTTCAACCGGCACAATGACATTAGCAAGGGCCGAGTTAGAAAAAAGGAACGCCACAACAAAATTTCGTTCTGCGCCAACCCCCTACGGAAAACTTGCGGAAAGAATGATGAATTCTTTGATCCGAATGCTACGCCACTCACACTCCATCCAACCCGTACACGGGAAAGTCACTCGCAGTCTCAGCCTTTCCCGCCTCACAACGTTGTCACAAACTTTTTGAAGTCAAGATGGAATTGAAATAGTTCCTCCCGAACTCCTTCGCGTTCGTCGCCTCCCCAGGTTGGCAGACTATGGGTTGTTTTTTCGGCTACTCCTTACGGTTCAAAATTTTCCACATGGATGCTCGGCCGCCGGAAAATACCTTCCCGCTCTGGCCGTGCGCGTCAGAGGCACAACTTCGGGTGCCTTGTGCTGCGCGCGAAGTGACTGTTCTTTTCCTCCTGTGAGGCGTCTTCTGCGACTCCGGCTCCGTCAGCCAAGTCGACGAGGCGAACGACGCTCGAGCGATGCAATGCTGCGATGCAAAAGTATAAATCCGTCAAAAGTTTATGTCTGCGTGAAACGTGAGTTGAAATGTATATATTTGTGGAGACCAACGGCGCCTGGAGTCCAGAGGACGAGACAAACGAGGATGTTATCCTCGGTGCTCGCCCTCCCACCACGGGGGAAAAACTTTGTGTCGAGTTTCGATACCCATTTTTTGCTGAATGTTCCCTTTTTTTCGCACGAAGAAGTTCCATTTTCCTTCTGGCAGTGCTTTTCACTAAACTGAAATAAGTTTTGACGCGCTCGGAAGCCATGCATAATGTGGCTTCCTGTTGTACTTTGCCGTAAGTCAAATAGTACATTAATGGACAAATTGGAATATAATTTCGTGCATCATTTACTGCATATCCGGCGACGGTTCTAATTTTCTTCAACGTTCTACTAAGCTGCCAGCCGTTGCCGGTCCGCCGCAGGATGCAAGTTTGGAAGCTTTAAAAAACGAAAAAAAAGAAAACAACTAAGTGCCTGTTTCGAGTCGGCGCAGCTCGCTAGTAAGAGATGAATGTGCTGACGCATTTAGTTCTATCATGCTTTAAGAATTCATAAATTCTTCAGCTGGATGAGAAGTACTGGATTCAGTAAGATCTTACACGCGTTGTCGGATCCGTTGATATTTAAAAGACTGATGAAAGAAGTGTTTGTTCCATCTTGCATTTCTTAGCCAGCTGGCAACCTGTCGTCTCATCACGCCGTGATTTAGTAACTCTTAAAGACGCATCGAAAACGAAGGATTTAATTTAAATCGTTCCTGTAATAAACAGACTAAAATTATTCTATGTTTCCTGCCAAATGATTAATTCAGCAGCTTGTGAAATCTAACAAAGTGATTTAGTAACAAGTTTCACAAAATAGAGAGTATAATATAAGTCTATATTTTTGCCATTCTGGTGAATAACATTTGAGAACGCGTGCGTGAAAGATAAATGTCAAAATCGATCTAATAACAAATAATGAATATTGAAAAAGAAAAAAAGATGAGAAGAAAAGAGAAAGAACTCTCTTGCCATTGTTCGATCATCGCATAATTCTTTGATATCCATGCTACTATTACTTGCACAAAAGAATGGTCGGTTTAGCACATCTTACTTCTTCATTCGCATGATCGTTGTGGAAGTAGTAGTGACATAAGATCACGCCGCGTCATGACGCATCTATTGATTGCGGCTTTAGTATTGCCGGGTATTGTATAGCGAGTGGTCGGTGCGCGAGTGAAGTTCCGGGTCGTAAAATGAATGAAGCGTTTTAAAGTGCGACTTATATTTATTGTACATAAAAAGGCCATAAATGTTAATATGCGTGTATGTCTTACTTGCGAAAGTAACAGATCGCCTTAAAGTTAGTGAAAGTGAAACACGTTTTCATCGCAGTAGCTTCTCTTGCTGCGCCATTTTGAATATGAGTTGAGCGTCAATGAAAACAGGGGCGTTCATATATTGATTTCGTTCAAAGAATCTCTTTACGTTTAGGAACATTTAGCGAGGTCGTATTAACTTCATGCGGTGTTTCGTGTATTTATCGTGCTTAAAAATACAGTTAAGTTGAGGAACATTGAACGAGAAGAAATTAACGTTTCAGCCTTATCGTAAAGTTGTGGCCAAACGATTTTACCGTTATACTATATAGACATAGTGTTGGTGTCTATAATTAATGAATGGTGTGTGCGAATCCGTCATAGAAATGGTAATCGATTGTATTTTGTTTTCAATTCTATGTAAACGTTTTAAAAAGACATATCAATTGTACTTCACAGTTAGTTTCTTGATCAAAAAGCCATATTTATGCCATTCTTTCTATCTCTTTTTTCAGGTAAGCTTCATAGTTAACAACTGAGTCGATTTAGAAAAGCTGCGTAGTGACTTTCAAACGTACAAAGTTAGTATATTCAAGGGCTTGTATAAAACTAGAATGATCGAGCGATCCCTGCATATGCTAAGGAATTTTAAAATGAGTGTAATCAGTACACTGAGCCCCCAAGCGTGTTCGGTTCATTGTTAAATAGTTTATGACATGAATAATCGATTAAGCTAGAGCTTCCGTAAATCGTATCGGTCACCTTCAAAAGTCGCAACTTATTACTGGCCATCGTTTAAATCTGTCGCACGGGTGGCAACCGTAATTCCGGCCTTATCGCAACCGCACTCATCGTGTAACGCGAGGTGAAAGATTTATGTGTCAATTTTTGTACTGGCTACGGCAGGCTTGCCCTTCCAAAGCGCACCCTTTCCCGTTTCGGTACCAACGTCAAATATCGACCTATACCCAATGGGAGATTCCTCGTTTACGCGCACCGGGCCGGGAATTGATAATAATTTTCCGCCTTTGCGCACGTTCGATAAATGATTCGAAAATGAATAGAGTTAATTGAGCAATTAGTGGAAATTTTCGTGAAATGATTAATGCAAACGACGAACGGTAGCATACGGCTGGCCTGGACGACGATCGATCGATATGATTGAAGTGTCGTCCGGTGAGAAATGGATAGGATGCAAGACTTACGCTCATCTCGTCGTTCCCAGGCTGGAATGGGAGAGAGAGAGAGAGAGAGAGAGAGAGAGAGGGGAGAAGGGGGGCTTGCAGGACGCCAGACACGTACAGGCTGGGGGTCCTCGCGATCGGATTGATTGTCCACGTTTCAGATGGTTTTATTTACACACTCGCTGCTGCCAAGGTTCATTAAGTAATGTAAATTTGTGTAGGCGACGTCCGCGGCTCCTGGAGTCGAGTCAGTCAGCCACACAGCACGACACAATAAGTTCGGTCGTTAGAGTGGTTTACCGAATTGATTTATTGACCCACAGGTCGGGGAGGGCCATCGAAGACGGCGATGATACATTCCGTGTAAATGCATATTAACGATACGGCTACAAATGCTCAGTTAACAATCGCTCATTGCGATCAAAGCATCGCGGTTAAATGCGTAAGGAGCTCGCTTTTGGCTACTTTGAAGTAATGCTAATTGAGCTATCTCTCGTTCACAAATGATCAATGAACGGTATGCTTGCATGTTCGACTATGACTTTAATAAAATTGAGCATTTAACTGCCACCAGAAACGCAGCCATATTTCGCCAGCTGCAAGCTCCGTTTCATTCCGAGCTCAGGACTCACAGGCTCTGACAGTAGCGTGAGCGTCATTGCACCGGCATCGAGTCAGTCAGCAATTTGGTGCACGTGTTCCACTGCATTCCGCTGCTACCAAGCGACGAATGCAGCAGTTTGAACGGCTGGAGACATTCTCAACCGCGCCGAACCACGCGAACGGTACGCGGAAAAATTTCACCCGGAGCTGCTGCTGTTGCTGGTGCTGACTGTGCCCTCGTATGAACCGTGCCCGTAGAACCAGGAAGCAGACCGGACTGCTCAGTTCATATGCATGCCAATTAAATATTTAAATAACATTAAACATATGTTTCATGGCAGCGAGGAAATTTCAATTTCTCCCCAAGCCGGGCAGCTGCGCGATGTAGTGCAGTGCACATGCAGGCTGGTTGCGTTCCCTTTTGGAGGGGATGAGTGGAATTGTAGCGAGGATGGCCGCTGCGTGCAGACGAGTGGAAGGACTTTGCCCCGGTCGTGCACTGATCCAGCAGGGCAGCAGCTTTCCGCGGCATCAATGCAGCATGTTGCGCACTTTCGAGGGACATTATCATTTTGCATTGGACGGCTACGGCACCGCATGTCGCCATTTTATTTCCCGTTTTTTATGCCCACTCTTGCCGCCCTGGCTCGTGTTTAACTAGTCGCCCCCTTGGTTTGGAGCCGTTTTATTGCCCCCTCCGCAGACCGTACGGTGGAGATGAATGTGCAACCTGACGTGGTTAGGCAAGCAACGGAGCGAAAGTGCCACGGCGAGCTCTCGGTGCCAACTGGTGCCACGGCGCTTCGTCGGCGCTTAATAGAGAAATTCTTCATTTTTCTGCGAGTGCATTTTCCCCGACACTGCGACATGCTGGCGCATTCCTCGGCGTTTGGAGCAGTTAGAGTGCATTCCCTTGTCGGGTTGTTTTTGGAGAATTGCATGCTGCGCGGAAGATAATGTATCCTGGCGCATCCGCGTGCATGCTGGGTTGGGTTTAGCTTCCAATGGCTCAAACGTACCGCGCCTGATCGCTTCAGTTCAATGCGTATTGATGTAGGGAAAAGCGCACATCTGGGACCAAGTTTAAATACTTGCTTGATAGCTCTCTTGTACTTTTAGCATCGAGCTCAAAACTATATTATATTTGTAAAATTTGATAACTAAGATTAGCTCATGAGTCATCGTTTTGTAAATTATCCATCTACTTTTTCTAGCGCTTTTTCCCAATCAGCAATCACAAAAAATCACTCTGCATTAGAATGCTAATGTGATATTAAATACACTGCGCCATTTGTCTGAGCTTCCTTGTTGGCGTTCCAATTAAATACATGTTCTCCACCTTCCATGCTCTTCCCATAGGAACGCTCTCTGGGAAATGCACTTAAAAAACCATATGCTCCATTTCCGCGAGACGCAAACGACTTCGGACGCTGGGAAACGTCTATGTTATATTTCGTCTCCATCACGCCCATCTCGACGCTGCTTAGGTGATTTATTTTATTTTATGGCCATTTTTTTGGCTTCCACTCTACATCCAAATTAGACGATATGATGTATGCTCCTTTTTCCTACATCTTTCCACCCTTCGGCGGTGGGTAAAGAAGACGAGATGATCTGGCATCAGAGGCACATCCACCCACTGGAGCAGCAGCCCGGGTGAACCTGTGCGGGCCTGAATTCATTTCAAACAGATTATGTGAACATTTTCTCCCGAGTTTGTAATGGCACGGGGACTCGCCACCGACAAAAACGGCAAGGTGCGCGCCAGGATAACGAGGTATTTCTGACATACCCGTATACGTAAGGTTGTATCGGGATGGGGCTCGCTTCTTTTTTTTCTTTTCGTGCAGGGTGGAAAGTTTGGCTTTTTGGAGCAATCGGCGCGTCCTGTGGCCAGGTGATGGTCCTCGTCCTCGGGGAGCTGCCCGAACCAACCAACCCGATCCGGTGGTGGCGACGATTGTACGTCCGCATAACAACATCCACTTATCTGCGCTTTCCACATTCCGGTTTCCGGTTGGGGTTGGAATCCTGCCCTAACCGGTTGTCCGATTTCACCGTCAGTGGGAAAAAAAATCGCCCTCTCGCACACACTCGCACAACCGGAAGGCACATAACTGATGGACAACTGTGGCGGTGGCTACCACTTCGTTACGTCCTGCCCAGCCCGCGGAAAGGAGTGGTTTTTGGAAAATGAAATGATTGCGGTCCCACTTGGGCGAGTGGAAATCTCTCCTCTACCGTGCTCATTTCATCCGCGCGCGGTCCCACCCACGTCCGTGGAACATAGGCCAGGAAAAACGTGTGTGTACGCGGGAACGTTCGCGCTCCGTTTAGCGCAGTTCCGGTTGGCAGCCAACGTGTGCGGTAAAAATGCGCGCTTTTGCTGCGACCGGGCCAACTGGGCGGTTTTGTGGGGGTAGTACACACACACACACACACATACAGGGAATGGAATGGGTCGAGGGAAGAAAGGAAAAAGGATTCTCTCGTGTGTGTGTGTATGTGCGCTGAAAGGCCACCGTGTGAGTACACATCCGTCCGCTTTGACGTACCATTTCGCGTGCTCGGTGTGCAGACCGGCAGTAACGTTGACGGGCGTCCTGGTGAGGGAGCCCGGTAGATCCGCGAAATAAAGCGCACACACGCCGGTACAGATAAAAATGTACATACATAATGAAAATCACGAAAGAGAGATGTACCGTTTCGGCTTCGCTGGCGGGCGGCTCGTGGCAAGAAAACATAAATGGCTCATCGCATTTTTTGATGTTTCATCAAAGGATTAGAAGCACGATGCGGCGGTGGGCTGTCGTCTGCCTTACCGTCCTGTTCACTATTGAGGGTTTGAATAATGGTGTTCGGTGTCGAGTTAAAAAAAATGAAGCGAGCTCCATTTGTATGACGCACCATCATAAGACGCCCTTAGAGTGGGTACCGACGCGATGGGATTAAAAATTGCTAATGCGGCTTTTAATACCACAAATTTCCCTCCCGCATATGTCGAATTTCGGGTGTTGGTAGAAAATGGGAACACCCTCGGCTCGAGTCTGTCCATATACTCGTCAGCAGCTTTGACCAACAGAGCAATTCGTTGCTCGTGTCTCGCAAAGCCACGGAAAGACGGGGATGAAATTTTAATATATTTAATTCAATTGCAACAAATAAGGCACCGTAACCGGTGGAGCGCTAGATGCCTGCGAAATTACGTTCACGAGGCAGGTTCGGCGAGAGAGATTCAATTGAAATTTATTCATTTATGCCCCCCAATCGCTCCAATTGCACGCGCGCATTCAGAAAAGGACCTCCCTAGGAGCTTCTCTGGCATACGCTGGTCGTTTGCCTGCCCAAGGGGAGCAAGCAGACACTCCACGCTATAATACTACTCGGTTTCGCTTTCTTTTTGCTAGTATGTGCTTCGTACCTTGTTCTGCAAGCAACATATGTGTCTATGCATCCTGCCGACCGTCTTCGAGGCTGTCTGAGGATGGTTCGGTTCACCACACCGAGAGCTTGAATGTTCGATACGAATTTCTACTAACGCCGTTGGCCCACGGACCTTCTTACGAGCCCGGCGAGATGCCATTTCCCGTGGTATTACGATTCTATTGTTATTACGGGAAATTTTTGCCCGCAGCCCTCATCGCAGCCCGCTCATGGCACAGGATGCCGTTCGACGAATGATATTGATTTTATCCGGGCACACGCCGCCATTGGATGGCTGCGAGACGGCTTGTTGGAGTCTTCTGTCGCTTCTCTCTGCTACTCCTGGACAGGGCGGCATATTCCAAACAGCTTACGTATGGCTGGCGGTCGCTGCTTCTCCATCGACAAACACTTCCGGGGCACCGTTCGCGTCATGGAAACTTTACTACAAGAAACTTACCTCCTAAAGCACACACGCGCGCCCGTGGGCTCGGCCCGGCACTCTCATTTCCCTTTCCGGGGTGCGGTATGCCGGATAAAAGTATTAGATAGCTTAGCGTACGCCACCGTCGTCATCGATGGCTCTGACGTTGGAAAAGGACGACCGAAAAAATCACACAAAACACAAAACGACAAACACACCGAGGCGCTGGGCGTAGTGAGTTGGAAAGTGCCAGTGAAGGGAATGGAAGCTATTTCCCTACAATCTCCGTACCGTTCGCCTGAAGATGGCACCATCGGAGTCGAACGAGAGGAAAGTCAATTACAGATGGAAAATAGCCTCTACTGCTGCTGCTGTGGCTCGTCGCGTTCCACGATCCAACCGGGGTTTTACTTTTCGGCAACATACCACAACAACCCGCCCCTAGGTGGGTTGATGGCGTGCTCGTTCCAGCGAAGCGAAGATTGCTTTTGAGAGAGAGAGAGAAACAGAGAGATGGAACAAATCCTCAGCAAGAGGGAAACTTGTTGGCGGTGATTTGGCAATGGTAGCGATGGAAGGGCCAGGAGGACTCGGTTTTCGGCTAGCGGTAAATTTATATTGCATGCTGTTGCTATTGGCCCCCCGCGCTGTGAAAGCTCCCAGAAAGTGCTCTATTTGTTCAAACGTGAATGTGATTGAATTTTTGCATATGTGGATCCATTACACCGTTTGTCGTTCCGTGCGGGAATATTTGGGGATGAAAATCATTCGCTTGTACCAACCATGCGCTGGGAAGCATAATAATTTGGCAGCTCCGCCTATTCCGCGTACGGTCACGGCACTGTAATGGGCAATACGCTGTGCGTTCGTTGTATTTGTTTGAAATAATTACAACCTCGTTTAAGCCGGCACAAATTCCTACCCCAAAAGCTGTTCATTTTAATTTTGCCGCAATTTTGCGCACGCTACCCACGCGTGGTTCACCGGAGGCTTCTTCTCCGAGTCACCGTTCGTTTGCAGGCCGGTTACCGTGTGGTTCCAAGTTTTTCGTTCGTTTCCCGCTTCCCTGCGTGGTAGGTACGAGGGTGAGCGTAAACTCAAAAATCCTCCCTTAACGTCATTAAATTAAAACTTGTCCAAAATGTATGAGACGATCATAAATAACGAATGATTAAATTAACAAATCTCTGGCGCATAACGATCTCTCGTGCACCCTCGGTGGGCTTAGGGCGGGCGAAGGACGCATCGTGACGGGCGACGACGTACTTTTTCGAGGGTTGGAAGGTTCATGACTTGTTCAACTCTTCACTCCCGCTCTCCGGTCTCACGCCACGACCGGTGTGAAGGCGTAATTTTACGTCGACGGTGGAAGGACGATGTTCGTGCATGCCATCGGGCTCGTATGTACATACTTGAGTAGGCTGGGCGGCATTACGGCTCGTTACGGTTGCCACACACCAGCAGGTCGAAGGCGGTGTGAAAGGGATTTCCCAGTCCTCGCATCTTCCACCCACTCGTGGCGTTCCTTCCATGGTCGACATGGATGCGAAATGTGATGACACCGTACTTGTTAAGATTTTGCCGCCGATTTTACATGCGATGCCGATGCTTCATGCCAGGGCGTGTGGGAGGAGTAAGAATTTCGGCATCACGAAGTCTCGATTGTGTGTGCCTGTGTGTTTGTGAGTAGATATTTTAATAAGAAAGAATGGCATAAAAATTAAAGGAAGGCTGACGAGGGTGCGGTATATTTGGATACGTTGAACTCAATTCCTGTTGACATCGTTCGCGTTTTCCGATTTGGGCTTGCTGTTGTGACGCCTGAGGAATGTTGCCTCCTACAGAACGTCCACTGTCGAATTGAAGTGACGTTGTGAACGGGGAGGACGAATAGGAGCACTGTAATAATTTACACGTGCCGCTCGGTCGAATACGGGTGCAAACTTCGTCACTCAAAAAGATACGGTTCTTTATTTTTCACGGGACTTCCCATTTGCCGGCGGTTAACGATTGATACGGATGCGCCCGAAAACCTCCCCAATCGGAGGCACTATAAACCGCTCATACCGCGCTCCAGAGCAGTAAAAAGTTCGCCTGCACAACAGCACCACCCGCCATCATCGTTAACCTTGCAGGGCGACAGTTAAAAAAGGAAGAAACGAAAAAAATACCGTCGGCGATGTAATGACGCCATGAGGCGACGACAACACCAAACCCGCTTCCCGATACTGTGGAAAAGTAATTAAAAATTGTTAATGAAAGTATGAAATTTTGATGAAGCTGTTTTCTTCTCCCGTTGATTATTGGCTCGCTCCCAGGCCCGGGTTAGCGTGTGGGGCGCGTAAACTGGGCCCCGGTGTGCGTGCAAGTTTTCCTCCCAACTTCGGGGGCCGGCACAGCATCGCATGGTTGGGAGGCTTAATATTTAAAACGGCGACAAGCAGGTAAAGAGCACGAGATAGTGAGCGAAAAAGAGCGAGAGAAGAGCAGAGCCACCATCAACCACTTCCCGACCACTTGACCAACCAATCAGCCTTGGGATAAAGTTGTGAATTGTTTGCTCCAGCATCTTATCGCGCCCTGAGCACGTGTGACGTGAGTTTGACGGGATAAAAAGTACGATTAATAGGGGTGGACGTGTTGGCCGCGGGCCGTTTGGGGTTGGACGAGATTATCAGCCATGGTCTGCGTAAAACACGCCTGCGACACATTCAGGTGAAGGAACGCCTCGTGTGGCTAATAATGCTGCGAGTTATGAAGGGTGGAAAGGAGCAAAAAAAAAGATACGAAACAAACTCATCCGACTGCTGGATAGGCTATGTCCAACAAGGCATACGAGGCTTTTAAACAGCACCAAACACGGCCACTTTCTTCCATCGCGTAATCACGGGCCTGGAGCAGGAAAAGCGAAACAATGTAGTCAATTTAGAAACATTCTTCCCCAATGACAGATTACTGGACGGGTGAAGGGATGCTTCGAGTCGTTTCGAGGTGGTTGACAATGTGCAAACACGCTACGCACATGTCCATCGTCCTCGAGCCGGAATATTAGCCCTCCTTCGCATAGGGAGAAAGGTTTTCCGGATTCCGAAAGTGACCACCGTCCGACATGGTAAGGGACGGTCAAGTGCGGGCAATATGTGTTTCTGCATAATTGATAACATGCGACCGCAGTGGTTTAGCAACACGGGCCCAACGATACCCTTCTAACTGGGCACTTTAGGGAAGGTTGTTTCATTTTATTCCACATTTTTTTACGGAGCACCCGTTTCACAGAGCAATGTGCTTAAAATATACGTACGAATACGATACGCAGCGATACAAAGAAGCGGCATACGTTAATCAAGTGGCCCTCCCGAAGGGACCCAGTACCCGGTTGGTCGGTTAGAGAAAGGCCTCATCGGGAAAAGCATGAAACGGCGTCTCGTAAAACAGGTTAATTTTAATTATCATAAAACCGAATATGAAGCAAACCGAAATGGCGATGCCCGCGCGCGTGTTCGCCTTCGGAATGGCAATTTCGCTCGCCTGCGTCGCCGTGTGCACCTTTCGCGCTGCGTGAGATAGAAAATCTTGGACCACGGTGGATCCCGTGTTTAGGCGGGAAGCAGAAGTTTTCGCACACTAACTACCGCTGGAATTACCCCAACTATAGTACTGCTATTCGCCATTTAATGGTTAGTAATCATTCCGCCGACAAACAGAAGTCAACCACCGCGGGCCCTTCCCCGCGACGACTATAAAATGAAACACTTTTACCGCAGAATCATAGCGCGCGGCTGCCGTTTTCCCGTTTTTATGGACGCTCCTGTTTCTGATTGCCCGCACAGGGTGCACTCCATCATCGCGGCCTCGGGACAAAGATGCAGGCTTGGGCGACTGTAAAGGGATAACTCACCGCCACCACCATGGGCCAATCCTGTGGCTTCTCCAACATTCTGGTGCAACGGTGCTGCGGTGGGTGGCATTGCGAGAAAGCTCATTTTTGAATTTTTAATGCCGGCAGTTTGTCATCCCGTGTGCGAGCGCGCGATGAGCGCAAGGATATAATCTTAGAATTGCGACCACCATCGTAACCCTCAGCATTGGCAGAAGCTTTAATGAGCTTTCATCGCGAAACGCGAGTGCGGTGGGTTTAATTGACGCTTCGTCGGTTACTGAAGGTCAGAACGTGGGAGCAATCTTGTTGGGCTACTTTGTTGGGTGCATTTGGTGGTGGGTTGGTTCTACGTTCATCCTTCTGGCCCATAACGGCGCTCCGATCGATTCCAAGGATTCAGAAAGTTTGTTTACTTCGTCCTGAGAAAGACCGATATATTCACCACCACAACGAAGAGCGCCTTTGGAAGGGCTCTTTTCGCCTCGAGCACTTTCACAATAGACTGGCACGAACAGCGCGTTAGTACGAGTTATTACTCGTAATTTGGTGCAATATTTTTCAACACCCATCCAGTTCATCGTCCTCGCGTCGGTTGGCTTCTCAACCTACGGTACCACACCAGCACAACACACGGGCGGATCGTAAAAATTTCGCGCCGTTGGCTGGGTTGGACGCGCTTATGGTTGAGTTGTTATATCTAATGAAAATTTGAAGCATCTCATAAATACCGTCTCCCGAGCCGCCTGTGGTTACGGCTCAAGCAAAGGGCAGCAGGTACGCCCGTAAAGTCCTTCATTATGCACACCTTGCCGCTGATCACGAACCACTTTGTGCTTAAGCTTCGACTCCGAGGACCGATAGAGAACGATTGTCGCGAGCTTTGACTCGGGCAAGAAGGGGTTTTCCATGCGTGCACATTGTTCTCGTTCACCTGAACGGTGGTTATCTTTTGAGAAGACCTTTTTTTGTCTATCGCGCTGACTTCCGTTTTTTTTGGCTTCACACTCCAAGAGAACTTCTTTGGCAATTTTCGAGCGGGATCGTACGGGCCCGAAAGTGTGTTCCCAAACTATACATCCAGTGCGACAGTTGCGACAGCTCCTATAGGAAGCGCATTATTCAACTTCGTTTGCTCAGTCTCTTTCACCCTGCCAGACTTGCAACACCCCATCTCGTCTTTTCTTGCAAATGAAACGAAGCATCTCAAAGCATTAATACGAACATGAAGAAGAGCAAAAAATCTCCAAATTGCTCTAGCGTAAAGAATGTCCTGCATTGGTGCTTATTTGTCGTTCAGCCTAATGGCAGATAACGAGCTTTACGATTTGCGATGAGCTCGGTTTCGCTAGCGGTGGAAAACGAGAACGATAGCGGTAGCCGGAAAATGCCGGTGGAGCGCATTCGTCCTTCTCGAGTAGATCCATTGAGTCAGGACTCGGAAGGGCAAGGGCAAACGGGACCGGCCGGTGCAGAAGAAAATAAAAGTTGTAATTAAAACACGGTGCGCCTTATAAAATGTTGACTGTTCATAAAAGAGATGACTAAGTGAGTGCCCTTCCGTCCGGTTCCCAGCATCCTCGTGTCCCAATCCAGCCGAGAGAAAACGCGCACGAGAAGCGAGGACTAAATTAAACATAAAATATGTTAATTTCACATGCGATTCTGATGTTGTTTTCATGTTTGCTGTCGCTCACGCTCGGATATGTCCTGGCTACGGTACGGCTCCTTTAACGCCACGCATCCCGAGTATAAATAAAATTTCAAACAAAATCTCCTTCCCGAGAATACCGTGGCGCCGGTGATGTGTCGCGTGCTTTCGCAATGTGTCGGAACACGGATTGTCCTAGACGAGTGGGTGGGGCTGTTGGAAAGGTGCGGTGGGATTAAATTGTACCTTTCTGGGAGCGGTTCACACTGGCGCCGAGCAGAATGGTATTATAAAAATGATTTTTAACGTTTCTCTAATTGTTGTTTATTCTCCTTACATAAACATTAGCGATTAATGTACAGCAAAAATGTGTCTGTGCAAATGTGTGGATGTGTGTATAATCGTGTGGTCCTTCGCGTAGAGAATATCAAAAGTACCAGGAAGAAATTCGTTAACCTCAGCGCACGGTTGGAAGTGCGTGTTTTAACAGCAACTGTTTAGCAAAAACATATGTTGAATATTTAGTTTCGGTGCACATTTGCTTTGTAGCGATTCATTTGAGTTTTGATCGTTGTGTAGGTGTTAATAAATCTATTGCTTGGTTAAATTGGGGTTTGTTACGATCGACATATCGATCTGCGAATGCGATAAATGTGTTTCTGCAGCTTCGTCGAAAGCTGGCACTGTTCAAATGTTGCGTGACGCAGGACGTCGATCTCAATTCTTCGGCAATTGATGGGACGTTCTCAATTGCCAACTTCCCTAGAGGCAAAGTGGAGTCGTCGTGCCAGCGCCACACGGAACATCTTGCCGTGCCAAATTAACTTTCACCTGTGCTTTTACAATTCGCCCAGTCCCACACCGTATCGTCCGCAAGGCTGCTTAAGCATTCATGGCGACATGGTTGCCCTCCTGAAACCTCACTCCAATGGTTTCTTTTACCGAAGAGGCGTGCGTTCTGACAATAGTTTGGAACCTTGCCACTCGACAGATGCCTCCGGAGTCCGGACACGGGTTCATACGTAGCTAGGGCGTACGCTAGTCTTTCGCATACGCTGTGCTTTCATTTCATTTCGTCTCGGCATCGAGGGCAGTCACCCGCCGCCAAGTACGGGTTGATATTTGCCTGGAATTTGACACTTCTCGGGTCGGGAAGGGGCGCAACATGCCACCGAACCATCTAAGACTCTCCAGGGACGGCAAGACCGAAGTGGAGTCACTCAAGCAGTCAGTTAGTTTGTGGGACCAGTCACTTAACTCGCGTCCCGCTGGTACACTACTAACCGTGAGTGAGTGTGTGGGCAGGATACGGGCGGTTTATAGTAGCGCCAGTTTCCTACGCCTCCTGACCCGGGACACTTTATCAAAATGAACTTCTACACCAGCGCGCGATGCGTCCAGAAGCGACGGGCACATAATAGGAACGCGTGGTTCGGAGATCCTGGGCGTCGGGATGCGCGTACCTTCCACAAATCATGCCCAAAGCTCACCTTTGAGACCACCGGGAGCCCGAGCGACGTGTGGCAGTAAATGGCGCGCAAAAGAACGATTCCATTTCGTGGTGGTACCAGTGGTACTCCCTTTGGAATTGCCGCACCTGAGGTTGCGCACCTGCACGACGACGCACGGTGGCACAAATCTTGAGGGCCCGCGTGGATGTGTGCTTGGGGAGATCTGGTCGGCCTAGAGATCCTGGTGACTGGGACGTTTCCGGCACGAAATTCACCACGTGATGTATTGTGCACGTGTGCATGTGTGTGTGTGTGTGGGAGACACACACAAGCGCGCACCATCGCGGCCAACGCGCCATTCTTCTCGCTCACAGTGGTTTAATTTGATAAACGACTTGACGTTTCATCTTGCCATACACGCGGGTCCCGTATTATTTGCTGCCACCGACGGCATGGAATCCTTTACGAAATGGTCTCCGTGCCACCCGAGAACGATTCCATCGAAATTAGACCTCACTTTTGGGGAGGAGAGTTATTTTTCGCTCGTACAAGATCCCGGCCGGGTCCGTGTCGTAAATTGCTGTCATATCGCTTATTATTTCTTTTGCATTGCCACGTGCGAAGCTGCACTGACGCAGTTTGCGCTAGTGTGCACTTAGAAACGCGTCTACAGGACGCTTTTTGGCGTGATGAATAGTGACTAATTTACCATTTCATTTCTCTTGTTCCTTTGAAGGTACGTTTCGTTGGCGGTACACTTGCATCATCACGTGTTGCACTGGGTTGGAAGTAGCGTTGCTAGCATTTCTTGTATTTAAGTATTAATAGGTACCGGCTACGTGCGAGAAGCAATTCTTTTCTCAAAAGACCATAAGTTACAGCAGGGCTATGATTGCACGGCATCGAATGAGCCTTCCCGTTTTGCAGCCGAACAGGCAGATGCTCGGTTTTATCGCTCGAACCGCTGATTTCGAAATGTCAACAGCTGAAGCGGAATAATTATGAGCGATGTAAATTACACCCAGCGTCAGCGGGCACATCTTCCGCAGGCGTTTGAGCAGAAACCGAAGAACGATGGCGTGGTCCGTCACCAGCCATTTGATTCATTAGCCACAAGCTTGTTCGCTAGAAATGCCGTGTATGCGCGTATTGGCGACCTATGAACGCTTCGGGCGTAGAAATAAGGCCCGGATGGCTAGTTTCGAACACAGAACTGTGAACTTAACCTCCTATTGGTGAGTCGAATCAGAATAATTCTACCGTCGGCTCTCCTATATCTGTATGGGATGCTTCTGGTCCCCATGAAGTCGGTGGAGCTATCGTAAAGTGTCGCATTGAATCCGCGCGCCCTTGTCGGATAGTAATAAATCATGCGTACATAAATAAAAGCAGTCTCCATGGTCGTGCGTGGTTGTCAGAGATTTTCCATGCTTGAAATGTGAATAAATAACTCTTGCCGACCAGAAGAAGCTTCAGTTGGTGCATTCGTTTGTGCGTGTGATGCAAATTGGTGCAGCTGAAACCGAATGGTGGCAACTGCTACAAACAGCGTGGTTATCGGATTCTAGAGGTCAAGATTTAGTATGCTCTCGTGTTTCTGGTGGAATTTCCCTGTTGCCTTCTGGGTCTGGGATATAGATCCAATGGTCAAACGATAATGGTGCCCACAATTAGCTTAACGTAATAATATACCGTGTTTTGTTTGCCTGTCGACAAAAAGCCTAGGAACTCACGCAAGAAAATTACGCCCTTGCGATGGTGGAGTCAATCAGAGCGAAGATTAGAATATGCCCGATAGTAGTACATAAAAATCAACTTTGAACAAAAAAGCCACCCACAACCGATTGCTAAGAAATCGGCACCGACGACGCTAAAGCTGGTTTCGAGGATATTTTATTTTCCTTCTCCCACTGTGCTTCCAAATACCCAAAGCGCTATTTGCTGCTTATCTGGAAAAAGGGTGCAAGAGGCGCAAAGCAAAGAAACCACTCGAGGGCGATGGAACGGACAGCTGGGTTACATTTACAAGGACCTAAATAGGTCGTAAAAGAAATGTGATTTATGAGGGTTTTTAGAAGCAGCCGTAACAGCTCGAAGGCAGCGACGAAGCGGCTGCCCCAATTGGTCGCCACTGATAGGCCAACACCGCCAACGCACCGGTTTGATACTTCCGCCATCTTGGGAACGATTCCGGGCCTCAACGTCCGGGACCCGCTCGAAGGATACTAATGGGGACGAGGCACGATAAGGGGTACAATTTAGAAATGCCAATCCTTTGACCCCTCCTAGGCTGGGCAGCAAGCGTGCCTGGAACGAAGGAACAGACCCACCCACCCATTCCTGGCAGGTTTACGGTTGCAAATGACGCCTTCGGTGAGATTTCCAATTTCCCGCCGCTAGGCTAGGTCTACGGGCAAATGCCATCAAGACGCTCGTTTCGCTAGGGTGATCGAATGCCGACAGCGCACCGTTTCAATGTCGTCCTTAAAGGGGAGAGAATATTTTAATGTCCATCGAATGAACCAATGCGCGCTGGAAACGGACCCTGGCCGTTGGAAGCAGGCAAGGGATTTGGGTTCAAACGAACATAAGTCACCGATACGCGCTGGCGATGGCACCAGTGGGGTAGTTTAACTCTCGCACGATTCCAGTTGACCTCACGTCAATATCCAATTTGTTTATTTGCTTCGCTTCGAGTTGCGTGTTGCGTTCGGACGCCTTGGATGCCCGGGACGGGTCGAAACACCTTCTTTGGGTATTGCCAGGTGTGGTTCCAAAATCAAATAACGGGTGGTAATAGATTTCCCACCGGACGAGCGGAGTCCATTCGCTTCTTTTTCGGTACCCGGCTGATCGGCTGACCGGGTAGGGGAAATGATGAAGCAACGGAATGCCGAGAACATAATCAGGTTTTACATAATGCGAGCCGGTGCGGAATCAATTTGGGTCGAAGGAAATGGACCTGAATTAATCCTTCGCCGGTGGATAGTTTATTACGGTTGTTTTTTTATTTATATTGTTGGTTGCTCAATGGAGCTTCACTTCTATCGAGAAATATCCTTATTGTAAATTGGTAGATGGACTCACGATAAGCACCAGAAAATCAGAACGATGGACGGGTAATGGCATGAATCCGATGGATAAGGTTGTGCCTTCATCGAAGAGCCTTTGACGACTCATGGGGTTTCATTCACTTTTAAACTTTAATATGGCTTTTGTTGTTCATTGGAGTTATTTCAGTCAGGCAAATGACAGCTTTCTTGCGAATCTAAGGCATCAACCCGGATCACAGTGTGTAGCTTTTAAATGACATAATTTAAGCCAATGAAAAGCAAGTGAGTTTGCGATAAATGGTATAATAATCAAATAATGATGGCGAATGTATTCGGGCTCATCTATTGGAACGCCAATTTTTTATTGAAAACCGATAACTTTTTTCGATTGAAAAGAAACACAGCAATTTGCTTTTTATAGCCATCATGCCGTTCGATTCAATACTGTTTTCTGGAGGGTTTTTTGGACAGATATAACGCGTTCAATGAAAAAAAACCACCAATAGTTTGGTTGAACATCACACCAGCTTGTACGTGAAATCATGGCCATCAAATCGGTCGTTATGGGGCAATCGTTCGAGTTGGTGTATTTGAAAAAAAAAATGGCTTGTGCAGCAACTGTTGCTCAGCACACTGTTCCGCAAGAAAGGATTAAACTGTCTCAAGCCGTTATGGCGTGCCTGGAAAGCAGCGGGAGAGCACAGTACCAAATCTTCAGAGTTATAGTCAATGCGCGTTGCGCCTTTGGAGAGTCATCTGTTGCAAATAGGGATGGCAGAGGTCGATGGTCGGAAAATGGCTAGGAAAAATCAACGAGAAAAATCCTACTACCAAGCCGAAGGAGGAGGGCATGCTGTTGCCCTTGCAACCGGTTGTCGATTGAATTTCCGATAAATAACCGATTTTCTCAGGCGCCAAAGCGTGTGGTATGGTGCAAAACACACGGGGTATCCTGATGGCTCCCGAAAGCACTCAAAATTGCTCGCAAGGGGATAATAAAGTTTTTTGTTTTTTTTTTTACCTTATCGTTTCGTTCGTTCTCTTGAATTTGAAAGATGCGAAAAAGTGAAATAGAATGGACCGGCGAACAAAAAGGGCTGCCGAAATAAAAAATGGGCGCATCTTGCGGAGTAAAAGTTCTAAAGGGCCGCCCGGTATTGCGACGCCATGCCGTACATCGTGCGGGCAGTATTCCCGAGCTGAAAACGTGAACCACATCTGGGAAATGCGATGCTTTTCGCGGTCAGTGCGCTCGATTCGGGAGTGTGCAAGCAAGAGATAGAGAGAGAGAGGTGAAAAAGAGAGAGAAAGAGAGGGATAGAGAGAAATAGAGAGAGTGAACGAACGGAAGACAAAAAGTGAGCCAACGAAACACATCACAGGCAACCATGCGTCTCCATCGGGAAAAGAGCGGTTGAAAAATTGTTCTTGGCCAACAACGGCCAACCCCGCAGAAAGTTCGTCGAAGCACCTCAACCTTCTTACAGCCAGCTCTCGGAGCCGCCCGATCGCTGCTTGATTGGCACGGTACACGCTGGCGAAAGAAGCCATTCGCCGAACGAAACTCGAGGAAAAAGTTAAACAAAATCCACACCGCTCGTCGTCCGCCGGCCGGGCCATTTCCGGCGCAACATTTTTCCACCGTTTGCCAGCGAACAGATGGGCCACTCACTCTTTTTTAATGATGATGGGAGGCAAAACGAGCGAACAGTGTGCAACTGAACGTGTTCATTCAGTGAATTAATTTGACAGCTCAGGTGCTTTATGATTGTAATTAGACATGCCTGGCACGTCGTCGTCGTCGTCGTCTTCGTCCTCGTTCTCGTCCTCGTCGACGTCATCGCTCTGTTTGGTATGACACAGAAAGAAAAGGCATCTCGTTCCTTTAACCGACCTTCCCTCACACGGAGCAATTGTTCAGGCGGGGCTGGATGAAGCACAGAGACATGTTTCCTTTGCTCAATCTACTTTGCTCCGCCCGTCCGATCCCCGGACAGGTATTACTCCGAGAAATGGGGCCATACGCGGGGGCTGCAAGACGGAAATCATCCCAACCCCGTGGAAGAAAATCGTATTTTCTTCTCTGTCATTATTTATGTTGCAAAACCGATGGGGCTGGCGTCGCCGCCGTTGTGTTCAGCCCCATGAACAAGGATACCCGAGACTGTCCATCTAAGATACATCATCACACCGTCGCTCGATTGAGTCTTTATTTTTCTTTGCTGCACGTTGCGCCTTTGGCATTCCGGTTTTTTCTTCTTTTTAAAGAGCTGGTTTGGTACGGCTGCTCGATACGGCTATCGTGGAGCGCTTTCTGGAAGTGGCGCTGTCGGGGTGAAACTGGATCACTTTAAATGCAATCGTGACGCTCTCGCTGGGCGAACGAAGCGTGATGTTGACGATGGCATGTAACCCATTTATGTTCGGGAGCTTCCATGATAAGCTTTCTCCCCTTCTGGCCGGTAGGGAAGTTTTATTTTCCTTGGCACGCCTTGGGTGGATCGGTTGGAATGTTTTCGTTAGAAAATTCTCGCAACTGCACCGCCATCAAATGCAATCGCTAGTTTCGGTCAGTTGTCGTTCGTTTTAATTTATCTCAGACATTCCGGGTCGTAGTCGCCCCGCGACATGCGCTCGATATCGGTGCAAAAGTCGGTTATTTCGATCATCGAAGCCCTGCGACAAGCAGAGTGAAGTCGAACTCAAAAACAGTAGAGCAACATTATTAAAGCGATTGATAAATAAACGATATTCGGCCACATGAAACCATTTTCATAGCGGCGATTAAAGTTTAGCTAACATTTTTGCTATTATAATTCACATCACATTTCAAACATGTTCTTGAAAAAATTTCGCCCATAAGAGCGTGTGGAATAAACATTATAATTAATTTTACTCAACGGAATAAATGTTTTAAACCTCATGCATTAAATGAACGAATGGTTACTTTTTACTATTATGGGACAAACCAGATCTAAACTACTTCTTTGGCAGCCTTGTGGTTCATTAGTTTATCTTTAATCTTAAACTTTCGCATGGATAACGGCATCGTATTTCTGGTATATCAGATCGACCTACGGCTCGGGCAAGACTCGTACGAGCAAAACGCATTAAATAAATTGAATAACCCATCAAACTGTCAATTAATTTTTCGCCTCCCCAACCACCTCTCGATGCCCCTACTCGCTCCCCCAGATCCCTTCCGGTTTCTTTCGTACCTTCAAAAGACTACGTTCCCGGCAAGACAATCGCCCTGTAATCTGATGATAAATTGGCAGAAATAATTATTGGGCAGTGAATGGCTTCCAATAAGCAAATTATATGTCCCAGGTGGGCACACATTCGAAATTGAAAGGGGCAACGCCACCGAACTTTGGCGTTGAAAATCTCTCCCAAAAAGCCACCACCACCAGCCCGTCGTGCTTCGTCCTGCTTCTTTTGGTTTCGGCCTTTCAATTCCCGAACCTCACACCAATGTGGGCTGCTGAATGAGCTTTTCCATTGGCTCGACGATGGCAGTGGGGAGGATCATTTTCCACAGCATCCACCTCCAATACGCGCGTGTGTGTATGTGTGTGTGTTTCGACCGGATATTGAAATTGGCAAACGTAGTCAATAATCCAGGGCTCCCGGGGCGCGGAGCCGTGGTCGCTGGCTCCGTCCGGTCGGGGTCGTTTGTACATACAGCTTTACGAATTATCAGTATCATCGTCCTGGAGCAGGCATTAGCCCCGGCATCAGGGCGTCATCCCGATCGGGATCTCGCACATCCTGATCGTTGTCGAACGTCGCTGCGAGATACATACCCTCGGGCTCTCGTGATAGGGGCTTGCGGTTTGCGCGTACCAGTTGGTGCGCAACCCATTTTCGTCAATAATAGAATGCCAATTTTCAATTATGATTCTGCCCATCGCAGAGATATCTAAAACGAAGCAATGCTGGTTACCGGCCAGCTGCGTTCGAGGGTGGTTTAGTTGTCTCTCTTTCTAGCGCACACGATGCCATCAACGTGTCGGTCATTGCTAGTAGCACCCACCAGAGTCGTCCCGCTATGTGTCCGGTTGATTCGAGCGAAATCTGATTTTATGAAACCCCGTTCAGCGGTCATAAGGCTAATTTTGGTTCATTCGCAATTGCCCGCCCGAACCGTCATTTGGCTGGCCATTTCGTGAGGGAGATGATTGGGCCCATTTTGAGTTCGCAGCAAATGTGCACCGCTGCTCACATCGCTCTCGGTGGATGATGGACGCAGATAATAATTGGCGGAACGGTGGCCAATGCTTGATAAGCCGGTCCAGTGCTGCGTAGTGAAATAAAATATCGAATAGTAACAAATTGAACTGCAATCGTCTCTAATTAAGTTTACGCTGAGGTACTTATCGTCGTTGCGGTGCAGAGCGCACATTTTGTGTTTTATGATATTCGTGCGGGTTTGGAGTGGACAACGCGGAATATCCTATTGGTAAAATTAATGCCAAAGCTGATTTTCGACCGCGATTGTACGCAACCATTTTGCATCAACCGATTGATGGAAATTGATTTGTGAAAACTTGCACATTAGTGCCGACAGTTGTCGACGTTAGCGTTGAAATAAGCCGCAAGAGATGAAGAGCACAAGCCTTATGTAAAATGCGAATCTGTTTTCGTAACTCGATGCTAACAGTCGATGTGCGGCCGTTCCTCTCTATAAGCTTCTTGATAGTCTCTTCATGTGCCGTTATGTTTTTCATATTGAGCATCAGGTTAATCCTTCGTTATGAGCTTGCATATCGACTGTCGGTCGATTTCTTAGCTATTTCGATTCAATTGTGCGCACACCGGTCCATTACGTGATCATTCGCTTTAAGCCACTTCTACCCGGCAACAGTTTCCAATAACATCGATGCAAAAAAGTGGTCGGAATGACGACGAAAAGTCCCCATTGCTGGCTACAGCTGCACGAAGAGAAAAAATATAGCAGCTTCAAACATATTTATAACCTTTTATTCAAATCTGCATAGATTTATGGAGCGGCGAAACGGCTTCACGTTATGCAGCCGCGGGTTAGAATCGATGGCTGGACACCGTCGCACGAGCCCCGCAGATTTACGTGCGAGTATTTGGAATTTGCCACCAGTTCGCTAAACTGAGCAAAGCTCGGCCATTACCGTAGCGATGGCGTGGGATGTACGAGAGAAGAAACAAAACGAAAAGAAACAAAAAAAACTCATACACTCGAGCGGTATCTCTTCCAAAACCAAGCTTAACGACCAGAAATAGTGCTGCAAGCGCTGGCTCTGGAGGAGCTCACAATCGAATCCTTGACAACTGTGGCAGCGGTTGCACGGCTCGGAGGAGGTTCATCGCCGTCTGCACATTGCCGGTTACTGGCTGTGGTGGCTTTTGTGTGCGATGGCCGTGCTGCGCCACCGCTCTGGTGGTTTGCCTTTGTTTATTCACGAATAATATTCCCCCATAATTCCTTCGGCAAAGGGAAAATTCGCAAGGAAGGGGGATTCAAGGCACGTTTAAAAGCACAAACAGGACCGTACGCTCGTATCCCAGTTTGAATGCTCACTGTTTTCCGACACCGGCGTGTTTGTGCGCCGAGTCACATAAGATGGCGTTTATTTTTCCAGTCCCGTGTTGCCAATAGGGATGAATCCTTCGACCAAGCGTCGATCTTTACATTCCCAGCACAGAGCAAACGAGTCCGTAAGCAATGCACGCGCTGTCCAATGACAAGAGTATTGCGAAATGTCGCGCAATGGTTCGTGACACGATGGAGACGCCTGGTAGATTGTAGCTTTTGTGGACGTATCGAGTGAATTGCAAGCTTCGAGCACATTTAAGCTATTAAGGACTCAGGACTTTAAAAACCACGCTGCTGCAAAGTAGTTTGTAAGATAAACTGTGTGTTTTTATCGTATTCAGATGAAATATATTGTTTTTTTTTTGTTTTGCTTTATCAATTTTATGTCCCATTTACGTGCTTAATTAGTTCTATTCAAATATTGCAGGCTTAAGCTACAAGTGTTCCTTTGTAAAATCAAAAAGTTACTTAAACATTTCTCATTTTCCCCCGGAACCGTGCCTTCTATTCCCTCAATTACTCTATACTTTTTTGCCTGTTATCCCATATCTCCGTACTCTGGTGCGCGGTTAGTGAAGGATTTCAAGTTTTCGCCAATATTTTGCTTCCGATGGGTCCTCGAGGCAACAGCGGATGCCCATTATGGATGTTGGGTTGGAGAGCTTCCATCAGCACCGTTGGACCGCATCAACTGGCGAACTGGTGTTGTGTGAATGAAGCCACTGAGCCCTTCCGGTGATGTCCTTGCGTTCAAGAGAACGCTATAGCTCCGAGTGGGTATGGCTGCGATGTTGATATGTTTTTCACCGAAATGCAAACATACACACAAGTGCGCCACAGGACACCCAAGGGGGGATGAGGCCAGAGTCGGATGTTCGAGCGATGTTTCAAATTTTTAACCCTGTTTGCACGCGCATTTTCGCTCGATCCCGGAGCGGCTTATATGGCAAAAGGGAACAGGCGCAGGGTGTCCGCAACATGTCCCGAGCGAAATTAGCAGCCGTCCGGTCGTCTACCATCGAAATGAATAAATAAATTATGAATTTTTATTCCCAGTAATGATAATAATTTGCATATTATATTAGCCGCTCCGTGTTCCGGTTTTGTGAACACATTCTTTCCCGTTCCTCCCACTTCCGGGTCATCACCTGATCGTTGTGAACCCCTCCGCAGTGGTACACGTGTGTCAGTTTACCGTTTGTGTGGTGCAGTGCTATTCCACTGACCGTGCACTTTAGCGGTAAATTTGAGAGGCAACGCGATTTTCATTCGGTAATGTTTCTCTTCATTGCACCTCTTCATTCACCTGCAGTTGCGATAGGGGTTTGGTGGAGTTCAAAAGAGTTTCCTGCTTTTGCGATCCCTAGGGAAAGCTATATTCTTCCGGAGTGGAACGTGCAATAGTTTATTAGCACCCATGTGAAACAGCTATGCATGGTTTTCACCATTCTCGTTTTGAATTTATTTGTCTTCTTTCATTACTACTACAGCTGGGTTTGTAAAACCTACCTCTCATATCTGTAACATATATGAAGTGTTCATGCTTTTAAAATCGAACACCTAACGTTTTGTATCTCTGCATGTTCCATGAAGGGTCAATCATGCTTATGCAATGTTTGCATTTGTTTTGCGTGTTGTGTACAATTTTTCTTGCGTAAGCATGCTTGAATGGGTTTTCATATTCCATTGGCTGTATGCTGACGTGGCGAATTATCAAAATAATGCATGGAAACGATTTAAGCTAAACTGAAAACAACTGCAAAAGTAAAATTTTACCTTTTGAAACATAATCCATATCCGTAACGTGTGCCTTGATCTACATCACTGTACCTGATCAATGTTCTTGTATGATTGATAAGCTTGGTGATGTATTTACAAACTGTCATTTTCGTCAAGTCTTTGCTCCATATCACCTACATTTTACTATAAAAAACCCTGAAAGTTAAGAGGTTTACGACATGTTTTTATAAAGTACGATTGACTAGAGCTGTGCAAATAATAAAGGTATCTAAGGCTCCTCTCTCAAAAATGGTCTTCTATTAACACCAACGTTGAGCTTAGCAACAAACAGGCCACTATTTGTGGTGGGACCGGTTTTTTGTACTCTGTCGAGTTAGTTGAAGGAGCGCGGTTAGACCCGTGGTTCCGTTCTGTGGGCATCGCGATGATTGTTGTTGACGTGTGGCCCCGGAGCTCCCGTTCGTACGCTAACGGCAGCCAAAGTCCTGCTTTTACCGTGGTCACGCTGACCACTTCAATCGAAAACGGAGCGGTTAGCTGCTAACTGTACCCGGTACGCGCATACCTCGCACAATCGTCTCGAGTTTCCCTCAAATGTTGCACGGCCTGGCCCGATTGCAACACTAGCTGGAGTGAAATAGAACGGGAAACAAGTATGAGGTCGGCTGTAATGTAAACGCAACCATTTTCAATGCGGTTTCCGTGACGGGAATGTGAGTCTGGGAAAGACGAGGCGCAAATTTGGCATGTTTCAACGACACGGGACCGAGGTGCACCCCTTTCGACCGAAAGCGGACTTAAATCGGTGGTGAAATGCCTTTGCGGTGAATCAAGCTCTCGCGCGTCGTGTGGTAAAGTTTGTATTTTGCGGGTAGATGCTTAGCGATGAGTTTCTCCCTTCCACACGGGGATCGTTTTTCATCAAACCGAAAGCATCGTAATATCGCTCTAAGCACGTGCACGTTTGGTTGATGTTGTATAAATTTATTTTTAAACTGCACTCGGACAGTCCAAAGGAATATTAGCGAAAACGGATAAAAGGAACGTAGCGAAAAATCTCCTCCGGTGTTACATCGCAAACACAAAAAATAACATGTAGCGAATAAACCAGCCGGACAAACTAGCGTTCTCTTCCCGTTTTGACACAAATAGAGACTTACAGTGCTATCACATCCGATAAAGATAGACATTTGCTTGCACCACTAACGCTTCGGCATGGTGTCGCCGCGTTGTGAATCAAGCGTCCTGTGAAAGGAACCGGCTGGAGCATGGAAAAGAAGACGGAACAGACGATACCGAACTGTAAATGGAGAGAAATTTCCACCCCCGGATTATCCGGGGCAACTTGATTAACGTGAAGTAAACAAGCCAATAAATTACCGATCGCCGCTGCTTGACTACGGTCATTACCGTTGCCAGGAAGCAGGACCGGGCATGGGGAGTCCTGGCTATTGGGGTATCTGTATTTCCTGTTGCACGGGACGATGTCGACGCCCGATGACACATGGGCGACAGTGAATGAACTCAACTTTTCCTATTCGCTTAAACTGCTGGTTAGTTAAGTACTGGCGAAGATTTTCTCTCTCACCTTTGTCCGGCCTCGAGCCTGGTGCCAATCGAGCTCTTAAATTGGCATCGTGAAGCCAAGCATCGCTTTCAGTGTGTTGCTATTTTCTCTCTTCCTCGGGCTCCTTTCTGACCGATGCTGTGTTGCATCGGTGACGAGGAAGTGGGACAAGCAAAAACAAACCCTACAGGGAGAGAGTTGCTTGATGGGTGGAGCGCAACAGAGTCGTTTGGGACATTTGGTTTCCTTTGCCAGAGGGAGTGGTTTGGAAGCCGCGCGTAGCTTGAGCTTGAAAGCGGAAGGAAATGGAATTAGGATAATTTTATTACGTATCCAGCGCGTTCCGCCGGTGAACGGGTCCAATCGACGGACGGATCGGTCGGAAAATTGTGCCTGAACAAATAACCGATACACCTCCACGGCACAGAGCGAATAGCAAAACCACCAACGGTTGGCAAGCTTTAGCGCTATACATCGCACTCTTCGGGCTCCGCTGGGTTAGCTGAGGCCGCCCAGGGCGCTTGCCGGGGCACGTTCGATGGGAAAATGTAATTGACTCCCTGATGGGTTGATTTGACTAGCGGGATATTCATCAGGATTCAGGTTCCGGTGTGTCCCACGTGGGACGTTTGCCGTTTGCTGTTCGCTTTCGGTGTTCCATTTTCTTGCGTTGATGAAGCACGGCGCTCTCTGAAGTCTTTGATTCAGATGATTTAAGCATAGCGATGTGGGGGATAGACGTCTTATTGGTAAGCGAATTGGATTGAGAGGATATTTTCAGGCGATTTAAATGACTTGACGACCATTACAATTTCCATCCAAACCCAAAGTAAACTTATGCTTATCGATTGTCTATTTTGTAATTCGATGGTTTCATTTTTTTCTTTTTCCTTCTCTCCTAGGTACGTGTAATGTCCTTCTTGAAGGTCTCATTCATGGTCGATTGCCTTAGAAGAAAATGTGAAAAGTTTGAGAGTGTGCAATAGTAGCAAATTGGCAGATCTGTCAAGACGAATCCCTTGTTCCGTGTCGGGGATAGTTTTGGGGTTGCAAAAACAAAACCTTGAACGCGCGATAATGTTATGATAGAAGATTAAACAACGCAACCGTTTTCTTGTGCTGTCACACCATTGACAGCACCTTGACGTGCCATGGAGGCTGAACGCGGCCTCTCGTTTGGCCTCCCTTTTTTCACGCCTTCTCGGGCTTGGATCGGTTTCCCGTAGCAGCAGCAACGGCAACACTAAAAACGCGACACAACGACTGTCACTCGAAACAACCGGATCCTCTTGACGGGTTGCCGGAAAATTCATTTCCCTTCGCTGTCACTCGCTTGGCCGGGTAGCTTGTCGTTGCTACCGACTGGCACCGTACCGCACTCCATGCAGAGCTGGTTCCGGACGCGCTCCGATTTCAATCCGATAATCAGACCGACTGGAACCGACGTCAACGGGAGCCGGAAAAGCGCTCACGACGGAGAGAGACTACTGACGAAGAAAAGAGTGCGAATACAGATGGGCCTCCCACCTTGGAGGCCCATCTGAATGACCTCGTCCTTGGCGCCGCCGCCATTCTCTGTCACCATTTTTGACTCCGATATCGGAGCCACCGATTGCAATCCGATCTGTAACCGGATGCCCGGGGGTTTCCTCCCGTGGTGCTGCCTTTTGGCCTGTCCTGCCGGAGGTGGTCCGTTGGCAGGTTGGGTCGCGCAGGTCAACCGTATCGCATCCGCCCTGTCCGTCCAACTGACACCCAGACTTTCGGAAAACGGGCATCGATGCGTCCTACCGTGAGCCGGACCGAAACGGTAGAGGACGAGCGCGTTTTCACTTACGCGTATCTTCGCCGCGGTTGGGGGTGTTGTTTTCGCTGCCCATTTTCTTCTTGCTTCAACAACATCCGCCCTGTCTCTCATGGGAATAGGCTACGCAAGAACACGAACACATATACCCCTACATACATAAAAAAGAGACAAAATTCGCACGCATATCTGGTCCAAAAACCGGTACCGAGACACAGCTCGAGATTCTCTTGGCTTGGACACGAAATTTATCGGTTCTTGATTGGCGAGCTGACGTTGCCCCGGGGCAAGAGCATCATCAAACAAGTGAAAATCGATTGAACCTCCGTCGTGTGGTAACACAACCGAGAAACGAGAAAGAATTCTTTTACGCGCACTCACCTCCTGAAGGACGCCGGGTGACAAAAAATCACTTATTGTCAGGGTGTTCTCTCTTCTATTTGCCCATTACGTGGCGCTATCGTTCGTGTCTGTGTCGGTGTTTTGTCTTTTTCCACTCGAGCTTTTATTCGACCGAGCACAAATGTGGTCTCCAGAGTGGGAACGCGTGTCGTAACATTGAAGCTATTGTCGTGCTTTTTTTGGTCGTAAAATACGCCAAAATTCTAATGCAAGCACCATAGCGCTAAGCCCCAGCAAACTTCTCTGATAGAAACAAAACAATTTTACCCACCATATTTCCGACCCGTGGCAGTAACGCGCTCCAATTGGTATCCCATCGGGCACGGGCGTGGAAATCCTTCGAAAAGTGAATTGGCACGATCGCACCAACCGGTTACCCGGCATCAAAAGCACATTGAAATTGTTTCGATGACGGCGAGAGCTTCTCGGAGGCATGAAATTGCTTCCAGCAAACGCGGAATGATGAAACGATTCCCGTTTGTAGTAAATTCGGTGCCCTCCCCGGACGCCGCAGTCAACACTCGTGGGCTCGTCCGTCCCCGTGTCTCTTAAAGCGAGTGGGCAAAAAAAACAACCAGTTTTGCGAAATCAGAGTCCTCGTACGCACGAAAAAGCCCCCACCTCGAGAACAACAACAACATCTCATTGTTCTGGTTGAGTGTTGTTGAGGTTTTCTTATTTTTTTCTTCGCCAGCGCCTGCTCACGCTGAAGCTATTCAAAATTTATTTTACTCCTCCCGGCCGAGGGAAGGAACCGGGAGAATCCGCCCAACCGCTAAAGGGATGGAACCGGAAGGATGGGTTCCAAGATTTCCACCAAATTGAATCGTAGTCAGCGGCAAAATAATACGACAAAAACCACCGTCAACCGGCGGCGATGGGGAAGTCACCGGGAATTCATTGCGCCGGAATTGTTACGTCAATGTCGCGCGGGATCGTAAAACGATTTCGATGCTCGCGGGCGCGCCCGGAAAACCGAACGGAGTGCCAGCGAATGTGTCCGCACTTGCCGCCGCCTCTAGGGCGCTGGTTTCGCCCACTTTTACAGCCGTCGCCCGGGCACGTGGCATTGCGCGGTGGCTCGAGGGGATGAAAATTGTTTTTCATTCTCAATTTTCGATTCCATTCGCTCGCCAGCGTGCACGAGGCATCGCTGGGAAAATAATGCGAACGTAAGGATATCCTAACGATATTTTTATAGCCGAGCCAGCGTGCGCGTAGTGAGCTCCAGCCCGCCCGCCAGTTGGTTGATGTGTTTCTTTTATTCGGAGGTTGATTTTTTTGTTGTGTGTGCTGTTGTTCATCCTTCTCCACCTTGTGGCTCCGTATGTGCAACAAGGCAAAGGCGATCAGCAAGACGCGTCCGGGATGAGATTGAATGTGTGATTTTTTCCAGGATTCCGGCAGACAGGGGCCTGCTCTTGGTTTTGCTGTTCAGATTTGTCGGCGTGATTTTGTCGACAGCCACAAATTGGACGAATGTGTTGGCTTTTGCGGCCTTGGAACCCATAGTAGAGAATATTAATTACCTATCCGCTATGATTGTGGCCCGAAAACTCTTGTATGTGGCTTCCGGTGGTATCGAATGTCTCGCTCTCGCTTAAAGGGAAATTATTTATAGATCATTTAAGAAATGAAATTTAATTCAACGCTCCCTGCTCTCACCGTACACTTTGACTCGAATGTAAATGAGCCCATTTCCCGCCGGGCACAGCACTTCACCTTCGCTAAAGTCCAGAGCCGCTGCAGTAGCAGCCAGTCAGCAAGGATACGCATGTTCTCATCGGTGACTAATCCCACCAGACCAGGACATTCGAGGTCTAGGGCCTGGGGCAGCTGAAAGAGGCCATTGATTGAAACCACATCAAAATGTAGTTACTAGTTGCCGTGCGGTTTCACATTTCATCTCGTCTTACGGCATTTTGCGTTTGCCGATCGCAGCACCGGTTCCATGCACCGTGCAATGGTCAGCCATTTATCACCACACTTACGCACGGGCCTCGAGCGGTCGTGGATGCGTTCGCAAGATGGCTATATGCACGGATGTCGCCGGTAGTGTCGTTTACAACCGTCTCTTTGCGTCACCCTCCATCTGGTGGCTGGTTCACATCGGAGACAGAAAATGATTGATTGCCTGTCATCGCACCAGGCGTGTGTGTATGTGTACATGCATGTGTGTGGCAAACCACCGGTCCGTTTGATGGGTACGAGAATGGCTGGTCATTCGATAGCACCGGTGCTAGGAGCTCGTTTGAATAACCACAAAATGCTGCACTCAGGACCTGCCTGGGATGGGAGCGTTTTGCTTTGGTTTTTTTTCTTCATTTGGACGTCTGTCCAATTCTCGTCCACCAGTTCGGTAGCTCGTGTCACCGGTCTGCCAGTAATCTGGTTGCAAAACGGATGCACCCGAATGCAGCCGCTGCCATCGGTTTGGGCACGGAGAGAGGAGTGGTTTTTGCTGCCCTCCCGAACCCTCAGCCATGATAGAGTGTGTGTGTGTGTGTGTGTGTGTGTGTGTGTGTGTGTGTTTTCCTTCTTTCGGCAGTTGGCATGCGGCGGCTTCAAATGGCTGAAAGGGATTTAATTAAATATTCAAATTTGTTTCATTTTATTATGACATTCGCCTGGAGCATTCTCCCGGGGCAGCATCACACTTGAGGGTTGCAAAAAGGAATTGGGAATTGAGTGCGGAAATGGTCGCAGGCAAACCTGTGGACAAGGGTGTCTCGTACACCGGCGCATAGAGACACCCGGAGTTTTCTCGCTCACATTGCATTGCGGTAAAGCTTCTGCTGCTTGGATGACCATCAAGAGGACGAATTTTCCATCGCAACTCGGATTCTTTTGCATGAGTTTGTGTGTGCGCGAGAGCTTACATTCCCAGCAGAGTTGAGCTAAACCACAACAGAGTCTTGTTCTACACCTGCGCTACTCCAGAAGCATTCCATGCGGTGATTTCAATTCTGATTCTTTACGTTTCCAATGTCTGCGATTGAAGGTTGAGATCATAATTTAAGAAGACAAACACACATGGGATGTCTTTAGGGTTTTCAACTGGCGTAAGCTCTTTTTCCAAGTAGTCTGCACGTGCGCCACAGCCTGGATGGTGGGTTTGGCGCTGCAATCCTCTTTTTCCGGTGAGGAGTTTTCCATTTATCAACGTTTATACCAGTAACCGCAAGCTCATTGGTGTGTGTAGCGTTGGTTTTCCTTTTTCGTCGGTTAAGCAATGCCTTTGAGACACTGCTGCTAGCTAGTCTGCTCAAACGAAGAATCACCATTATTCCAGGACAATCAGCAAATGAATTGAGCTTCAACTCAATTCAGTCTCAAGCAAAAGTGACTTTGTGTTAGCTTTATTAGCATTGATTGGTACAATCGTTCCTGAATGTCTTCTGAATGTGATAGTTACTTTGCCGGTACGGGGAACTCGATAGCTGAAGCGGCACAAACACACGATAGTATCGGGATCGAATCTTGTCTGAGCCCTACGGACGCAAGACTGAATATCGAACTACAAGTAATTAAAAAAAAGTCATGAAAGTATTGGCTAAGCATAGCAAAGTAGGCCATGTCAGTGAGCGGGCCAGTAAAGAAGAAGACACTTTGCTGGTATTGTTTGAAAAACGCCTGTTCTAAAAATACCACTTGCGCTAATAAATAAGGAAACGTGAAATTGTTTCAATGTAAAATACCTGGCAGACTTCGACAAATAAAACCCAACCACAACCCCAAGTGAACTGAAGGAAATTGATTTTCAAACGATGTTAAATCCACTGCTCATGGATGCGTGCTGTTTTCCGGGTCTCCTCTTTCGCCAGTTCTCGTGGATTGAAAAATAACACCCGTTGTAGCGCTTTTATCATCACGCATCAGGTATCCCCCTCGGGGTAGAGTAAGGCGTAGGCTGTAGCAACTGCTTGCAGACGCGCTGAAAAATTACCATCTTCAAACTGAGAGCCGTCCACAGCACGGTGATACAACAGTTTGGTGGGGAATCAGAAAAATGGATCGCAACGTTTGAAAAAGTGCGCCTGCCCGGTCCCAGACTGGGGAATAAAATCCACTCGGCCTACTCGCGAGGCCTCCTTCACGCGCACCAGCCGGGCGCGGGCGATGAAAAATTGCATACAATTAAGATCGTCGTACGGCGGCTCCTTAACAGTGGTCCGGGCTTCTCCTTTCTCCACTAGGTGCGCTCACTTTTCACCAACTCCCCCGCCAACGATACCGCTCCCAGGGGTTACGCCCCCCGACTTCGAGGATGAATTGCTCCAAATTTGCACCTGCGATAACCTTTTGCGGAGCTGTGCTAAGTTATGGCCACACCGACGCCCGGTACGCGGTTCTTCTGCAGGCGAGAATTATTCACACTCACGTGCATCTCTTCGCTTACGACTTTCGGGAACGGAGGAAGTGATCTAAATGCTTCACCCTCAAGGAGGCCGGAGCTCGTTGGAGTGGGAAATAAAACTTTTTTGCACTCCTGCTTAAAACCCTCTGTTCCATCGAGCAGTGCCATGAATGCCAGCTTCAGCGATACCTGCGAAGTGAGGCTCATACAATTGAATGCCATTTCTCGCGAGCTGCCAGCCCTGCGGCTCTGGCTCGCGCGCTTGGTGGAAGCGTTATAAATTTTCCCCATAATAAACTGAGCCCTCGCGCACGCTAGAGCCGGCAACTTCCTTAAGAACGAGGAACATTTCACTCCCACCACGCCATGGTACGTCGGTCTCCTTCTTGCTTCAATCATTCCAATCCCATCGAGCAGAGATGAAGGTGTACGATGCATCGAAGCATTGTGCAGCGGAGAAAACTCCTAAACGCGACAGGACCTGTCGGCAAGTGGCGTGTCACCGAGTATGGGTGTGTGTGTTATATTTTTTCTGAACTGAGCTAAAGGGGGAAAAAGCGCCCGTTAATTCATCGCCCGCACATTCGCCCTCCCGGAAAATCTTGTGGCAATTCGGCGAAAATTTATTTACTCGAGCCAACGCGAACGTGCGCGCGTATCTGGCGAACCTGAGAAAGGAGGTGCCTGAGATGGCGGCATCTTTGCACTTCGGAAGCGACACCATAACTCTCAATACTGAGACCCGTGTGCCTTTCGCTTCGAAACGAATGTCGGAGCTTTTTTGCTCTTGCTTCTTTTTTCTACGTAACGCTGTCATCTGCAGCGAAGTAAGATTTCATGGCCGGCAAAACGATACGGGGGTGGCACAGAAAATACCGTGCAAGTGGTTTTCAGCTATCTTAAACTGTTACCATATTTCTCAAAACCCGCTCATAAACGACCTTCTTTCGTGTCAAACGGGCGGAAGGTGTGAAAACGACAAAATGAAATAAATTACTATCCTTAAAATATGACGTCGATATATTGCATGCCGTACGGATCGTGGTGCTCTGCTGCAGGTTTTAAGCCGGGCGAGGGATGTGTCTTTGTTGCCAATGTTCTTTATCGGTGAGGGACAGCGCGACACAGTGTCACGAAAATGAGGTGTCCTTGTGAGTTATTTCTTACTGCGTTTTTAGCTTTTTTAACGTGAAGGCATGTATAGCTTTCCAAGGAAACTTGCGTTGCTTTTTTCGGGTACATTTCAAAGCAATCAGCGGTAGTTGAGGATCAAGCCGTTCAGCAACCGTGACTGACAGAAAGCGTTTTGAGGAGGGAAATTACAAATGATAAATTATTCGCTCGTATGCAAACTGTACACTCTCAAACGGCCGACCGAAGTACCCTTTCGAAGGGCAAAATAGGAAGTGATTGATGGCATAATGCATCCCATGAGAAGTGAATCGAAGAGTAAGAAAAATGATTAAAGCTGCAACAGCGCTTGCTTGTCTGCTGGTGTTCTTTGTTGATTTTTCTTCTTTTCGGTGTATCCTGTCGATGGCTCTGATGCAACCGATGGCACAGTTAGTTCGTTTCATTTTCTGTTGGTTCTAGCTCCATTTAAGCCTGGAATGTGCTCTTCGTTGCAAGGAACCAACTATCTAGCTGCTAGTCGCGCCAACAGCATTAGCAGTATTTTCAAATATTGAAAAAAGTCTTCTGCTTTTACCTTAGACGGGAGAAAAGAAGATATCAACTGAAGTGTGACTACAAAGTGGAAAGCGAGCTGCAAAAAAGAGAAAGTAAAATGTGGTGTCTTCTTTTATTTCTTCTTGGCTTATTTATCTTTCGTTTGCCTTTTTGCGTCGACGTGATAAGTTTTTCGCTTAAACTATCCTTTTTCCGTGGAAGAATTGCGGTGTCAACCCAGGCTGCCGATGGCTGTCGAAGACGGATGGATAGATTTCATTCGCATCTAATTGGCGGAGCTAATGCGAGCACGCCACGGGAATTGCTTTCCAGGGCGAGAAAAGAATAAATGGGTCGATGTGCACAACGAATGCAATTTTAATGGCGCAGACTGGGGTGAAAGTTTCTGAGAATATCCGCTGTTTCTCTCTCTATCTCTCGCTATTTATCTCTCTCTTTCTCTTTTTTCGTTTTTTCTCTTACGTTGACATGACGCAGCTGTTGCCGTTTTATTTGAATGACACGGTACACAAGCTTTGTAAAAGTCATGTCGATTCACGGGAATACCTGTTGTCATAAAGCTTTGTACATATTTGACTCTCGCTTGATCGATGTTTCTTACTAGAAATGTTGAAACATTTCACTTTCAACATGTGGAAGGATTCGCTTGAAAGTAGCTTCGAATGGAACGGTTCCTTTCGGATCATCAGTTCAAGACAATCATGTTGGTTCTGATGTTCATCTTCCCTTTTACCACCGTTTGTAGGTTATCGGGCACAGGTGCTGCCGAGCAGCCACTTCGAGCATGCGTTCTCACTTGGCTCGGGAAACTCGCAATCAGGTTTCCATAAAACAACAACTTCTCATCTAAATTGTATAAGTTTTTAATTTCCATTTCACTGGGTTTCGATGCCGTGTTTCGCGTTTTTTATCCGTTCTGTTTTTATTCCGGCATTTCCTCGTTTCGCTTCATCCGCCAAGCGTTGCGCACATTCAGCTTATTTTTCATTCCGTACCGATCTTCTTCTATTCGTTTCGGGGTATCGCAAAGCCCGCGGATGTGTCTTTTGTGTATTTTTCCGGTTTATCGTTTTTCGATTCGACGAAATGGGAAAAGTGTTGTCGAAGCAGTGAGGAAAACCCCGCCGGGCTCGGAATCAGCATTTTATGTACCAACGAAAAGAAGTGAGAAACGCGCACCCAAGTATGGTAGAGGAAATAAAAAAAAACAACACCGCCAACATTTAACATACACGCGAACGGTGAACGCAGCAGTGTTTTAGCTCGCTCAAAATTGCCGTGCCCGGAAACGTGACTCACGCCGAGCGGCGAGCGCTGCAGCGGACAAGCAAAGGTATTAGCCGACGGCAAGTAAATGGGAAAGTTTAAATTGACTATTTAAATTCCGCTGATTAAAACAGATTTCGTTCGCATAACAACTACTACAAACCGACTCGCGAAACAGCCGGCTCCTCGCGGCGTTCCTACGAACAAACAACCGTAACTCGTCCCTTGTAACCGTCACCGTCGTCGAGCCAAAGATTTCCATCGCACTGTGGGTGTGTAGGTAGGTGACTGGCTGGCCGCTTAACGAAAGGACGTTTTATTAAGCCTCAACTCGTGGCTGGGCGGTGGAAGGCCGGTTTAACTTTAGTTTTTTTACTCCTGCCGACAGACACGGCGTGGAATCTGCGACGGTTTGGTGTTTCGGTTTATTTTGTTAAAATCACAACACGTTTCGTACCCGTAAAACGTGAAATCAAGTTTGACGACCGATTTCTGCAAACGGGACTGATTTCCTACTATTTATAGCTTGCGTCAGCGTCTTGTTCACTTTCTTGTGCGCTTGTGTTTGCGCTCGAGAATACGAGAAATGCGTTTCAATGAGCTGATTGCCAGTAAAAAATAGTTCGTTTCAATTTCTTTCAACGCAAGTGTTACGTTGAAACATACGTTGTACATGAGTATAGCGTACTGTATCAAAAGAGCGAATTATCACAGAAGTTCGTGTTTTTGTTGCTTTTAATCGTTTCAAACCCTTTTCTGGATATTGGGTTATCTTATGCGACTGTATGAATGATGGAAGTTTATCTAGTAGCATTATTCCGAAAAAGATAGTTTTATTTTTGCTCTTCATGATATCTCTCTCATCATTTTTCTTTCTCGCTCCCGGTTTCTTTCTCGTTTTCTCAACGTCAGTTTATTGTTATTCTAATAAGCAGCCCCAATAAAAACCTCTAATTCCAGCCCGTCGTCATGGGTTCTTGGCGACCATTTATTTCATTTCCACAAAACCGTCCCGTTTCGATGGCTCGTCCACGGCATTGCGGCAACAGCAACAGCCTGCCAACGCCCGGGAAGATATAAATCTAACCCGTCCGCTGTTGTGTCGGTTGCTGCTTGAGCGCCCCCTTCGGTGGAGGGAGATTTATTTTTCATTACAGCATCCGTTTAATGACTTTCGAATTCCAAATGAGCCCGCACAGAATGTTATATGATGATGGCGATCGGTTGATTCTGCTAGAGAAAGTGAGAGAGAAGACCTAGTGGTCGACACCACCAGGATTTCGTAGGACACGCAGTCTGCGCCAATAGTTTCGTTAGGCCTGGAAAAGCCTTGCTCCAGAAATGATGGTGGTGAATAAATTTATGGCCTCGAAAACTTGTTGCATTTGATTGTTATCACCACCGACCCGGGTGTGTGGCCTCTTATTTTTCTCGCTCTTGATTTTTAATGCTCCGATTATCCGACGGCGCCTCCCGGGATGGTGTCACGCTGTGCTTTCGCCATGCCCTTGCAAATTTTCGTAAAACCATTCGATGGCAAATCTCGACACAAAAATGTCACCCCTTTCCAGCGACCAGAGACGAAAAGCGAGCTCATCCACTCGGTTCGTGGTGGTTTAATGAGATGATTTATCCTACGGCCCACAACCCTCGCAACAAGCTACAATTTGCTGACAAGACCAGAAAAAGAAGGTGCATTTTTGGAAGATAATTTTGGGCACCAAGTAATTAAGAGCTCGAATTACTGAAACCATTTGTTATCAGCTAAAGCGACACAGCGCCGCATACCGTATCCCTGGTCGCGCCTTTTGCGATCGGCGAAACACGCGCGCTTGGATCTAGCTCAGATTAGCGAATGATTAAACCTCACAAACCGAACCCACTGGGGTACGGGAATTTGCCATCTTTTGTCGACCATTAAACCCTTCTGCCGTTTTCTTTGGGGATGGTACATCATTTTTCATTCGCAGTCCATACTTAATTTCATTCCGAGCAGCTTCCCGCGGCTGGCAGCATTAATGATGAATTTGAACTCAGGGATAATAAGAATGTCACAAACCGAAAATGATTCAATTAGGCTAGAATAATAACTTGTCAACTCGGTGGCCTGTGGAAACGCTGCTCATTAAACCCCGGTAAGGGGAACGATCCTTATCGATACGGTGAAAACCGTGAAATATGACAACGCGGCTGAAGAGATGTAGTTGGTTCATTTGGAAGTAAATCGTTTGCGCGGCTTAAATTAATTTGAGTTCCCTCACATTGACACCGAACCAGAGCTGTACGCACATGAACGCGTTGTAAACCATCCCACGCTACAACTATCTCTTCGCTAAACCGGTTCAACTATCACTGTTTTAATCTTCCACCACCGCAAATGTGTTTCCGGTTGCCGGGCTCGTGGAAAGCGTGAAAACTACTTCCAAATTGCTCATCATTTGCCTTTACCATCCTCTCGTCCGGCGTGTATCCTCGTGGCGGCTCACTCACACGGTCTCATCCGGGACGCGCAAGATTATAATATTAAGGGCTCACTCGGCAGTTAATGAAGGTCGCAGCCTCGAGCGAGATCCCCGTACGGTGCAAGCTTAACCCGTTTCCGTTCGCGGGTGGCGATTATCCTCGCACTCGCACTCGGCATTAGAGTCGTCGTCTCCCACGCCGGTACCCTTTCCGTGTACGGCGGCTCTGTTTCGACAAATTACAATTTCGCTCTCGCTCACTTTCACAGCGGCCTCGAGCGAGACAAGCTTTTCTACCGCGCAAAGGGAGCAAGTGAACGTTGGGTTAATTTTCCGCTTATCGGCAAATTATGATCGAACAGGAAAATTTGTGAATTTCCATACAGCAGCTCGATGATGCCGGGCAGGCATCCGGGATTCGGGGCCACTTGCTCGTTCGTCTCCACGCCTTCCCGTGGACCGATGTAAGGCTGTGGGAAGACAAACGGCAACCGGTCGCGCATTGGATCGTCCCATATCGGTAAAGGGCTCAATTTTGCGAACAGAAAAAAGGCCCGTACACCTGTACACGATTCCCTTGCTATCAACGGCATGCCGATGCAACGTGGGGAGCTTTTTTCTGTCCCGTGATAGCTCGCCGGATGCACCTTCATGCGACCGAACGGTGGAGGCGCTGGTTGGTGTGTTATAAAACCGGCTTATAAATATGCCTCCAGGGGTATTTTAATGGGTACGGCGCCCACCCAAGCTCGCACTAGGGCTCGACCCGTGGGAGCGAGAACGCGGTATCGAGGGCAGTAAATCGATGATCCTAGCTATCATCTGCAAGTATTTGCACACCAAGCCACGGTGCCCTGTGTGGTGGTCGTCGTCTCGGTATGTGCTCCAGCTGGAACTTTTTGGCCCGCGGCTTCAGGCGGAAAATAATGGAAAATCCACCGATGGGAGTTGGGGAGACGCGCATCCCGGAATCGATGGTAAAATGGATTAAAATATCGTCAGCAGTCTCCCGAGTGACGGCACGAAGGGCAAATACACCGGCAGACCGACAGAGGCTGGATTTTCGCCACTAACTGCCCGTGGAGAGGAAGGTGGTATTTTTTCACCTTCTCTCTTTCTGCCTTCCACTCTTTAATTCTTTCTCTTTCTCTCCTATGGCCGCCCTTAATGTGCAGGAGGAAAGCTGGCGTAGTACATTGAGCCACACCGGAGGCCACAACTCGCCGAAACGAGCTCTACCGAGTCATTTTCGTATCATATTTTCTCCAGCACTTCTCCCAGCCAAGTTGCCTCGCAACGAGTGTTGCAGCGTTGCACTCGGGAAATTGGGTAGGAAAATCCCCGGTTCGCCGAGGGTTCAGCACGCGCGTACGCAAGGCACCCACAGCGTCCAGAGCCGCCGCACCGAGCCGCTGAAGTGGGAAATGCACACCCCAAGCGCTATCGTTTTCCCGAGATACACACCCATCCACTCACACGCTTCCTCGCCAACCGGTAGAGGAAGAGCAAAGATCGTGCATCCGGGGAAAATGATAAGTATTGCATGAATGATCATCCCGGGGCGCAATCCGAGACCTCGAGTTGGGGTAGCATAACGGAAAAAAGGCAAAGAGAGTCTCCACCTCTCGCCGCATTCAAATGTACGAGCGATTTTTTAAAGAGCGTGAATCCCTTGCACAGCTTACCGATTTTCCGGGAGGCTGCAATGGTGGCTCGGAAGCCAGAGGTTTTTTTTTAACCCCACCCTCGTTACTGCGAGCTAGAGATTTTTTGCCGGTAGAACCCAGCAATGCTTCCGTTCGGAGCTCCCGCGCAAGGCGCAGGGAAAATGCGAATGGCTTTTTTACGCAGCGCTCGGATCGGGGGCGCATGCAATCCTGCTTCCAACCCTCCACGTAGAGAAGGGTGGGTTCCAAGGGTGGATACCGGCATGTGATTAGTTTGTTATTGAGGGAAGACACCGGGCCTGCCGTAGAGCGCGTGCGGTACGCCCGAGAGCACCGGGATGGGTGGGCACTCGGAAAACAGATACCAGAGAACCGGCTGGTGTCCTGTCTGGTCGCCGGAAAGCGTGCACCCGAGCGACCGACCGGCCGGATAACGAGCGGTTCGTACCATTCATTTGGGCTTCGGACTGGGTGCGAGCTTGCTAGCGGTGAGTTTCCTTTTTAAAATCCCTACAATCTCTCTCCCTGACCGGCTCGTTGTTACGATTCCATGATACTTTTCCGTCCAGTTGTGGGCAGGAAAAAAAAAGCACCATCACAACGGGGGTAAAATGCGAAGAAGAAGAACAAAAAACACACGTTGTGTAATCAGTGCATCCCCAACAAGGCGCTGCATGTGATTCGCGTCAAATGATATCATTTTAACAAAGCGTACGGGGCGCGTACGGTGTGGATGGATTTAAAGGTTAAATAAAATCCATTAAAACTTGCCTGCGGGAAGCCACGTCGCACCAGAGTGCAGATAAAAGTGTGCTAATACAAGGGGTTCCATTTCCAGTTTTCTTTCCAACCACACACGCCACGGGTTTTATTTCCCGACTTGGCAAACAGCGAGTAAACTTGTGTAATTGTATCTATGTATGTGCGTTAGAGGGAGAGCACACCTTGCTTAAAGTCATTCCCTTCGGTGGGATTAGAACCGTAGATACTCCCCTTACTTCTCGCTGGCTTCTCGTGAGGGCCGAAAATCGGACCTAAATGCCTCACAACTACTACCTCTTCGTCATTACGGCCGGGCTAGGTCAATGATGGTGGAATGGTGCTGTCCGGAAACGGAAACCGGAACCTACCCGGAATCCGTTCTTCTACGCCGTCCTTTCCGGGCTTCCAGCGAGAAGCCCAACTGATGCAAATACCCTCTTTGGGGCCAGATGGGGAAGAACGAGCAAAAAAAAAGGAACCATGCAGCAGGACCGCTGCGTTCGAGCTAAAGGGGAAAAGGGCCAACATGGAAGGCACCGGGAGCCCGAACGAGGAGCAGGATCGGAGAAGATACGGGTTTGGAAAAATATAAAACCAAATTTATGGGTCAGTAGAAGATAATAGTCCGATAATTACCAGAACGAGTGGTGCAGCAAATGGCGCATGTTCGCCTCGCAGGATCGCTCCGACCGGTTGCGAGTTTTTGTACAGGACTTGAAGGCAGCTCTTTTGGCCGCTTGGCAACGTTTCGTTCTTCTTTTGCCTTTTCCAATGCGTGCTGTCGATGGATATGTGTGGTGCGGTAGCCAGTGGCCGTGTGTCTTTTCGATTGTATTAGATGGTGGGCTCTTTTTTCCCCGTTTCTGTTCATCATTGCGCCCGCCCGATCTATGTATCATGCGTGGTATGACTGCTCGCCCCCGGAAATGGCACGGCACAATTAGCAACGTTATCAAAATTTGACATGCGCCTTTAGTCGTATCAATACCGGCCCATCCAACGGGTTGGAACTTTTCCCATTCCGGCACGGATGTTCCATTTTTGTGGCGCACAAGAAACATGTCTCTTGGGCATCACAGGCCGCAGCACGTGTTGCTGATGCTTGCCAGCTGCCTGGGGGTGAGATTTTCCAGAACGCGGCTAGAGATGCGATAGGCATTAAAAATATCGTGCACCGGGGTGGGCCTCCGCTTCGGGAGACCGGTTTAATCGCATTCTCCGACTCCTGGTGCCTGCTCAGGGCGGTGATAATTAAACATAAAAGGCCACGCGAGATTTTACGCGCTCGTATCATCTTCTGGCCCGTCCTCGCGGCTGGGGGATATGATTTTGTTTTTCCGTATTCTTTGGCCGCCTTGTGTGTTAAGCATGGCCAAAGTTTCCCGAAACAGTATCCTGGCAAAATAACCACTATTGGTGGGCCAGTCAAGGTCGTAAAAGTTTCCGAATATGGGCAGTTCTACGAGGCCGATTATGATCGTCGAGGCGTACGTGCGTGCCTGCTCGAGGCTATGTGCGTTCATGCGCGAGATAAACCAGAGCCAACACACATTTGACACCGCCGATGCCGGCTGTCTAGAAGGATACAATTTTGGTTGTGTTCATCTGCAAAACGTCAAAAGCGAAATTCAACCAGGACAAAATTTGAGATTGGTTTTCCCTCGCAGAAGACGGAAATTTGTGTATATTCTACTGGTCCTGGAATGGGCATTTAAATGTGCTTGTTTATTGCAACTAACGGCGCCATAAATTCTAGGCTCCAATCACGCTCCACTCACCGATTCGTGCTCCTGTTCGACCCGCTCCTTCGCAACTCTGCACTCTCGGTAGCAAGCATCGCCCAGCTGGCTGTTAAACGAAGAGATAATCTATCGCGCCGTCAAACAGCGGTGGCCGTAACAAAGTTGCTAACAATAATGCCGCACGAACGCGTCAGTTCCGCCGGGTCCCGGCAACTAAGTGACGGCTTAAGAACTCATTTCTGAGATGCTTTCGCCCGGTTCTTTACAAGTTTCCAAAGCCGCTGCCCCCGTTAAGTAAATGAAGCACCAATCGCTGGCACACGGAGGCTTTCCTTCCTGCCGGCTTCGCACTTACCGGTTTCGAACCGCCACCCAACCAGTGGCTCCGATGCTCTCGAGGTTGCGCGATTCTCGGCTGACAGGCTGATTTCCTGTTCCGCTTAACCACAACCGGTGGTGCGGCTTTACGATGCGCCATGATGCGCCGTCCTGATGAACTGAACCAGGGTGGGTAAGAGAGACACACTTTCCGCACCGGTTCGCAGGCGTCAAGGACGAAAGTTTGCCTTCCTCGGCTTCGACCCAAGTGCCTGTCAAACGCAAAAAGCCTCGATGGGACGCGAGCTACAGAGCAGCGGCTTGTTCGCGTTCGCATCACCATCGATCGAACCCATCAACGGAACGGACCAGGCTTTTTGCACCACGCCGCCCGGGTCGGGGACCTTTCTCCATCCGAAAGACCTGCGGACTCGGAAGCGGCGGATGGCTGATCGACAAAAGGTCCCTCAGATAGGGGGTGGACCGCCCGGCTGCCCACAATGTGTTTAAAGATGTTTTTTGATGATCGTCTTTTTCGCATAATTAGAAAACTTTTATTATTTATGAAATCACTTTAGGAAAATGCTTTACGAGCGAAAAGCAAACTTTTGAACGTTCGCCTTTCTGGTTCGGTGAGCGTAAGCCTTTCTGTTCCAACTGGTGCCGGCACCATTCCCGTCAGGAGTGTTTCCATTCCGTTGCAGCTTCTTTCGTCCACGTAGCTGCGTAGGGCAGGGGTTTCTTTTGAATTGCGCGCGGAGGGCGGGACCATCTTCGAACCTGAACTGTGTGCCAGAGTTTCGAACGGTGGCTGCCCTTATGTTACGCCTGACCAACTTATCTGAAGAGCAGAAAATAAACCGATCCCGAGACCCCCGGTGCTGTTGTTAGCAAACGCAAGTTTGGCAGGGCGAAAGTGTTCGACTATCACCAGCAGCAGCAGCAACAGCAACAAGAAAGATGGAAAGAGGCTCAAAAATACGCAACCAAACTGGGTGGGGTCAAAAGGGCTTGTGCAAGAGAATTTACCGAAACGAAATAAATAATGGCCAGAAGTGCAGTAGCGTGGAAAGATATTGATTTTCTCCCTCATTTCCCAAAGTGAGCCTCGCATGTCGGCACGCTCGCTTCGACCCCGAGAGTAAGAAGGTGGATTACTTTTTTACCTCTCTGGAGAGGAAACAAATCATATGATGCCTGCGATGCTGTTGCAATGCGTCTGAAGTATTTTTAGGAGAAGATTTTTCCGTCCTTTTTATATCACAAGCAAACCGCGTTCGATTCCCGTGGCCCAGGTTCGAACGTAGATGCACCTACTTATCCGCTATAACTCCAAGACTTATTTTGTTCGTTCGAGATTATTACATGTATAAAGCAACTCTTGTAAAAGACACGTCATTTGCTTTTCACAGCTTCTTCCTGTTTATCTTTCGCTATCTCTCTTTCTTTCTGTTTCTACGTAACATAGTGAAGGCCAGCAGAGTGTGAAATAACCGTAAAAGAGACGTACTTTTGGCCACATCTAGCTATAAACACAAGCGAACAAATAGGTTTACGTGTATGGCGTGCCTTACGATGGTGGTGCTTTGGTGCCAGTATCGCGAAAATATGCTCCAGATCAGTAAGTTCGCAATAAAATTCAAGTTCAGCTGCTGAATAGTCTGGGCTTAAGGTTGGAATTGATCCCATCCGTCTGTCCAAACTACTGCGCACCCACGAAGCGGTCTGTCCTTGACAAGAACCACCATTTTTTGTGTAAGTGTGTGCCATGACTGCCATTTGCTCACGTACACTTCTTACACAAACCCCATGTTCATAATCCAACTCGTCGTCATAAAGAAGTGGAGAATATGTCAGAACTATCACACAACGCAGCAGCAGCGGCAGCTTTGCAGCGTAAAGCTGTGAAGTGCAACGCGTTTCATGGCGTCAGCCCCGAGGTGCACCTTCTGGACGTGCTTTAGTGGCACATTTGGCGTCCGTTATTAACGCCAGTGAGAATAACAAACGAGCCATCGTTCGAGGAACCCGAATGCGGACCTTTCTAGCCACGTTTTACTGCTCACCAGCGGTCAGTTACTGACCGGGGCGAGAAGCTCAATTCTCCATCCAACGAATTTTCCACCATTTGACTTGGCCCTTCATTGGTGTAGGTGTTTTAGTGTTCCTGGTGGAGCCATCGGAACTCTACGGTGTGATTAAGCTGACAGGCTGGCAAGCATATGAAGTCTTTGTGAATTTGGTACTCATTGAATATTTTTTCCTTTTGCTTTCAGATTGAGGATGCGATGCTGATGTTTGACAAACAAACCAACCGACACAGAGGTACGTTAGTCAATTTCATTAAATCATTATCTACATGCATTATCTTTTTCATGATAACCGCTTTGTCTGTCAGTTGTACATTATTGATATGAAATCAAATGAAATATTTTATTACATTAATTGTGCGCCTTTGCTTTGTTTTAAACAACCGTTATGGCATACGCCACAATAGACTTCTTTTTGTCGGTTGCTCATACACTAGATAATCAGATTTTGGAACACGTTTCCCATTTCCTCTGAAACGATGTGATAAAATTCTCAAAGTCGTGAACGCACGTACAACCTCCGGGAAATTGCCGTATTGTTGGGATTTTTCTATCTGAGAATCCTTTAAAAAACCAGTTCCTTGGCGGGAGGCATACACATACGTCCAGATGCATATGCACTTCTGATGCACTGCCCTTGTTTGACGGCTCACCCCGAGTTTGATCTGTACCGAAGCACCGGCAAACAAATCAGCACGAATTCAACCAATCGTAAACAAACAACAATAAAATCCAAGCACATCATAAACAAATGTCAACAGTAGAGCTGCCTCGGCGCTCTTCCTCGGCATGTGCAGTTACCATTCACGGGCGATGGAAAACGAGAGCGCTCGATTGGGAAGCGCCTTTTAGTGCCACCATCGATGGCCAGATCTCCGAGCCAGCTATCGAAGCTGGTTCAACGGGAAACGCGGGGTGAGCAGAATGCACCCGCCCGCCCGATGCACTTTTGAAGTCACCAGGCGGATGCACCCACCAGACGGATGCGCCTGAGTACCATTCGGTGCCGATGCAAATTTGTCCATCGGACAATCGAACAGCTCTGTTTACCGTCATAACAACTATCATCATCGCCTCCGATGGCGGCATCGAATGATGACGGTGGGACATCACCATCATCCTCTCTTCGATCGCCATTTTGCGCATTAACATCATCATCATCCCTCTGTGGGTGGGCGGGAACCAATCGTCGTCGTGCGGATTGAGAAGCGATGAGTCGTATATATGCATTCTTTGGTGTTCGGTTCGTTTGGGTTGGCACAAAACGTGAGGTTTGCTTGAATACCGCTTGCCTTCTACAGACTGGCGATGGAAAATAATGCTCCATCCGGCTGGCTTCGTTCCCTCACACGTATGCTGCATTATATGTGGTTAATAAAATTGCAGTTTCCGCACTGGTGTAGGATCTAAAAATTATACATGATTCGTAAGCCAATTGAACGCGGAAAATGAACGCTTTGGTTTGCTCTTTATGCTGAATATGCTGAATAAAAAATAAATACACTTGCGTAAACATGGCTGAATCTAGAATAACAGCAGTTTTTTTTGTAAAACGTTGATTAAATTGACAATGGTAGAATATTGCGTCGTCAACTCAAATTTACTAAAGAAAAACGAAGTTTAAGGCGATCTATAGCCAAGCCATAGACTTTGATAAAAATGTCTAATTTCTAGGTTAAGGATTGTTTTAAGCTCCAAATCCAATCATGCAATCACGGAAAAGTGTGGGACGCCTTCTATAAAGAAACAGACTAGTTCTCGTGATTGGAAATATTTTCGAGAAATAGTACTACATCAATATCATCAACATCATTGTTGCCCTAGTTGTATTATGCTGACATTATGGTATTCGACACACCAGTAAATTGATAACATCATTCACCGGGTTCATCATACATGCATAGTCCTATTATTGGCAATGGATTGCAAATGCGCTTTTTATATTTATCATGCCGTTTTGGTGTTGCGTCCGTCCATCAAGCCGAATACAAGTAGAAGCATTGGGTTTTCACCGCATTGAATGGAAAATGCATTACAAATATTGCGAATGTCATTTGGTCGATGGAAATGTAACTCCCCGCCGGACAGTTCGGTGAGAGAGATCTTGTTGCAAAAAACATGTTTGCAAACGAAAAACGGAAACGAATGCGCTTGCTCATCATTATACTGTCGGGATTTGAGCCTTTCGAATGATATAGCTCATCGATCGTCGGTCGGTTCCATTTTCCCCGTGGTAATAAAGGACGAGTTTTGCAAAGAGAAGTACTTTGCGGTGAAATTAAGGTAGTGAATAGTTTTCCTTCCTTAATTGAAGCTATATCTCATTCGTGACATTCAATTGTTTTAATCTAAATCGCTCAATGCCTATTAATCTCTCTTATGCTTTGGAAGTATAATAGATTCAAAAGTATTTCTTCGAAACTCAAACGATTCCCTAACCCAACCCTCATTGAGTTCATAAGATTGTTTTTCACAAAGCCACCCATCAATAAGAATGGAAGCAAATTAAGCTTTTCTCCATCGATGCCCCTAATTTTCGCAGTGAGTAAAATCACCGAAGAGGCGACAATACCCAACGAAGAAAATCCGACACCAGTTATTGACGCCGAATGTGACCAATGGACAGACAACTAATCACTTGGCCTCTTTGTGGGGTTGGTTTCGTAGCATTCAATAAAACGTGGTCTGCCAAGAAGACTTCTCTCTGGTAGGATCCGTGTAAGACCGAACAGAATCGTCCCCCCACCATCAGTGGAGTCACTTCAATACCAGCTTTCGACACGAAGACAAGCGTCGTTCCATTCGGTTACGATAAAGCGAGACCCGGGAATGAATCGAGAACGCCCGGTCTCCTCCCCAACATGACACTGCTTCAAAGTGGCTAAACAACACATTGATCAGCACTGAAGGCACCGGAGAACCATCTCCCGACGGCGTTGTGCCGTCTCGATGTGTAATAGGAATGGCACACGTAGATGGGTGGTAGGAAAACGCCCAAGTGAGCCAAACAATATCCGAACAGGGTTTGGAAGGGCAGCGAAATGGTGGTTTAACAACCGTTTGACCATTGTCTCGGTGGACTCCATTGCCATCTCGATAGCTAGCACCACACCTTTCAAACCAGCTGGACGAGAGGTTTGTGGTTCTATTTTTGTCCCGGTCATCGATGGGCATTTTCGTCCTTTTTTAAGGAGTGATCTTTCGCGGAATCATACACCCTCACACAGTACTGGAAGTGGTGGTGACAAAGTGAGCTCGGAACGAGACAGGATTAATACTGATAGAGGAGGATTTATTCAATTCTTTTCCTCCGTTACCGAGCGATCCCGAGCCTGTTGCAGGCGCTTGTGAGTCAAGAGCGATGGTCATTAGAAATTGTCACCCGGAGATGAGGAAACGTGTTGGTAGCACAAGTTTGGCCACCGATGCTTCTCGGAAGCAGTAGTAGTTGGTTTTTGCACCAACTCCAAAGAATTTAAGTACATTTTTAGGGTAGAATTTCGAGAGCGACATTTTTCTCCTTCAAATATGTTCACATCCGCTTCCCAATGAAACCTCTCTTTAGTTGTGTGAATTTGGTATTGATTTTGATTCCACGCGCTCGGTTATCACTTTCGGAGCAATCGGTCTTTCATTCCGTTCCGTTTCATGTTTCGGGGCAGTAAGTTTTAATTTTCTTTCCCCGAAACGCTTTTCAAGCACTCGAATCGATCACTGGCCACTGCACTGGCTGTTTGAGGAACATATTACTTTCAATTGCAATTTATTGAAACGGAGCGGATTATATTGTTCCCCTGAGGAGATTTGTTCCTGAGCTCTCGCTATCGGTGCCATTACACACTTTGGGCATCAGCCACCGTTCGTCCGTGTTTGGTCGTTGATGTTGTGTTACAACCGTCACAGGACGACGCCTTCTGTCTACTTCCGCCGTACCAAGAGGGCCAATAAGCGCCACCGAATGGTATTAACTTTTGTGAGTTTTCAATTATTGCCCCCACCCGATTCTCGGGTATGCGGGCACATGTTCCACGGAGCGAGGGAAATCCTCTTGAACGGCAACGAAACTATCGGTCGGTAGTTGGGATTCTTTCTCTCTTTTTTCTTTCTCTCTCTCTCTCTCTCTCTCTCTTATTCCCGTTCGCCCTGTTATGATGGAGAAAGTGCAGGGCGGCTCCCGATTCTACTTAAGTAATCGAACTGATTTTTCAATTCTCCCGGCCGTGCCTTCGCCCTCTACAGCGCCCTCATGCTCGAATTATGTACTTTTTGAACAAAAGGCGCTCCCATTTCGCCTTCTCCCAATCGTTCTTGGTCTAGGTTGGAACTTTTGCTTTGGGGTTTCCAACGCAACCTCCTGGGCCGGGCTCATTTGAGATTGGATTTCAATTATAACTTTATCCTTCGCTTTACACCGGGCCACCGGAGAGACAATGTTTTCGGTGCATTTCAGGCGGTGCCAGAATGGGATAGAAAACCGATTCTTAGGGGTTATACCACCTTGCTGCACCCGAGACGGTGCACTACGTGAAAGGAAAATTTGGGAAAGCATTATTATGCTTTTATCGCTTTCCCAGACACACAGGACAAACGACAGTGGCGCTTCGGGCGACTGCTTCACCGCTGACGCAGTGACTTTATTCCTCAAACCGACGGATCGAGAAAAAATGAACGCTCTGAAGTGGCAACTACGACTTTGACCATGGCTTCGGTAGATCGGATTAAAATCCTGCATGCTGCGGAACGCCATTTCTCTCTCCATTATTGCCTTCGATCTTTCGTTCCATTCGGGAAGTTGCACGGAATGCTTCTCGTTGCAGGATCAGCAGTGATAAGAATAAATATCCACCCAAAATTTCAAGCCATCTTGAAAATCAATGCAATGGTGACGAAGGACGCTTGATAATATGTTGGCTGCAACATTCTCTCTACCGAATAGTGACAACTTCTTCTCCAGCTGCGGAATAACGAGCTCAATTAAATCCATCCTCGGAGGGTTGGCTATTGTGCCATTTTTAGGTGTAGAAATAATCGAGTGATGATGGCTTTCCTCGAATCGTGTACGATTTCATGGAATCTGTGGCACAAGTAGAGCGATTCTTAAATTCAATAAGCCGACATTCCACATTCGCGCTGCCCGTCGAACGGAATCACATCTTACTCCAACGGCATCCTCCGGGGCAATCAATACACTGGAATGATTATGCTGTTTGGGGTGAATGTTGGCGCCTGCACGATCAATTCCGCCGACAAACGGTTCTCTTTTCGTGTTTTCTTTTTGCTCACAAATGGCGCTTCCTTGAAATGGTGCGTCTATCAAAGGAAGAGCACTTTGCGTCATGCAGAACAAAGATTGCCGTTACACGTCGCTTTTCCCACGAGCGTCTCCGTTTGGCGTAAAAGCCTCCGGGGTGGTTCCGATGTTCGTTCACTTTCCATCCATCTCTACCATTCCTTCACGACAGTTGATGATTCAATCAGGCCGACGATTGGGGGGAACAGAGCACCGTTGAGCGCCGTTCTTTATTTCCCGACACCTTGCGCCCTCCGACGGGCCTGCCAGTTGTCAATCTATTGCTGTTAACATGTTTTTCACACCGACCTCCATCATGTATACTTGCGTGTGACCTTTTTCTTATTTGGTTCACCTTGCTGCGATGACCATCGTTGCGTGCGTGTGCGATGCCCATTCCTGACCGGTAGTTCAATTAATGTTCCTCATCTTCCTTTGCTTACCTGAATAAGAATTGCTGATGGATCATCAATCGATGAAGTGGGAAGCATTGAGGCAAAATGGCGCTCGCACCCAAGTTGCAGTTTGAAACCCATCGGTTGGTAATTGAGGCTTATTAGAAGCTGATAGTTGAATTTTTGGTGTGACATTTGGATGCCTTCTTCCTCGAAACACCATTACAGAGTGCCATTCAACAGGAAACACTGTCCTGGGAAGCAAATGCAATCCTTAAGCGAACCATAGACGACGCGGTGAAAACAAACGATGGTGATGCGGATTTCTTTCCCTTTTCCCGAACCGCAAATACCATTCTCGGTCAAGGAATCGATCTGGGTTTGACAATAGAGCGAACCGTTCTGTTTCTGGTGCTCCGGATGAGGCCGCTCTGACCCAAAAGTACTCCCACGGAAACAGACACGTGCGCTGAATGAGGCACAAATTGATTGATGGAAGGATGGACGGATCGGTCGATGGATGGATGCGGATTGTGCCCACGGATTGACAGATGGGATATAGATGAATCCTTTCTTTGTGCTCGATCGGCCAATACCCGCAGTTGGGGAGCGCCTGTTTTTTACTCGTTCATCCCGGGAGGATTTCATCCGGAAAACCTTTGTGGGTCGGTGGAACCTACCAGTGTGTGCAGAAATTTAGGCTAGAGAGAACGCTGGTTGGTTGGTATCTTCTATCCGTTTAGTTAAAGGGAATAGATTGTGTAAATAAATAATGTAACGAATCATCCTGTAGTGTAGTGTGCCGATTTTTACGGTATGTTTTGACATCCTGGGAGAGTTATAACGGAAGCATAACTCTGTTGGTTTTGAAACGATTTTATCTTTATTTTATTTCAACCAAATGAAATTAGAACAATAATTGAAAACGTAATAGAATTGTATTTAAGGAATTTCGTATTTCAGTTTAAATGATTTCTTACTTGCTCCTGCAATACAACAAAACTTGGGCACTGCATGGAAAGCTAACATGCAAATAAAGAAGATAGATTTTCCCCTCGGTAACAGTGACAGCAAATTGAAAAAGGGCGTCCCGAAAGGATTTGGCGTCTTCATTAGGGCACCTTTCATGCGAGCCATTCATGCGAGCTTTAGCAAACTGGAAGGCCCTGGACCGGCAGCTGTCCTGGGAGCATCCCGATGTCTGATTGAGATACGACGTCTACGAATCCGTGGCCATCGAACCAGAACAAAATACCGTGCATATCCTTTTTTCGCTCCCTGCGGTGATTGCAATCCGTTTTCCCCAGTTGTGTCGTAGAAAGTAGGTCCGTATCGATCAAGCATCTGATGGCGGCACAATTCACCAGGGGAAATGTTCTTACCCGTTGGGTTTGTGGGTATTTTAAAGCCTGTTGTCGAGAAAGTTTGTCGAATCAGCCTTAAACCATATGTCTTAAGCTGATATACGTTCAGTTGGATTAAAGATCTATGAAAATCACTCGCATGAGAGTCCGAAATCGGCTAATCGCTTACATTTCTCATTGCGATCAGCCAAACGCGATAGGAATTCCTGGTTCATGTAATCGTTTCTGCTCGTATAGGTGAAAACAGGAGCATTCGCGCTATGGAACCGTAAATTGGCTTCATCAAAACTCTGTTACGTGCACAAACCACATAAATAGCGAGTGTTTTCGGGGAGCCATTGGTGGTGACTGGAGCGACGCAAAGATGATCGCCCCGATTGTGGTTCGTTCGTAATTTGTGCGAATCGGAAAAGAGCACCAGCACGTATGGGCACGCAAAAACTCGTCTCCCATCGGCGATACATTCGCGCGGGGACACAACGTCGGCGCCAAATGGAAGCGCCCGGTGTAAATTATCATAATGGGTCTTTTTGGAAGGATAGCAATGGGGAAGCAACGTACCTTCATCATTTCCGGGCATTCGCCCGAAGCGGCGTGTTCGCCGGGTTGTTCCATTTTCCCGAAACGCTGTCCATTTCCGCATTTATCTCTCGCTTTTTCACGTACCGATCATTAGAGATGGTGGCAAAAAGAGAACAAGGGTCCGAAGGGCTATTTCGTGATCGCCGGTCGTCTAGCGAATGCACCGAGGGTAAATCCTCGCCGCAACCATGGGCACAAACAAGTGAAAATGAACAATGTCGAACTGGCTTATCTGTTCGGTCGGAACGGTTCGTGGAAATCGGAAATCAGAATTTTCCCCTGCCCGAGCGCCTCGTCCCACCGCACGTATGTCAATTTATTTTCGCTCCGAGCGCGCCCTTCCTGTTGTGGCGAATTGAAAAGAGAAATAATATCATTGGCTATCGCCACCACCCTGCCACCACTGCAAAGCACACACAGCATTCGAGCTATATTTGTATTTTATCAATTTCCGAAAATTATGCGCATCGCACCCGCAAGGACGCTTGGACTGAGGGCGTCTGAAAGCGTCCTTGATTTTTGCGTTCCAGTGGCACTACTGTGTGTTGAATAACAATTTTGTTTGAATCGGACCTTAATTGGTCGTGCGATAAAATTGGCATTATGATGCGCAGTGCGGGCACGGCACCACGTCTCCGGGGGGCTCTCGTCTGTCCATGGAATCGGACGTTGTTTGCTGGCTCACGTGTTGTGTGCTAAATGTGAATCAAGCAATTTAATGATTAAGCTGTGGCGGATAGGAAGATGGAATTTTATTTTCAGAACCGTTTTTTTATGACAATCCTTTGACTGCCAAATGGTTCGTGAACCAATTGCTTTCCTGAGCATTTAAAGTGTGTAAAACCATACAATTTGTTGATTCTCAATCTTAATGGCTCGTGGTAAGTGCAGGAGATAGCACTATTGCAAATCGCATTGAATTGTTGCATTGAATTGAGAAAAAATTTTCGGAGAAATAGCTCATGCATCTTCATCCAAATCGGTGTTGTTTATTAGACACCCGTTCAAGTTCATTCCAAGGCTCTGTTTCCCCAAGGTCCGGCAAACATAATAAATAGATTATGTTGGCAGTCTGCAACAAACAAAATAACAAAGACAAAAAACCACAGTACTGGCCCACAATCTCGGAAAATGTAGAAACTGGAACGACAAACACTTCCGTCGGTGCGTGTGGGGTGCTAGGTAAACATTTGTTCAGGGATTATACATTTTATTTATCCCGGCACATGATTGCGATACGCTTGTGGCATGTTAAACGATTTTTTTCTCTTCCCTGTTGTTGTTTGTTTATTTCAGTCAGATGTGAAATTTGATGCCAGTTGTGCGATCGTTTTGTAGTGAAAGTCGAAATATGGCCGATGCTCACCAAACGTTGGGCGCCATTTTCAATTGCTATAGCATTGAACCTTTATTACGATAGTCTACAAATCGATAACGCGTACGATATCTCAGTGTAAATCGGTTAAGTAAACGTTGAAAAATCAAATGCAGCATTTCATTTTGATACGGTTACATTTTTAGATGATTTTTTGCACTAATTTCCCCAACATTAGATGGGTTAGAGCGAAAGAGGCTGAGCTATGCCAATAGTACATCAATAAGCTGGAATTCCACCGATGGAGCCGCAAATAATGCGCTGCTTTGTCGCACCATAATGCAACAACTTATATTGGAAGCACGTCATCAGACCGCCATCGTTCGAACGGCCCATCAATTTCCCCCTAATCCACCTGTCGTTGGCAACTGTCAGAAAAAATGGGAGCTTTTTCACCTATCGCAACCCATTTATCTGCTCGGAAAAAGGCAGCTCATCTGTTTCGTGTGCAAAGTCAATAATTGTATTTATTCTACATCGCGACCGCCTTCGGCCCCGCTGCAGTCAATATTAATGTATCACTCGATTACCTCCGGGCAGATATTTGCATAATCTGGCAATTGTGCTTCCGAAGAGAATGAAATGAGCGAAAAGTAGGAGAAAAAACCGCGCCCATCGGGAACGGTGGGTTCATTGTTACTGTATCTTTTTTACTCTCTCTCACTCTCTCTCTTAAATGCGTCTAAAAAGTCCTTCCTTCTCGCGTCCCCTTTCAAACGGTCGACGCAACGAACGCTTATCAGGAAATTCATGGCCATTCGCTTAACGGCAGCTAAATTGGCCTCTAACTGCTGGGGGTATAATTCTAAACGGCTGCTACGCCGCCTTTTCCCAACGGGCGGTGCCTTTTCGCGAGCTTCACCCGAACCAAGGTAACTACCGCGAGGATTACGTCCGAGAAAATAAATGGTAATTTTTGTGTAGTGACGATTGCAAGCAAATGACTCCGGCCAGTTCCCGGGAGATTGCCGGGCGCTTCGCGAGGCAATAAAAGTGGAGTTTCACGTGCGGTGTCTCCCCATGGTCTGCAACCGACGTACGAAGCACCCACGCGGAGTAGTGAAAAACGAACATAAAAAAATACATAATCACGGGACATCTTTGAAGCCACTTATCGTCCTCATTATGCGTTACTGTACGGGCGTCTCAACAAGCACACGAAAGCTCTTCCTCGGGCGTTCGGATCGTCACCGTAATCACCATCGGAGCACACTTCGGTGTCGGTTGCTTTCACCGCTTTGTGCGTGTTGAAGGTGGTTTGGAAAATTGCATCACTGAGCGTGGGATAGAGCGTAACAGCAGCAGCAGAAGCAGCAACAGCAGCAAAAAGTTTCCACACTTTCGTAGTAAAACTTACTACCGAGTAAGAGAACGAGCCAGACGAACTCAGACCGCGACACCTCCGCATCTTGCCTATGGAAACGACGCAACAACAATGCCGCAAAAAAAACGCCCCAACTCTCCATAACAATTCAGAAATTCCTGCACCATTCGCACGCCCTGCACTTCCTGTGCGAATTGTGGCTGTGGGTGACAATAAAGCTGGAAAAATGCAAGCGCAACGTGCAGCACCAGCTTAGCCTCATGGTGGTTGCAGCGCACTATCCGTTTGCCAGCGACCCGGACTGGGGACGGAGTGGCACCACCAACAACAATGCAACGATTGCGCTGTGATGGTAATTTTACAACATTTACTGGGCGTCATTGGGCGACGGTTTCCCCGCCCGACTAGTGGCGCGCTGAATTTGCTTGGTCGTGTGGGAGGGAATTAAAACTAATTGTAAATAATAAACCTCATTTTACATGATAAGGAAGGAGTTTATGGTTTCCTCTAGGGACGAACGAAATGGGCGTGCGGCGCATCCCCGGTGGTGCTATTGAATTGAATCGCTACAAGATGTCAGCCGCTTCCTTGCTTTAACGCTGTGCTCTCTTTTATCCCTTCGTCTAGCCAGAGCATGGGCAAATATTTTCCCCCCATTCTTTCCTTGACTCATGTCATCGTTAGTTTGCATTTAAAAACCCTACCGTCTTTTTAAAGTGCCATTTCAATTTGGGGATTCACTTTTTTTCAAATCTCACTCTATCTCTCTCTCCCTCCCCAACCAAGGCACTCCGAATTCTAGTCACAGTTCCTCTAATAGTGTGCAAACGTACTAGTAATGAGATTGCGAGACGAGACGACACTGTCACAGTCCGAGTAGTTGTCATTTAATATTCCGGTTCGTTAGACTTGCCCAAAAAACCTCTGGCCAACTGGTGGCATGCGTCCGTGTCGTCTCTCTTTCATTCACACTCACACACTCCACACCCTAGGACAGCACATTTTCTTTGGCCCGAATTTGTACTTTTGCCCGTTCGTCTGCTGCGTTTGACGAGGGGTTAGCGTTGGGTTCGCTCGAGTGTGAATAAGTGCAGCATTCTTGCCTTTCCTCCTGCGCTCAGGTCCGGCGACGGTCCCGGTGGCGGAGCAAATTGTGATCGAATGTGTATCCTTTCAAGGCGCTTCAGCAACATGTTTGCTTTGAGCATTCCGGTCACAGATCAGGAGGATTCGTGTTAGGACTTTTTTGCTTCTTTTCGTATGAGTTTAGGTTTTTTTTGTGTGCTCCACCGCTTAGAGATAACCAGCGACTCACTTGCCAACCTTTTCGACGCGTAGATGCAACAAATTTGTATCGTGCCCATGAACGCGAAAGGACAACGTCCTTTTCGGGGGATTGTTCCGATCCTCTTGCAGCAGAAAATTCTCCATACCGAGATCTGAGAGATGACGATGCATAGAAATGCAATGGTTCGACGCATTCCTGTTTTATAGAATACAAAGTTAGTTGAAAATTTATCTATCGCTTCGGGTCGGCTACCAATTGACGTGCGTCCCGCCGTCTGTCCGTGTTTTTGACTTTTCATTACTGACATCGTATTTCTTTCTGAACAGCAATACGGAAAGTTTCCCAACAAATTAATATTAAATCATCCAATTAAAAAGAGGTGTGCACATTTTGAACAAAACACTCTTTCCCTGGATCTGCCGAGAGGGGCTGTTGGACGGAACATAAAAACAAAGCCACAATTAAGCCAATAAATTGCCAAAGCCTTTGAATTCCTGAGCCGCGATCGGACGCACACCTTTCATGCTGAGCGTCTCCTATGGACAACCATTTTCTTGTGTGCCGTGCAATATTAGATTTTCCCTACTCAAACCAAGAAACAAAGGCCTCGTTTGCGTCGGGCGGAAATTAACATAACCGAACGGGAAAAATGTATCACATTTCGGCGAAGGGAAAACTTTTCAACCGAGCAGGTCGCTCGCGCTTCTTTCCGGGTTTGGATTTTCTGTTACGACGGCTTTGTAATGGTTTGATCTCCCGCTTCGGGAAGGTGAGTTTCGGGAGTTTTTTTCTGCTCCCTTTCCCGGCCAACCTGTCGATTCGGAAGACGAAGAAGCTGCCGCCTCCGTACCCTCGCCGAAACCCACTGCAAAGTTCGTCAGTCGCCCGCTACTAATAACTGTTCCGGCCAACTGGTGCGGGATGCTTACTGGGAAAATTACAGTAATAAAAGCGAAGGAAAGCACCATCCGAACCCCGGCTAAACGCACACACAAGCACGTGTGCGTCTCGCTGGAACCAAACCGCAAAATGGAGCCGAACGGCAGCGACCGGGAGACTTACCTTTCCTCGAGTTCCGTGGCCCAAACCCGCACCGTATTGTCTTCAGATCTTCCTCCGAGCCATTAGCGAAAGAAGGAAAATGCGCTGCTGACAGGAGGAAAAACAAATGAGCTTCTTTCGACGCGCGCGTCTCGATTCGTTGGGATCTCCCCATCGTGGTACGCCTCACGAGAACGATGGCAAGGACGAGGACAACGAAGACGAAGACGATGAGATGAAATGTTGCATGTCGAAAGGATGAGCGGACCGGTCGGTGGCGTGTGGTGGGCAAACGCGCACAGCGTTTCTTTTCATTTCGGGATTATTTATGGGTAATCTGGAAAAGAAATGGGATACTTTGTCTCTCTGAATGGTGGTTTTTTCCGGTGGGTTGAAGGCGGTGGCTCGGGCGAGAGAGTTCCGTTGGGCGTGTTGCTATTGAGGAGTTTTTATTCGTCCATGCACGCACGATTCGCGCGACGAGATGTCGGATGTCGCATTGTTTATTTGAAGCCCAGGAAAGAGATCCG